>NC_091118.1:18863968-19502718 GCF_040183065.1 Periplaneta americana | reverse complement strand
ACTGACGTGATTACTATTAACCATTGAATATCCATTAAAATTCAAGCTAAACACCTTTCCTTAATTTATTATATAATTTACACAATATAATAATAATAATATTAATAATAATAATAATATAGTTAATGGAAATGAAATATGAAATGAAATTGTAAACATTAAAAATAGGATTTCTAAGTCTCCAACAAAGACAGCAGTGGCTATCTTCAGGCCCATATTTACCAGTGGCGAAGCCCTTAAGAGGCTTTTGAGACTTAGCCTACTCAAAAATTTCCAGTTATTATATATATAGTAATAGTGTAAGTTCGTAATAACGATGTATCGTAACACCTGGTTTCATTCTGATTCTTCCATATATTAAATTCACTGTTGGCAGTCATTCCACTGTGAGAGGCTTGTGGCAGAAGCCTTGTAGCAACGTGCGACGGCCTCACTCACAGGCAGTGGCACTCACAAGCTTGAGGGTGGCCTGGGAGAAAGGGGTATTGATTCACTATGACTCAGTAGCAGGATGCGGGGCAGGGTTTTCATTAAATGCGCTGCATTGCTGAGCGTTAGTATATTAAAAACTGCATGCATGTTTGTGTTACATACTAATTTTGTGTAAAATGGCTCATGTTGAGAGAACATTAAAGTCATTATTTGTAGAATTAAAAGAGAAACCATTTTCAAGTTGGATGGGGTGTATGAAACGAAATGTGCTTACGAAGATAGGAGATCGACACCACATTTACATATTAAGATAGCGGATAGAGGAAGACAAAACAGAAATTTTAAATTTTCATGTATAAGAAATATTCTTGGCTAACAGGATGGCCTAAGACGATTAAATTATATTGTTATACCCGAATTCTGTTTGGAGGTTAAAATGAGTGGTAATCACCTTCGTGTAGGGCCTGTAACAAAAAATGTTGACAGAAAAGCCGAGAAACATCTGCTGTATAAAAAGATATAAGGCAAGCAGATTTTTTTTAGCCTATTCAGTATTTACACTTTAGCTTCGCCACTAATATTTACCTATGGTAGACAGTGGCAGAATTTAGAGGACAGTGGTTTTCCCCCCCGATGGGCCAATACAGACATGAATAAATATCATAGCATAATCATATGAAACATTTAAGACTAAGATAAATGTAACATTCGTAATGAAGAAAGAACTATGACTCTGGAAGGGGGAAGCAATTGCCATAAAACTTGCTAACACCCATTCTTAAAGCGTTCATCTTTGTTAATGCAGATGCGTTTCACTATGAACTCTCACCTGGGATATCAAGCTTTCTTTTGCTTATTTTATAGTTGTGTGTAGGTTTTTATTTGGAAACACAAGAAGCCCACATTATTTCAACAATATATATTACAGTTTCTGATTGATGAAATGTTCAATAAATCACCATCATGTAAAATATAATACAATTTATATGAGATGATCTCAGCATTGATAACCACTAGACTAGATGGCATTTCGGAAGGTAGTCAGCTGCTGTAAGCGCCGTAGCATTTCTGGTATGTGACGTCACAAGCTTGTCCAGTAGAACCAATCGGAATCAGTTTGTAACAAGTACTTCCCGAGTTTGTTCACGAGTGAATGTTTCAATACATTGAATAAGTAAAACTAATATTTTCTGTGTGTGTGTAAGATAAGGGTTTTTGAGAATAAGGTGCTTAGGAAAATATTTGGGGCTAAGAGGGATGAAGTTACAGGAGAATGGAGATAGTAACACAACGCAGAACAGCACGCATTGTATCCTTCACCTGACATAATTAGGAACATTAAATCCAGACGTTTGAGATGGGCAGGGCATGTAGCACGTATGGGCGAATCCAGAAATGCATATAGAGTGTTAGTTGGGAGGCCAGAGAGGAAAAGACCCCTTGGGGGGGAGGCCGAGACGTAGATGGGAAGATAATATTAAAATGGATTTGAGGGAGGTGGGATATGATGATAGAGACTGGATTAATCTTGCTCAGGATAGGGACCAACGGCGGGCTTATGTGAGGGCGGCAATGAACCTCTGGGATCCTTAAAAGCCAGTAAGTAAGTGTAAGATAAATAAATGGAAGAAGAGACTGTAAAAAGACAAATATTGCACAGGCAGGCGTGGAAAATAGTGTTTAAGGTGTATAATTATTTTAAAAACATTGATGAGCAGAACGCTGCCAGCCATCTTGATGCGCAAGGAATGACTGCAGAAGCATGTGGTGTGAGATTGGGAACAGTCTAAAAAATATTGTTAGTGAAGTAAAGAGGGTTTGTTTGATATACTTACAGCAATCAATGGCTAAGATCATTATTGTGTTTCGATAATTTAAATTCTCTCCTGCGCTATTTGCATTGCACGTGCGCATGAAGTACGATGTGCAATGTTGTATGCTGCCTTGCTCTCTCTATCTGTCTCTCTCGACGCAAACGCTAGCAGACTACCGCCTTCCGAATTGCCGTTGACTCTAGAAGCATCTAATTTTTTAATGGTTACTCCCCATTGTGAATTCGTTCATGGTCTTTTAAACGACTTGGCCTTAAAAAGGCCCTACCACAAGTGATGCATTTGAAGGGCTTCTGCCCTGTGTGTGAGAGCGTGTGTTCTTTTAAACGACTCGGCAATCTGAAACCCTTACCACAGAGATCACATACGAAGGGTTTCTGACCTGTATGAATAGCAGTATGTGCTTTCAAATTACCTTGAGTTGTGAATCCCTTACCACAGAAATCGCATACGAAAGGCGTGTCCTTTGTATGAATGCGTAAGTGATCTTTCAAACTGCTAGCTTGTAAGAAACCCTTATCACAGAATTCGCATTTAAAAGGTTTGTCCTCCATGTGCGCCTGCATGATATGATACTCTAAGCTCTTCTTACTGCATAAAGTTTTGGAACAAGCATTGCATTTATACGTGTCTTCTCCATTGTGCTCACTCATATGATGTGTAATATCATTTGCGGTAAATCTCTTCCCACAAATTGGACATTTGACAAGGTTGTCTCCTGAATGAGTGAGTATATGACTTTTCAGATTATGTAATCTAGTAAAAGACTTTGAACAAATGTTGCATTCGAAAGGCCTATCACCTGTATGAGTTGATGCATGGTTTTTAAGGTAACCAAGACGCGAAAATGTCCGACCACAAATGGTGCATTTGAAATTCTTATTTCCTGTGTGAGTTAATGTGTGTATTCGGAGATGACCAAGTTGTCTAAAATACTTCTCACAAATGTTGCATTTGAAAGGCTTGTCGCCCGTGTGGGTTGAAGTATGCTGACGAAGATAATTTAGTCTTGCAAAGGTTTTATTACAAATTTTGCACTTGAAAGGCTTCATCCCTGTGTGAACTGTTCCGTGATTTTTAAGATGCTGAAGATGTCTGAAACTCATATCACAAAAGTCGCACTTGAAAGGTTTGTAACCCGTATGAATTGATTTATGTGCACGAAGATTATCCAGTCGAGAAAAGCTCTTACCACAAATTTCACAGTCCAAAGATTTATCATCTGAGTGAGTTGATGCATGCGTTCTAAGACTATGAAGACTTGCAAAAGTTTTACAACAAACTTTACATCTGAAATTATTATGATCTGCGTAAGCTGATCTATTCTCTTGAGAAATATCAAGTCTTGCCAAATCTTTCGCACAAATGCCACATTTGAAAGGTTCCTGCCCCGAAGGAATGCAGACATGTTGCTTTATATGTTGTGATGAATTCAGTTCACTGACAAAGGATTCATATTCCAAGTCCTTTTGAGGTGAAGGGTCATTCCGAAATCCACAGTTCTCAAACGAGTGTTCTGTATGTTCTTGTGAGTGTGTGACTATGTCAAATTGCTGTCCTGAATTCCTGCATGCGTCAATCTCTTGATTTCTGACGTCTTCTTTGGATTGAAGTTGCATACACCTGTAAATCCATACATTGTTGTTCACAATACTTCAGACCACAGGCACATATAACACAATCAAGTATGTAATTGTGTGTACTGCGAGGTAAATAATTTTCTTTACACAAAACTCTTCATTCATCCGAAAAATACAGATTGAATCATCATCATACCATCACAAGAACATTCGATGTGGCTAGTGAGTTGATGCAGACAGATTCCAGAGGTTAGGCTATGTTATTTTTCAAATTTAGTATGAAATCTCTTGGAGATTAAAAAGAGTAACATTTCATTTAGTGTACATACCTACCTTGTACATAAAATCCTTTATTCGCATCCAAAATGCAAGTATAATAATAATAATAATAATAATAATAATAATAATAATAATAATAATAATAATAGTAATAATAATAATAATAATAATAATAATAATAATAATAATAATAATAATAATTTTTATTGGGTTATTTTACGACGCTGTATCAACATCTAGGTTATTTAGCGTCTGAATGATATGAAGGTGATAATGCCGGTGAAATGAGTCCGGGGTCCAGCACCTAAAGTTACCCAGCATTTGCTCGTATTGGGTTGAGGGAAAACCCCGGAAAAAATCTCAACCAGGTAACTTGCCCCGACCGGGATTCGAACCCGGGCCACCTGGTTTCGCAGCCAGATGTACTGACCGTTACTCCACAGGTGTGGACTAATAATAATAATAATAATAATAATAATAATAATAATAATAATAAACAGTGGAAACAAACTTGAAACTATGTTTCCATGAAGAAGAAGTTGCCAATATATGCCAAACTCGATTGCTATTATAAATTTATTTAACTCGTGAATTTTGGTGAGTAGCGACACTTTTATCGTATAAAAATGCAGAGATTATTATTACTAAATTCAATCTAATTACAACCTTATTCCTGAAAACTAAGATCCTAAATTAACAATAAGTCTATTTAATTGCCGTATATCATCATATAATTTTCTAACCAAGTAACATTCCATTTCATACATGGATCCCACATATCTGCTTCCTCAGTCCAGGTATTGTAGGGTTGCCATTCTGTTGACACGTTTTCTCCATTTCTGTCCTAATTAGCAATGCAGTCTAGTACTGGCTCCATCTTGAGTTCTTCCGTGGTAGCTATGCGAGGATTTTGATACATTTTTGCAATCAGTTGGTCATGTTAGTTCATGGTTTGGATATTTTAATTAGCCATCCTGTTCTTCTGATTTTTCTCTGCTAATTTTTTTGGGCCTATTTCAAAACGTTGCACCCTATACTCTACGAAACCGGCAACATTGACCGATCTCAAGCTATGTAAAACATGAGAAGTTCAAAATCTACAAGTAAACAGACGTCAGAATGCAATGCTAATCTTTCGGAATCTGTTCCAGCAGTGGTTTCAAACTAATAGAAAGCATTTGAAAGACTGTAATTGTAGTAAAACGGTAAACTAAAAATGTGTGACTATAATTTTGTATTAAGCATAAATCTCCATTCTTTGTAAATAGTTTCTTTTGTATTAAAAGTTCATTGGTAATAAGTGATTTATATTTTATTTCATCTTGAAAACCGGCATGTGTTTCTGTTCAACTTCGTCAAGTTCCTCTTTTTAGAAGAGTAAAACATATCCTATTTACACGTCATGAAGGCGCATGGAGGTAGAGTACCATGCTTTCACGACTTCAGCACCAGACTGAAATGATATGGTTGGCACCATGCTTTGATCGCCTAAGGCTAGGAAAGATCCAGTATTCATGACAAGACACTGAGTGGACCCCAGATGAAAATGACTTTACATCTCCTACAATTGGTTGTTAAATAATCCTTTTTATTCTGTTGTTGAGTTTTTCAACACGAATTTGTCTGAAATTGTATTTTAATAAATAAGTTTAATTGTAATTTAGTTAATTTCTTCAATTTAAAAGTTTCAAATTATTTCATGTTTTCATTGTGTTATTTAAATTTTACTGTTTCTTTTATTAGCGTTTTTTCTTATGTATTTATATGTTTTTCAATGTATTCTGACGAAGCCTAAAAGTGTATTTCTAATGGCCAAATAAATTGAATTGAATTGAATATATCATAAATGAAGAAAGGGACAAGATCTATTACCAATATCAGGGTTTCTTCGAAAATATAAAACAAAAATTAGTTACATCTTAATTACCGCAACTTAATAATTACCTATAAGCACAATGAAAAAAAAATTAATAATATTTCATTGATCAAATCCAGACGTTTGAGATGGGCAGGGAATGTACCACGTATGGGCGAATCCACAAATGCATATAGAGTGTTAGTTGGGAGGCCGGAGGGAAAAAGATCTTTGGGGAGGCCGAGACGTAGATGGGAGGATAATATTAAAATGGATTTGAGGGAGGTGGGATATGATGATAGAGACTGGATTAATCTTGCTCAGGATAGGGACCAATGGCGGGCTTATGTGATGGCGGCAATGAACCTCCGGGTTCCTTAAAAGTAAGTAAATCAGTGAGTGAGTGAGTGAGTAAGTAATATTTTAGTCACCTTAAAATCTATCCTCATACTTGTTTTTGAAGTCTCTCATCTTCAGTTCAATGAATGAGCAGTCAACTTCTCTCCCAGCATTCTAGACTGTATCAGACTTGCATATGCAATCGATGACTACTGACCACCACAACTCAGGCATTGGTGCCAAGGTTTTAATAAGTGAAGCAGAATAATAGTCGTAATTTCGTTACCCACGATCATTCCAGTGTTTGAAATTCGTTTCATTACTTTCGTTACCAATTGCTTAAATTAGTTAGGCCTACTTTTTGGTTACTTTCATTGCTAATAGACGCCTTGTACTATTCTCACCTTTGTGTTAAGTCAACATCTTTTTCAATTATGTCTGCCATTGACTCTTCTTTTATTGCATCCTCATTCCATGGCTCTTCCTGAAAAAGAAAAATGCCATTTCCCTATAGTAAATATAATACGAAGAAGAGTTAAAGAAATAGTTCATGAATTGAGACAACAGCACTCAAATTCATGCAATATGAAACCATGGCTGAAAACCAAACTCATTATTATATTATAGCGAAATATAGAAGACAATTAACTTGAGAAGTCTCTTCAAATCATATCCCATGTTCAAAACAGAATGTTAATGTTATGGTTTATTTAACGACGCTCGCAACTGCAGAGGTTATTTCAACATCGCCGGATGTGCCAGAATTTTGTCCCGCAGGAGTTCTATTACATGCTAGTAAATCTACTGACATGAGCCTGTCGCATTTAAGCACACTTAAATGCCATCGACCTGGCCCGGGATCGAACCCGCAACCTTGGGCATAGAAAGCCAGCGCTATACCAACTCGCCAACCAGGTCGACTCAAAACAGAACTATGTACATAAATTATTACTATATGATCATCATTATTATTATTATCTTTTCTTTTTGTTTCGCACTCTGATATCGCCATTTATGCATATTTGTAATGTATTGTTTACCAGCCATTAAATTTTTATTTTATTTTAGTAGGTTATTTTACGATGCTTTATTAACATCTAAGGTTATTTGGCGTCTGAATGGGATGAAGGTGATAATGCCGGTGAAATGAGTCCGGGGTCCAGCACCGAAAGTTACCCAGCATTTGCTTATATTGGGTTGAGGGAAAACGCCGGAAAAAACCTCAACCAGGTAACTTGCCCCGCCGAGGAATCGAACCCGGACCACCTGGTTTCGCGGCCAGATGCGCTAACCGTTACTCCACAGGTGTGGACACCAGCCATTAAAAGAAAAGCTCCAAGAAGTGATACAGTTCTTGATGGATTGTGAGGATAAGCTTTACCAACAGGTTCTGCCTATGGTGGGTGTCGACACATCCGTTTTTATGTTAAAAAACCTGTTGCTTTTTGCTACCTCAACTCAACTGCTGAATTGGGGCTACTGTGGAATGTGATGGTAGTTTCTCTTTTGGATGTCTATGACTTAATTATGCATACGTTAAATTTAACAGTGTTGTTAGTTAACGATTTTTTCGGCTACTGTATGTCTTTCAGCAAAACTTACTTAAATCCTTTACTTAGGACAGTGTGAAGAAAGTGAGATATGTGGCCTTTAGGCAAGGTTTCCACATAGTTACTTCAAAGGAACAGTGTAAAATAGACTGAGACAAGTGGGCAACAGGCTTGGGACTCACATATTCTTTCTCACACCCCATATTCCCTTCTAAGGACACACAATCACATATCCTTCAATTATTTTATTCTCCCATTTCCCCTTCTTTCATTGTATCATTCTATATGGTCAGTCTCACTTCAGTATGTAATTATTGGATAGGATGTATTCATCTTGCCTGTGGAAATATTTATTTAATCCTTAACGCCATTCTTATCTAACATAAAAATTAAAAACCAAGAATAAAGACGTTTTACACAATTCAAAGAATTTAATAATTCCAGTCTATTTTTAGTCTTCTATTTTACTATCCTGAATCAACTATTAGACTATTTAGCACTGATGGAATTGGTGACAGAGACATGGAATTTCGCGAGATGTGGCCGAGGACTCACCATAGGATTACCTGATATTCTTCTTATAGTTGGGTAAAACAATGCCAAGTAATAAGAGACCAAATGAGAATTAAATCCACGTCCAAGTACAGATCCGTATCAGTGAGTAAACAAGCCTAAAGCCTGAGCCATGTCTGTTTGTTTGTTTTTTTTTTTTTTAGTTATGTTGCAGCATTCTGGGTCACCCCGATTTCATTCATTTTAAATAAACATGAATGAAAAAAAATATATATTTTCTAGGGAATTATCTAAAATATAAGTAACTAAATACCATGCTGTAACATTGGTTGAAATTATAGCCAAGTATACAGAAACGTTTGTTAAGTAATCATGCATGATTCGAATATTAAGGTAAGTGATGGATATCACTTTGTGGAAATTAATGAATTCAAGTTTGGGAAATAAACTACCATAAAGAGAAACGTATCAAAGACCAATGGGTGTCTTGTGTCCATGCAGAGTTGACTTTACTGCCAATTTTTTTTTGGTACAGGGAAAATATTTGTCTCTATTAACTGCTGATCAAACACATTACTACTCATTTCAACATATTTTTAAACAACCACAACAGTTTGCTTATTTGTATTCTGGAGTCTAGCAATTTTCTTGTTACAGGCCTAATATACTATTATCATCATCAATGACGATGATGAAGATTGAACATCATGGTCCATTCTACCTTCAAATTTATTTCGATCTAAGTTAATATCATCGCATTTCTGGACATCACAACTGTGGTAACAGTGTGGGGTATAATCCAATGAAACTATATATTCTGAAATAATCTGAGTTCTTGTGCGAGAAAAAGAGGGCAATATTAAAAGTAAACTTACCTTCATATCAGGCTCCAACAGTGGAAATGTAACGGGAACTTCATCTTCATACTTTATGTCTGATATGAAATCATTGCTCAGCTCGGAAGGTTCAATCTTGATTTCATTCAAGGAATTTCCTTTCTGTGTATAAAATGTAAAACGGGTAAAATTAAACTATATCACTTGCACGATTCCAGAGGGACAAATTCTTAGTTTATCATGGAATCTTTGATATCTAATATTTTAATGTCAACAACTACAATACAAGTTATGATGTCCCTTCACATAAATCATATCATACAATCTATTTACATTTTCGGTAATTTGCTAGGAAATGCCGTTGCATATAGACCAATTTTACTCTAAACCTAACCTTAGTGTATACAACGTATACTAAAACACTAACCTAACCTCACGTAACGTAACCTGTCATAGATTAAGGAAAAGGTTAGGTTAGGTTAGGTTAGGTTAGGTTAGTTTAGGGTTTTAGTATATCTTGCAAAAACAAATTTTAGGTTTAGTGTACAAGTGGTCTACATGCAACGACGTCTCGTAGCAAATTACCACATTTTCCTCTGAACATCATGGAATCAAAGAACAAACATTCATTCGATTACCATACATAGCGACTTTTCCTCTTCCCAAATTCTATCATCACACTCTACAGCCAGTGGGTCGATATCAGATTCTGTTTTAATCACATCCATGATAACTGAAATAAAACTAAAATCTGTATATTTGACAGAAAATAACAGTCATTCAACAATATAATCAAGACTGGTGTAGTTACTACATGTTCCACGAAAGGAAAGAGACTGAAAGTATGAAGGGATTTACTAAATTCTTCCTGTCAGAAGACATGAATTAGGCCTAATCTGTGAAATGAACAATGTATATAGTAATCCAATTGCAGTGAGTCCGAAGTTGTTGTTATAATAATAATAATAATAATAATAATAATAATAATAATAATAATAATAATAATAATAACAGTAGTAATAATAATAATAAAATTCTTAGTAGATAGTTTCTTTTACACTAGTATATTAAACAAAACATTTTGTCACTATATGAAGATAGTGTGTTCATTAATATGACTTCTATACCACACATTTTCATAAATTCGAGGAATTGAGTTATCTGATGTCGAAAAGAAATAAAATTCATATAAATGTATTTCAAGCATTTGCCACTGCTTCTGTGATTGACTGAGTTTTCATTGCTCCTCTTTGAAAATCATATGTCACAATTTCATTACAAGACAAAGTAGGAGAAATTAATCAGATCATTGAGACTAGTCATTCGACCCCAATTGTTAGAAACCAATCTCAGATGTAAGGCTCGAATCTGTACTGATGTCGGCCTGGTTGGCGCAGTTGGTATAGCGCTGGAATTCTATGCCCAATGTTGCGGGTTCGATCCCGGGCCAGGTCGATGGCATTTAAGTGTGCTTAAGTGCGACAGGCTCATGTCAGTAGATTTACAGGCATGTAAAAGAACTCGTGTGGGACAAAATTCTAGCACACAGGCGATGCTGATATAACCTCGGCAGTTGTGAGCGTCATTAAATAAAACATAACATTTAACATTTTCTATACTGATTTTGCACCAAATTTTCTTAATTAACGACCATCATAATTTAAAGCTTAAATGTCTTAAATAGGGAATACTTAAGTTAACTGTTAAAGTATTAAAATGCGAAAACTAGCAAGAAACAATAGCCATATGCATGTGTATGTCTTGTGTGAGTGTGTGCATATATGTATGTACATATGTGTCTGTGTGTGTGTTTTTTATAGAATGGCCAGACGTTCCTTATTTCCTGGGTCAATTCCTCATTTTCAATTATTGTTCCAGAAGAAAAAGAAGAAGAAAAATGTCCCCATTCTTTTCTATTAAAAACAATTTTGTCCACTGAAGTTTATTTTTATTTTACTTACAGATAAAAGTATTATTTTAGTTATTAAATTCAGAGTCTGTTGAAAGCTATCATTAGCCTGAGAACAATTGAGGACCGTTTTTGCAAAACTTGCTCACTGTAAAAACTAAATTTTATAGGAAACACAAAAAACTGAAATAACTGCAAGTTTTGGTATAGCTCTCACGTAGCAGAAAGCATGTTTTGAAAAAACGATCACGGTTTGACACATTACTGTGAAGGAAATAATAAGATTTTCCTAAGAAGCCTTTAGCATCATGTAGAGGCCTGTCTTATGCTAACTAATCCACCAAAATCTCAATTTTGAAAATTTTGCAGTTAGCAAGTTTTGCAAAAACGGTCCTCAATTACCCAGATGACAATAAAACATAACATCACAGAAGACAAATATTAAATTAAAGGTCAATCATTATCCGTGCTAATTTATTAATGTTTCAGACGAGGTTCTTCATCTCTCTTGTGTCTCAGTACCTGTCCACTATAAAGTACTCATAGCTTTTGACGAAGTTGAACAACTATAATGTTTTTCACGCGACTTAATTCATACATTTCATCTTCTTCAGAGCTTCATTTTTTGTCAGGACACATGTAATGTTTAACTTACCACAACTAATAGCAACTAAGTCTTAACATTACAATTTTATTAGACAACGTTGCATAAGTGCTAATGGCTAGTTCTGTTCTGAATGGATAAAGTCATGATTTCCATGAACTAACAATGAGAGGACATGCTCTGTATATCACCGAATGGAATAAGATTGTGTGAGATGAAAGTACAAGACGCACTGTTTAAAGTCATACCTGGTATGGGTAGCCAATGACCCCTAATTTTGAAAATATTGGCTATTGTTTGTGACATACTCCCGTTAGGTGCTCAGTAGGGAAGCATTACACTGTGTAACAGCGTAGCCCATATGGTTGGATGCTGAGTTGTTATCCAGGCAACTTGAGTTCGAATCTTAACTGGTCCTATATTTTCTTCTTTTAATAGTGATTAATATTGTGATCACAGTTATCTATTTACATACCTATATCATATTTCTCAATGTATTGAATGCTTCATCATGTTTTAAACAAATTACTAATTAACTAACATTGTATTGAAAAGGATAAACAATGAAATACTGCTCACGTCGGAAGGTAAGATGTGTCACTGGTGTCTGTTCTATTTCTGTAGCAGTTATTCCATTTCATTTTGTACCCGATTCATTATGATGTCATAAAAAGACATGAAACATACATATTTCCTGCACCATGCACAGCAAATGAAAGAAGGTTGTCCACAGTTACACACATATCCTTCACATTCACAAACACTTCTCATTGGTTTATTAATTTTGATGCATACCACGCATATTTCAACATGGCTTTGAATATAGAAACTGACAACTGAAAGTGAATAAAAATAAAAATAAAAATAATAATAATAATAATAATAATAATAATAATAATAATAATAATAATAATAATAATAATATCAAGCTTTAAAAAATGAGAAGGCATTAGGATTCGAACTCGGGTTGCCTGGATGACAACTCAGCATCCAACCACATGAGCTACGCCGTTACACAGTCTAATGCTTCCCTATTAGGCATGTAACGGAAGTATGTCACACACAATAGCCAATATTTCCAAAAGGAGGGGTCATTGGCCACCCATACCAGGTATGACTCTAAACAGTGTGTCTTGTACTTTCATGTCACAAAATCTGATTTAATTCGGTGATATACAGAGCGTGTTCTCTCCTTGTTAGTTCATGGAGATCATGACTTTATCCATTCAAAACAGAACTAGCCATTAGCACTTACGTCTAATGTTGTCTAATTGTAATGTTAAGACTTAGTTGCTATTAGTTGTGGTAAGTTAAACATTACATCACGAATTATGTCGAGTTCAGCATTGGAGGAGGGCTAAAAATAGAATAAATCCGACTCTCAACCCCAAAACCTTCAGAAACTGCCCCTGTAAACTAATGAGAACAGATTGTGTGTTGAATATGCAACAAACACTTGGGTCGACCGTCAATGCCGTGATATACAGAAAATGTTGCTATATTGTTTTTCAGAGACATGGACATTTACAAAGAAAGACGAGAACTCTTTAAGAAGTTTTGAACAGAAGATTCTGTGTAGAATCTTTGGCCCAGTCAGTGATCATCAAGGATGGAGGATACGCTCCAACAATGAACTTCTTAACCTGATAGGAGGTCAAGATGTTGTAAAATTTATGAAAGCTCAAAGACTGAGATGGCTAGGACATGTAAACAGGATGCCTGAAACACGCACTCCTATTAAAATGTTAAAGGGTAGACTATAATATAACAGGAGGAGAAAGGGTAGACCAAAGTTAAGGTGGATGGATGGGGTATCCAAAGATCTTGAAATTATGGGAGTGAGAGGATGGATTAACATGGTAAAGGACACAGTAAGATGGAAGGCTGCTGTTAAGGAGGCCAAAACCCACCCCGGGGTTGTAGTTCTAACTGATGATGATGCTATATTGTTTAGGGTATGTTTGGAAGAAGCCCTAAGAAGTCCATCTGTCAGGCATCCAGAGAAAGCAGGTCAACACGCTATGCCACTGAGAGAGTTTTGAAAAAAAAAAAAATATATATATATATATATATATATTAATTTCGTCCGTAGAAGCCGTCCAGCAAATCTTTCCTGAGGGCTGTGACCGCCATATGCAATTTTAAAAAATCATGTCATGGACCAACAGAGCGGCATGCTAGAAGCCCAGATCTTATACTTGTGATCTTTTCTTATGGCACTGGGCCAATAAACTTTACGAGATTCACTCTAGAACTCTTGATGCTCTTCAGGACAGAATATGTGAAGTTTTAAATATAGTGCTGAATACAAAAGAGTAGTTCTACATCTAAGACCTACAAGAAATTGCCGATGAACTGTTCATAGAGACCTCCCACAATAAGGGAAGGGGCATGATTTGATTCATTCATGTGTCATAAAGCAATGAGATGCTTGCAGAATATCCTGTCCAAAGATATTTTGTCAAAAGACGATTTGGACAAATCGTAAGACGTCCAAAATAATAAATAGACCATGGATATTTGGTCCAAGACATTTTCGTCAAGCAGTTTCGTCAATTAAAAAAATTGTTTACCTTTAACAATATGTGTAAACAAGATGGTACTGGTATTTTATGATTATGCAATTTGTTATTTCTGGTATAGGTTGTTTCATAAATCATATTACACAATTAATTATGAATAATAAATTACAAAATTACTTAAACGTTCTTTAGCAATACGTTTCTTACTTACATTTTGAAATTTAGCTATACTAGCACTTCCATGAACATCGTTGTTATTTGTTACTCTGTTAACAACATTCTTGCAAATTGGATCCCTGGGAATAATAATTGTTTTTAAATTGTACAGTAAAAATGCCATGATTAATACAATGTACGAAAAGACGTTAAATCTAAGAAAATTACGGTTACATGTATCATTTCCATTCGACGAGTAGTGAAAATATCCTAAAGTGATGGTGGTGTAAAAAAAAAAAAAAAAAAAGATAAGCAAAGATTTTGAACCCCTGAACACTGGGGTAAATTCATTTAACATATTCAATACTATTTAATGTATGTATTATCTTAGATCATATATATATATATATAACAGATAGATCATCGCTATGTTAAGATCGTTTGCACTTTGAAGAGAACAACCGCCAGGATCGCCAACCGTCTACCGTAAACGAGCACGAGATGGCAGTACAGTCGCTAATGTAATTCAAATAGGAATTATGACGTGACTCCTTATGTAACAACTAGATGGCAGCGTAGTAAACCTGAGAAAAGTTGTTAACTTCAAAACCTATAAGGCCGACCTATCTGGGGTATTTATGATCTAGGGTATTATGTATTTCCATAATGTATTAAAGAGGAAAAAAAAATTATGTCACCCAGTAAGTAATGTGTGGCGAGGTGCATAACGACTACCTATGAGAAAAAAAAAAATCATTAAAGTAACACAAACTACAAATGTCAGCCATAATCATGTTGTTTCACTTCATTTAATCAAAATGTAAATGAATCAATTCCCTTGAACGAATACCTTCATGGACAAAACTGGACTAAGATTTTGCTGGTCTTTACTGTTTTGGACAAAGTGACAATGACCAGAAAGACCACTGGACGAATTTTACGTTGGATGAAATTCCTCCTGGCCCAATCGCGTATTGTACATAATGCCATTGGGCATGCTCTGAATTTTTATTACCCTTTTTAGGTTTGGGCTTGTAACCTTTGAATCCAAATGCAAGCTTAGTAAATACTATAATCTTTTCGCTGTAAGAAAAATCCTAATGTAAACAATAGCACGTGACTGAAGTGAGGCTTCATTGGCCGCTGTTTGGCGCCATAGATTCTCAGTAAGTGTTGTACATTCTGTTTCATGTTAAATAATTTCCGTTACTCGTCAAGTAGGCCTAACCTCACTACTATGCATTCATTTGTTTGGGAAACATTTACTTTATAATTACTACAATTAAATTATTTTTAAGTCTTATGTCCTCATAATGGACAGTTGAGGATACCGAAGCCATACTTCAATACTAGCTTACGTGAACAACTACGAGCTCAAGTGACGCCAGCTTGTTACAAAAACAGACTACCTCGGTATTTCTGTTGGTATTCATCCGCGTTCATAGTACATAACAAAATATAAAAGTAGCTTTTCTTTTACATAGCGTTTTACACATGAGTGAAGTTAAATGTTTCATTGTATTGAACAACTAGAATTCAATTTTTTATTTTCAAATAATACAAGATTGTGGTTGCCAAATACGAACTATATTTTCCTGCGTCATGTGAGTGTTTCGACTGGGAGCCAATCACAGATATGACAGCAAAGTGATTATGTTTACATTAGGATTTTTCTTACAGCGAAAACAGTATATACTACGAAGGACTCAGCAGGCACTACTGACTTTGTAAACGAAATAACCCTTGTGCAGTCCAAAGTCCCACACTCTTCTGTGTATGTTTTCAGCTGACAGACAGATTTGCTGTCAACAGTTCTTCTTTGCTACATAGCGACCCTTAACTCTAGCTTCTTTACGACGGTTGCGAATTGTCTGTAGACTTCCTGGAAATGAAGCCGCAACCTTGAGATCAGCAGCATGCTGTGAAGGGTTGTCTTCAACGCGTGATAGAAGAGCCTTATCTTGCTCCTTTGTGGAGATGCGTGGGCGACCCTTAGAATGCTTCTTCGCAACCTGTGAAGTTTCTCGGAAAAGTTTAGTCCACCGACACCCTGTAGAGATTGGAACACCTGTTACACGAGATGCTTCTCTGGCAGAATAACCATCATTCACAAGAGCTAATACAACTAAGCGTCTGTCTTTCAACTCTGACTTTAGTGAAAAGAATTTGTCTCGCAAGATAGAATATTTCGAACATTTGGAACCATTAGATTCTTTTCCACACACTTCGGAGTCTGTTTGCAACACGGAATTAATATGTAACTGTTCTGTTAAACTGTCCCGTTGCTCCAAGATGTTGGCTTCCTTCTGTGTGCTAGGGTTTTCTCCACATCCACAAACTTCATGCGTTTGATTCTCATTTGTTTTCGTGTTGGTCCCTATGTCAGAGTGTTGCATGGGCTCCTCGGACATGCCAACATCTTGGCTACGCACACTTTCTTCACAGTATGGGTGCACAGACCTGTAAGTACATAGATATGTAGTGACATAACTGGAAACTACTGGGTGTTCAGTTCAAAGTGTGTCATGGCTCACTGTATGCCGTCATGTGGCTAGTCGATGAGCCTAGAGAATTCAATCTTCCTACACTTCTGCAGAGGTGTCTTACTTATGTGCCAGAGAAGTTCCCTAGCAACTACGGCGTTCATTCAAAAGAGTACTTACCGATACGTACGGTTATGCCTGTAGTGGCAGGAATGTGAACTGTTTGGAAACACGTACTGAGGTGAGTTTTTTTCGTACTGTCGGGATATGTGGAGAGGGTTAAGACGATTACTTATGTATTTGTTGACATTAACTTCGACGGTCAACATGGACACGGAGCATTTGATTTGTGTTGTGGAATGTTTCCGTACGCAACCGATGATAACAAATACCCTGTGTACGACTTGGCCGCGCAAAACACAGTTCGAAAGAGGTTATGGTAGCACACAGACTGTACAGGCCGCCATCTGTTTCTACGACGTTCAAGTTTACCATACACGTTCTCAAGTTCAGATTGAACGCCTTGATTAATAGGCAACTTCTCTGACACAAAAGCTGAAACTCGCTTCAAATCACTGACTCATCAACAGTGACGTCATGACACACTTTGAAATGAACACCCAGTATTATGCCATTACTTCGATTGCAGCGATGTTGTGCTACTTAATTAACTTATTATTCCCAGAACATGAATTTTACCAGTGATCGAAAAGTACTGGGGATAAATTTGAATAAGGAACAAAAAAAAAGTTTCCCTTCCAGACAGTATTCGAACCACGAAAGTCTTAGTTACCAGTCTATCGTGCTCTGGGTGAACAAGGCTCTGAAATTAGCTACAAGGGTTGGTCCGTTTTTTTTTTTTTTTTGCTACTACTGTACAGTCTTAGAAAAAAGGTTTCATCGCACAAACACTTTATACTTCCCAGAAAGGAAGCAGTGCGCATGATCAGAGGACGAGCGACCTGGTTAATAACAGAATGATAATTGAGGAATAAATTTAGTTTTGTTTCATTGTATGTCTGATCATGCGCACTGCCTCCTTTCTGGTACTTTATAAAGCATCTGTGCGATAAAACTTTTTTCTAAGACTGTACTTATAATGAAGTGCAACACGCAACTTTACAGTACGTGTACATATCTATTTTATTCTAATGTTGTACTTTCAATTCGAAAGAATACAAACTAGTAATGTAAAACATATAGAGGTGAGCCTGCCTGGAGAGAAATAAAAAATAGGTTGCAGCAGCCAAATTACTATTCAAGGAACGACCACTCATATAAATTGAGGGAAAAAAGACAGAGGACGGACACTGGAAAGTTTTCTTTTCTCAATCGTACTATCAGGGACTGGAATGCTTTACCTGCAGACCTACTAAAGGTTTTACCAACAACCAAACATGTATTTAAAAATAGGCTTAAGGACCTTACTAATAGACGATAATTATACACAGTATTTAAAGGGTGTAAATGATATTTTGTTATTGAAGTGTTGTATCAGTGAAGAATTTGTGTTGTGTCAGTGAAGTGTGCTGTGTAAGTGAAACGTGTTCCTGTCAGGGAAGCTTTATAGTTTATAGTGGCAGTGCAAAGTATTTGAACAGTGAAATGTTTTTGAAGTGTTAGTGAAATCAGGATAGAATCAGTGAAATGTGTCGTAGTTCCAGTGCAGTGAGTGAGTTGACAGCGAAATGAGTGTAGTGTTGAAAGGTACTTGTGCAGATATGAACGTATCATACTCGTGGGTTTTAGTTCGAACTTAGGTTTAAGATACAAATTAGATTTATTTTAAATGTTATTTTAAGTGATCGTGCTTCATTTAATTTAGGATATTCCCTGTTATTATTATTATTGTTATAAATTATTGTTAATATTAATTATTAGTATTATTTTAATTAATAAGTTTATTATTGTCATTATTGAGTGTAATTAGTTACCACTGCCACCGGGTATATACCCATTGCAGTGTGAATAAATACACACATTACATTCTTTAAAAAAAATATTACCAAATCGAATTTGTTTTTTTTTTTTGTGCAGGGGCGGGGCACTATAAGGAAAATGTAACATGTGAAGGAAGACATAGTCTCAAAAAGTTTGGGAAGTCCTGTACTAAACTAAGGCTGAAGATATCATCATAATAATCAATATTAACATCGTTATCATCACAGTATTGACTGGTTAACTATATCTGAAAAGGAGACTATTTATGATTTGAGAATACTCTATTCTGATAAATTTTTTCGTATGATCCCAGTAGTACTACTAAAATCATGTATATCTTCTGTTCAGAACAGTGGTGGGCAAACTTTTATGGGAGTTGGCTTAAAGAAATAAATACATGAGGTAGGTTAACATTGAAAGTTTATTGAAAAGTTGCAATGGTACATTTAACAAAACTATTGTAATGTTGTCCTATGTTTCTATTATTACATAAAAAAAAGTTATGAAGGAGTGTGTGATAAGTGGAATTGTCAATGTGCTAGCAAATGCTTTTAATAGTCTGGTTGCAATTGGAAGAGGTGATTCTCAGAAGTGAAGCTGAATATCCGTCTGTTTGTAACAATATGATGTTCTTTCCCCCCCCCCCCCCGAAATTTCAATGTAAAAACACTTTTTCACATTACCTACGAAAATTCAAACTTTCTGGGCGTGAGATAACAAATCAGGGAACTTCATTTTCATAAGGACTTGTAGAAGTCAAGTTCTATTTTAGGACTTGGAAACACGACAAATGTCGGCAGGCAATGTCTAGTATGAAATGGTTACTCTGAACCAAATGTTAATTCAAATTTTGTAGATGGTTTGCGTAATTAATCCCTGGTCTGTGGTCACTAGTTACGTAACAGAAAAGGAAACAAATAAAAAATGCTTTTTTTTTCTCATTAAAAAAATTGTGGTCACTAAGTTAAATGCATACGAAACATCTTTATTTTCTTTTTTCTACACTGAGAAAATGTACACTTTCAGCAGCTAATTTAATCAGTACATTAAAAATTACCAAACAGAATCGAAAGACTTTTTTCTCTTCTTCTAACTATGAATGTATATCTTCGGTATCCAATGACGATGAAGATAACAGAGACAAAGCATGAATTGTTTTTGCAATCAACTATTTTGTATCGATAAGTAGTTATGCTACTCCTTACAGTTAAACAAAACCCCACAAGATTTGACACATAATTTCTTGCTTTGGTGATATCAACTGGTCACCTCAATCCTTAGACCTTACAGCAGTTGATGATTTTTACCTGTGGTCATAATTCAAAGAAAGGATGTTTCAAACCAGACCACACTGTGTCCAGGATCTGAAGAGTACGATACAGGCAGAAGTCTCAGGATTATTGCTATGTAAATGTTATGTTTTATTTAACAACGCTCGCAACTGCAGAGGTTATATCAGCGTTGCCGGATGTGCCGGAATTTTGTCCCGTAGTTCTTCTTTTACATGCCAGTAAATCTACTGACATGAGCCTGTCGTATTTAAGCACATTTAAATGCCATTTATTGCTATGTATCATGAACAATTTGCGGGTAAGATTGCAACAAAGCATAAGATACCGAGAGTATCATTTCAAAAAAATAAAAATATGCCAATAAATTGCATTCTTGAAAACATAATCTTTATTATTATGGTATTCAAATACTTTATAGTCAACCTTACAACAGCATGCTGAAATTCATCAGAACCAACTGCCAGATCCTGTATAAACTAAATCAGGTAAGGATAAGATGCCTAAAGTATTTTTAAAGGATACTGATATGCTTCTGACATCTTCTTTGAAACAAATTTTAGATCTGCCGCATGACATACCATATCACATGATATACAGTTCCCCTAAAGTTAAAGGCTTGGGATTATTTCGAGCCCACATTCAACGGTATAATTACTGCCTTACATTGCAAACAATCAATAACTGTCATGTTAATGCATCAAGAAATCTAGAAGTCGAGGCTAATAACTGTCTTAATAAATTGAGCATAAAAAAGAGGACAACTGCTTGCAGAGACTAAAAAAATAACTAGTACAACGCTGAGAAATATATTAAGAGATGAGGAATACAAAAAATGGTGCACACTCAAACAGAAAGGCAGAGGTGTGGCATTATTTGACGAAAATACACGCCAGCTAACAGTTGGATAAAAACAAGGGATGGTCTCTCAGTATCCGAGTGGAAACGTGAGTGCCATGCCAGGTCGGTCTCAGGATGGCTTCCAGTGCAGAAAATGCACTGAGATAGAAACCTTACCCCACATCCTGGGATTCTGCCAACATGCAACTCTCATCCGGAATACTAGACACCATGCAATACGAGAACTTATTGCTAAAAATCTTCCTTCCTTCCTTCCTTCTACGAGGTTCACCAAGAAGTCCACTGCCTTGCAAAAGATGGAAGTTCTCGACGAGTTGACATCATTGCCATTGATAGAAGGAATGACAGAGCAATTATCATCGATTCCACCATGCACTTTGAAACTGCAGTTGAACAACCTGTAGCAGTACATGAAGAAAAGAAGACCATCTATGACTCTACAATTCAATACTTTAGGGATTATTATCATATACAAGGACGGACTGAAGTATTTGGCCTATTGTTCGGAGCAAGGGGAACAATTCCAAAATTCTCAGTTGAATGTTTGAAGTCTTTTGGAATTCCTTTAAAAATTTTGAAAATTATTGCTATAGACGTAATGAAATATTCTGTTCAGATTTTACGTAATCACCTGTACACCTAGATTGCCTTATATTCTATCTGATTACTAGTAATTATTGAATAAAAGTAGGCTACTTTCCCGAGGGTAGCTTCCATTTGAAAATGAAAATCGTAAATACTGATAACACAAATGTTTATTTTTATTTTATTTGTTTAGTATGCTGTGTCTTCTGGCAACCCTTACTGAAGGGCAGCTACCCTTGTGGGATTTATATTTATATATGGGGATGCTGAGTCTTTGCAGATAGTGAGGCAATGCAAAACGCTTCCCACAAACGTCGCATTTGTACGACTTCCCGTGATTATGGGTTAGAATGTGTGAAACAAGAGACTCACGATGGGTAAAACATCGATCACACATGTTGCACTTGTAAGGCTTCTGGCCTGTATGAGAACTGAGTGATTGTCGCTGGGTATAGCTCTTGTCACAAAACCCACATTTGTAAGGTTGTTTCTTGCATGAGTGGGTAACAATAGGTTCGTTCCAACAACAGTCAGGAACCGTCCGTAACCATCGTGAGCATGCGCAGTACAGAAAAAGCATTCCAACACAATCCGAACCAGTCCTGAACTAGAAACATGTACTGCAGTCGGGTGTTCCAACAAGCTTTTGACACGGGTTCGGAACGGTCAGAAATAGTCCGCGGATTGAGGCATGTACGGAAGTGTACACGAGACGAGCATGTGCATTAGCTCACCAACGTCTCCTGGATACTGAAGAAAGACATGATCGACTGTTCACATCAATGAGATTAAAGATGAAAAGTGACAGTACAGATGAATAATAAAACTAGAGATTTAATTTATATTTTCGCCAAAAAGAAAGGGAATGGAAATTATTTGGGTATTGAAATAGTTAATTACAATTTCAACATGCAGCTTTGATTAAAAGTATAATAAATAACGTACATAAATTAATAATTAAAAAAAAGAACTATTTTTAAATGAGAGTCCCACAGTACACAACATTGAATTAGCGGAATTCTTGCCTTCCATATTTTTTGTCATCTTTTAATAGAAAATGATAGAAATTTTATTTTCTGCAATTAGAATTAGCTGCGAAATGATAATAATAAGCATCCCGTTCTTAGCAAAGATGATCACAGTTATAGCATCTCTGGATTTAGTACATAACGATCCGCGAAAGCGTTCCAACAGCGTCCAGTCCAGTTTCAATCCCATAGCAGATGTTTAACTAGCACATGCGCATAAGATGGTACAGGAACCGTACATGAACTGATCCATGAACCGCTTGTTGGAACGAACCTAATGTGTGCTGTAAGGGTTGGTCATTGCCTGAAACTCTTCTCACAAATTTGGCATTTGAAACGCTTCTCTCATGTGTACTGATGAATGTGAAACCAGGAGCTGTTTTTGTCTGAAACGCCTGTTGCAAATGTCACATCATATCTCTTCTCTCCTGTGTGTATTAATGTGTGAGAAGCAAGAGTCTGTCTCCTAGTAAACTTCTCACAAATGTCGCATTTGAAAGCTTTCTCGCCAGTATGAGTTACTTTGTGTTCTATGAGATGTGGTCGTTGTCTGAAACTCCTTTCACACATATTACATTTGTAGGGCCTCTCCCCTGTGTGCGTTGTTTTGTGTATTAGAAGACTATGCTTGGTTTAAAAGTTTCTCACAAATGTCGCACTTGAAGCCCTTCTCTTCTAAGTTAATTTCATTTTGCGGCTGCATGGACCTGTAAATACAAGGATCTTAAGGTACGGTCACACGTCGCTACTTTTGTACTGCAGCTGCAAAAGTTGCGTGTCGTGTTCACACGTAAGCCAAAAGTAGCATGCTGCATGCTACTTTTCGTGCTGTGCAACCCGAGTGCTGCAAAAGTTGCAACTGGAGGTTGCGAGTCTGTTCACACACAAGTCGCTACTTTTGCAGCCGCAGTCAAGCTGCAGGTTTCCATCTCCGTGTTGACTTCTCAATATACATTTTGTGGTTATGTTCGTATTATTAAGAAACTCATGCGAAAGCTTCCTTATCTATTATTTGCTTTTCTGTCGTATCCAGTATTCAGAAATTGACATTAATTTTACTATAAAGCTTTTAAAAAGTCTATATACTTAAATGATAACCAACAGTATATTCATGTAATCAATGTTGGAACTACACTACGGAAAATTTAAAAAATGAATTATATCGTCAGCAATTATGCTCAGGCTGTGTTGTGTATTTAATAACTGTTACAAATAATTTATTTTCATCACATTTAACATTAAAATATATCCAAGCAATAAAAGTATGATTGGCACATTTGGATGGTAACACTGGTTGCAACCGCAGCAAAAGTTTCAACAAAACCGATATCAAAAATGCTGCGGCTACAACCCTGAGAACCCTGTTCACACGTCGCTACTTTTAAGTTGCGCGCAGCATGGGAAAGTAGCGGGCAGCAGGTTCGGCAGCTGCTACTTTTCAGGTTGCACCGTTGTTCACACGTCGCAGTACAAGAGTTACCCAGTTTTTTGTACTGCAGCGCTGCAAAAGTAGCGATGTGTGACTGTACCTTTAGGACACATTATTGATTGTTAATGTAAGTGTTTGCTGTTATCACTACAATAGTTGTCGCAATAGTGAAGTATGAGAGGATCGTTTTCCAAATTTCTTCATTTAGTGACTTTTGATATTCTGTGTAAATATGTTTAACGCTTGTCTTATAGAGGTTTCGTAATAATGTGCGTTGTGTCTTTGTATGTGGAGAGTGAGCAGTTGATAGAAGAGTGAGTGAATGTTAAACGGATGGGTAAGTGAATATTGCTACCGTATTATTATAAAGAAAATAGTGTATAAAATGCATAACGTAATAAATAGTATTTTTTACAAGAATGTATATGAACTGAAGAAATAATTATGTTGAGCATAAAAACTGAAGTGTGAAGAATAATCTGAAAAAAAAAACCAAACCTTTTTATTCCAACGGATTTATGATTCCTTATTTTTGTTTTCTAGAAACATAGTTTCACGCACAGGAGGATCTATTTATATATTAGCTTTATATTACGAATACAATCATTTAACAGGAATACTACATACAATTTGTATGCTTTAAATAAGTTATATTCTCAAAGTTTGTAATATACTTCAAATTCTGTATGTTATAGGGATTTGAAGTTGTTATTATTATTATTATTATTATTATTATTATTATTATTATTATTATTATTATATTATTATTATTTATGAATAGTACAATTTTATGACATTTCTACAGAGTGATTCACGAGGAAAGGCAAAAAATTTAGGATGTGAATTCTGAAGTTATTCTGAGTCAAAAAGTTCATATGAATATGGGTCTGTTTTGGAACGATTACGGAGATATGGCTCCTTGATTTCACAAAAACTTCTGAGATTCAATTGTACTAACTCGCATTTAGAGACAGATAACGGTCAAATTTAGAGTTTATATTTACGTATGCATACATTTCTAATATTCCAGACATCGGAGTCGATGTTTTCGCACATTTTCAAAAGTACTTCCTTCTGCTTCAACACACTGTTGCGCTCGGATGTGAATCGCGCTCTCGCTCGTGGCCATTCTTTATGCGGTGTGCAGCATCCAAAATATGGTCGATTAGCGCCTCTCTCGTTTCCACCTTCCTTTGCTATACCAAGTCTTTCATCCAACCCCATAGACAGTAAGTACTCTTCGATATGGTACCCTTCTGTTCGGAAAGCATCGTTCATATTCAGCGACGGTATGCAAGGAACTTACATCACACAAACCATAAACATACACAATATCGGCGTATTCTGTAGTCGAAAATTTATAAGGCATCTTGAAAAAGACAACTTAACACTTCCGATAACTGTATCTGTATAACTACTGTACTGCAGGTAGCTGACTGAACTGCTGTGTACTGATAAGTGATAGTGTATTTGCGTTATGTGCTGGTTCTGTGTCATTACATCAGACAAGGGCAGGCGATTGGCCATTTGTAATGCCCCACCATCCGGTTTGTGAGATGAACTTCTCTTATCTACATCACTCACAATGCAGATTCCAATGTTACGTCATTCATTGCGATCGGTGACCTTGTCTCACATCTCACATCAGCCCATATGGTAACGTCTGATTCACATTGGGGCGTGACGTTTTACCAAAAATAAAAAAATGCATCTAGCTCTGTCATTGTTCGAAAACGGACCTACGTTCACTCAAAATGGCCTAAGATATCGTATCCTAAATTTTTTACCTTTCCTCGTGAATCACCCTGTATAATACAATCTCCAACACTTTAAATAATAAAACGATATCACAGAGTACTTAAAAATAATTATAAATTAAACCTGTTCTGCTTACAAGCATAAAAATGAGTTAACACAAGTCCTGTCATAATCTGTCTCCTTGTAATTCAACAAAGATGGAAACTCTTAAGGCCCATTCACAATGAAAATTAAACAAAACCTTAACATAAACACAGAAGTTTGCGCCCAGGCTACCAAATGGGATCATTCACAATGATTCACATAAGCAATGACATAAACATTACCGTAAGATGTTAACATGGAAGTTTGCAAACTCCAAACTTTCATGCTTATGCTTACATGATTTGCAAACAGAACACAATCGTGGAGCACTGAAGTATACAACAGAATATGAAGAAATGGCGTCATTATTATGTTTCCATGGTTACCAAGTATGTTTGCAGTTATGTTTATGTTCCCATCGTGAATGATGGTATGACGTCTTGATTTTACTGTAACGTTAAGTTAACGCTTACGTTATGTTTAATTTTCATGTGAATGAGCCCTTACACTATACTACTATACTCACTGATCCAATGCATCATTTTCTTCTATCGTTATACCTGCAGTCTCCTCCTTCACACATTCCACATTGCATGATTGATCCTGAAAATAAAATTCCTTTTACATAGAGTAAGTTAAAAAGAACTGGTTCATTATTGATAAATATCGAGCCAATTTCTGATTTTAATAACACACTGATAACAATGGGAAAGATTTCCTTGCCTCTATCTCTTCTTTTTTATGTTGTGAAATAGTTCTGTGATGTAACAGCCCATGAAGGGCAAAGGCCGATCAGCCAATCAGAATTAGACAATGATGTTTTAAATAGAAGATGATACTTAAAAAAAAAATACCGACTGCAGATAATGCTTCGGTCAGCTTCTGAAATCACTATTTAAAAGACACAGTTCCAGACACTAACTCTATTAGTTTCTTTTCTTGAAAGTAATATTTTTAGAGAACATAATGTATTGTTATTATGCTCTATTTCACCAAAACTTACAAATTACTGCAATTCTGTATTTTATGAGCTACATGCATTGAGGCTTTCAATTAGAGGAAAACTTCCATACATTATTCTTTACAGTAAAATCAGAACTCATTTTCTTTAATTCTGAAGCAGGTAAATTCCAGCAGTGTTCTAGCAATTTGCAGACATTCATCAGCTATTACCTGTGAACGGAAAATAGGTTTCGGCTGTTTTCTAACAGTTATCAGTAATAAGATGGACTTTATGCAGAAATCAAAAGTTGCTGTAATGTTCACTGATTTACCTGTCAGGCTATAATTTAATCTGAAATTCTTTGTCTTTCTTGGTAAAAGTATGCTTTTTTTTCATATCAGGTAAGCACAAGAGGTGCAAGGAGGTAAAACTGTACATGCTTTCATGACCTTGGCACTAGAATGATTTAGTATGGACACCACACTCTGATCGCTGGCATCTGGAATTGAACCCATGATATACTAGTCCAGAGTCAATTACTCTAGCAACTGAGGTGCCTTTTGCATTTTCAAAAAAGTATTTTATGAAACCTTTCCTTTAAGAATAGGAACAGTATTTAATTTGAATTTTTTAAACTTAAAATTAAATAACTTCAGGAATTTGTTACACATTAGGAGTTTAAAAAACACGAATATACAGAAATTCATTGAGGAACTTTTCTGTTAAACACCAAATATTTTCTTCTCCTATCTCTCATGATTTTGGTGACATAAATTAGACAATATTCTATTGATCGTGTTTAGAAAAAACACCATGGGTTTAAAGAAAATATAAATAAAGAGGGAGTAAAAGAATTATGAAAGTAAAATAATTAAAGCTAGCAACTGAGCGTTTTAAATATGGTATTCTTGCTTCCTGATGAGCAAGTTCCCAAACACCCAGGATACCAACTCACCTCCACTTCTAATTTTAAAACTGATAATGAAGTGGGACCACCATTTTCTTCAAACTTGATGCTTGATACATCGTCATAACTCTGGTCTGAATGTTCCACCTTGATTTTGTTCAGATTCACTTCCAAGAAGTTCCCCACCTGTGTACCAAATATAATAAACGTGTAAAATATATTTTGTTGCACATGAGTTACTATTCCAGAAATTCAACATGTAAGAATAAAATCGTAATGAACACAGAGGGCTCTACATAAGTTTACCATTTTATAATGACCAAGATATTAAGGGATTATCTCCTCATTGTACTGTATGGAGAGCATAAAGTGACCATCTAAGATTATAAAAATAATCTCCATTGATCGAATTTTAATAACTTAATTACCTTAAAAATGATTATAGTTTTAAAATACCTATTGCAAAGACATTATCTATGACCAATATTTAGAAATAACGAATTACATCCAGAAATGCACATAGTGTGTTAGTTGGAAGGCTGCAGGGAAAAAGACCTTTGAGGAGGCCGAGACGTAAGTGGGGGGATAATATAAAATGGATTTGAGGGAGGTAGGATGTGATGGTGGAGACTGGATTGATCTTGCTCAGGATAGGGACTGATGGCAGGCTTGTGTGAAGGTGGCAATGAACCTCCGAGTTCCTTAAAAGGCATTTGTAAGTAAATAAAGTAAAACTTGAAGAACAAAGTCCGAAAGGAAACCCAACTATGGTATTATGCCATAGCTCTCCCAAAATCATTTTACAAGAGTGAAACATAGGGAGAAAAGAAAATACATTAATAAAACTGAAGATCATTGTGCTGGTATTCTGATAAGTCTCCTATAATACTTGATTAATTGAAATATATATTTCCGTCTAAATGACTTATCAAAGTTTTTACAAAAAGAAATATGGCCTATTATAATTTGTTAATGTGCTTTGATAAGTCATTTAGACGGAAATATATATTCAAATTAATCAAGTAAAACTGAAGATGCTGAAAATAAATTGTAAGAACAGTTAAAGTCTCCACACGAAGACTATAGATCAGAATTATACATAGCGTAGGTAGAAGCTGGAAAGAGTTTTAATATAAAACGTACACGTACATGATACTGTATATAGGTGAGTCATAAGTATGTTTGAAAGATTGTGAACGTGCGTGCTCCTGGATCAAAAATAGGAACAATTCCTTATATGAAAATTTGACAGAAAATGCTTATTTACTGGAGTAATAGTGACGTTTGTTTTCGTAAGTATCTGACCATATTATTGTGTTGTTTTTGTTTTGATGTTGTACCAGTGTTTGATTACAAACAACACAGTGACAAGACAGTAGTAGGTACATTGTTTTTCTTTTGATTGGACGCGGTGGTCCAGTGCCTTGGCCACCCAGTTCATCCCATTAGATTTTTACCTTTGGGGTCACTTGAAGGCTGTCGTCTATGCAACACCAGCGAATGAAGCAGAGGAGCTATTGCAACTTGTTGAAAATGCATGCTAATTGATCCGTGATGACAACATGGTGTTTGAGCGAACTCGCCAGTCCTGTGTACACCGTGCTCAGGCATGTGTAAACAATGGAGGGGGACACATTGAGCACCTTTTGTAAACGTTAAATGACAAGTTTCTAAACATGTGCTTGTGACACAACAAAAACAGAACAAAAACAAAATATGACACTGACGGATCCTTGATCTCCAGAGAACAAGGTGCCGGTGCAGGTGTTACGTGCTGTCTCTTCTCACTTTATAGATCTCTTGGGTATGGAACAACAAGTTTTGATGGAGAAATCATTGCAATAAGTGAAAGTCTCAGGAATCTTCTATGCCACATCAATAAATTTAGAAATGCAGTTATATTGTCAGACTCCAAAGCAGCTATTCTATCAATAGTCTCTAAACACACACCTTCATCTCAAACAGCAGAAATAACTAAAATGCTCTCTCAATTAATATCACTCAATAAAAGAATTGTATTCCAATGGATACCATCCAATTGTGGAATCCTGGGAAACGAGAATGTGGATGCATTAGCAAAGAAGGGCAGCACTGCTACTTACAGACCTGTTACTAAATCCACGTATTACTCTGTGAAAAGATTTATTAAATCTACATACTTAGACTTCAACAAACAAAATTTGATAACACAATCCCAAGGGAAAAAATGGAACTCCCTGCATCAAAATCCACAGTTAATTCCCGATTTACCACGCAAATCGTCTGTAGCTGCATTTAGATTGGCAACAGGCCATGATTGTTTGGCCAAACACCTGCATAGAATTGGAATATATCAGTCCCCTAACTGCCCATTGTGCAACTCAAACCAAGAAATGGATTCGGAACACCTCAAAATCTGTGCTTCAGTGGCTGGCCATGATAATATCTTTGAAAAATATTGGAGTGCAAGAGGTCAAATGACTTTATTGTCAAACGCCTGGCATTAGAAAACAACAACATATTTGTCACTGATAAATATTTTAAAAGAATAAAATCTGATGACACAGTCATAAATTGGCAACAATGGCCACCTCAAGGTCCAGATCACAGCCTTCTATACTTAAAATGCTACCATTGTTAAGCGTTCCAGAGGTTGACTTATCAAATAAATGACGTGTCTAAATACGAGTTGAATACAGTTCCAGAAGGGTATGGTTTAGATCTAAGAGGCAAACAGATAGCACTCTTTGCTGTAAAGAATGTATAAACAATTTTTATGGTCCACATTTTTTCAGTGATGGTATGTCATTTTTACTAATGGTATGTTTTCTGGCCGTAGAAACCAGTGGCGGTATTCCATATCTTTGCATACCGTCTCACTCCCCTCACTGCTGAGGAAACTTGGACATTATTTCACTTTGTAAAGAGAAAGTGTAATTAATTATATCATAATTATATTACATACATTTGTGTGGTAATATCCCAGATCACATATACAGGGTGTTTCAGACCACCCGCATCAGCCTTTTTTCTCGAAAACTATATGATATGGTTGTTCATAAAAAAATTTTGATAACTGAAACCTATGTAAAGAATCGATTGGTGGCAGTATCATTTCCCGTAACAAACCGGAAGTAGGGGTACCTGTGATCAACCTTGAAATTTCAAATGAGAACATGGATCATTGAAGGAGCCATTGGAAACTACTTTTAAAAAGAAAGAACTTTTACTGAAACTTTTTTTTTTTAACTTTTATTGTTTACTTACAAAGCAACAAAAATGGTACATTCTGAGAAATGTTAAATGTTGTTAATGTACCTACACTCTTCATAGTAAGTGTTCAAAATGTCCGCCACCCTGTGCTAAACAATGTTCTGATCTTACAACATTTCTCAGAAAATACCATTTTTGTTGCATTTTGAGTAAACAATAATAGTTAGAAAAAAAAAGTTTCAGTAAAAGTTGTTTCTTTTTAAAAGTAGTTTCCAATGGCACCTTCAATGACCCATGTTGTCATTTGAAATTTCAAAGTTGACCACAAGTACACCTACTTCCGGTTTGTTATGGGAAATGATACTGCCACTAATCGATTCCTTACATAGGTTTTGGTTATCAAAATTTTTTTATGAACAACCAGTATCATATAGTTTTCGAGAAAAAAGGCTGATACGGGTGGTCTGAAACATCTGGTAGATTGCTCATTCTTATGTTAAAATCAGTTGCACTTTGAAGAGAACCGCCAGGATCGCCACCCGTGTGCCATAAACTAACACGAAATGGCAGTACAGTTGCTAATGCAATTCAAATGGGAGTTATGACGTGACTCCTTATGTAACAACTAGATGGCAGCATAGTAAACTTGACAAAAGTTGTTACCGTCGAAACCTATAATGCCGAGCAATCTGGGTATATATGATTTAGGGTAATATACACTACTGTATTATCGGGAAAATGGAAATTAAAGAAATCGGAAATGTGTATTAGGGAATTTTGTACTCAGGAAAATGAAAATGAAAGAAATCAGAAAAATGTCTGTCGGGAATGTGATTCAGGAATTTTGTATTCGGGAAAATGGATGTTCGGGAATGCAGATTCGGGAAAATGTACGGGAATCTCTGAGAATATATCTCTCTTTATAGTGGTCTTGAAGTAACACATACCACTAGTTATATTTTGATTAACAACAATGATATATATAATATTTATGTTTATTTAAATGCACTGCATGTCTCTGTTCATCCAATGAAGTCAGTCTGAATCAGGCAACCCAACAGGATGATTGGGGTCATTTTTTACAGACTTTTAAGCATCTGAAGTTTAGTCAAACAACCTGCATTTTCCACAAATAAACTTCTTCTTTCCTTTGGCACCAACACAGTCTTCGTGATACCACTCTTTCCCATTTCCTTGACATTGTACCCAGTCACCTAGTTTTTTTGAGCGAGGATCGCTATACTTTACCAAACAGAATCCACACATGCTGTTATTTTCCTCTTCCTCCTGACCTTCGTCCTTATTCTCATTCTCAGAAGATGACGACTCTGCCAACAATCGTTTTCTTGCACCTCTACGCCTGTTTACCTTAGGCAAGAGACTGCTCTCTTTTCTTTCATTTGCAGGTCTTCGTTTCCGCTCCAGTGTTTCTCTTTCTTCAGTATTCTGTGCAGAAGTTAAAAGAACTGCCTTCTGTTTCCTTGTTGACTCCTTTTGCTGACCTCTTTTTATTGGAGAAGGCAGAAGAAAGGTCACACTGGATGTTGATGTATGTCCTGAGTGGAGTTCAGGAACATCAGCCCCATACTCCATAGCTGTGCTTTGTTCTTCTGAAGTTGATGCTTCAGATCGACTCACCAGATATTTCCCAGGTAGATAGTCGTGTTCCGAAACTGCATTTCCATTCAGGGGATAGACTCCTGTTGACCTGAACCCAGCCTCAGCATTTGCCGGTGTTGTTGATTTCAGCCAAGCTTCCTTAAAAATTCTTCCAAAGGAAAGTTTACTTATCTTTCTTTCCTCCTCTGTGTTACACAAGAATTTATTACATTCGTCATCGTAATATGACTTCAGATGTTTGAAAAACGGTCTATCTAAGGGGTGGAGCCTATGAGCAGTGTGACTTGGTAGACACACCATATGGATGTCGTGTTCTTCACAAAACTGCAGTGCAGACAAACTCTTATGGGACGCATGGCCATCTACAAGCAACATACATGTTCCTGGAACCCGGTGAGTTTGGAAGTGATGCAGCCAACACAAGAACTTCTCATCGTTAATCCATCCAGATTCAGACATTGTTACCAATGATCCATTCGGGAAACCATCTGCAAATTCTTTGTGGAATTTTTTCCCTTTAAAAATTGCCATTGGTGGAATAAAATTTCCTGTTGCATTTGTACAAGCCAGTATGGTGACGACCTCCCCACTCTCAACACAAGTTTGTAAATACACTGTCCTGGTGCCTTTTTCAGCAAAAAGTTTTCTTGTTGGCTTATTGTTCATCTGACAACTTGTTTCATGTGCATTATATATTAGATGAGGTTTATTAACTAAGTCACATGTCTCCAAAGTTTCTTTCAAAAGATTAAAATAATCAGTCGCATCCTGTCTATTAAGGCCCTTGAAATGAAGGAGTGAGAGACCTTCTGGCTTCCTTAATGTCACTACTGGATTTCGTTTGCGGAAACCGATTAACCAATCATTCCCAGCCATCTGCTTCACCTTTGAAAAATTGTGTTTGATTTTATTTGACTCGGCAAAATCAAACGCTACCCTGCGCACAGTGATAGAGTCCATACCAAAGCCACAAGCACTGAACTTTAACAGTCTGGAAACAAGTGCTTGTTCTTGTTCTTTGGTGAACGTTGTCTGGCCACCTTTATTTTTTAATGGCTTGTCTTGACCACTTCGCAATCGGCGTTGTAGACACGAGTGAGGAACTCCATACAATTCTGCGGCACGGCGTTGACTCCTCCCCTCCCGGAATGCCTTAATGGCTTTCTGCATTTCGTCTTCAGTCCATACACGATACTTGCGGTTTCTGTGAGCGTTATTAGGCATCTGTGACAAAAGAAAATATGTAAAGAGACTTAAAACTCTTGTAGAGGAATTGACCCAATTCACTGGTAATTTACTAACCCTAATCATGCTAAACGTAGTGAAGTTTAGAAACATACGTTGGTAGCATTGACACACGCGATATAGATGTTGCAATGCCATAACCTTTTCACAAGAATTGCACTTGTTTTTAAGCACAGTAGAGCAAATCCTGCACACCATATATTGTGTGTGTATCTAATGCTCTGGATTTAACAATGAAGTCATCATCCTTCTTGCTTCCCAATATTTTGATGGAAGGTCCACAAATTTCCTAAGAGTTTCACAATTAGCCAGGTGCTCCATCTCCATGTCCTCTTCTCTGGTGCACAGTAAGCATTTAGGTGAATTCAGTACTCCAATACGATGGAGGTGTTTACTGAGGCAATCAATCTAAACATGGCCACGGCAGATTTTCGAGGTAGATCAGGAATTAGTTTTGGATCTTTGAAAGATTCTTTCCATTTTGAATTTTGATGTTTTGCCTGTTCGCTGTTACTTATTCTTTTTATGACTCGTTTTATTGATTCATATGGGAACTTGAAATTTGTTTTTAAGTTGATTTTAGTTCCTTTCTTTCCTAACATATCTGCTTTCTCGTTACCGTTCAGTCCACAGTGGGCCGGGATCCACTATATATTGTAAAATAACTGAAGATTTCGAAGATTTATTTTCCACACATGAAACCAACAGCCCTTACCTTTAACCACTCTTCTTTCTTTTATTTTCCACAACTGTAACACAAGCAGCAACCACAAACTTTGGCGTTGAATACATAAAAGAAGTTGCAATGTTCAGCAAAAGATGGCACTATATTTATGATGTTGCTTATTTTTTGTATGGAAAGCATAGTTTTGAAAATGACCCGACTCATCTGTTGACCCAGACTAAGTTATCCTAATAATGTCTGGAAATTGGGGATGCAGTTTGATATTTGAGAGCAGGGATTGGAAGTGAAGGCGTGGGGAGATAAGATAAAAAATTTCATCAGTGGGTTTGAATTTCTTCCTAGAAAACTAAATTGATGGGTTTTTCTTTAAAATCGTGTCCCCTGTAATTCAAGGTTGGAAGTTTTGAAATGAATACATGGTATACCTCTTAAGATCATATAGGTCCACACTACACCTGTGGAATAACGGTTAGCACATCTAGCCGCGAAACCAGGTGGCCTGGGTTCGATTCCCGGTCGGGCCAAGTTACCTGGTTGAGGTTTTATCCGGGGGTTTTCCTTCAACCCAATATGAGCAAATGCCTCGGACTCATTTCACCGGCATTATCACCTTCATCTCATTCAGACGCTAAATAACCTGAGACATTGATAAAGCATCCTAAAATAACCTACAAAAAAAAAAAAAGGTCCACACTGCTCTATTTCATTTCGGAACTGGTTATATTAGTGAATTAAAAACATTTTTTTCTCCGGTTGTGAGATTCAGAGATTACTTAAGTGAAAAAAATGTTGGTGATTATATACAATGCAGAACCTAAAGAGGAAGTTCTTACAAAATCACATTAAATTAGCTCAAAAGCAATTGGAATTTAAAGTTACATTAGCCACCTTTATTTTTATTGCTGTCATCAGTAATACCATCAACATCGTAATAACTACCATAATCATTATCATCATAATTATTGCCACTACCATCAACTTCTGTCATTTATCACACGTGACCTGTTACAAATTGGCTCGAGTTATTCAACTACTTAAGTTTCCTTGTGTCAATACTTCAGATTGAGTAAGTTTATAAGTACATCAGTAACCATATCATAGTAAATGTAACTACTGTATTTGATCACCATTATTTATTTATTTTAATGGGTTATTTTACGACGCTGTATCAACATCTACGTTATTTAGCGTCTGAATGAAATGAAGGTGATAATGCCGGTGAAATGAGTCCGGGGTCCAGCACCGAAAGTTACCCAGCATTTGCTCGTATTGGGTTGAGGGAAAACCTCAGAAAAAACCTCAACCAGGTAACTTGCCCCGACTGAGATTCGAACCCGGGCCACCTGGATCACCATTATTACAAAGCATATTGTTTGACTTTGTGATACTAAACAGTGTGGAGATGCTTGATGGCAGTAGAAGACACATGGAAGAAAAAGACATACCATATAGGCTTATATGTTTTTATCACATATAAATAACACTTGACTACTCAAAATCACAGGAATTTAAGCATGAAGTAAATATCATGAAGAAATCAGGTAAGCAAATCTATATGGAGCTGGAATAGTAATGACGAGAATAAGAATGGATAGAAGGAGAAAGACAATTGAGGTGGTAGGGACTGAAATATTAAAATTTACAGCAATTCTTTTCAGGGACAACTGAAGATACATCTACTGTGTGTGCGTCCGTGCGCGCGCATGTGTGAGGGAGGGGGAGGGGCGGGGAGGGTAGGCATAACTTTAAGTCCTATTTAAAATGGGCAGCAAGCATTCCTCTATGAAATTAATTCCATAAAGCAAGAAATCAATATCTAACTGTACTTACTTACTTACTGGCTTTTAAGGAACCCGGAGGTTCATTGTCGCCCTCACATAAGCCCGCCATTGGTCCCTATCCAGAGCAAGATTAATCAGGTCTCTACCATCATATCCCACCTCCCTCAAATCTATTTTAATATGATCTTCCCATCTACATCTCAGCCTCCCTAGAGGTCTTTTTCCCTTCGGCCTCCCAACTAACACTCTATATGCAGGGGCGTATTTTGCGGACTACCGGGGCTACCGGCGGTAGCCCAAGGAAATTACAAAAGAAAAAGTTTATAATATATCATAATGTAATAATTTTGTATTATTAGTTTTACCATAGTAATTAAAATTAAAGTAATTGTTAGATTTATATGCGCTCTCTGCTCTCGAAAAGAAACAAGTTGTCAAGGCGGCATCACTGGAGAAACCGCTTGCTACGTGAGGTAGCCTGTGACCGTTTCGCTTACGCTGTCCTTCGCACAACTGCCCGTTCCCCCTTCTCCCTTCTGTTTCCATCGTGCACTGTAGGCTGGGCGAGTTGCTGCTCTCGTGATCGGTTTCTTCGCAGGCGCGAAGCAGCAGTACGCTTAGTACGCTAGCAATTGAATGTGATTGTGTTCTTGCAGTGCATTATTTTAAATCTGTGATTTGTTCGAGTGTCTAAGAGTTATATTAATTGTGAATTATTAAGTTTTTAATTTCCCAGTTAAGTGATATTGTGAAAAATATGGCAGAACAAGTTTCTGGAGAGGTTTGTGTTGAAAATGACTGTGTAATAGAAGGTTTATTAAAAGTGCCTTTTAACCGTCGTACATAACAACGAGAAAGTTGAAATTGTGAAAATGGAAAGACCAACTCCAGAGCTAAATTTGTCCATGGACGTAAAAGAAAAACAGCGAGAGTACACACGCCATTTCACTTCAACATCATATGGTAAGTGGAATTGGTTGTGTGGTACTTCTAAACTGTCTAAACTATTTTGCTGGCCATGTTTGTTATTTAGCCGCGAAACTAACGTGTGGTCAAAAGAGGGGCTTTCTAATATGTACTCCTTTCGAACGGCAGTCCTAGAATACGACAAATCAAAAGCTCATATTTGTAGTAGCATGAACTTTGCAAACTTTGGGAAGACAAGAATTGATTTACAGCTAGATAAGCGAAAAGCTCTACATATCAACCAACACAATGCTCTTGTGAAAAAAAAAATCGGGAGATTTTACTGCATCTTATTAACGCAGTCTGCTTTCTAGGAAAACAAGAATTGGCTTTTCGGGGTCATAACGAGAGTGTGGAATCAGACAATATAGGAAATTATATTGAATATTTAAGTTCCTTAAGTGAATTTGACCATTTACTGGCCAATCATCTTGAGAGTTCAACAGTATTTCGTGGTACTTCTCTCGCAATTCAGAATGACTTAATATTTGCTATAAGTGGGGTTATGATAAAGAACATAAAACCTTTTGTGGCCATTGTTGTTGATGAAACAAGTTACTGCTCTAATCAGAGTCAATTGTCCACTGTTTTAAGATACGTCGACAGTACTGCCAATGTTCAAGAACGGTTTATAGGATTCACAAATGTCAGTTCGGACAAAACTGCTGCTGCTTTGTTTCAGCGTGTGGAAGGTGTTATAGCAGAATACAATGTCGGCAATAAGTTAATTGCACAGGCATACGATGGTGCTTCAGTTATGGCGGGAAATATTAATGGCTTAAAAACAAAAGTTCAAGAAAAGTATCCTCACGCACTATTTGTCCATTGTTACAGCCATGTTCTCAATTTATTTTTGCAACAAACTACTTCATCTATTCCAGAATGCCGCATTTTTTTTTCAAAACACTGTCGGGTTTAGCTGCATTTTTCTCATCATCTCCTAAAAGATCAGAAAACTCAAGGAATTTATGAACAAGAAACTCCCAAAAGTAGCACCAACTAGATTGAATTTTACATCTCGGCTTGTAAATACAGTAAAGGAATACAGAGAAAAACGGACTGCTTTCTTTAAAAATATCATTTGTAATGACTCTGAAGAAAACTGGGATGATGCTGTAAATGTGCAGGCTCAAGGATATTTGAATTTTTTCACACAGTTTCAGAATATATTTCTTCTTGAAGTCTATGCTAGAGTGTTCGCACATACAGATGTGCTCTACAATATTCTTCAGACAAAAAGTCTAGACGTAGCATACTACTTGCAAGAGGTATCAAAGTTAAAAAAAAAAAATACTATATCAGAGTTCAGACGTAGTGGGTTTCCGTCCATATGGAGTAATATGGAAAATGAAAATTCTTCAGCCAATACAATGGAACCGCCATTAAAGCGAAGAAAAGGAGATGATGAATTGAAATACAGGCAGCATACTAGATCGTATGCACATGGAAATTACTGACAGATTTTCTGATTATGGAAAGCTTCAGTTCACACATCTTCTAGAATCTCAAAAATTTTCTGCTTATAGAGAAAACTTCCCGAATGAGGCACTAAACAAATTATTTCAGTCCTATAACAGTCACTTTGATCAAGTACGTTTGAAAAATGAATTAAGTGTAATATATTCAGCAGAAGTCTTTGATTTTTCGAACAAACCTATCCATGAAATATTATCTGCCATATATGAAAAGTAGCTGAACCAAGTTATTCCTGAAGTCCTTAAATTGGCAACATTGTGACAATACCAGCTATGTCAGCATCGGTAGAAAGAACATTTTCTGCGTTGAAGAGAATAAAATCCTACTGTAGATCAACTCATACACAAGAACGTTTATCCGGTTTGGCACTAATATCCATTGAAAAGTCATTTGTACAGAAACTTTGCAAGTGGCCCAACTGTAGTTTCAAGGACGAAGTCATCAACGTATTTTCGTCCCAATCAAGACGTCTGGAATTCACATAAATATGTAAGGAATTTTATTATAGGGATTTTAAAATATATTTTATGTAATAATAGAGTCAGTGGTAGCCCAAACCCTTTAACCAGTATACGCCACTGTCTATATGCATTTCTGGATTCGCCCATATGTGCTACATGTCCTGCCCATCTCAAACGTCTGGATGTAATGTTCCTAATTATGTCAGGTGAAGAATACAATGCGTGCAGTTCTGTGTTGTGTAACTTTCTCCATTCTCCTGTAACTTCATCTCTCTTAGCCCCAAATATTTTCCTGAGAACCTTATTCTCAAAAACCCTTAACCTATGTTTCTCTCTCAAAGTGAGAGTCCAAGTTTCACAACCATACAGAACAACCGGTAATATAACTGTTTTATAAATTCTAACTTTTATATTTTTTGATAGCAGACTGGATGATAAAAGCTTCTCAACAGAATAATAACAGGCATTTCCCATATTTATTCTGTGTTTAATTTCCTCCAGAGTATCATTTATATTTGTTACTGTTGCTCCAAGATATTTGAACTTCTTCACTTCTTCGAAGGATAAATTTCCAATTTTTATATTTCCATTTCGTACAATATTCTCGTCACAAGACATAATCATATACTTTGTCTTTTCGGGATTTACTTCCAAACCTATCTCTTTACTTGTTTCCAGTAAAATTTCCGTGTTTTCCCTAATCGTTTGTGGATTTTCTCCTAACATATTCTAACTGTAATCTGGAAAAATTAAATCACCAACATAATTGGCTCAGTCGGAGCTAAAAGGAACAAAGTCACTTTTTACAACTTTTCAGGAGAAGCAAAAAAATTCCACTAATAACATAAATCTATATATTTTTATATTATAGACGACCAAAGAACATTTAAAAATCTGACCTAGTTCCTTCTTCCACCATTCGATGCGCATGACATCCATTGTTCAAATTGTGCATAACTCAAAAACTGCATATTTTGACTTAGTTCCTTTTCGCTCCGACCGATTCAATTATATTTGATATTGCTTCGAAAGTATAGTATATGGGACAAGGAGCGCAAAAGTAAACAATTACAACTTGAAGAAAATATTACAGATCTATGAAGTGTAATTCTCAACATTTACCATTACTTCTGATTCTGACATCTGTATTCATACAGGTATGATAATACTTCTTTAAAATAATTAAAAACAATGGGATATTAGAATTTCTTCATGACTAGAAAATTCAAGTAAACATTTAATATCGTAACACAGTCATGTCAACTGATGCCGATAGGTGCAAGCACGCGCTTTAGAGCTCAGGAGAGCCTGAGCGCTTTACAATGGAAACGAAAGAGACAGACGAGTGAGGTAGTATATGCTGCTTGGTCGAGCTATATGCAGGAATGGCCAGCACTGATTCAATGGACGGAAGGAACAGAACTTTTTAAAACTGTATCCATGTTAATTTTTTCTAAGAAGTATAAGAATGTAATTTTAATGCTCATATTTCACAAGTTTGCTTTTTTATTCAAAAGGAATATTTTTCTCAACTTTTTTTTACAGAAAAGTGATTTTTTCAGATGTTTATTTAGTAGTCTTATAGGTATTGAAACAATGTTTTCGTAAATCTAATATATCGTAAATACGTGTTACTGAAGTTAGTGTATTGAAAATTTTGAAAATATTCGCATAGAAAATATTTGTAAGGAAAATGCACTTTCTTTGGCATCACTGTCGTAACATAACAAAAAGAAAAACAATAAGTATGCAGACTACATGAACAGCAAAACAACTCACCTCATTTTCAGGTTTCGACTTTGAGAACATCATGGGAACATCATTTTCTTCGCATTTTATGTCTGTTACATGATCATAAATCTCCTCAGAAGGTTCCACTTTGATTTCGTTGACATCTATTTCCAAAATATTCTCTTCCTGTTAACAAATTATTACAAACAATTAAGCTACAATTCGCGAAACTATCGTTTTCTAAGAAAAAGGAAGTCAATTTTCGTTATGGACGCACAGAAACGTAAGAATACATAGATTACACACTTACCATCATGAAGAGATTTCTCTTTTCTCCATTTCCGTCATCAACCTGTGGAGCCAAAGGGTCTGCGTTGTATTCCTCTTTAATTACTTCCATGATCATTTACTGCTGTCACTCAGCTACAAAGACACTCACTGGTTAGTTATATGTGGCACTGTTAATCTTGTATTCGGTACCCATGAAAGGAAAAGAAGACAGCAAATGGAAATATTATCTTACAACTTATATGATATATAATAATAAAAAAAATACACTTCATTATTTGTTATTTTGTAAGAAAGGATGAGATTGCAACATATTTTGAAGATGTTAAAATATAAACAAAAACATATTTGTGTCATCAGCACAGAGTACTAATTTAGACTGTAGAGTGCTTACAGGAAGACCATTTACAAAAAGAAATAACGTATCACGAACATACCAACAAAGTGTATGATCAATCAACATAGGCCATATAAAACTCTGTAGCTAAATTACAACTGCAAAAACAACGCCTTGTATGCTAAAAGGTATGCAACCTGGTGTCGTAACTTCTGCAGCTCTCAGGTTATGCAGCACAGAAAGTGCTGCACTGCATACTACTTATGGATTATATGTAAACACAACATATGAATTCTGCTGCAGGAGAATAGTTGCACTGGTAAAGAAGCAACATGAGACTGTACTTAAAGGCACTTTCGTGCAACAGAAGTCAACAAAACACTTGGTATTCTTCAAATATTGTGGCTCTGGCATCCTGAATGCGACCATAGTATTGCATGACTCCTCATACTATTTGTCGTCAATTTCAACATAAACAAGAACTATGATATTTTGTGACCAAAAAGTACACGGAAAAAAAAAAATATTGTTTCTTCCTTTTGCGTAGGAAATAGGGTACAACAGTTTGTCACAAAGAAAACCAGGTAATTATTTTCTTCTATGACATATTTATAGAATTATTTTTTTTTCTTCAAAATCCCCAATCTTAGAGGTTTTACAACATGTTGAAAAATAAAAGGTAATTTGCTAGGAGATGTCGTTGCACATAGACCAGTTTTACACTAATCCTAAACACCTTTTTATTTTTTATTTTAGTAGGTTATTTTACGACGCTTTATCAACAGCTTAGGTTATTTAGCGTCTGAATGAGATGAAGGTGATAATGCTGGTGAAATGAGTCCGGGATCCAACACCGAAAGTTACCCAGCATTTGCTCATATTGGGTTGAGGAAAAACCTCGGAAAAAACCTCAACCAGGTAACTTGCCCCGACCGGAAATCGAACCCGGGCCACCTGGTTTCGCGGCTAGACGCGCTAACCGTTACTCCACAGGTGTGGACTCCTAAACATCTTATTAAATATTGAACAAGATCTGAATTATAGCCTAAAATAAGACACTTTCCCCGACACTTAACTTATTCATAATAAGGTGAAACGAGCAACGCATCTTGTATTTTTGGTCCAAGGAAAATATTTCGTTTAACCGTGGTCTATATGCAACGTCGTCTCCTAGGAAATTAACAAAGAAAACAAAAATGTAAAACACGAAAAATAAAAAAGCTCGCCCTCATGTCACTTAACTATCCTTCAAGTGGCAGGGGTACCGGTATGTGACAAGGTTTGTGAGTTACCGTAGTTGAAAGGAAATACAGGCCTAAGTAACTGTAAGATAATTAAGTGACATGAGACGAGGTCTGTGACAAGATTAGTAGGCTAGTTACTTATACATCCTCTTAACCCACTAATCTTGTCACATACCTTGGCCGTTCCCATATAAATTTGGCAGAGAAAAAAATATAATTACCGAAAGCTACATCAAAATAAACATTAACTCACCTCAACTTCAAATTTCATCACTGTAAATGACTTTATATCGACGTTTTCTTCACATTTCATGTGTGTTACGTCACCACTGCTCAAGCTGGGAGGCTCCACCTTGTCCACTTAAATCTACTTCCAATGAATCATCTTCCTGTGTTTCAAATATGAAATAATGATTATGTAGATTTCCGAAAGAAATCCTTTCTATCATAATTCAATTCTAAAAAGTAAGACGTAGGCCTTCTCGCTTACCAAACACAGGGTTTTTCTGGTTTCTGAATTATTGAGTTAATTGGTCCGTTTCACCCAGGTTCCTTCCTTTCGATCACATCTATGACAACTGAAAAAAGAAATTGTGAAAAGTAAGCAACGACTCGGGTTCCAAAATACATAGACATATTACAATTGATATCGTACTCATGATAGATTATAAGAGCAGTGCAGGACTAAAATACCAGTTATTATAAACTACGATTTCAGAACTGAAGTACCACATGTACAGAACATTTCTAGTTTTAGGGCCTATGTTTAAAAACTGAAGTCCAGTTTTTAGGGACTGACCTCACCATACCTACATTTGTGTAGCGGTTATTTGTATTAGAATTACATAGTATTAGATTGAGGTTTTAGTTAAATATATTTATACACATTTTAATGCAAGTGTACTGAGTAATTTCGAAATTGAATGACACTAGGGTAGGCCTAACGTCCATCAACTTAAGAACATTCCGCTTATAACCACTTTCTTACACATTATTATTTCGTCTATTTAATAAAGAAATGGCTAAAAACCTCTAAAATCCACTACATCATTTATAAGAATACAAAAATAGGCATACTCAGAAGGAATAGCAGAACTGAGGTTATGTTCGTAACAGAATCCACATCGGTACGATTTATTATGCAGGTACCCATATAATACAAGCAAATCTAAATAAATTTCGTTTAAACGTTGTCAAACTATTGGATATACCAATTATTGAATTAATAAAGTGTAGTAAATATAATACCTTACACGTGAGCAATTATAGCATAGCACACTACACAGTGAGCAATTATAGCATAGCACGCTACGAAGTACACAGTATTTTAAAAGGAAAGATGCGAATAAAACAAATTAACTATATGCTTTCCTTATTCTACCATTCTTCCTCAACCAATACCGTTACTACTCCGCCAAGAGCTTGTGACGAATTGTAGTTATCGAATATAGAAATCACTGCACTAGGATCACTCAACAAATGGAATCCTGAAGGGGTGGGGTGGAGGGAGGGACATACAAGTTTCAGATAAATAGTCTAAATGTCATATTTTCAGTTTTTGCGATGGTGCTATTTCCATCACCAAATTAAGATTCGGACAGTTATTTCTTGCGTAAACCCTACCTCCTCCACCATTCAGTACAGAGATATATCATCATACGTTTTGCAGTAATTCTAAATTACTCTCAAAATGAAAGATGAACTGGCTATGGGATTCTGTTCCTTCGGATTGACAAATCCCCAAAATCTTTTACAAAGAATACATTTCTTCTCGTATCGTAGGTACCAAAATACTATCACTAACGGTAGTAGGCCTACTGTTAAGAGTTATTTCTAGTTAAATCTGGCATGATAACATCACAGCCAGCACCCTTCATTTCCTTCGATATTTTCTAGCAGCACACTTGTTGCATACAGTATAAGCCAGTACCGTAGCAGTAATTTGTTTTGAATTTTTTTTACGTTGTTGTGAAAGTGCTAAAAAATCGACATGACCCAAGGAAACGTTAAGATTCTGAATTATCTCAGTACCTTTGGGTTCCTTTAATGCAAATTCAAATGTACAACAAACCTCAATGCAATCTATAATCTACTAATAGATACAGTATGTCTTCTGTTCTGCTTTGCTATTACAGACATGCAGGGTGCATATTAAGATTTCTGATGAGGGGGGATAGAATCCTAGATAGAGAATACCATACATAAAATTATTATTATCCTCATTTGTTACGGCTCAACGCTTGGTCGTACTGAGTTGCTTGTCTTGCATCCTGATCATAATAATAATAATTATATCCATGAGCAGCTTAAGATAAGATGTGTAATTCCTAAGTTATTGATTGTTCACTTGCCAGTGATTATAATACATCTATATTATTTTCTTTGCTTACTTTATACTGTACTTTACAAAGTATACTCATATTAAAACAATTATATTTTGTGAGGAGGGATAGAAGTTATCCCTGGTAGGGATGTTAATATAAATTTATGAGGGGGGATAACTTTCGAATAGAGGGGGAAATCCACCCCCCATCACCCCCACTGAATCGCATCCTGCAGACATGCATAACATCATTATATAGATGCAGAAACTTTCAATATAGGCTACAGTGGATGTGTGTTTTATTCTTGTCGTGCTATTTATTATGTGCTTTGAGATGTCCAAGATATTTTATTCCTGGTATTAGGCAAATCATGCCTGAAAAGAAGGCATGGAAAATAAAAGAATTTCTAACTTTACACCCATGAATCCATTCATAGATGTTGTAAATCCATTAGGCTACTGCTTCCTCCAGTTTCCTTTTTTAAAATTATCTACTAAAAACACTGTATACAACTTGTTTATTTTTCTATCCATTTTTTTTTATTCGTTCTGGAGACCTGGCCCTGAACCTTGCAAGGCCAAAGAATATAGTGGACTTTTTTTTAATTGGTTATTTTACGATGATTCATCAACTGTTATAGTTATTTAGCGTCTGAGTGAGATGAAAGTGATATCTGCGAAATGAGTGCAGGGCTCAGTGCCGAAAGTTACCCAGACTTCGATCTTAATGATTCGAGGGAAAACCCCGTATAATATCTTAACCAGGTAACTTGTCCTTACCAGAATTTTAACTCGGGCTCACTCGTTTCACGGTCAAGCAAGCTAACCATTACTCTACTCTACAGCAGTGGACTAGTGGATAGTTAATGGAATAGTGATGGGAGAAACAATGTCAAGAAATCCCGTCAACACTAGCTTTGTCGTTCACAAATTTCACCTTGATTCAGACAGAGATAAAACCCAAGTCACAATGGTGAAAGGAAAAATGCTAATCATAATGCCACAGAGATAGTATTTCCATCACTGGCCTTTCCTGTCATATTTAATTAGGAGACACTTTGCCTAGTATATTTTTACTTTTTTCCTTAACTGCCTACTGTAGTTATTATGGTATGTATTTAACGAATTCATGTTCATACGCGCATATATAGTTCTGCACATATTTCGTACAGAGTATTGCTATGTGAATGACACATTGTTGTAATCAGAAACGAGAAGAAGTTATTAGCTTATTATATGAAATTATTTAGAGTAAATATAATATGTAACTTAATTTTATAATCACTTGCATAAAATTGAACACAAATATAACTAAAATATATATAACCTAAATTCAGCAAGATGAACTGCAGAATATAATAACAAAATTAACATTTCGTCAAAATACTCCCCCAACACACATACAAACTCTTTGAAAGGAACACAAAAAAAAATCTGCAGGTGTATATGCTCACTATGCTGTATATCTTTACGTGGAACTACATAAGAGTTTGATCACCTGTCAAGAGATGCATATTTAACTTTACGATGCTTCATACCTTGATGTAGAAAGGTTTGTTGATAAACAACGTGTGAAATATGACGCCAGCCTGTGGAAGACAAGAAGAAAAAGAGAGATTTAAGGAGAACAAGGGGAAGACAAGGAGACCAGGTGGAATAAAAGAAGAGCAAGGAGAATGCAAAGAGAACAAGTGGAAGACAAAGGGAACACAATCAGAACAATGGAAATACAAGAACAAGGGAGATACAAGAAGAACAAGGGGAATAAAAGAAGAACAAGAAGACAAGATGCTCAAGGTCAATACAAGGTCAACAAAAAGAATACAAGGGAAGACAAGATGATCAAGGTGAATACAAGGACAACAAGGATAACTAGGGAATTCAAGGAGAAAGTGAAGACAAGATAATTAAAGGGAAGACAAGGTGATCAAGGTGAATACAAAGAGAACAAGGAGAAGGCAAGGTAAATAATTAAAGTGAATACAAAGAAAACAAGGGGAATATAAGGAGAACGAGGTGAATAAAAGGATAACAAGGCAAATACAAGAAAATTAAAAGGAAAACAACGATAACATGGGGAATACAAAAAGGGGAAGCCAAGGAGAATACATGGAGAGCAAGGAGGAGTTGCATTTTTTTAAGTGACGATCAATTCCCGAGTTACCTCCATATTAGTGAGAAGATCGCCGTATTTCAACATAAAAAAATAAGATGACGAGCAAGTAATCTCAAACTTCAAGTTTTCATTGCAAAGAGTACACTTGCAGCGAATCCCTCCAATACGAATTTTTAAATGTTTCTATTCTTAATGATGTTGCAGAAAATCCTTTTTCACCTTCCAATACGGTTGCTTCGAATTCTACAGTAGTATTAATTTACCTTTTAGCACTAAGCATGCAATTGACAAGGTTAAAATTTGAAGAAGCAGAAGAAAAAGAAAAAGCAGCAAGTTGTATAGTGTCTTTTGTTGACGACCAAAATTAAGAATGCAGTTTGAAACAACTCGTTGTATCATGACTTAAAAAGACTTAAGCTCTCAATGAATCAATATGTAATACTTTATATCCTTAAACACAAGACTTTTTTGACAAAAACATATTTCTATGCAGTCGCCCTCGGTAGCGTAGTTGGTATATCACTGGCTTTCTATGCTCAAGGTTGCGGGTTCGATGCCGGCTGAGGTCGATGGCATTTAAGTGTGCTTAAATGCGTCAGACTCATGTCAGTAGATTTATTGGCATGTAAAAGAATTCCTGCGGGACAAAATTCCGGCACATCGGCAACGCTGATATAACGACTGCAGTTGCGTCGTTAAATAAACCATAATTAAAAAAAAAAAATTATTTCTATGTAAAATAATTATACACTTTAATATCATATTTAACACTGTTATTTCTTGGGGTATTTTTCGCATGAATTATGAAAGTTTAACAGATCCTAACTTGTATGTTTATAGTATTAGGTGGAAGACATTCTAACCATGAAAGAGCTTCATAAAAATACTGCAATTTCAAAGAATGTATCTGTCATCATTCAATACATTTTATCAAAGGTGACTCTTGCACCTGTATAACATCTTTGTGGGTTGATGCATATTTATTTTTAAGATTACGAGTTTTTGCAATGTTCTTCTCACAAATCTTGCATTTCATAGCTTATTGATTGTGTGAGTTATTATGTGTTGTCGAAGATAATTAATAAGTTTCGTATTTGAGAACTTATCAGATGTTGTACTATCGAATATAATGAAGTCCTACGGAAATCTTCTCACAAATATAGTACATGAAAGTCTATTGCATGCGAGCTCACATACCGTCGTTGATTTTACAAAACCTCCTATGTAATAGTACAGACCATAATTTTCCAGGAGGAAGAAAAAATGAATTAAATATCAATAGGCCTACACTGATGTCATTGCTGTCCATCATATTCACCAACGTTTTCTATGGAATTATGTAATATTCTTATGTAGGCCTACTAACACTTAATTGCTTTTTTCTTCCTTCTAAAAATATTATGTCTGTATTGTCACACAGGAGGTTTCATAAAATCAACAATATACTTTCTAAGTTGCAAATCTTATGTAAAACACTTCTCACAAATATCACACTTGAAAGTCTTAGTGCCTTTCTGAGTTAAGGTGTGAATTGGAAGGTAATGAATTCTTGCAAAAGTTTTCCAGCAAATGACATATTTGAAAAGATGTTTAAAAAGTCTTCCTCTCAAGTGAGTACATTAGTGATTAATTTTATCTTGCCTTTTTGTGTAAAATTTACATTTAACATTTTTCTGGGCTGAAGGGCTATGTCCAAATCCAGAATCTTGATGCCTTAGCTTAGAATGTGACTGAGTGTGAATCACCAAGTTACAATGATGTACAGAATTCTAACGTGCGTCATTCTTCTCATGGCCTCTAGTGTCTTCTTGGCAAGGCACTGCATGGACCTGTAAGTTCATAGTTTTACATTCACAAACAGTACTATCAAAAACAAATCAATTTCTTTCAAATATACAAGTGGACAGGTTCAAATACTTGGGGTGTACTATGAGTAGTAACATGAACTGCTGCCAGGAAGTCAAAAGGAGGATAGAAATGAAGAATGGAAGCTTTTAAAAGAAAAGGAGCATCTTCTGCAGACCTCTGGAAAAATAACCAAGGAAGAGACTACAAGTGGTTTGTGTGGAGTGTGGCATTTTATGGGCAGAAACATGGACATTACGACGAAGTGAAGAGAAACGAATAGAACCATTTGAAATGTGGATATGAAAAAGAATGGAGAGTATGAAATAGACAGACAAAATATGAAATGAAGCCATACTAGAAAGACTTGGTGAAGAAATAATAATGCTGAAACTGATCAGAAAGAAAAAAAGGAATTGTTTAGGTCACTGGCTGAGAAGAAACAGCTTTCTGGAGGATGCACTGGAAGGAATAGTGAACACGAGACAAGTTCGGGGCAAAAGATATCAGTTGGAAATATTATGTACTGCATTAAAGAATGTCTACCGAGGAGTAATAGACTGATTTGTAGAAAGGAAGGTACAGCAGTTTATTATGTATACTTTCCCAAAAACAGTATTATCGACACTTAATAACCTAGTAATTGATATAGCGTCATTAAATAACCAACTAAAAAACAGTTTCTACAATTTGGAATTTCTCGTTAGAGATTTTTCCTTCTCCACTCTGTCCTAGAGTAGTGATCGACAGATTTTTGTCATGACACTTCTCTAATTGAAGAGGCGAATTGAAGCCGAAACAGAGAAAACGCAAAACAACAAATAGAGTTTACACTCTTGAAAATACAAGTTTGTGTTTTCACAGATCTTTGCCAAAGGTTTAATCCTTTGATTGCATTTGGTATTATTCTTTGCAATCTCTAGATCTTTCAAAGGCTTTGACCTGTGATACACAAAATGGGACGATATTCTTTTACCCAGTTTGCGAATGTCTGATTTCGAACTATTCAGTTTTCATCAGCACGACGAAGAAGTCATGGAATGGTAATCTTGTCAGAAATATTGCAAAAGCAAAGTCAAAAGGCGTAAGAAATTCCAAATTGTAGAGTTTGATACACCTCCACAAACGCTATTGCTTTGCCTTTTGACTTACATCTTTTGACTTTGGTTTGCAAAAAAACAGTATTCTGTAAGGTCTGAAATACATTACATACTTAGCTATTTTGACATTACTGTACAAAATATTTATTGCAGAAATAAAAGAATCCAAGCAGGCACAATCAGAATAGAAGGTTAAATAAGTAATCCACTCGTCATTCTTAACATTAATATTCGAAAACAATGTGAGTTAAGTTCTAAGAACACTTGAGTATGGTCATATTTAGGGGTTCTAACGCCCCTGGTCAAAAAATTGTTAAAATTGACAAATAGGTTTCAACATTTTAGAGCAGATTACAATTTTACTTCAAAATATTTTATGTTTTTCCTTGTATTCCATAGTACATGTACAACAATATGTTGAAATGGAGGAAAAAAAAATTGCAGGAAGTACTTCATTTTATAAAACAAACAAACCTAAGTGTTTCCCAGTGCAAAAAGGTTGTAACAGATGCTTACATTGTAATTTACAACCTTTTGACTATTTTATGCAGTTTGTTTTTATTTTCTTTCCAAAGAAATCAATAAAAAATATTATAATTACCAAAATTAATCAATTACTTCTGAAAACTATAAATCAACAGTATTTTCTGATATTTTATATGTTTCACCACAGCAAATATCACTTATCTGTTTTTCAGTTTTCATAAAACCCTCGTACCTTTCTGGAATCTATTGATACATAGTAATGAGATCCCGTTTCTTTTCCATGTATACACTCTGTTCCTTTTCATACACACTCGGCAGATTGTTTAAACTTGGAACTATAGTGCAAGTGTTACTCTAGTTCCCCTTCAGAAAAGTGTGACCACGTTCTTTGAATGCCATAGCTGTAAGATATTATGACTGTATCGACAATGTAGAACTGTAGGAAAATCTGATAACATTTTGAATGTAATATAATCTGTCAGTTTAAACGATAATAGTTTTCAAAGGTCTGTTTCAGTAATACTAATATCTGGGAATCTTCCTGACTCATGAACGTAAGAACAAAATATTATTCAGTTGAGTGGTTGTAATTACTCGAACCCACTCAAATGATTCATACACCATATTGATTTTCTTGTTTCTTTCGATGAGATCAAAATCCCTGTCACAGCATAAGAAACCATGTTGTGTGACTAAACATTTTTGCTCAACGAAAATGAAGTCATTAAGGCTCAGGAGATACTAATACAATGTTATTTTACTTTCCAATTATTATTCTGGTTTGTAGGTTCTGCCTGTAAGGCTCGTAACACACTTGAAGAGTTTTCGCTAGCGAGAAATGTGTTGCGCGAAAGAGGAGAAGAGCCTTCCTCCACACACTTGGCGAGTTCTCGTTATCACAGATCACATCTCACAATGATCATCTATGCACTGCCTTCAAGCAGAAAGCGTTTTTCTGATTATAGTAATCACTCGTTGGGGAAAATATTATAGGTTATGTACTTACGTATATTGTCGTACTTAAATATATATAACCTGTAAGTATATTGTCGTACTTTACAAATTACGTACGAACGCTATGTTGAATCTGAGTATTCAGATGATGAGAAAATGGAGTTACATGAACATATTATGTTAATGAAAAGAAGTAGGCCTAAATTAAAGCCAGAAATATCTGAAAATCACATTGTATCTTACGAAAATAAGGGCGAGTTTTGGACACTGGTTTCGATTGGAATGATGATACGTTTAGGTGTTATTTCAGGTTCAATGGACCACAGTTTTTTGCCATTCATGATATGATAGAGGATTCTTTGCTATGTTCTGATTAAAATTATGTAAACTATTAAGACATAGGCCTATAGATACATTATTTCAAATGTTTAATTAATACTATTAAATTTCATCAAAATAAAATATAGCCCTATTTATGTTCAGATAATCTGATATTTGTCTCCAGGTTTCTTCTTTAAGTTTCGTGTTTTTATCGTTTTCATTCCGTGTATCATATAAATAGGCCTACGGGTGACATCGTAGAAATTCGATAAGTTTCTAACTGCAATTATCAGCCATCTTTCCTCATTTTCAAAATAAAAAAACAATACAATTCATCGCCACCTGTGATATCTTTTTCTACCTTCAATCGTCATAAAGAGTACAAATGTCAAACATCTTTGATAAATGTGTCAAGAAAATTTGCTGAGCTACCGATTCCAGCGAGAAACTCGCGCGAGGTTTTTGCCTCGAACGAGAATCTCTTCCACTGTGTGGATGTCCATTTGAATCCATGTTATCAATCTTTTAATTTTCTCGCAACACATTTCTCGCTAGCAAAAATTCCTCAAGTGTGTTACGGGCCTAACTTATTTCAATAAGAATGAAGTTACCTCCCTTGATCCCTGTTTGGCTACAGTTTCTGACCACACAAACATGGAACAATCGTTACCAATGTGATGTACAGCTTGATTGTATACCGGTACTGAAAGTTGTCACTGACAGTACAGAGTTTAACGACAGACAGTAGGACACTAAAGAACCTGCTGCATGTCAATGCAAAGAACTACATAATCTATATTGACCTTTGCATTGTTTGCATATCTTTGCAGCTGTTTATGACCATCCTGCTTACAAATGATGATGTGTACGGTCTCGATTTATCTTCTATGTTTCACAGGCACATAAATGAGCATAGTTTATCACAATAACCACAGAAATCTCAGTGTGGCAGACCAAACGACAAATTAAATTCGCTTTTAAAAGTGTCTCTGTATGCCCATTCACTACATTCGAATTCTGGATTTGCTTCTTTAAAGAGTTGATACAACTTGCTAATATTTAAATCTGGTCTCAAACACATCTTCGCACTTTTGTTCCTAGCGTAATGACTTTCTTGCTTTGGTAGCTGATTTATATGTCTCTTTATGGCATCTTTAATATTATCTTTAAGTTTATTCGGACGGTTTTCATGCTTTCCTCTACCATCATCTAGAGGTTTACCATACTTAATCTTTTCTTGAAGCTTTTGCAAACGTCTGGGTGTAATTTCATACACTCTGCACAATGTTTGTCGACACACTTGAATTTTTTTTGCACTCAGTCTTACAAAATACTTGAAAGAGCAATGTCTTCTAGAAGTCTCCTCAGGGATACTCCTTCTCCTGATATCTACCAGCTCCACACATTCATGAGCTAGGTGGTGAGTTTGTTCATTGTAATCCATCTGGTAAAATTTGTAGAACAGGATTTTGTTATCCTCCATAGTTAAACTTCTACACTGATGGCCGCATTTGCATGTGGCTACCTGAAATTGTAAGGAATTCAAAGCTTATGTAGGCCTAGTATTATTAGTTACTCAGGAGAAGACAAGCAGAAGGAATATGGCATTCTTGACTGTGGGTGTTAGCATAAACATCACTGAGATAAGCATCCCAATTATCACTCATGCCAAAAACATTAGTAAGAATGTGGATATGGAAATTACGGGATATAGATATGGAAATTAAAGAATACTACTTATTTTAATAAAATAACTATTAATAATTGCTTAATTGGGTTATTTTACGACGCTGTATCAACATCTCAGGTTATTTAGTGTCTGAATGAAGTGAAGGTGATAATGCCGGTGAAATGAGTCCGGGGTCCAGCACCGAAAGTTACCCAGCATTTGCTCGTGTTGGGTTGAGGAAAAACCCCAGAAAAAACCTCAACCAGGTAACTTGCCCCAACCGGGATTCGAACCCGGGCCACCTGGTTTCGCGGCCAGACGCGCTGCCCGTTACTCCACAGGTGTGGACTAATTGCTTAATCTATTATGAATTGTAATTAATAGCTTAACTTCTTCCTTTCTGAGCACAAGAGCTATCACCAACAACTGAAGACTGCATAATTTTTAATGAATAGAGTCGTTACTTCATTTGATTTGCTGATCAATGGAAAGTAGAAGACATGACACAATTATAATGGCATAAAAAATGATCAATTGAAATGGAACCGACATGTTCTAAGAATATCTAGGAAACAGCTACCTTTAAAAGCAATACATTGTTAACCCACGGAAGGAGGGATTTAGGAAGACCCTACCATAGACAGAAGAACCAATTTTTATGTGGTTGCATTATGGGTAAGTCGCCCAATACTGCAAAACAGAAGTAGTAGTATCAGTACTAAAAGGTAAAGGTATCCCCGTAACTTGCCATGAAGGCACTTGGGGGGCATGGAGGTAGAGCTCCATGCTTTCCATGACCTCAGCACTAGACTGAGGTGGTGTGGTCGGCACCACGCTCTGACCGCCTTTTACCACCGGGAAAGACCCGGTACTCAATTTTTATAGGAGGCTGAGTGAACCTTGGGGCCGTTCTGAAAGTTTGGCAACGAGAAAAAATCCTGTCACCACCTGGGATCGAACCACGGACCTTCCAGTCTGTAGCCAGCTGCTCTACCAACTGAGCTACCCGGCCGCCGTAGTATCAGTACTACGTCACATAATGTAAGCATTCATATCACTAATGTCTTTCCCCCTGCTACTTCATCTCCTGCTATTCATCTCGTGAGTAACAAACGATACTTAAGTTTATTATTCATTATTTGGGTTAATTTTTATTGTTTTGTTAATGTTTACTATATATACTGTTATTTGTTATGTGTCATAATAATCCAAAAAACTTGGCTCTGATTGACTGGACGGTGTGACTTTTGGTGTTCCAAATAAGTACTTCAGTACGATTCTTAGCATCTCTTAGTGCAGACCCTACCCGGAGATCCGATTGAGGGACTATTTTACCTCCGGAGAATTTTACACTGAGGGACTCCATGAATCATAAGCAGTGAAAAATATAGTGAGACTGCTTTGTTGTTAATGAAGCTTATGTGGGTATCTCTTTGTTACTTGTTAGCTTAAACAACAAGTTTAAGCCCCCTCAACACAAGGTGAGTACCCACAAACCTATGGATCAACAATTGGCTCCCTTCTGACAAAGGAAAAATTTTACAGTCTGTACAAAGGAAATCAAATGACCTGAAAGTGTACAAAATCTTGCCCAGACATGTTCAAACATTTTTAACAAGAGCCAGAACAGGTCACATTGTCACTCAATTGTACCTACACCGATTTCATATTTTTGATAATCCTACTTGTCTGTGGTGTAATATTCATGATGGAGATCTGGAACACATTCTTCTATACTGTCCATCCATAAACCACAAAAGAAGTAAATTAAATTCATCAGTACCAGTTGCAGAAGACACAGCCCTGCAGTATATATTGACTACACCCCAACTCTGGCTACTAGTAACTGGCATCTATAATGAACACTAATCAAAATACCCCCCATTTCTCGTGAAAAACAACTGAATAGACTACAGTGGACTTTAGTGGACTTTATGTTGTCAGCAAACAGCTGGATACATTAAGAAAATTGATTTATTGATTGATAATAATCCAAAAGACAGACACTGTACAATCCAACCTATTTATTTATAACCTTACAACATATTTATGTGCCCAACTCATCACAGGGTAATTCTCCCAATATTGGTTTGTTTCCATGAGTCCTAAATGGCTGTCCTGTATTTCTTTTTCGTTTGTTTTGGTTCCTCTTCCACTCTGACATCTTCTATTTTCGTTTTGTATCTTTATTTCAATCAATACAAAACTTTGGACTCAGTTTCAAGCATGCAACATCAAACATAGCTACAGATCGCACAAGTATTGATAACTCAGATGTGACTAGCAAAATATCAGGTTTGTCGACGTGAATTCAATAGACATACTTTCTATGATGCACATAATCGTGCATGAAAAAATTACACTTTTAGAAAAAAATGCATGTTACAACCTTTTTGCCTACAGGTATCAGAACTAAAGTATCTAAGGAATTAGTGTTGAAAGCACAATTATTTTATAACTACACTTCCGACATTAAAAGGAAGAGCATTAAGCAACATACATAGTGCAAAGCAATATCAGCCACACGTATTTCACCTGCTCTAGTATGTAACAGGCACACTAATCCCTTTTGCATTTAAGACATAATTACAAGCACTCTGTTTACAGAATTGCAGAACTTTGTATAAATAAGGCGCAAGTGTCTCTCCTGGTGTAAGAAAATAAGGTAAATCTTGATGGTGTATCATGTCATACGTATCAGGAAAAACCCAGGGTCATTCTCTGTTTCTCAGACAATACCTTCTTCTGTCTTGGTTCACTTTTTGTTAAATTTCACATACCGAGTTCCGCTTTTTATTATAGTCACAAGACAATTTCAATGACAATTCATTCTGTGGATCAATGAGTCAGAGAGCCAAATCTAAATGAAAACAACTCACCTCATCTTCAAATTCAGTCGCTGGAAATGGTTTGCAATCTTCTTTATCCTCACATTTGACATCTAAAGCATCACCATAGCCCAGGTCAGAAGGTTCAATCTTGATTTCATTTACATTTACTTCCAAGAAATTTCCTTCCTGTATATGAAACATGAAATAATTGGAAACTGTACATTGTTATATCTAGATTTTTTCATGCACGTGTAGAAATGCTACAATTTATTCATTTACCTCGGACAGGGTCTGTCTGTCTTCTGCATTGCTGTCATTGTGCTCTGGAGCTAATGGGTCGGTATCAGGTTCCATTTTTATCATATCCAAAGCTGAAAAAATGTCCAACAGAAAGTGTAACTCTCCCAATATAAGCTTACAACACACAGAAGACAGAAAAGAATGGAAGTTTGAAATGCCAATTACAGAGTTATAAACCATACAAAGAATTTTTTCTTTATAACGTTTAAGAATTTAAGTTCTGTTCAACTCATTTATTATTCAATGACCACTCATCATATCTATACCAAAGTTCTTTGATAAGACAGAGTTACTTTTAAAAGAATTGTCATATTACAAGGCTTTCTCTTTCATTACACGAATTCCCAAAAAGATATCAGATCTTCAAAATGACAGAAATACATGTCAAACATACTGGTACAAGTACAAAATTTCAAATAAATAATAAAAAAAGACCCAATAAAAATATACTGGTCTCGTATTCTGAAGCAATGTAAAACTGAACACACAAAATATAAACAAACTAATATGTGAACTGTTGAACAAAGTTAATAAAATTTAATTAAGAAATTAGTGGTTCGAAATACATTGCCAATGATAAACACTCTTTCAGCTCTTCACAACAGTGATTAGGTAGTTAGGACAATGGCACGAGAAAGAATATTGCTTATCTTAAAAAAAAAAACAACCTGCACTGTAATCCTTATTCCATATAAGAAGATTCTGCATGTAAACAAATGCAGGTGTCCAAAGCCCACCCTACTGGCTGGAAAAAATCCAACAAGGTAATCAGTCCAAGCGGGAATCAAACCCGCGCCCAAGCGCAACTTCAAATCGACAGGCAAGTGCCTCAGCCAACTGAGTTAAGCTGGTGGCTGAACGCAATGATAACCAGTTCCATGTCTGAAAACAAAACCTGTTGTATATTTTCGAACATTTCATGGAAAACATGCTGGGTAGGCAAAAAAAAAAAAACACACACACACACTATTATTTATGCACTTGTATTAATTGTAGATCTGGTTGAGTGGAAGAGAAGGTCTTAAGGCCTTAACTCTGCCAGGTAAAATAAAATAAAATAAATTATTATTATTATTATTATTATTATTATTATTAGTATTATATTATTCATTACACTCGAAAAAGAAATTCCTTAAATGCTCCATATTACACCAGTACTTGAGAAATGCAACTGAATAGCCTAATCATACTACCACAAAATGGTAATTTATAATGTATCAATCAATCTTCTTAATGTATCCAGCTATTTGCTGACAACATAAAGTCCACTATAGTCCAATGTAGTAATTTATAATGTATCATAGACAGACAAAACAAAGTTATCTACTTAGATGAGAATATGTAGTCTTAGAAAAAAGTTTTGTCGCACAGATACTTTTGTAAGCCCCATAAAGGAGGCAGTGCGCATAATCAGACATACAACGAAACAAAACAAATTTTATTACCTCAACTAGTCGTTCTCTTGTGAACCAGGTCGTTCGTCCTCTGATCATGCGCACTGCTTCCTTTCTGGGATTTTTAAAATATCTGTGTGACAAAATTTCTTTCTAATACTGTAAACCAGTTTTATCATATATGCCAGCTAGCTCGGACACATCTGACAATTTTTCTGCTCAAACAGCATCAAAGAATTAATACTGTTTGTCTGGCATTAAAATAATAATAATAATAATAATAATAATAATAATAATAATCCGTGGCGCTACAGCCCGTGAAGGGCCTAGAACGACAAGCCGGCTGCTGGCCTCACGCCCACATGCCGAAGCAGAGGTGGACGATCATCCAACCAGAATGGAAGTATCGTGTGGTTAGCACGATGATCCCCCCAGCTGTTATAGCTGGTATTCGCAACCAGATTCCGCTACCTATCGTATCTCCCCAAGTGCATCACGATGCTGGGTGAGCACCAGTCCCATACACTGGCCGAAATTTCATGAGAAAATTTCTTAACCCATGAGGACTCGAACCAGCGCGCATTCTGTAACGCGAGTCTTAGGCCTGGCATTAAAATAGCAGAATTAAAAATAGCTGAAACATTGGGGGTACTAAAAGAAATATGATGTGTTACATGCTGGCACTTATGATATTTGAAGATGTGAAGAATCGAAAAAGATTATTGGAGAAAAATTACCTGCATGAGTTAAAGCGTGATTTCTAAGAGAATCAAGCCGAACAAAACTCTTCTCACAATTTTCACATTTGAAAATCTTATCACGAGTGTGTGTTAATACATGCTGCCGAAGAGAACCACGTCTTGCGAAACTCTTCTCACAAGTTTCGCATTTGAAGGGTTTGTCACGCGTGTGTATTAGCAAGTGTTGTTGAAGATGACTAAGTCTTCCAAAACCCTTCTCACAAGTTTCGCATTTGTACGGTTTATCACCTGTGTGAATCAGTATGTGTCGTAGGAGATAATCTTGACGTACGAAACTCTTCTCACAAGACTGGCATTTGAAAGGTTTATCACCGGTGTGACTTAGAATGTGCAGTCGGAGGTGTTCAAGCCGTACATATGTTTTGTCGCAAGTTTCACACCTGTAACACTTATCTTTTGTGTGAGTTGATGCGTGTTGTCTAAGATAACGAAGAGTTGCAAAACTCTTGTCACAAGTCTCGCATTTGAAGGACTTATTATCTGTGTGACACAATTCATGCTGTCGAAGATAATCAAGTCTTGTAAAGCTTTTCTCACAAGTTCCACATTTGAAAGTTTTATCATGTATATGGGTTTCTTCATGCTGCCGACATTGACGACGTCGTACAAAACTCTTCTGACAAATATTGCACTTGAATGGCCTCTCACCTTTGTGTACAGCTATATGACCATCAATATCTCGTCGAGTGTTGAAGCCTTTGTCACAAATCTCGCATTTAAAAGCCTTAAATCCTGTATGTAACAATGCATGATGGGTAAGATAATCAAGTCGTGCAAACGTCTTCTCACACTTATCACATTTGAAAGGTTTATCGCCTGTATGAGTTAAATTATGCCTTATAAGATGATGTCTTTGTCTAAAACTCATCTCACAAATGTCGCATTTGAAAGGCTTATCACCTATGTGAGTTAATGAATGCCTCGTCAGAAGCTGTGACGTAAGGAAGTCTTTGGTGCAAAATTCGCACTTAAAAATTGTTACAGTTTCATCCCGAATTTCAACACCCGGATGTATGTTCATTGAATGTGTTTCTCTATCCACCACCATGTCAGAAGGATGTTCAGGATTCTCACATGCGTCACTCTCGTCATGGCTTCTGAAATCTCCATTCTGATGCTGCTGCATGGACCTGGAATCCACAGTTTTTGTTCACAAATTTGTAGTTTACTAGCACATTTCAGATAAAGGGAAATGAAATCCTGATGAGTTGTTAATTGGCTACCATTGATATGAAAATGGAGAAAAAAAAAACTATCATTTTTTTTTAAGAAACCAGACACAAAAGGAATACATATGAAGAGTTCGCGGGAAAAACGAATGTCACACTTCTGTTAAGGATTAGATAATGATCTAATTGAGTCTATAACTGCAAGATATAGTGATGTTTCTATAGAAAATAAAGGAAAGGATTACTGTATTCGTGGTGATAATTCTCCTTTTTACCACTTTTCATAAGAACAACATTAAATTTCGTAGTCATCCATTGAATTAGATAATGACATCAACCTTAACAAAACTGTGACATTCATCGTTTTTCCCGCGAACTCTTCATATAAATAAAACATCATGCCACTCTACACTTCAACAACATGACTGTTATTAATATTAAAATTTAAAGTGAATATCCATATCCCACTTGTGGGTAATGAAGTACATTTCATAACCTGTTGTATTCAAGTCACATCCTCACTTTTCTGTGGTACAACCTGTTCTTAACAAATCGAGACTCTGGGGACCGAGTCACAGCGGTATGACTGTTCCATCAAAAACGGAGGAAATATCATTTAAGCATGTTGACCTGCAATGGCATTCATAAGCGTCCCCTAAATGGCAAAGAGGGGATATAGTCGGTGGAAGGTTTTTTCGGGGTTTTCCCTCAACCCAATACGAGCAAATGCTGGGTAACTTTCGGTGCTGGACTCCAGACTCATTTCACCAGCATTATCACCTTCATTTCATTCAGACGCTAAATAACCTAGATGTTGATACAGCGTCGTAAAATAACCCAATAAAAAATATAGTCGGTGGAGTTGTCTGACAATCCTCCCTGCTAGGTCATATAGAGCAGCCAAAGAGGCAGGAGGTGTGGCTTCCAAACAGTTTGGAGGTTGCACGTAGATGGTATAACTGCCACAACATATAAATATGGTACTGTACCTAAATTAAAACGGTTATACTTTTGGATCATTTCTCAGCCTTATAGATCAATAAATAAAACTAAAAAGGAAGACGTAAAACCAGTATTTTCACCTGTCAGCCAGCTCAACGTCCTCTTTCATTGTATCTGTCATCACTTCTTCATCTTTTATAGTATCCACCTGCCAACATTTTTCCTGAAATATAAAAATGTAACTTTAGAGCCAGAGAAACCTCATGGCCATGGATTGAAAATAATCTGCTCCCTTTTTTAGCTTGAAGCATTGGCTATTTTTGCATTTGTGACATGGTGCAAGAATTAAAAAATGTCATACATAAAAATGTCAGTACCAAGAGTAAGAATATGGAGATATATCAACAACAGAGATATATAAATGAGAAAAAGCATGAGATACAATACCATAGCTTCCACATTGATATAATTCTTTTATTATATCTCTGCCAGTGAGTGACTGGTAAATAATTTCATATTGTTTACTTAGTCATGGGTGTCAGAGCATTAAAAAGCATTGCGAACTTCTCTCCCTCTCTCTTCCCCCCCCCTCCCCACAAACACAGAGGCAGAGATATAATACAAGATCTGTAACCAAGATTTATATCACTACAGAACTGTTAAGTTACTTAAACAACTACTTCACTGTGTTTATGTTAAACTATGTTGGTAGTTTACTTTTATTGACTAGTTTCAGTGTGGTGTGGTCATCATCTGAATTCTTGAGGTAAAATACCAACATAGTAACATTAAATATATAGTAGTGTATTTAAGTAACATAACAGTTCTGTAATGATATATAAGTGTAAAAAAGTATAATCATGCATGAAGAAATATATATATTTTTCAACAGTTAACAATGACTCAAAACTATGTACCCTAACCTTACGACATGTTATGCTTTATAGGAAATTACATAATCACGTATCCTCCATAAGGATGTCTTGCTTCTAGATTGAGTGGTTTAAGGACATTGAGTAGTTAGAGGGCTACTTAAAGTGGGTTTGAATTAGAATATTTTGAATCTTTGGAATTTTAATACTACTAAAGATAATGAAATGAAACTTTGCCATAACACAGGAATTACCCATATAGTAAGCAATATCTTTTTCATAGGTTTATTTATGGGAACAAGGATTTGGGGGGGGGGGGCGAATTCTGATTTTGTGTTCACTATCATACATTTATGTACACTTCGTTCGACTACTGTTTGACTTATGACTGTAACATTTTTATATTTTGTGGTAAACAACATTTTTTATAACATAAACCTGTAATTTGATGAAATACACATTAGTTGAAGGAAAAATAATTATAATTTCTTGTTCAGGGATCATTAACATTTTGTAATAAAATAATAATTTTAAAATTAAAAACTGAATGATTTTAATTTATAATGTTAGCTATAAATCGTAGGATTTCTACTTAAAATTGTAGCCTACTGTATGAGTTTCACTGAGGTATATGAAATGATTTATGAGGAAAGTCCGCATAAATATACGCAAACAAACTAACAAACAAACCATTCAAAACTTAGCCACTGAATTTTTTAAATAAATAAACCTGTGAAAAAAAAATATTGTTCGTTATATACATTAAATGATTCTTAAACTGCTTTACATTATGGTGTGAACTTTCATTAAATTAACTTCAGCAGTATTAGAATACAAATGTTTAAAATAACTAATTTACAAGCTCTAGAAGCAGTCTTTTGACTATCGAGTATCGTTAATGGAAATAAAACATTAATAAAATGAAGCAAATTTTGGTGTGTAGAATGTTCAAAAGATTAGGTGATAACACAGTGCAGTCGCATCACGCTTAGTCCAAAGAATGCAGGTGGGAGCAAGCCTGTAGAGCACGAAGTGACACACAGCATTTTAGATCCGTAATCTCTGACGGACTGCACTCATATAAGCACACAATCATTTTATTTCACTAACCTGTGTTACAGTAGTGTCCATTAGCATTCAGACATTCCCGAAATTCACTCGACTTTCACTTTCACATTTGTTCTCATGTGGCCGTAATTCTTCAACTAGTCTATAAGGTTTAAATTTTAAAAGTTTAGTAGCTGTTTGGGCTGAAGTTTTGATATGCCTACTTCTTGTGCAACACACCGTAAAGATTTATTTGGAGAACGTTCAATTGATGCATCAACATCTTGAAGTTTTGCTTCTGTTAGAACCCTTCGTTTTGGCCTATGAATTTTAGAGTTCAGCGATTCCATTTCTCTTACTTTCATGACAGGGTTTCGTACTGTGCCTCTACTTGGAGGTCAAATATCGGGGAATTTCTCTACAAATTACCTACACACTTGTCGGCATGAATCTGTTTTGACGTAAGTTTCGTACATAAATATTCGCTGTTGTATAGTAAACTTTTCAGCCGGCATTTCAATTATCTAAACGACTAATTTAATGCATAACACACACACTTCAAACTTATTTAAAAGAAGTACACAAGCACACATATCTTCTATCACTAACATCGCAGACTATACTAAGCTGTGGCAATGACTAGTAACATACAGGCCCGCACTGCCTTCAAGCATTGAAACAATCAGTGGTTGGGATCTTTCCATGTTCTTCGGCTCAAGCATGAAGCGACCGCATTGTATTACTGGCTACATAAAATATTAGTGCGTAAAGACGCAAGACAATACACATCATTTCCAAATTAAGAAAACTTACCTGAATTTCAGACTTAACTGTTGGAAATATGGGAGAAACTTCGCTTTCTTCATATTTCAAGTCTGATGCAAGACCACTGATGGATTCTAAAAGTTCCACTTTGACTCCACTACCATCCACATTCAACGAAATTTCTTCCTGTAAAAAAATATTACAAATAACTACGAGATACATTTCCGAACATAGCTCTTTTAAGTAAAACAAATTCAAATTTCATTTTTACCGTCGACATATTCTTTTCTTCTTCTCCACTCCCATCATCGAACTGTGGATCAAGTGGTTCCATCTCGACTTCCTTTTTAATCCCTTCCATGACAACATACAGCCAAGTCACAATTTATCAGCCAGAAACTAACAGCAGAACTGCAAGACATAACATCATTCATGACAAATGATTATTAGCTATTAACTTATTACTAAATATTATTATTGCCACTACTGTCTCATGGCACTGCGTGGTCTAAGGCATCATGTCTTGGATCAGAATTACAGAATGAGCACAGGTTTGGATCTTCATGGAGGAACACTTTTTCATGAGATTAGGGCCAATGAGACAAATGCCTAACCAGCACCATGATGAATTTGAGTGCCAGCACTATATATAGAAGCGTGCAAGTTTTTTTTAACGACATTTATATGTAGTTATAAAAACTAATACACTCCCCATATATTTGTTGATAAATGAGTGAAAGAAATTCTTAGGTCTTCACTACACAGCTTATTTTCAGATGAAAAAATTTTGAAACTGTGGCTGATATAAACTCTGACACTAAAAGGTCGAGTAGCATGGAGTCAAAAGTGTCTAACCCACAATTTCAAAATCAACGTTGTTTTACTTCCGGAAATTCAGTCGAGGATTACTTCAAAATTGCTCACTTGCTAAAGTGTTTCTAAATTTCCAAGGTATTGCTGAAGAGCGTTCATTTCTGAATAAAATATATGGAAGAAAACTAAAGTTTTATTCGCAGTTCAGAATTATATTTTGAAATTTATTTCGTAAAATTACTGACGTTCGGTAACAAGGGGGCCCACGGGGGGAGTCAGTGAGATTTTTATTTTTTTTTTATTCTCTACGTGCTCGATATATGTTTCTCAAACCTTCGGTAAACAATTCAACAAAAGGGACTGCTTTAGGCCTAGTTATTTTTCATGTTCAGTTTTCTCTCTCCTTGTCCATCAATTTCCTCTAATTTTCTAATCATCTTACTACCACTGAGATTGGATCCTGTGGGCACTCTTGTTCGGTAACACTACTCAGGTTGCCTTATAGGTCTGCTGGTAGTGTAGTAAACTTGCAACAAACAATGGATTATTATTATTATTATTATTATTATTATTATTATTATTATTATTATTACCAGTAGTGTATGGTAGTAGTATGACACTAAGTAGTAAATTACCGCAAATATTAGAGCCTACACGGGATCTAAATTCAATGTAGGTAACAAATCACCAACAAATTATTCTTCGGAAGCATTCTATCAGGAACAGAAATGTTGTACCTACCATAAATCTACAACATGGGACCCCCAACTTTACTTTACCCTCCTAGGAGGTCATTCTAAGTATTTTAACGCACTTAAATCGTATTTAAAGTGCTGTTTAACATACCTGTGAATATGTAAATAAATGCTACCTAATATGAAAGGACAAAGTATACTGGGAAACCATATAGTTACTTCGATTAATATTTAACACTGTAAAAGAGGTATTAAATTGCAACTACAATTTCTAATTAGCGTGCGAGAAAGCATAAAATATTAAGGTCAGCAGAAACATTACTCACATCAAACACATTCCCCTTAAATATAAATATATTACAGGGTATAGGAATAATGAAAATTGTTTCACACAAAACATGGGTTAAACACAACACATATTTAAAATTACGGTGCGCTACTAAGACTATAAAATATTACAGAAGAAGCTACGCTAAATACTTTTTACTTTCATTCTATTGGTCACAGCCACTGAGACTGGTTAAATGAGCGAATTTCCGACTAGAAACTTGGACAATATAAACTTTAGCGGTCCCTGCTTAGGTCGTTCTTGCACGCATAAAAATAACAATGGAATTTTAGTGTTATATTACCCTATATGTACGCGCGGGGAATTATTTCGTACTGCATAGCAACTCGCGCCTTGTTTCGTACCGCTCCTCATGCTCATTACATAGTAGGTATAATACATTTCTATGCATCGAAACTGCAGTAAATAATTTTTACTATTGCAATTAATCCACAAATAAAATCGAAATTATTTTGTTATGAAATATCATTAAACATTATATATTTTATACTTATTTTAATTAACAAATTCGGTTTACGTAAATTTGAAGATAGCGCCATTTCTCTTCCAGTTTTCCGCGTACGGTGTTCGAGTGTGGATGTGTTATTACGGAGCTCAAGATTATTCGTGCTTGCCTAGCGTCGGTGCAAATTCAGGTACAAATATAGTGTTATTGTTCTATTTTGATTTATTAATTGCATTTTTATTTAATTTTCTACATTAAAATACTTTTAAATAGTTATTTTTTAATTCTATATTGAAATGATCTTAGGCCTTGCTATCTAGAGACAACTTCGGATAACTTTTACTGTAGCATTATTGTCATTGTTGTGTCGAAAATAAAATCATAATATTAGGTATGCGGACATAATTTACATGTTTTCTTTTGCAGAAATCATTCGAATTTAAAGTATGTTTGCAGATAAGTTTATGAAATCTCTAGAAAGTACTACAAAAAATGGATTCCGTATTTACTTGTATACTCAAGAACAGGAACGTAGCTGTCCGTGTAGCGCATGCGTAGGATCATTTTTTTTTATGAAGTACCGTTGTCTTTGAAAATAGAATGTTCGGTGCACTACCATCATTAAACAAACGGGACGTCACTACCTAGAACCGGTTTGCATGGCAATTCTCAGTGTATTAAACTACGTAGGTGCCATATGTAATTACACAGCCTAATAATAATAATAATAATAATAATAATAATAATAATAATAATAACAATAATCTTTAAGAACAGAAAAACATTCACAAATGTCACAGGCTTCGTCATACAGAATAATAATAACAAATATCACACCTATACAGTACATCAAACGACTATCTACAACACACATATTGTAGCATTTAGATCAACGGTACACACATTAATTGACCTTAATCCTTACAACGTTAAACTAAATACTATAAAATACACAGACCAAAAAAAAACGAATGTAATCCAATAGTAACTTAGTAAAAAAAAAGTGGAACTTAAACATAATAAAGTAATAAACACTGACACACAAACACAAAAACAAGTCATACTCATTACACTAATTTATCACAACACACACACATTACCGAAAACCTGCATGAATGCGGAAAAGTACAATCTGAGTCTGCATCATGTAGAAGAAATACTTATTTTATAATAATGTAATAAACAATAATACACACACACACACACGCACACACACACACACGCACACACACACAAAGAAGTCAAATTCATTACAATAATTTATCACAAAACAAACATTACAGAAAACCTGCATGATGCGGAAAAAATACTCTCTGAGCCTGCATCATGCAGAAGAAATACTTATTTTATAATAAAATAATAAACAATAACACACAAACACAAAAAGAAGTCAAATTCATTACAATAATTTATCACAAAACAAACATTACAGAAAACCTGCATGATGCGGAAAAAATACTCTCTGAGCCTGCATCTTGCAGAAGAAATACTTATTTTATAATAAAATAATAAACAATAACACACAAACACAAAAAGAAGTCAAATACATTACAATAATTTATCACAAAACAAACATTACAGAAAACCTGCATGATGCGGAAAAAATAATCTCTGAGCCTGCATCATGCAGAAGAAATACTTATTTTATAATAAAATAATAAACAATAACACACAAACACAAAAAGAAGTCAAATTCATTACACTAATTTATCACAAAACAAACATTACAGAAAACCTGCATGATGCGGAAAAAATACTCTCTGAGCCTGAATCTTGCAGAAGAAATATTTATTTTATAATAAAATAATAAACAATAACACACAAACACAAAAAGAAGTCAAATTCATTACAATAATTTATCACAAAACAAACATTACAGAAAACCTGCATGATGCGGAAAAAATACTCTCTGAGACTGTATCAAGCAGAAGAAATACTTATTTTATAATAAAATAATAAACAGTAACACACAAACACAAAAAGAAGTCAAATTCATTACACTAATTTATTACAATACACACATTATGAATGATGAGAAAAACTACTCTCTAAGCATTCAAAATGCACTAGAAATATTTAATTATTTAACAATACGACGAAACACACTTCAGTAGGAATGCAATCATGAAGAAGATAAACTTCTTAACTAGGTCTACTGCAACAAACCACGTATTATTATAATAATTAAAACACTTCATAAAGGGATCCTGGAATAACGAAGTTCATATGTGTAAATTAGTAGAAATTTAATAATTAAAACTCGCCCTTATTGGGATTCTGCAGTCATGCAGAAAAGTGTTAAAATGATATGTTTTATTTAACGACGCTCGCAACTGCAGAGGTTATATCAGCATCGCCGGATGCGTCGCAAATCTATCCCGTAGGAGTTATTTTACATGGCAGTAACACTACTGACATAAGCTTGTCGCATTTAAGCACATTTATATGCCATCGACCTGCACCCGGATCGAACTCGTTACCTTGGGCACAGAAGGCAACAGCTATACCAACACGCCAACCATGTCGACCAGATAACTGTTAATTAGTTCAAATTTAATAATTAGAACACGCCCTTATTGGGGTTCTACAATCATGCAGTTCAGTGTTAATTAGTTGAAATTTAATAATTAGAACTCGCCCTTATTGGGGTTCTGCAATCATGCAGTTAATTATTAGTTAGTTAAAATATAATAATTAGAACACGCCCATATTGGGGTTCTGCTATCATGCAGTTAAGTGTTAATTAGTTAAATCATAATAATTAGAACACGCCCTTTTCGATTTCCGCAAACATGCAGTTAATGTGTTAATTAGTTAAAATTTAATAATTACAATATGCCTTTATTGAGGTTCTGCAATCATGCAGTTAAGTGTTAATTAGTTAAAATTTAATAATTAGAACACGCCCTTATTGGGGTTCTGCCATCATGCAGTTAAGTGATAATTAGTTAAAATTTAATAATTAGAACACGCCCTTATTGGGGTTCTGCCATCATGCAGTTGAGTGTTAATCAGTTAAAATTTAATAATTAGAACACGCTCTTATTGGGGTTCTGCAATCTTGCAGTTAAGTGTTAATTAGTTAAAATTCAATAATTAGATCACGCCCTTATTGGGGTTCTGCAATCTTGCAGGTGAGTGTTAATTAGTTAAAATTTAATAATTAGAGCACGCCCTTATTGGGGTTCGGCCATCATGCAGTTAAGTGTTAATTAGTTAAAATTTAATAATTAGAACACGCTCTTATTGCGGTTTTGCAATCATGCAGTTAAGTGTTAATTAGTTAAAATTTAATAATTAGAACACGCCCTTATTGGGGTTCTGCAATCATGCAGTTAAGTGTTAATTAGTTAAAATTTAATAATTATAACACGCCCTTATTGGGGGTCCTACAATTATGCAGTTAAGTATTAATTAGTTAAAATTTAATAATCAGAAAACGCCCTCATTGGGTTCTGCAATTTTGCAGTTAAGTGTTAATTAATTAAATTATAGGAAATTAGTACACGCCCTTTTCGATTTCTCCAAATATGCAGATGATGTGTTAATTAGTTAAAATTTAATAATTAGAATACGCCCTTGTTATTTAGTTAAAATTTAATAATTAGAAGTCGCCTTTATAGGGGTTCTGCAATCATGCAGTTAAGTGTTAATTAGTTAATATTTGATAATTATACACGCCCTCATTGGGGTTCTGCAATCTTGCAGTTAAGTGTTAATTAGTTAAATTATGATAATTAGAACACGCACTTTTCGATTTATCCAAACATGCAGATGATGTGTTAAACAGTTACAATTTAATAATTAGAACACGCTTTATTGGGGTTCTGCAATCATGCAGTTAAGTGTTAATTAGTGAAAATTTAATAATTAGAACACGCCTTTATTGGGGTTCTGCAATCTTGCAGTTAAGTGTTAATTAGTTAAAATTTAATAATTAGATCACGCCCTTATTGGGGTTCTGCAATCATGCAGTTAAGTGTTAATTAGTTAAAATTTAATTATTATAACACGCCCTTATTGGGGTTCTGCAATCATGCAGTTAAGTGTTAAATAGTTAAAATTTAATAATTTGAACACGCCCTTATAGGGGTTCTGCAATCATGCAGTTAAGTGTTAATTAGTTAAAATTTAATAATTAGAACACCCTTTTATTGGAGTTCTGCCATCATGCAGTTAAGTGTTAATTAGTTAAAATTTAATAATTAGAACACGCCTTCATTGGGGTTCTGCCATCATGCAGTTGAGTGTTAATTAGATAAATTTAATAATTAGAACACGCTGTTATTGGGGTTCTGCAATCTTGCAGTTAAGTGTTAATTAGTTAAAATTTAATAATTAGATCACGCCCTTATTAGGGTTCTGCAATCATGCAGGTGAGTGTTAATTAGTTAAAATTTAATAATTAGAACACGCCCTTATTGGGGTTCTGCCATCATGCAGTTAAATGTTAATTAGTTTAAATTTAATAATTAGAACACGCTCTTATTGGGGTTCTGTAATCATGCAGTTAAGTGTTAATTAGTTAAAATTTAATAATTAGAACACCCTTTTATTGGGGTTCTGCCATCATGCAGTTAAGTGTTAATTAGTTAAAATTTAATAATTAGAACACGCCTTCATTGGGGTTCTGCCATCATGCAGTTGAGTGTTAATTAGATAAATTTAATAATTAGAACACGCTCTTATTGGGGTTCTGCAATCTTGCAGTTAAGTGTTAATTAGTTAAAATTTAATAATTAGATCACGCCCTTATTAGGGTTCTGCAATCATGCAGGTGAGTGTTAATTAGTTAAAATTTAATAATTAGAACACGCCCTTATTGGGGTTCTGCCATCATGCAGTTAAATGTTAATTAGTTTAAATTTAATAATTAGAACACGCCCTTATTGGGGTTCTGTAATCATGCAGTTAAGTGTTAATTAGTTAAAATTTAATAATTAGAACACGCCCTTATTGGTGTTTTGCAATCATGCAGTTAAGTGTTAATTAGTTAAAATTTAATAATTATAACACGCCCTTATTGGGGTTCTGCAATCATGCAGTTAAGTGTTAATTAGTTAAAATGTAATAATTATAACACGCCCTTATTGGGGGTCCTACAATAATGCAGTTAAGTGCTAATTAGTTAATATATAATAATTAGAACACGCCCTCATTTGGTTCTGCAATTTTGCAGTTAAGTGTTAATTAATTAAATTATAGGAAATTAGTACACGCCCTTTTCGATTTCTCCAAATATGCAGATGATGTGTTAATTAGTTAAAATTTAATAATTAGAAAACACCCTTATTGGGGTTCTGCCATCATGCAGATAAGTGCTAATTATTTAATATTTGATAATTATACACGCCCTCATTGGGGTTCTGCAATCTTGAGTTAAGTGTTAATTAGTTAAATTATGATAATTAGAACACGCACTTTTCGATTTCTCCAAACATGCAGATGATGTATTAATTAGTTATAATTTAATAATTGGAACACGCCTTTATTGGGGTTCTGCAATCATGCAGTTAAGTGTTAATTAGTGAAAATTTAATAATTAGATCACGCCCTTATTGGGGTTCTGCAATCATGCGGTAAAGTGTTAATTAGTTAAAATTTCATAATTAGAACACGCAATTATTGGGGTTCTGCAATCATGCAGTTAAGTGTTAATTAGTTAAAATTTCATAATTAGAACACGCCCTCATTGGAGTTCTGCAATCATGCAGTTAAGTGTTAATTAGTTGAAATTTCATAATTAGAACACGCCCTCATTGGGGTTCTGCCATCATGCAGTTAAGTGTTAGTTAGTTGAAATTTCATAATTAGAAGACGCCTTTGTTGGGGTTCTGCAATCTTGCAGTTAAGTGTTAATTAGTTAAAATTTAATAATTGGATCACGCCCTTACTGGGATTCTGCAATCATGTAGTTAAGTGTTAATTAGTTAAAATTGAATAATTAGAACACGCCCTTATTGGGGTTCTGCAATCATGCAGTTAAGTGTTAATTAGTTAAAATTGAATAATTAGAACACGCCCTTATTGGGGTTCTGCAATCTTGCAGTTAACTGTTAATTAGTTAAAATTTAATAATTAGATCACGCCCTTACTGGGATTCTGCAATCATGTAGTTAAGTGTTAATTAGTTAAAATTGAATAATTAGAACACGCCCTTATTGGGATGCTGCAATCAAGCAGTTGAGTGTTCATTAGTTAAAATTTAATAATTAGAACACGCCCTTATTGGGGTTCTGCAATCATGCAGTTAAGAGTTAATTAGTTAAAATTTAATAAATAGAACACGCCCTTATTGGGGTTCTGCCATCATGCAGTTAAGTGTTAATTAGTTAAAATTTAATAATTAGAACACGCATTTATTGGGGTTCTGCAATCATGCAGTTAAGTGTTAATTAGTTAAAATTTAATAATTAGAACACGCCCTTATTGGGGTTCTGCAATCATGCAGTTAAGTGTTAATTAGTTAACATTTAATAATTAAAACACTCACTCATTGGAGTTCTGCAATTTTGCAGTTAAGTGTTAATTAATTACATTATAGGAAATTACTACACGGCCTTTTCGATTTCTCCAAATATGCAGATGATGTGTTAATTAGTTAAAATTTAATAATTATAACACGCCCTTATTGGGGTTCTGCCATCATGCAGTTAAGTGCTAATTATTTAATATTTGATAATTATAACTCGCCCTCATTGGTGTTCTGCAATATTGCAGTTAAGTGTTAATTAGTTAAATTATGATAATTAGAACACGCACTTTTCGGTTTCTCCAAACATGCAGATGATGTGTTAATTAGTTACAATTTAATAATTAGAACACGCCTTTATTGAGGTTCTGCAATCATGCAGTTAAGTGTTAATTAGTGAAAATATAATAATTATATCACGCCCTTATTGGGGTTCTGCCATCATGCAGTTAAGTGTTAATTAGTTGAAATTTCACAATTAGAAGAAGCCTTTATTGGGGTTTTGCAATCTTACAGTTAAGTGTTAATTAGTTAAAATTTAATAATTAGATCACGCCCTTATTGGGGTTCTGAAATCACGCAGTTAAGTGTTAATTAGTTAAAATTTAATAATTAGAACACGCCTTTATTGGGGTTCTGCAATTTTGCAGTTAAGTGTTAATTAGTCAAAATTTAATAATTAGAACACGCCCTTATTGGGGTTCTGCCATATTGCAGTTAAGTGTTAAGTAGTTAAAATTTAATAATTAGAACACGCCTTGATTGGGGTTCTGTCATCATGCAGTTAAGTGTTAATTAGTTAAAATTTAATTATTAGAACACGCCCTTATTGGGGTTCTGCAATCATGCAGTTATGTGTTATTTAGTTTAAATTTAATAATTAGAACACGCCCTTATTGGGGTGCTGCAATCAAGCAGTTGAGTGTTCATTAGTTAAAATTTAATAATTAGAACACGCCCTTATTGGGGTTCTGCAATCATGCAGTTAAGAGTTAATTAGTTAAAATTTAATAATTAGAACACGCCCTTATTGGGGTTCTGCCATCATGCAGTTAAGTGTTAATTAGTTAAAATTTAATAATTAGAACACGCATTTATTGGGGTTCTGCAATCATGCAGTTAAGTGTTAATTAGTTAAAATTTAATAATTAGGACACGCCCTTATTGGGGTTCTGCAATCATGCAGTTAAGTGTTAATTAGTTAACATTTAATAATTAAAACACTCCCTCATTGGAGTTCTGCAATTTTGCAGTTAAGTGTTAATTAATTACATTATAGGAAATTACTACACGGCCTTTTCGATTTCTCCAAATATGCAGATGATGTGTTAATTAGTTAAAATTTAATAATTAGAACACGCCCTTATTGGGGTTCTGCCATCATGCAGTTAAGTGCTAATTATTTAATATTTGATAATTATAACTCGCCCTCATTGGTGTTCTGCAATATTGCAGTTAAGTGTTAATTAGTTAAATTATGATAATTAGAACACGCACTTTTCGGTTTCTCCAAACATGCAGATGATGTGTTAATTAGTTACAATTTAATAATTAGAACACGCCTTTATTGAGGTTCTGCAATCATGCAGTTAAGTGTTAATTAGTGAAAATATAATAATTATATCACGCCCTTATTGGGGTTCTGCCATCATGCAGTTAAGTGTTAATTAGTTGAAATTTCATAATTAGAAGAAGCCTTTATTGGGGTTTTGCAATCTTACAGTTAAGTGTTAATTAGTTAAAATTTAATAATTAGATCACGCCCTTATTGGGGTTCTGAAATCACGCAGTTAAGTGTTAATTAGTTAAAATTTAATAATTAGAACACGCCTTTATTGGGGTTCTGCAATTTTGCAGTTAAGTGTTAATTAGTCAAAATTTAATAATTAGAACACGCCCTTATTGGGGTTCTGCCATATTGCAGTTAAGTGTTAAGTAGTTAAAATTTAATAATTAGAACACGCCTTGATTGGGGTTCTGTCATCATGCAGTTAAGTGTTAATTAGTTAAAATTTAATTATTAGAACACGCCCTTATTGGGGTTCTGCAATCATGCAGTTATGTGTTAATTAGTTTAAATTTAATAATTAGAACACGCCCTTATTGGGGTTCTGCAATCATGCAGTTAAGTGTTAATTAGTTAAAATTTAATAATTAGAACACGCCCTCATTGGGGTTCTGCAATTTTGCAATTAAGTGTTAATTAATTAAATTATAGGAAATTAGTACAGGCCCTTTTCGATTTCTCCAAATATGCAGATGATGTGTTAATTAGTTAAAATTTAATAATTAGAACCAGTGGCGTATACTGGTTAAAGGGTTTGGGCTACCGCTGACCCTATTATTACACAAAATATATCTAAGAATTACTTTAATTTTAATTACTGTAGTAAAACTAATACTACAAAATTATTACATTATGTTATATTATAAACTTTTTCTTTTGTAATTTCCTTGGGCTACCGCCAGTAGCCCCGGTAGCCCGCAAAATACGCCCCTGATTAGAACACGCCCTTATTGGGGTTCTGCCATCATGCAGTTAAGTTTTAATTATTTAATATTTGATAATTATAATACGCCCTCATTGGGGTTCTGCAATCTTGCAGTTAAGTGTTAATTAGTTAAATTATGATAATTAGAACACGCACTTTTCGATTTCTCCAAACATGCAGATGATGTGTTAATTAGTTACAATTTAATAATTAGAACACGCCTTTATTGGGGTTCTGCAATCATGCAGTTAAGTGTTAATTAGTGAAAATTTAATAATTAGATCACGCCCTTATTGGGGTTCTGCAATCATGCAGTTAAGTGTTAATTAGTTCAAATTTCTTAATTAGAAGACGCCTTTATTGGGGTTCTGCAATCTTGCAGTTGAGTGTTAATTAGTTGAAATTTAATAATTAGAACACGCCCTTATTTGGGTTCTGCAATCATGCAGTTGAGTGTTAATTAGTTAAAATTTAATAATTAGAACACGCCCTTATTGGGGTTCTGCAATCATGCAGTTAAGTGTTAATTAGTTGAAATTTCATAATTAGAACACGCCCTCATTGGGGATCTGTCATCGTGCAGTTAAGTGTTAATTAGTTCAATTTTCTTAATTAGAAGACGCCTTTATTGGGGTTCTGCAATCTTGCAGTTAAGTGTTAATTTATTAAAATTTAATAATTAGATCACGCCCTTATTGGGGTTCTGCAATCATGCAGTTAAGTGTTAATTAGTTAAAATTTAATAATTAGAACACGCCCTTATTGGGGTTCTGCAATCATGCAGTTGAGTGTTAATTAGTTAAAATTTAATAATTAGAACACGCCCTTATTGGGGTTCTGCAATCATGCAGTTAAATGTTAATTAGTTAAAATTTAATAATTAGAACACGCCCTTATTGGGGTTCTGCAATCATGCAGTTGAGTGTTAATTAGTTAAAATTTAATAATTAGAACACGCCCTTATTGGGGTTCTGCAATCATGCAGTTGAGTGTTAATTAGTTAAAATTTAATAATTAGAACACGCCCTTATTGGGGTTCTGCAATCATGCAGTTGAGTGTTAATTAGTTAAAATTTAATAATTAGAACACGCCCTTATTGGGGTTCTGCCATCATGCAGTTAAGTGTTAATTAGTTAAAATTTAATAATTAAAACACGCTCTTATTGGGGTACTGCCATCATGCAGTTAAGTGTTAATTAGTTAAAATTTAATAATTAGAACACGCCCTTATTGGGGTTCTGCAATCATGCAGTTAAGTGTTAATTAGTTAAAATTTAATAATTAGAACACGCCCTTATTGGGGTTCTGCAATCATGCAGGTGAGTGTTAATTAGTTAAAATTTAATAATTAGAACACGCCCTTATTGGGGTTCTGCAATCATGCAGTTGAGTGTTAATTAGTTAAAATTTAATAATTAGAACACGCCCTTATTGGGGTTCTGCAATCATGCAGTTGAGTGTTAATTAGTTAAAATTTAATAATTAGAACACGCCCTTATTGGGGTTCTGCCATCATGCAGTTAAGTGTTAATTAGTTAAAATTTAATAATTAAAACACGCTCTTATTGGGGTTCTGCCATCATGCAGTTAAGTGTTAATTAGTTAAAATTTAATAATTAGAACACGCCCTTATTGGGGTTCTGCAATCATGCAGTTAAGTGTTAATTAGTTAAAATTTAATAATTAGAACACGCCCTTATTTGGGTTCTGCAATCATGCAGTTGAGTGTTAATTAGTTAATATTTAATAATTAGAAAACGCCCTTATTGGGGTTCTGCAATCATGCAGTTAAGTATTAATTAGTTAAAATTTAATAATTAGAACACGCCCATGTTGGTTTTCTGCAATGATGCAGTTAGATGTTAATTAGTGAAAATTTAATAATTAGAACACGCCCTCATTGTGGTTCTGCAGTCTTGCAGTTAAGTGTTAATTAGTTAAAATTTAATAATCAGAACACGTCCTCATTGGGGTTCTGCAATCTTGCAGTTAAGTGTTAATTAGTTACATGTAATAATTAGAATACGCCCTTATAGGGGTTCTGCAATCATGCAGTTAATTGTTAATTAGTTAAAATTTAATAATTAGAACACGCCCTTTTTTGGGGTGCTGCAATAATGCAGATATGTGCTAATTATTTGTAATTTAATAAATAGGACACGGCTTTGTTGAGATCCTGCATTCATGCTAGAAATATTATACTTCCTCTCTAAATTTCTATATAAATGAAGGATTAATTGTGGAGAGAATATAATAAAATAAAAATATTTTTATTAAATTTATAAATAATTGTTTATAATACTTATTTAAATAACTGAATTGTTTAATATACGGGAGTATATTTTACCTGTAATAATATAAATCTTGCTTACTTTCAAAATTACATTTAGCTGAAATTATTTTTGGAAAATTTGAATCCCTCTACGCAAGAGCTGTGACGTAGGATAAATTGTCATAATTCTGAAAATATAAATTCTTTAGTAATGTAGCTTTAAAATTTTTAATTTGTTTATTGGGTTTAACTTTAATCGATATGGATATTTGTAGTGGTTACATGGCGGATTTCTAGGATATTTTTAGCCTGTGTGATTCTACTATATTCTAATATGCGTATAGGATAGTTTTGTATTTTACGAAGTTTACATTGTTTTCTGATTGAAATATAATGTTTTGAATTATAATCACAAAATTTTTGTGGAACATCCAATCAGATATTTTTAAAATGTAGGATTTTTTCCAATTTTTTATTTTTTATACATAGGTAACGCAGGCATTTTTAAAATTCAAATACTCGTGTGATTAATGAATTGTACTAATGTGATCAGTGAATTTTACTCGTGTGATAGCGAAGTGTGCCCCTCTGGATTACTGGATTATTGGATTATATCGCATGGATTACCATTTGCCCTCTGGATTACTGGATTATTGGATTATACCACATGGATTACCATTCTGCAGTCGACTTACGTGCTGATATCATCAGATCTTCGCATCATAAAGGCCAGCGTATCCTTTTCTGATTTTATGTTTTGTGTAGTTAGATTTTATTAGGCCTATGTATGTTTGGCCTCTGTAAGCGGAAAGGTTATTGAACTAGAGATTTGAATTGTGTGTTTGTCATTCTCTGTGTTTATTGCTTGTTATTTATGTTTTTCTTTTGCAGTATAGCGTGAGTACTTAGTATAAGCCATTTTGTATAAAATTAGATTTCTGTATGTGTGTTTTTTTCAGCATGCGGTCAATACATTGTGCGTTATATGTGTATTATTTTTCAATACTACACGGTTTTGTCACTATTGTCGCTGAAATGCGTGATGGGGAGAGCTTAATGACCCTAAATTCACTTTAGAAAGCTCTATTAGGCATTTATCTAGATGGAGAAAATGAATATGATAACATTAGTTAACACTCATTAAAATTTGCGATTTTTATGATTTTGTTTGAAATTCTTTTACAATGGAGAGATAAGAGTTAGGTTTCTGAGTTTGTTTACATATTAAAATTATTCGACTTCAACTGTTTCTGATTAATTAGGGATTTCATTTGTTTTATATTGTACTGATAGGATATGACGACATTTTGTTTTTAATTTCTCCTTCATTCACTAAGCATGGATTTGAATTTAACTATCGCTTTACAGTATGTAACATTTTTAAAAGTTTATTAGGCCTATGTTGAATTGTGAACCGTATTTTTGTCGCTTTTGAGAAATAATTGACAATTCGTTAGAATCGCTGAAAGAGGGAGATGAAATGAAGATATGAAATCATGGTAAGTGTGATACAGTATTGAATTGATGAAGATTTTTCACTTCCTTACCTGAACTGTTTCTAATTTTTGTCCTTTTTGTTTGTTTCTTTTGTTTCAGGTCCCTGCTCTTATCCTGTGCCTCAACGTGGCGAGCAGGTGTAACAAAGAATGATGCATGTGCTTACTTTTGGATTTTTTTTTTGTTAGAAATAGGAATCATTCAACGTTATTTAAATATCAATGTGCTAAGTTATATAACTTAGGCCTACTTTGTTAAAATTGACCAAAAACCATTTTTGAGGTTTTCTTAAACTAAAATTCCGTATTAAATTCTGAATGGTATTATATATAGGTATATAATTATGTTCTGACATTTTTAAATGCTCCTGGTTGCCTTTAAACTGCCGCGTGTCAAAGAGTTTTAAATGCCACGCTAGGTTACAAAGCGATTGTAAAAAGTATATTTTTTGTACTAGTACTTCCCGAAAAGACTAAGTATATGATTATGTCTCGTGACCAGAATATTGTACGAAATGGAACTATAAAAATTGGAGATTTATCTTTCGAAGACGTGGAAAAATTCAAATATCTTGGAGCAACAGTAACAAATATAAATGACACTCGGGAGGAAATTAAACACAGAATAAATATGGGAAATGCGTGTTATTATTCGGTTGAGAAGCTTTTGTCATCTAGTCTTCTGTCAAAAAATCTGAAAGTTAGAATTTGTAAAACAGTTATATTACCGGTTGTTCTGTATGGTTGTGAAACTTGGACTCTCACTTTGAGAGAGGAACAGAGATTAAGGGTGTCTGAAAATAAGGTTCTTAGGAAAATATTTGGGGCTAAGCGGGATGAAGTTACAGGAGAATGGAGAAAGTTACACAACGCAGAGCTGCACGCATTGTATACTTCACCTGACATAATTAGGAACATAAAATCCAGACGTTTGAGATGGGCAGGACATGTAGCACGTAGGGGCGAATCCAGAAATGCATATAGAGTGTTAGTTGGGAGGCCGGAGGGAAAAAGACCTTTGGGGAGGCCGAGACGTAGGTGGGAAGATAATATTAAAATGGATTTGAGGGAGGTAGGATATGATGGTAGAGACTGGATTAATCTTGCTCAGGATAGGGACCAATGGCGGGCTTATGTGAGAGCGGCAATGAACCTCCGGGTTCCTTAAAAGCCAGTAAGTAAGTAATTAAGTAAGTACTTCAGGTATCTAATGAAGCGTTTTTGTTTACATTCTCCTCTCGCTAGTCTTGCAGAGTGAATGATTGGAGTTACACTCACCCCCACGTCTGAGTAATGACCTCAAGGTGCGTTGCAACACGTTACAGAACTATTGGACGTATAAAAAAAACTATTTGAAAAAACTTGTTCGCATTGACTTCATCTATTATCTTGTAATAAGTTCCCTTTCATCCTTTATACAGCGTGGAAGTGAAATAAACCTTCTAATTTGCAGAGCGAATTGTTCATCTATATCTATACTAATAATAAATCTGTAGCCGAAATTTTTCTGGTAATTTTCGATTTTCCAAAAATAATTGGTCCTAACATATATAATTAACCACCCTAAAACCGAAAATCGCATTTTTGAAATTTTTGTTTGTATGTCTGTCTGTATGTTTGTTACCTTTTCATTTGATAATGGCTGAACCGATTTATATGAAAATTGGAATATAAATTAAGTTCGTTGTAACTTGGATTTTAGGCTATATGGCATTCAAAATACTTTATTTAAAAGGGGGGTTATAAGGGGCCTGAATTAAATAAATCGAAATATCTCGCTTATTATTGATGTTTGTGAAAAATGTTACATAACAAAAGTTTCTTTAAAAATGATTTTCGTTAAGTTTTATTCTCTACAAAATTTTGATAGGACTGATATTTAATTAGATAAATGAGTTTTAAAATTAAAATAACTGCCATCTAAGGCCGTGTAATGAATTAAAAAACAAATGACTTCGTCTATAAGGGGCCTTGGACAGCAACAATCGAAAGCTATGAAAGATAGCCTACAGATAATGTTTCTGTGTTGGTATGAAGTGATATCGGAAGCTAAATTAACCGATTTGTATAATTAATTATTAATTCACCATTGGAAAGTGTAGTTTCTCTAGATGGACATAATTCTGTAATGTTATTACAGTAACTTCTGAGTGAATCGAGGACAGGTAAGATGAAAATAGCTTCTTATGCACAGAAAACTTGATAGGCTATTCTGTACATTCGTTTTCTGTATTTCATAAAATAATTTTTATGACCAAATGAGGTGGTCTCTGGATCAAAATGATCGCATTTTAATTATGCAAATACAATTTAAATTAAGTAACATAATAAACGATTTATCCTTATATCAAACACGAATGTTCCCTGGATCAAATGTCCTATTTTAATTATGTAATTACTTTATATTTATTTCTAACGGGTGCAGCGGAGCGCACGGGTACGGCTAGTAAAGAATATTTTTTTTCCTTTGTCGTATTTCGATAAAATGAACTATTTTCGTGTAAATTAAATAAAACGTATTACAATTTGTTGCCTGACTGACAAAACTAGACGCAGCAATCGTGATCAGCTGTTCTTGCTCCACATGAGTTGGTACCGGTATTCAAGGTCGTCTTGCCCCAGTGCCGTTCTACGCTTGGTTTCTGTCAGGATATTAAGCCTAAATATTGTAGATAGTAAATTCAGTGATTTTGAAAATGTTAGTTGAAAATAGCAAACATACGTATCAAAATATTGTAAATAGTAAAGTGATTTTTTGTGAAAATGCCAATTCAGTCATACAGAATAGCTGTACGTAACGATCCCAACAGTAGGTTTTTTTCCTTTCTCTCCTTCCTTCCACCTGAAGACGAAGGGAGAACCACCCTTCGAAACGTTGTGTCTTAATTTTTGATTGTGACAACCAGCAATGGAAAAAGTCCAAACCCCTCACTTAAACATCAATAAAGATATTGTAAATAGTAAATCAGTGTTTGCGAAATTGCTAGTTAACAGTGTAAATGGTAAAGTTAGTATTCATGGAAGTGTTAGTTAAAATTACTGTTTTCCTGGAATATTCAGATCGATTTGAATACAGTTTCCGTATTGAATACGATTTCCCCGATCCCTGTTTTCATGCAATTTTCAACACGTATTGAACGATCTGAATACGGAGATTAACGATGGAAAGTAATTGTGTTCTCATCGTCATGTTAGCATGTTGGTCTGTAGGCCATAGCTATAAACATTAAAGAGTTTTCTTAATAAGACGCATGAAAAGTTAATATTCTGGTTGTTAATGAAGAATGGTAATAATGGCTTCCAGGAAAATACAAAATATCATGTGTTACAACACGCCTTTTCAACATATAGTGCGTAATTGAGCTCGCTGTTTTTGTAAAACAGCTGACACATCAAACAAATGACGATCGATCACGCGCTTGGGCATTACGATGTATCCAGCGTGCTTAAACTTTCGATGCAATTACGTATGTAATTAACCACACACTTAATCTCAAAAAGTATAATAGATGTATTTGTTTATTTTCGTGTAATCTATACCTTCTTTAAATGCGGAGGGTTATATCGCTTCCACTCTAATTTATTGTCCATTAAAAGAAGAAAGCGATTTAAAACATGAATACCAATCATGAATTAAAAGTATGAAATTCGTTGCTAAGCAATACCAGTCAGAGGTCTGAAGACAACATCAGAACGCAAATTATAAGTATAAGACCCAAGTTTGATATCATTTGCAAATAATAACAAGCATAAAAGAGTTAGAATAATAAATTTCTTCAAACATTATGCAGTTAAAGAACCAATTTGTACGAATGCGATGTAAAATTCAATTTCATTTGTCCACAGTTGTCTGATAGCTGCCAATGTGGTACTTACACAAGGTCTATAAATTGAAAGTATTAAACCGAAATAAATCGAAAAGCGTAGGTGGCTTTGTTGTCAAGGAAACCAACGAAACTAAAGAAATGATTCCTATTTTATATATATATATATATATATATATATATATATATATATATATTCATGCATCCTTCTTTGGCCAAACAGGATAAATAATTCAGTCGGAGCTAAAAGGAACTAAGTCACTTTTCACAACTTTTCAGGAGAAGCAAAAAACGTTCCACTAGTAACACAAATGTATATATATTTTTATTTTTATATTAATATTTTTATGTTATAGAAGACAAAAGAATATTTAAAAGTCTGACTTAGTTCCTTCTTCCACCGTTCGATGCGCATGACATCCGTTGTTCAAATTGTCGCATAACCAAAAACTGCATATTTTGACTTAGTTCCTTTTAGCTCCGACCGATTCTGTAATTAAATGTAGATACTTGTCTAAGTTGTCAAGTATCTAAAGATTCTGAATTAGAAAAGGAAAAATACAGACTGTTCCATTTGTATTGTCCTGATTTCAAATTTTAGTAATAAATTATTGTGGCTGTAGTCTTCTCTTTTCCAGGTGGCAAATGGTGAAGTAACTCTCCATGTTAAAGTGATTTTTTTTTTTACTTCACGTAATAACTGCAAGTAATGGTGTTGGCAGCAGAAAATGTGAAAATGGCTACCAATGTGGAGAAGGTTCAAGTTGTGTTGAACTTTGATAAGTACAAATTCAAGTTCACAGTTAGTATCATAATATGAACGTATTATGTGGCTAGTGGGTCTACTGCCGTCATGATTGCCACTTAATATGACTTGATGAAAAATTCGCTATTTTTTTTCCAGTTTTACATTTGATCTATTCATAAACTAGTGTAGTTTTATATTTAATTTGTAGGCTAAAGTTGACAGTGTCAGAACAACTGGCAGTGTCGGAGGAAAGCCAGCAAAAATTACTGCAGTTGATGAATTGGTATTAGATTATTAGGAAAAAATTCTGCAAGTGTTGTTGGCCTAGGACAGAAAGATCTGATGGCATTGGAAAATAATCAACATCCCAATTTGTAGAGCAATTTGTATTTGAAGCTTTGTTGATAATGCATGACTTCTATTTGTTTGTCTTATTATGGCAGGTCCGACTATATTTAACAACTCTTCAAGCTTTTAGGCACTTTACCTAAACCGTTCATTATATTCAAACAGTGCTCTCATAAAGGAATAATTGTTTTTTTCTCGATATAGTTTTATCTCTTCTCACAACAACTTCTTCAACTTCCATCGGAAACAGTAAACCACATATTAAAAAAAAATAACTACAATATTATATTTTGATTATCTGAGAAAGGTTGTCACTGGTAACTGATAATTAAAGCACGGTCTTCGTTGCCCACGTTCATAAGTTACCTGCGCTTGGATAGTGTGGTGTATGCCTAGCTTGATGTGTGATGGGAGGGGAAGAAACGGACGTTCCTCCGTTGTACAGGCTCAGTGCGGTGAAGGACAAAGTTGCACCTTCTTTACATGACAGCGTTGTTGTAAATAAATGCATTGTAACACATCCTTAGAACTTTAATAACATTATATTATTAATAGAATGCAATACTGTACAACAGTTTTCATTTATGATTCACCTATTGATGCGTCCACACTTCCATTACAATATAGAACAATACATTTTCGTAAAGTGTCGAAAGAAAAACCTCTTCGCATATCACTTAGAAACATTTTGAACTGAGACAATGTGCGTTCCACATCGCAAGACGTGAGTGGTGCGAAACGAAAATATGAGCTGTCACACGTATCATCTGAGGGCTTGCCATTCACCGACAAAATATCTCTTATTGCACACATTGCTGAAAATCCAGTTCTTTTTCAACACAGTCCCAAATTTCGTCTTAACTGGTTCCAAACTTGGATGTGGTTTTGCTTCACACAGACTTTGGTACAAAATCTGTGGTGTTCGGGTAAAGGGGTATGTTATTTTTTTGTCTAGGTGGAATTTTGTTCCCCAGATGAACACACAAGTTAAATTATACAAGTGGGTGTGCAAAAATCAAAGAATGCTAGCAGTTGATGTGTTTTATTTGTGTAGAAAATTATTTGTAATAAGGGTTCCAAGTTTAATTTTCATTTTCAATTTTATGACTTATCTCCCTTTACCCAAACAACGCAGAAATGTTCTATGAGTTGGAGGCCACTGGACATTTCGAGGGTTGACGATTCTAGTTGTTTTATTGTTGTGGGAATATCTTTGTAAACATCTTTTATGTACAACAGATCTTCATAGTGCTTCCGAAAACAACGACTTTGCAACCTTTATTGACGTACTCGCTTCATCATCAAATGTTTGTATTACACCACGGACTTCCTTATAGTGTTCACAATAGTACAATGCCGCCTTCAACCAAGTTACCCACCGAGTTAAAATGGGCTGTGGTGGCAAAGAAATTCCTAGTGTGATATCTTTGAATTACTGTTTTCGAGACGGGGACTTCAAAAAGATTTTCTTTCCGTTGGAGATTAAGCTGTCAATATCAGGGAATAACGATCTAATTTCTTCAGCTACCCTATGCAGACCATGGGCCAAGCAAGTTAAATGTAGTAGGTTTGGATATCTAGTCTGGATTTGGCTGCTTTTAACATGTATGCTGCAGCATCGGTCACAAAAAGAAGGACATTTTCTCTTTGTATTCCATCAGGTCACAAAAGATTCATAGCAGTCTCAAAGAGAGTATCAATTGTGGAACTGTTTACTGCAGTAAGCACCTCGGTTGTTAACAAGTATTTTTGTGAAGGTTTGTCTGGAGATAATATTCCAACAATAACATTGCCAATAGACCTTCCTTCCACATCTGCTGTTTCGTCTATATAAACCCATATTTTATTATTTGCGACAGATTTCCTAATGCCGTTGATGACATGATCATAGCACGGAGATAAATATCTTTTGCGTAGAGTTGACTCGCATGGAACGTTTCGCCCAGTATATTTCTGCAGAAATGATTTGAAAGTAGCATTTTGTAACTTGTGTAACGGAATATTGCAACTTACCATCATATTGCAGAGGTCATTACAAAACTCTCCCTGAGTAGGCTTATATGAATTTGAACTCGATGGTGTATCATGTCTGCCAAACAACGTTATACTTTATATTGCTTAGACTTACAGTGCTTCTGGATGAAAATTTTTCTGTGGCCTTTAAACTGTATATGGCATACTTTGCAAAATATATTTACTCCTTGTATAGTGAAATACTCACGGCCAAATTCCTCCACATATTGTAACAACTTCTGTTTCTTTACGTCTGACATTACTGGCACTCTTGTTTACAACTCTGCACGGTCTACAGGTGCCCGACCGACTGCTGTACGCCATACCCATCGCGAGTGATGTGGACGTGATGTCAGACTCTCGGTATAGCCCTTGTGCAGACAACTTGTATCGCGGCAGCAGGCAATGAAAAGGCAACGAGGTCTGCGCTTTACTGATGATATAGAAACCACCAATCTTTAGAGTCTTGTAGCAATATTCCCGTTGAATACTAGTATAATAAACTAATTTAAGAAACAGAATCACTTATGAACTGGTGAAATTGACCAATATTACTAGTCTGTGTACTGGTAACTACTGCTTTACCTTGGTAGTTGCTGGATCAAATTACAGCTTTCTACCCTGTGTAATCCAATGCAGCAGAAACAAGGCTCTTTTCGGAGCCAACATAATTATAATATTAAAGAGCAGAAGATGAGAAGTGTGTAGTGATATTGTGTGTTACAGACTCGTTGTTTGTGCTATTTTTGACATTTTTCTTGAAAATCGTTCTTATTGCTATTAATAAATTATAACTCCCCACTCGGCCTCAGAGCAGTGCATCTGCATCCTCTGTGGGCACAGCTGCAGTCAGTACCATATACTCACCTGCCAAGCAAGGACAAACACACTAACGTTCTACGCAAAAGAAGACAACTTTTGACTAAACTGTAACATTGTGTTTAATAAATCTTATTATTAATATAAAACTTCAAATTTCGGGGCTACAACTCAGGAAATAATGTCGTTACTGGGTTAAAATTATAGATTTAAAGGGCGAGATTCATTGTGTATACAAGGTTTTAGATTTTTACAGCAATTGAATTATACCTCCAATAAAAGTAATTAATTTTCGAGGCCCAAACTCGGAAAATATAGCCGTCACTGGGTTCAAACTGTAAACTGAGATTCAAAGGGAGAGGTTCATTGTGTATACATTTTTTTTTTTAGATATTTCGAGCAATTGTATTATATCTATAATAGAGAATAATTTAATTTTGGGGTTCGAACTGTCGACTGACATTTAAAGGAGAAGTTAAAGTGACAGACGTTCATGCGACTCTAGTGTCGGCTTCGTAAACTACGCCGTCAATTGCATACATAAAACCGTCAGCCTTATTTTATTATGGCAGTGCTTTTGAATCCCGTTGTACTTGCATGCGTGCAAGAACGACGTAAGCAGGGACTGCTAAAGTTTACCATTCCCGAAACTAATATTTCGATAAGATCCTATTCTAGTGACAATAATTATGTACGTACGTAAAGAGATTTTTCCCCATAATATGCACCTTAATCATATGCATCGTATTTTATAATAATAGGAAAATCGCACAATGTGCAAGAGTGCGTTTATAACTCTGTGCTCAGCGTGGTCAAAGATATGTTTCTGTTGCTACACTGTAGAACATGATATCTACCACACGGTTTTCCGCACTAATCACATACACATTCTGAGTTTGGTTCGTGATAACTAGACCTCGGACTTTTAGGTCCTAAAAATCTTAAATTAGGTACCTAAAATAGGTTCTATCACAAATCAAAATAGGTTCTAAAATTACAAAAATAGGTGAACAAAAAATGACATTTCATTTCCCATTACAAATCAGCCGAAACATTTGACATTATTTCATTGTACATGTCCATAATTAGAGCCTAAGTTTTCTATTGAGAAACTGCATCGCTTCTCACATAACAGCATTTTATATGCTGAAAATGAGCGTTCCACATCAACTGATGACACCAGAGCAATCTAAATGTTGTATTAGATGCAAGGGAACAGCACATTCATGTTCAGGTGTTTTGCCAGCCAAGATGTCAGCAACTGTGCGGAGAACTGTCAGTCCTGGCTTTTTTTGAAGCACTGATTTGTGTTTTTCAGAAACTTTTTCACCAACATAACCAGGAACCAAGTTGATTTTTTCTGTCACCTCTTCAATCAATCCCAGTTGCGTGTAGACCGGTTTGCCTGAAGACTCTAGAGCATTAATAATGGGGACCGGAAATACATAATGTGATTTGATGAATGCAATATACCGGGCAATTGTTGGGTCCTGCAGAAGTTTTTTAGCTGAAGTAATGCTCACTGCATCCTCCCCCAGTTTCAAAACAAAGTTCTTGATGTCCTCCAAATGCTTGCTTTCCACTAAATACAATGTCTTCGCTCTGAAATCTCACACTGTAATGAACAGAGACGAACTATGCTGCAATTGTTGTCAATGCACAACTGGCACACAGAATTACACAGCGTTTCCATATTACCAACTGTAGAAATTGGAAAATGTAAAATTAGGTAAAAATAGTTTCTAACGTGAAATTAGGTATTTTTAGGTTGTATAGGACCACCATTTTCGAACATATATTTCCGTAATTCGTATATATACAACTTTTCTTTTGTATATATCATGAGGAACAAAATAGGCTTTTACCTAAAATCCGAGGTCTAGTGATAACTCTTTGCTGAACATACTTTATAATGGAATCCGTGCACTGCGAAACAGGTTACCGAATGTCTTAGTTCATATCCACTTTTTGTCCAGTCTATGGAGGTCATTATGCATCGTATTTTATACTTTAAAACATATCACATGAACACTGATGGATAAATATGGATTTGTTACAGATACGACAGAAGGTATCAAGGAACGATGTCTGTCGTTTATACCAATCTAAATATTTATTGCCATAGTTTCTTAACATGCTGCCTTTATACAGTCCTACTAAGCACAGAGGGGTAACTGATAATGTAGTGTCTTCGGGTAATTGCACTTTTACATATAACTGAATGATCCCATTGTTTCTGGCGACATATTGAATTTTTTTTATCTGTATATGCATTTTATGTCCTGTTTTATTTTTGTTTCAAAAATATATGATCATAGTGCCCTTTAGTTAAAAAAAATGTAGTTACTCCTTTATTTTGTATTTAAATTAATAAATTTATGAAGCCAAAAAGTGGGTGGTAACTACTACCGACTTCAACTAAATCCAGAAAAATCACAGTCAATCATTGTCGGCCATTCACGCTTGTTAAGCACTATTACCATACCAAATTTGTCCCCAATTAAAATACATGGCACCGAAATTCCGTTCAGTGAATCAGTAAACAATCTAGGTATTTATATGGATAAAAGTTTAAATTGGAACATTCAAGTTGCAGAAACCTGCAAAAAAGTATTCTCATTAATCCACTCGTTTAGACGATTGAAGAATTTTCTACCCTTTTCCATGAAAAAAATGTTAGTGCAAACACTCGTGATGCCCCACTTCGATTACTGTGATATTCTGCTTACTGACCTAAGCGTTACTTCGGCGCAGAGACTACAATGTGTTCATAATATGTGCGTCCGTTTCGTCTGTAATATTCGCCAGGCTGATCACGTAACACCATCCCTCGAAATGTTGTCCTGGCTCCCTCTAGAAGATCGTAGGAAAATCCACTGTCTTTCCCTTCTCTTTCACATTTTGCATTTCTCCACTCCTGTCTATCTTGCGTCTCGTTTTCAAAATTTATCCACCCATCATAACCTAGACACGCGATCACAACACTCCTCAATATTATCCATTCCCTCCCACCGAACATCCTCATACTCATCTTCTTTCACTGTGGCTGTTCCTCGATTTTGGAATTCCCTGCCGAGTAATGTCAGGGACTGTCAGATATCAAACCAATTTAAGAATAGGCTAACGAGATATTTTTCCAACAATTCTTGTTAACAATAATAGCTGTTTCAGGTTTCTCAATGTTTGATGGTTATATATATCACAGATAAATATCTAAATTATCTCATTATTATTATTATTATTATTATTATTATTATTATTATTATTATTATTATTATAACCATTTCTTACCAATGTTTATTATTGTCACACCAACATTAGTTATCCAATTTTCATTATTTACTTTCATGTTGTTTTATGATCTAGATATTAATGTAATAACTATGTAAGCAAATGTATTTAATCAGAATTAGAGTCTGGCTGGGCGGAAGAGAAGGCCTACTGGCCTTAGCTCTGCCAGATTAAATAAATAGATTATTAATTATTAAAAAAAAACATTTTTCCGTTTCATCTATGGAGTAATTAATGAACATATAAGCTTAAATATATCGTAATGATGGTTGGTAGGTTCAAAATAACAATAATATTGAGAGAAGCAAGTTTTATTAATTTTGTCACATACATAATATACTGCATTACTTCCTAACAACCAGTGCAGTCCCTAATCATCGTCTTCAATTACTGAAAGAAAAAAAGTTTTATTTAATTCTTTATAACTTACACAATATACTGCATTACTCTCAATACACAATCAATAATATGTCAATGCAGTCATTAATCACCTCCATTTTTTCAGAAACTAGTAATTCTTTCGAAAACCGAAGTCTATTTCTTGGTATTTTGAGCATTATCAGCTTCAAGTAATTTTCAAATTAGTTTGTAACATCTCGATACTGGAATACCTTCCGTTTTTTTTCAACTCTGTTTGGAGATGTTGTGCTTGATTTTGCAATTTTTGAAGTAAATCTATTAAGCGGTAACTGGGGACCATTAAAGTCTTCCTTGTACAACAATAGAATTGATGTTTTTTGAGCTTGTACTTGAACCATATCATCTATATAAGCACTTTTAGAATGGTTCCTATTGATTTTATGAAGAGATGAATCATCATTTCAAAATAAAAATTCTTTCAATTGCAGTTCAAGAATATTCACTCTGCCTGAATTTGCATCCTGAACAACAGTTTTGAAATCTGAAAAATCATAAAGCGTTTTCACGTTTCTCAGTCTTGACAATTATCATCCACACTTGAAGATGGAATGAATCTACTACACTCACAAATGAGTGCCCACACTCAAAGTAGTGTATCTCTATTATATCAGCATATACCAATGGAAAACTGTAACCTCATGTTGTTTACCTACAGAAACATAACTTCCATTATATTATATAAAGTGACATCACAAACTTTTTTCCTTGCATTTATGTTCTCATTGTACCTATGCAGTGTAAAATATTACCATGGCAACTAAAACTTACCATTAAACAAAACCTGCATGGTATAGTCACAGTCTACTATATACAGTCGCGAAGCTTGAGGTGATTTTTTGCAAATCTCGTGATAAAGCGCTCCAAGCGGTTAGCAACTAGAAACAATAGACTGTCCACGGTCGACTTTGGACTGTGTCGTATTTCCATCGAGTGCTAGCTCGTTGCGTATTTCACATTGATGCTTGTGAAATGTTCGTTATTGGTTGTAATGAAAATGTTAATGGCTAAAATACAATAATTGGAATAATAATATTTTACTAGATACGTAGAAAAATTAAGTTTGCTTTAATGAAATTTATTGATCACGTTTTATTTTCAATTCTGGTGGGATTATTATTGCTAAGGCCTACTTTTTTTTTTTCAAAGGATATGTTTTTAATTATAGCTGTTAATTTTGTTGTTATTTTTATTCGTTACTTTACTAGAGACGTAGAAAAAGTCTGTTACAATAAAATTTATTGATCACGTTTTATTTCCAATTCTGGTGTGATTATTATTGCTTAACCTCATACCACTTTGTTAACTACGTAAGCCTACACTACAAGTACCGGTACACGTAAGTTACTCCATTAATTCATATTTCCATTATTATTGTTGTAAAGGGAAATGAAAATTAATATTTATTGGTTTCATAGTTAATTATAGCTATAATCTTGAATGAGTGAAGCGATTATAGTAAATTTCAGTTCGTTTTGCACAAACAAAAATAATATTAACCTATTTCTTGCAGGTATCTTCGAGTTTATGGTGGAATTTAATATACTTCATTAGAATAATAAATTAACTTTATGCATTTAATATTTCAATAATGGAAGGAAGGTGTTAATTTTTCCAAAAGAAAACAACGAAAATGTAACATATTTTGTCGTCTACTAGGAGAGAGATCTGCGATGATGAGGTGATAATAGCGATCCTAGTGGTGGGCAACTACCCATGTTTGCATTTTTACTACATATTGAGCTTCGCGACTGTATATAGTAGACTTATAGTCAAAAAACAAGGTACAATAAAAATGTAAGGAAAAAGTTTTTGATGTCATTGTACAATCAGCCATTGAGAAAATATCACTGATTTAAGCATTTCACTTTGTGGCAAACTGATTGCTTTTTCTAAGTCGATTGAATATATAACTTCATCTTCAACTGTTCTCTCTGCACATTTCATGGACCTATTTTGATCAAGCAGTAAAGCCTTCTCAGAGGAAAACTTCGTATAAGGTGTATTAACCAAATTAAAAATAGCATAGTAGCTCATGGTTTCCAATGGGAAGATGATGTCTACATGTTGATTTTATTTTCTAGTCATCTAATCGAAAATCGTCATTACAGCACATGCATTTACATAAAGTTCATCGCTTCTTGTTTTCTTTATTTATATTTTACTGATCTCTCAAAATCTGTGCTTCAGTGGCTGACCATGACAATATCTTTGAAAAATATTGGAGTGCAAGAGGTCAGATGATTTTACTGTCAAATGCCTGGCATTAGAAAACAACAAAATAACGTATTTTACTGATCATTATATCCTTTTTTCACTCAGGAAACACTGACATGAAATATCTTTCTTCTTAGTGTCCTATTGTTTCACGATATTCAGTTACTTCTTAAGTTAATTGATATTTATACTTGCAGATAATATGTATAGTAAACGACTTAATGAGTTTAACTATTTAGGAATATTAATTACTTATGATAATAATGTAAAATGAGAAATTAATGTCCATAAACAGAAAGCAAATAAGTGAAATTATGCATTATCTGATACATAAATTAATTAAAATAAAAAAAAAAAAAAAAGCAAAATTGTATGTATACAATTCTTCAATTATGCTTGTTATAGTCTATGCATCTGAAATATGGACACACACAAAAACAGATGAGAATAAATTGACAATTTTTTGTCGAAAAATTATGAAAAAAATACTGGAAGCAGTTCGAGATGCAGACATTTGTAATGGAGGAAACTACACAATAAATAAATTTATGGTTTATAGAATGAAGCTGATATTGGAGCCAGAATTAAAGTTAGACGTCTGCGGTGGAATGGACATTTGCTAAGAGCTTTAGAAGATAGAGTAAAAAGGGTATTTACAAAAATTCCTTTAGGGAATAAACCACTGGGAAGATCTAGGCTTAGGTATTTGAATATTTGAATGAGCACCTTAAATTTTAGAAATTTATAACAACCAGAAAATTGTTTGTCAGGATAGGGAGCAGTGATATTATAATGTAAACTCAGCAGCCAAGAACTTTCATAACTGATGATGATGATGATGATGATGATGATGATGATGGTGGTGGTGGTGGTGGTAGTAGTAGTAGTAGTAGTAGTAGTAGTAGTAGTAGTAGTAGTAGTAGTAATGATAATAATAATAATAATAATAATAATAACAATAATAATAATAATAATAACAATAATAATAATAATAATAATAATAATAATAATAATAATAATAATAATAATAATAATAATAATAATATGAGTTTGTATCTCTGACCAGGTGTACTATTTCATTTAACGATGTATTCAACAGATTTGACGTGACTGAGTTTTGTGCCCAAAATCCCGTCATTTAATTTTAATTATAATTATGCGTCACTTTTGAAACACCTTGTATATGATTATACTACAGAGCGTTCGCCTACGGGTGGGGCCAGGAAAGCGGCATGTATTGATACGCCGCTTTGTGCGCGCAGTTGTTGAGACACGCTTGACAATCAAGGACATAAACATCGACAAGTTATCAGTTCTGAGCCAGATGTTGCAGTATTTAACACGTACAGTGCAGTTTCTTGACACAGTTGCATAAATATTCAGCGTGTGTGTAAAATTTGTTAACAATGCAAAACGCAGAATTCACGCTTGAACAGAGAGTTTTTATGTATGATGCATATGTGAAAACAGAGTCATGTAGAGAGGTGCGTAGGCAATTTGAAGTGAAATATTCGGGTGCTCCAATTCCGGGTAGAGAAACTGTTAGACGTCTTGCTAACAAATTAAGGACAACAGGGTCGATAAATGCTACAATTCCTAAGCGAAAACGAAGAGTATTGACGGGAGAAAAAATTGATGAAATCAGTGCATCATTTACACGCTCTCCTAATACATCTCTAAGACGTGTTTCACAGGAAGGTAGTGTTTAAAAAACATCAGTCTTTACTGCTGCTAAACTTTTAAAATTAAAACTCTACAGAGTATAGTATAGAAAGCGGAAGCTTACGGATAGATGATTCCCGCAAGCAACACCACAGGCAGGCCGCTTTCCTGGCCCCACCCGTAGGCGAACGCTCTGTATTATATATTACTATTAAACTAGTTTAATATTCTGTACAGTGTTTTCCTTATGTCGATGTATTAAAATAATATAGTGTGACAAACCCTTCTTGCCCTTCTATGTTACAAAAATGGGTTGACTGGAGAAGAGATAAACAGTCTCTTCCTTGAAAGAAGTTGATGTTCGGACTAAAAAAAAGCAATGATAATTATATTAATACAAATGTTTCACCTACAAATACTGCAAGCTGAGAGAGCTTATGTAATTACACAAAAATCTTAGGCCTACACAAAATATCTATGTGATGCGCTTGGCATCAGTATGGGTAGAAGCATGTTCTTCAAGGCGATAAAGATATTGAAAACTCTGCCCACATAATTTGCATTGGAAAGGAGTGTGAGTTAAAGTATGGTTTGTTAAATATGACTTTTGTCTAAAATGCTTTCCACAAATGTCGCATTTGAAATTCCTTTCACCTGTATGAGTTGGTGTGTGTTTTTTAAAGTAATCAAGCCGTGCAAAACCCTTCCCACAAATATCACATTTGAAAGGCTTATCTCCTGTGTGAATCAATGAATGTGTTTGTAGATGTTCTTTTCGCCTAAAACATCTATCACAAAAGTCGCACTTGAACGTCTTATCACCCGTATGAGATGATATATGGTTTAAAAGATGATGCTTGTGTCTGAAACACTTCTGACAAATGTCGCACTTGAAATTCTTTGTGTCTGTGTGAATCAATGCGTGAGTTCGAAGATATTCCATTTTTGCAAAAGTTTTCGCACAAATATCACATTTGAAAGTTTGTTGTAGCGAGTGATTACATTTGTGTTGTTTCAGGAGATGTGGTGCAGTGAAATCTTTGTTGCAAAATTCACAATTCAATTTTCTCGATGTTGAAGGGTTATCTCCTAACCCAGAATCCTGATGCATTTGCTTCGACTCTGTTTCTGTTTGCATCACCATGTCACAATGATCTAGAGACTCCTCACATGGGTTAGTCTCATTGCTTCTGACAACCCCTTCGCAATGCTGCAGCACAGACCTGTAAATTGATAGTTTAATATTCTGAAATCTGAAAAGTAGGGGCGAAACTACAGGGTGACTGAACTGGCGAATGTCCAAGGGCCTACAAGGAGCAGTGGGTCCACCCGTTATTATTTGTAGTCATTATTTTCTTCTTCATCATAATTTTATCTATTTCTTTTGTTTGTTACAGTAGGAATCATTAAATATATTAAATAATAATAATAACAATAATAATCCGTGGCGCTACAGCCCGTGAAGGGCATAGACCGACCAGCCGGCTGCTGGCCTCACGCCCACATGCCGAAGCAGAGGTGGACGATCATCCAATCAGAATGGAGGTATCGTGTGGTTAGCACAATGATCCCCCCAGCCGTTATAGCTGGTATTCGCAACCGGATTTCGGTGCCTATCGTAGCTCCCCAAGTGCATCACGATGCTGGGTGGGCACCGGTCCCATACACTGGCCGAAATTTCATGAGAAAATTTCTTCCCCCATGAGGACTCGAACCAGCGCGCATTCCGTAACGTGTGTCCTAGGCAGGATGCCTTAGACCGCGACGCCACAGCGCGGGACAAATATATTAAATACGTGGCATTAATTTCTGTGTATGCAATGCTTTGATAAGTAATAGACTGACACTAAGATTTATGACTTGAATTAACAATATAATACAAAATTTAAGTAATACTGATCTCCTGCATTGTGCTAAGAGTTTGGAGACACGTATAGCAAAGACATTTCCTCGGCATTACCGCGAAAAATTTCTATATGTGATTAGTATTGAGTAATGAGATCTCAAAAGTGACAACATAAAGTGAACTAGCATCTCTTCATATATCAGTAGTGAAAAATCACATCCTTTCATCCAGTTTCCCAGAAGCCTGTCCAGCTTTGATGTTGTTTCTCACTTTTCCTGGTAAGTGCCAGTGCGGAGTTTTCATTTTCCAAACTCATAATAATAAAAAGTCATCTGAGAAGCACCACAGATCAGGAAAATTGGAAAGGTTTAGCACTTCTGCCCACTGAGCAGTCCGTTGCTAGGAAAATAGATTTAGAAGAAGTAATAGACAACTCTGTCGAGGTCAAATCAAGAAGGAACGAGTTTTAAGGTACGAAAAATGCTTACATATACTCATAAAATTTAACTAGAAATAAAGTCTAAATGTTTATTTTGTATTTCAATTGTATTAAGAGTTACGTATTTCTAATAAGCATAGTATAGATTCAGGTACCGGTATTATAAAACATGTAGCTTAAGGGTGTCACTTTGTAGAACCCAAAAGTGGTGGTGGAGGGGGGGGGGCACCTTAAAAATTTTGCAGGAGCTTCCAAGCTTCTAGTGACGCCACTGCTGAAGAGTACTACAACACTTTACACAATGAAAATATAACAACATTCTTGAGATGCTAAATAATTGATTAAATCACTAGAAAGTTCTTTCCGCTAATAAATAAATGCAGATCAAACCATTATCTTTTTTTGGCGTGTATGTGAAATGGAGCTAGTAAGTTAAAAGTTAATATTAGAGTATCATTCTTATCTTTGAGAAACAATGAACAATTTTCCAGTGCAGTAAGATCCGAAATATTGTAGCCAAAAATGCAATATAATTCCTATTTCATGTATGACAGAAGATATTGGTTACTCAGGAGAAGACATGCGGAAGGAATGTGACTTTCTTGACTGTGGATGCTGATTATTATAAACATCGCTCAGATATGCAACCCAGTAGCCAGGTTATTATTCATGCCGAAAAAGTAAAAAATACGCATATGGAAATTAAAGAATACTAAGTTGTCCTCGGGGGAAAACTGCTGAGAATCAAAAGACACAACACCATATGAACAATGCTGTCCAGTGCTCTTCGAAAAACAGCTAGAGGTTCACGAGAAGATCCACTGTGTTACTGATAAAATGGTAGCAGTCATCGAATTGACATTATCCAATTAATCGACCAAGAGCTGAAGCTCAAATTATGCTACTTTCGATTCGAAATATCAAGTGGACAACCAGCAAGTCGACAAAGAAGAAAATGACATACGAACTTACAATATCATACTTTTTAGACAAGAATAATCCAAATTTTATCAAAAGGATCTGATTCTTTTTTGGTCCCCATGGTACCATTTCTAAACTTTTCTGTTGAATGGAAGTGAACTTATAAATTAGAGAAGATTTAGAGAAAAAAATTTTAACATGTATTATAAAGCATTCAGTTGCTATATTATGAAATCATTTGTATGGTATTCAAGATTGCTAGGCGAAACTTGAGACGAGAAATTTATGACGTATTCCATAATTTGTATTTATTAAAATCAAAATTTGTAAATTATTCAGTCACAAATTTTTATATGAATTGATAAACTGTCAGTTATTCAGTGTGAAATGGCAAGCCCAATTTGGGCCAGACTGAATAAATAAGTTAATTAAAAAAAAATTTGAGATAACATTCTGAACCACTTGCAATTATCCACCCGTCAATAGTTCAAAACTTATCATTCCAATGTATTCTTCTAAAAAGACAACTGAAATAACACATCACAACTTTCTTTAGTTTTAAAAAGAAGAAATAAAAGTAAGTTTAAAGACCTTTATTCTTACCTACCTATCACCAGTCCATTCATCATATTTCGTCTCGTCTGGCAGCTCTTTTACTTCATCCACGTCCCACGATTCCTCCTGGAAAACATAAATGTCCCTGAAGACTTTCACGTTGTGTGACAAGATTGCAGAGTTCTGTAATGTGTCATACTGCCAGACACTAAGTTTGTTTTTATTTCATTCGACAAGCAGTACTAGAGAATGTGATTTCGAAATGTTTACTGTTTCTACATTTACAACAGTGCAAGAAAACAACAAAAGTGAAGATTTGAAATATCACATATATGGAACTGACAACACAATATTTCGAAAAGAGGAAAATAATTTGAAAAAGATTACATATTAAAACACAGCTGGCAGAATGACCAACAACATAGTTAATTATAGAATTATGTGGAGAATAATAAACTTAACATGTATTCAGCATAGGAACATCTACTTCCAGAATGCATCGAAATTCATAATGGGTTAGTATAGGATGAAGGAGATCAGAAAGGAAAGCTGTCAAAGTGATGGTGAGAGAAAAATGATATAATTTATTAACAGTTCTTTCATTGATAATTTACAAGTCTGTGCCCAGGAGGAAAAAGGTCTTAAGTCAATTTTTTGTGAAAATGAGATTTTTATATATTCTGAAAGCGGAAACAATTGTCTACAATCTGGTAAAACGGCTAAAGTAAAATAAGACTCCTGACTGGATTTATAGAGCGTTACCAAATGTCCTAAGTACTTTTTGAATCGAGCACACACAGAATAAAGGACTCAAGACTATTTAATACTGTATTCCTTAAAAACCATCACATGTTTACTTTCCATGCTTCCCTATTAAAAAGGTCTAACTTGTATTTTAGCCATTTTATCACATACTGATGCCCTTTCCTTTTAAAAATTTAAGCACCAGGTAAACAGTCCTATAAATGTTTAAGACCTTTTGCATTCCTAATAATTTACATTTCTCATTTATTTTGACATGAAAAAGTTCTTATGTTTACATAGTCCCTTCTACACAGTTTGGGTTCTGGTCTTGAAAGGGTTTAAGTGCGGCTATTTTTGGAAATAATCAAGCAAATTGTTAAATGAGCAACATTACCTATTTTAGAAGAAATATAAACAAATAATTCCTCCCGGCCACAGAAGTAATTCCTCGAATACTAAAACACAAATACTCCCAGTTCATTCTTTAGAAATGAATTGGGTTATATAATTTGATGTATATTAATGATAATGGCAAAAGCTAAAGGTATAATTAAAAATGTACTCGAACTCTCTTAAATACAGAAACGTATTATGATATGTCTTACTTATATCGTTATTTTGAAATAATCAATCTTTATGGCTTAAAAAAATGTACAAAAAACAAGTTACATATCACTGTTTTTTATATATTTACTTTTTATTAATTTTTTTATTTAATAAAACACAGTGATATGTAACTTGTTTTCTGTACATTTTGTTAAGCCATAAAGGTTGATTATCTCAAAATAACGATATAAGTAAGAGTAGTAATTGGCTTACAAGATCATTAAAAACAAAATGAATTGTAAAATATTATGATAGGCATTCCTAGTTTCCGTATATGGCGAAACCCAAGTGTATGCTGGCCTGTAATCACAGTGTTCCCGCACATACAGAGTGGGTTGAGGTAATTTGGGTATAAAAGGTCTTCTTTAAGTTTAGAGACCCATAACCTGTTATCATAATAACACTTTCCAGTCAGTTTTTATATGTTTGCACTGTAACGTTGTAGAATGTTCTATTGCATTTTCAAATATGCTGACCTCTTCTTATCATAATAATAACCCTAAGTTTAACTATACTCAATTTATCCCATGAATGGGGAAATTAAGGTATAATGTGTATTATTGAAGTAAAACATCCTTTAACTCAATGGAAATGGGGTATGAATCCATTAGCTTTATTTAGCTTACTTTTCTAATATAATATTTTGTTTAAATACATTTTGGTTTCATATTTAAGTTACTTAGATTCTCTGCGCTTGGAATGAATGCCCAGTTTTTTGTACGACTTGCTCAGTGTTGTAAAAAAACTTGATGAAAAAGTAATCATACAAGATTTTTATGCACATTTTATCAGAGGTTATAGCCCAAAGTATGTGCTTACTGATTAAAATGTCTTACTAATATATTTTTGTGTGGTATATCTCGTGCAACCGCAGCTTGTCAAATGAGACGATTGGCTTAAAGTCCTTATAGTATAAAATACATTTATCCCAACCATAGGTTAGTGCACCACACTTAGACTGTGTCTCAAAGCTCAAGTCCATACTACACACTAATGAGTAGCAACTAGGTGACTTGTAAACTACACACCAGGGAGCTTTGAACATGTATGCTTGAAACATGGCCTTCTTTATAGACTATTTTTCTAAAAATCATGGCATCACGGTGCAGTACTAAATTAAGAAGGCAGTGTCCTAATGCAGTTTCATTACGAATTATGTGGAAAATATAAGGGCTTAATATATTACAATAATGTTTAACACATTGTACAGAAGGTACTAACAATGTCAGTGTTCAAAGTTAACGTGTTATTCTACATTATATTTACATTATTTCACTTCCAAAGCATTTTCAGATTTCATAACCCCAATTGCTGATGAGGTATCCATGTTTGTTTAGTGAACAAGTCACAATCAAGCAAGCATTTTCGTTTACTAGCTACTACGGACTTGATTGCTATTCACTATGTAGCTTTGGATCATAACTTCTGACGTCACATCCGGCTATTGAGTCAACAATCTAGTTCACTTCAGCTGAAAATGTAGCTTTGAGACACGGCCTAAGTGTAGCATTGGATTACAAGCCTGACTTATTACCAATTGAGGTACATGGCTGGCAATACTTTAAATAGTGTGCGAGAACCAAAGACAATGCAAACCACTTGTAAAGAAATGTAATTTACCTCAACTTCGGACTTCACTACTGGAAATGTAGCAAGGGCATCATTTTCTTCGTATTTCACATCTGATACGAAGTCAAAGGTTGGCTCAGAAGGTTCCAGTTTGATGTCATCAACTTCTATTTTCAACAAATTCTCTTCCTGTGAATAAAATAAAACAAAAAAGTTCCATATTCCCAAATATAAATACATAAGGTTTCGTATGAATGCAAAAAAAGTAGATGTTTACCTTACAGAGGAATTTGTCTTCTCCATTTGTATCACCAAACTGTGGAGTAAAAGTGTCCACTGGGTCTTCTTTCTTAATCTCATCCATGACAATTCACATCCATGCCCAAAATCTATCCATCTACAAGTAACAGCTGCAACAAATACAACATGAATTAAGCTTGCTGGACAGTTTTCTTTGTGACAATATACTAGTAGCCAAGCCTTACAGTTCAGTAAGTATGACATTTCTCGTACATAGAGATAAGACTGCAATTAATTAAGGTTGCCAGGAATTCTGTATATAGAAGACATATTCTTTATTTAATTGTCGAAATTGGAGTCAGGCTACAAAGGGAAAAACACTGGAGGAGAGGGATTCGATCCAGTGCTGTGGATTGAACTTCGGCGTAGCTCAATGGTTAGAGCGCTTTGTACGTAGAACCAAAGGCCCGTGTTCGATCCCCGGTGCCAGAGCGAAGTTTTCTCCTCTAATATCAATTTAGGAACAATGTTCTATATAGTGTAGATTATTTAACTGCCCAATGAATGCAAGCAGAAAACTGCTGAGCTAGCCAGCGACGGCAGCAGCAGCAGCAGTAGTAGTAGTAGTAGTAGTAGTAGTAGTAGTAGTAGTAGTAGTAGTAGTAGCCTAGAAGTAGTGGTGGTGATAGTGGCAGTAGGTAGTACGTACCGTAAATCGTAAACACTATATTGCCAGCTTTATTTCCCTTCCAAACGAAGCCATGCCCTCCGCTGGGTTTGAACCCGCAACCCTCGGAACCAATGACAAATTATCAATCAGCGAATGTGAAAATAATATTTTTAATTACTCTGATTACGTAACTACATCAATGGCCGTACTCGTGCTAAAGTGTTGTTTGTTCAAGACTTTAAAAATCCCATCGGATTATTTGTTAAGTTGGATTTCTTTCTATGCGTAGGTTTTTTTTTTCTTTTTTTTCAGTTGGTTATTTAACGACGCGAGCATAAACTACTAGGTTATTTAGCTTCGATGAAATTTGGTGACAGCCAGATGGTATTTGGCGAGATGAGGCCGAGGATTCGCCACAGATTACCTTACGGTTGGGGAAAACCTCGGAAAAAACCCAACCAGGTTATCAGTCCAAGCGGGGATCGAACCCGTGCCGGAGCGCAACTTCAGACCTGCAGGCACGCGCCTAAACCGACTGAATCACGCCGGTGGCCTCTATGCATAAGTAAACAGACCCAAAGCCTCTAATGAACGTTCTGTAAATTCAATTATTACTAAAAGACAAGACAATACAATACATCTGTACATTGACAGTGCACTACAGTATTAAGACAGAACATTATAATACGTTTCTAATACCTTCGATTTGGAACTTCCATCCAACAATCACAGACACTCTGACACATTATGACTTATGGTAGAGCGAACTCAAATATACTTTTGTGATTTTGGTTATAAGTTCTAATAAAATGTGATAAACTTCAGAACACGGTTACCGTGTTTCCTCTCTTCCTCCAAAATTGTAACCTCGTGCACACAAAATAAATTGGCACTGAAAAATGTATGTGTATTTACGTAAGCATGATAATGCACATTCTACAAACACAGACAAATCTACTCTTTTTCCAAAACATATATGAATTTTCGGTATAAACTGAAAATATTATGATTCTGCGCCCAATTCCCCTAAAGGCTACAACCACTTTCGGTAGTATCTCTCTCTCCTGCTAGCTGGTGCTCTTGCTCTCACTGCACACGCCCCTGTTTCACTCCCGACATGACAGCTGAAAAGCCGCGCGAGATTCAAAATTACGCAGGGCTCACTCCTCTCTGATAAAATTAACAGTTTCTCTCACACATCAGTAATACGCATTCGATACCAAGGCCTTATTTGCTTTGTTCAGTACCTATCATGTGATGAGGAACTTTCGTAAACCAGTAGGCCTATTACGTCGATAAAATAGGTTTGGACATCGTAGTTTGAAATGACAACCAGATTCCATTCCTTATTGAACGACTCACAAGATTCGCATTGTCACTGTCCTTATCTTTCCACAGCCAATGTATCCATTACTATTATTTTTTGCGTTCCGTTAATTTAATCGTTTTCCCACATGTTGGACACTTGCAATTACTAGCAAGTAAGCCATGCTCCTGACTTTATTTTTACCGTCTTTTTTTGTTGAGTTGTTACTGCTAAATTGCAAAAAGAAATGCAGGTATGGTCTCTATTTTCTGTTTAATCAACGATCCTTTGATTGAGTCGACCTAGTTGGCGAGTTGGTATAGCGCTGGCCTTCTATGCCAAAGGTTGCGGGTTCGATCCCGGGCCAGGTTGATGGCATTTAAGTGTGCTTAAATGCGAAAGGCTCATGTCAGTAGATTTACTGGCATGTAAAAGAACTCCTGCGGGACAAAATTCCGGCACATCCGGCGACGCTGATATAACTTCTGCAGTTGCGAGCGTCGTTAAATAAAACATCACATTTAACATTATAACACGCCGGACACAAAAAGATAACTCGATTCAAGCGCGAGTTTTCCTACCTCAGCTCCTCTTGCTTCATTTGCTACCCGTTGCTCGAGATTACATAACGTAGATTTATTTTTCCTCATTCCACATCTGTCTCAATACCTCAGTAGTTCCGCAGACGTGTCTTAAGCAGGCTACACATCATGAGACTTCCTTCAAGACATGCAGTGAGACTCAGTGTCTGACTTATGCAAGTCTCGTGTATCATGGTGCTGACACATGCTGCATGTCATATCAGGATCTTAGTGGAGAAATTTGAAAGATTTAAATAACAAAGGCTAGATATATTATAAGGCCTACATTACCAGCTGACCATCCTGTTGTTTCCAACGCCATAAATTTTGACGTTTTTGTATTTGGCTCATTAACAATGTTAAAAAAAAAATGTTAGATTAGAATTGCTTTTAAATTTTAAAGAAGTAAACACAGCCAAACGAAAAGTACTCTTCACTTCTTAGAATCTGTTCCTTCTATAATAAACTGAGCAATATTGACATCTTTCAGGATAGAACCACACTCTTGAGAGAAATAAATACTGGTAGCGTTCAAAACACTCCATAAGTATTTTGCTAATAAATAGGTCTTAACTGGTTTGCATGTTGTATTTTTGATCTTCTTTCTTAAATTATTTCGTATCAATTATCATTACGAACTCACTCCTAGTTCTGACTTAACATAGGTCTAGTCCCTCATCAGTTATTGTATTATTGTTACTGGTACTAATCTGTGACTAGTTATTTGCATTTCATCACTGGCTTTATTACTTTAATATAATTTAAGTTTTCTTACTGTAAATACTTTTGTTTTTTATTATTATTATATTGGGTTATTTTACGACGCTGTATCAACATCTAGGTTATTTAGCGTCTGACTGAAATGAAGGTGATAATGCCGGTGAAATGAGTCTGGGGTCCAGCACCGAAAGTTACCCAGCATTTGCTCCTATTGGGTTGAGGGAAAACCCCGGAAGAAACCTCAACCAGGTAACTTGCCCCGACCGGGATTCGAACCCGGGCCACCTGGTTTCGCGGCCAGACGCGCTGACCGTTACTCCACAGGTGTGGACCTTTTGTTTTTGTTTACCGAGATTTACATGTAATATTTGCTTGATATCTTTTGTTGAGTAGTATTGGATTGTAACTGTTTAAGTTTAAATACCATTATTATATGTATTACTACTGTTATTTTAATTTTATCTACTCTGTAATTACATTGTTGAGTGGATTAAATAAATAAAAGTATAGCATTGTCAAGAAAAAAAAAAGTCCCGTAACTGTAAACATCCGCACGAAACGAATCGGATACTCAAAGCCAGCGAGAGGGTAGGACAAAACATGCTTTCAAAATTGTGTTCCAGAGGCCATTTTATGCATATAACTCCGTAAGGTTTCAATCGATCCAGACATTTGAAGTGATGATAGGTCGAGAGCCAGGAGAGTGACTAAATAAATGCGAAAAAAATTATCAGAGTTAATTGGATACCAGTACTCAACTTTCAAAAAGTAGTTGTGAAAATTTGTGAACTTCAAAATGGTTTTCAGAGAATGTAAAAATGAAGGCGAACACAACAGGAGAAAAGGGCATTCCCAGACGAATGAAACAATCCCAAGACCACTGCTGTGGAGCACAAGAGACAGCAGAGAGTGCAAAAGGGCAGTGGCGCACATGAGCTATGTGGATTCTCTGGCTGTATAACAACGAAACATGTCACTGCAGACATCTACATCAGCTCAAAGAGTGACTCCAAGTACTGTTAGTCTGTGAACATACCTTGTAATTCATTAATTCAATTTTTTGAGTGTTATTTTACAACACTGTATCAACATCTCAGGTTATTTACGTCTCAATAAAATTAAGGTGACAATGCTGGGGAAATGAGTATGGGGTCCAGCACTGATAGTTACCCAACATTTGCTGATATTGGGTTGAGGGAAAACCCTAGAAGAAAAAAACCAGGTAACTGGCCCCAATCGGGATTCTTGCCCAGGCAACCTGGTCTCGCAGTCAGACGTGCTAACCATTACTCCACAGGTGTGGACCATTCATTCAATAAATGAAACAAATTCAAAACCTTTTTTTTTCGCCATTTTCGCCCAGATTGTATATGTTTGTATAGTTTGGCTGATGAATTGTATATGCTTTTAAAATGATTACTAGTCTATGTAGCTCTACTGATGAATTGTATATAGACCTACTGTAAATTGAATGGTAGTCTGTATAGCTCAATTGATGAATTGTATATGCTGTAAATTGTATAGTAGTCTGTATAGCTCAATTGATGAATATGCTGTAAATTGTATAGTAGTGTGTATAACTCAACTGATGAATTGTTTATGATTAAAAATTGAATTAATCTACTTGATATTAATTGCACAAATTTGTATAGCTTAATGAAAGTATGCTACTTTGTATTGTATATATTTGTATAGTTTTGGCCGATGAATTGTATATGCTTTAAATTGATTAGTAATCTATATAGCTCTATTGATAAATTGTTTGTGTTTGTAATTTGAAGTAGTTTGCATGATATGTATTATCAATTTCTGTATATCACAACTGGTTGAATTGTTTATGCCTTAAATTTAATTAACCTACTTGTTCTGTATTATACATATAGCTCAACTGATGAATGATCGTTTGAGTTTGTAAATTTAATAATCTGATTGACTATGTATTATATATTTTTAGTAGAGCCATCGATGTAGCTCAGTTGGCAGACTCGCTGGGCTGCTGATCCGGAGCTGCATTCGGGCTTGGGTTGGATCCCACTTTGGTCTCATTGAATGGTTTCTTCCGAGGTTTTCCACAGCCGTGGGACTGAAGCCGGATGGTCTATGGCAAGTCCTTGGCATCAACCCCTTTGATTTGATTACCTGGTTGGGTTTTTCCGAGGTTTTCCCCAACCAAAAGGCAAATGCCAGGTAATATTTTGGCGAATCCTTGGACTTCACCTCATCTCACTACATCTCGTCAAAATATTGTAAAAAATTGCACAAAATTGTAGAAAATTACTAAATTGTAAAACTATAAAAATTTGTAAAACTTTTAATTGTAATATTGTAAAATTTTGACTTGTTCCACATCTTAAAGCTTCATTGCTCATGTAAGATCTATGGAATAAAATAAATGAATGAATGAAATATGTTTTCTTGCACTTAGACTTCCCAGAAATAATCATTTCACATGACATGTTTACAACACATTTAGGAATACTTATTTTATAAATGCCTTTACATTGAAGTTCTCAGTTCCAATAGATGATTTTGCATAACGTTCGTGTTTATGGTTTAAGAGTATTTTAATAGGTACTTCAAGTATTAATAAATTACTTAAAGTCATAGATATTTGGCAATGCTGCTACCAGATGCATGCTTCAACGTAATGCCTGACTACCACAGGATGTAAGGGCAGTCACTCGTGAAAAAGGTGTGATGTTGGCATTGACTACATAAATGCCCACATTGGTGCGAAGGGATGTGTCTGATGAAAAATGCTATTTTATTAACAGTGACGTTGCAATTTCTTCTAGAAACAAAGATGATTTCTACTAAATAAAAGCAAATCGCAAAAAAAAAAAAACCAATCCGTTTCTTTGGTCTTACAAATTTGCTCTGTGAATTTACTGTCACTGAACACCTCCCAATCTGTATAAGCGTGAAGAACATTATAATTGAAAAGCCCACTGCAAGAATGATGGATGTCACTTTCTTGTCGAAAATGAACCAACACTGTCAATGCATAGCTTAAGACATATAGAATGTACATAGAGAGTTATATGGCATTAACACTGATAGTCATTGTCCAGTAATGATCGGAAAATCACAGTTAAGCTTTGAGCACTAAGCATTTCAAACTTTCAATTGCTTCTCCTGCAAAATGTATTCCAAATGACATCCATCATTCTTGCAGTGGACTTTTCAATTCCTATTCACTGATATCACTACAAGTCTGGTCTCATACCAATCTGTCCACCACAGCTCTATCCAGCATCTGCCAAAAGTTGGAATAATGGCTTTCTTCAGTGTACAGTCTGTACTGCTGCTTATGTAAAGTTGTAGGGGAAATTCACCCCATTCCACCTGCCACAGCTATACTCAGTACCATCACTAGCTTTAACTGCTCCCTTTTCATAGCTCTAATAATTACACTGGAAAGATTTCAGATGCACATGAACAATTGTTTTTTCTCTGACACAGTCTTAGAAAAAAGTTGTGTCGCACAGATACTTTACAAGTCCCAGAAAGGAGGCAGTGCGCATGATCAGACATACAACGAGACAAAACTAATTTTATTAGTACAGTAAAACCTCTCATTTACGGACATCAAAGGGAGGTAACAATCTGTCCGCGTCTGGGAGGTGTCCTTTATTGGGAGGGAGGCTCCCCAATTTAACAGTAAATTTATAATATGCTTTATGTATCCCTTCACGCTTTAAATGAAATGTATTACTGTAGTTTAATTCTAAATACAGTATACTGTACTACAGTAAATTCTTTGCAACTTTGAACTACAGTAGCTAAGGAAAATATAGTACTGTGCCATGCAATTTCATTCTAGGGCTACAGTTATGCAGTACTGTAATTTACAGTTTCCAACTTAATCTTTACGTTCAGGTGCCATGTCTCTCGAATCAGAAAAAGTGGTTGAATTGAAGAGAATAATCCTACTAACTCTGTCATGTGTCGAATACAATTTCATGATCGCAAAAACCTTGGACCCATCAGACAGGTTAAATGTTATGACTTTGTTTATCCACCTGCTTCCAGTAACAAGGGGTCGCTGACTGGGCTAGTGGTAGCCTACGAGACCCTTATTTTTTTCTTTCATGTTAAAGAATTTCTGTACTAAATTTTTCATTTTTGTAACACATTAGGTCTTGAAATCAAAGTTCTGTCCGCAGTCAGGAGGTAAAGGAAGCTTTAAGACTGTGAAACAGCTGACCGTGTCTGTGCCTGAGAGTGTCTGTAAACGAGAGTTAAATTTATCATTATTTCTATATTATTTCAGTTGGGACATGAAAATCTGTCCGTATATGAGGAGTGTCCGTATCTTGGGGGTGTCCGTAAGGAGAGGTTTCACTGTACTCAACTAGTCATTCTCTTGTGAACCAAGTCACTCATTCTCAGATCATGTGCACTGCCTCCTTTCTGGGACTTATGAAGTATCTGTTTACCAAAATTTCTTTCTAAGACTGTACATATCGACCAGAACCTCAATCAGGTGTACAACGTACTATATGTAACTATTATGTTTTAATAGTACCTGTATTCCTTAACGTTTTTATGAGCTGGTGCAATTAAACTGTTCTGACTTACGGTTACTGAAAAGTTTGGAGCCAAAAAGGTACATAAACCATAGTTTTTTGAGCTAAAATAAAATGGGGTAGGTGTTACAGTCAAGTTCTTCCCCATCCTCTACTCGAAATAAACCCATAAATCTTACAGTGTTGTAAGAAATATAACGATATGTAGCAACTCCTATTAATATTCGGCCACTTAATTTTTTTGAACATATTTGGCAGCTATTTTGAAGGACATGTCACCCAAATACTTGCTCTCCCAGATGTACTGTAGTTCCAAAAGAAGGCTCAAATATTTCGATTGTGCTTTATGCAGAAAAAACAATATTAGTAAGATTTTCACTTTCTAGTTTAAGTGATGACCATTTTGTTATACACCCCTTGATCTTTGCATCGCTTTGATATTCAGATTCCCGGTATCTAACGTTTACTGTATTTTTATATATTAACAGGAGAAAACCATAAATATCTCAATTAGACCTGCATTTTAGCTTGTAGAGTGTTTCACTGCCTGTGTAGTTTTAGCAGTGCTGTAGTGCTGAAAACAGTAGGAGAAAAATACGAGACATTAATTGGAGATCTACATACCAAGTAGTCCAGGGCAAACCCACGTACCTAAGATTTACCTACCTATCAAAAAGCGTATATGCAAAAAATATCGAAAGCCTGAACAAACCAAACCTAACCTATCGCTGATTCTCGACTTTATGAACACTGTTTAAGAAACTATCGCGCTAATAGCAAACAACACAGAACACCGAAATTCAGTTTGTAGATATCCAATTAACGTCTTCTAGGAAACTACAGTGTAAAACAATAAACATAACATCTGATAACAGGTTTAATAGGTTATTTAATATTATGCATCAACTACAGTGTTAGCTAGTCATTCATACAACTCGTGGGAGCAAGATGGTATTGGCAAAATGATTCTGATTTTTTACAATAACATTTTCTAATATTCGTCTTACAATTATGATAAAATTTCGGAAAAAAAAAAAAAAAAAAAAAAAACACCTATTCAGCCCCACAGGAATTCAAACTCACGTGCAAATGTAGCCTCAGAGCATAAATGCAACTTTGCACATTGCAAACGTTATATTGCATAAGGGAAGAGTTTGTCAGAACACATCACAGCCCTTGCATTCTTCAGTGATCACTGCGTGGTATGGATACAGTCGTGGTCTGAGCTTTGACACTCCTTATCACTAATTTTGCACTGAAATGAATTTTGGTCTGAGCTTTGACACTCATTGCCACTAATAGTGCTCTGAAATGAATTGTGGTCTGAGCTTTGACACTCTTTGCCACTAATATTGCTCTGAAATGAATTTTGATCTGAGCTTTGACACTTGTTATCACTAATATTGCTCTGAAATGAATTTTGATCTGAGCTTTGACACTCATTACCACTAATACTGCACTGAAATGAATTGTGGTCTGAGCTTTGACACTCGTTACCACTAATAGTGCTTTGAAATGACTTGCGGTCTGAGCTTTGACACTCATTACCACTAATACTGCACTGAAATGAATTGTGGTCTGAGCTTTGACACTCGTTACCACTAATAGTGCTTTGAAATGACTTGTGGTCTGAGCTTTGACACTCATTAGCACTAATATTGCACTGAAATGAATTTTGATCTGAGCTTTGACACTCATTACCACTAATACTACACTGAAATGAATTGTGGTCTGAGCTTTGACACTCATTACCAGTAATAGTGCTTTGAAATGAACTGTGGTCTGAGCTCTGACACTCATTACCACTAATATTGCTCTGAAATGAACTTTGATCTGAGCTTTGACACTCATTACCACTAATAGTGCTTTGAAATGACTTGCGGTCTGAGCTTTGACACTCGTTACCACTAATACTGCACTGAAATGAATTGTGGTCATAGCTTTGACACTCATTACCACTAATAGTGCTTTGAAATGACTTGCGGTCTGAGCTTTGACACTCGTTACCACTAACACTGCACTGAAATGAATTATCAATTTTGTGAGAACACATATGAAGCATTCTACTTGTGTTACTCTTGAAGCTCATCTCACATTTAGTACAAGGGAAGGGGGACTCTCCTGTGTGAATTATCATGTGATACTTCAGACATTTGGAGTTACTAAATTCCCTCTCACAAATACCACATTTTAAGGACTTTGGCACACTAGTGTGTAAATGTTCTTTCAATTGAGTCGACAGTCTGAAAGTTCTACCACAAACAGCACATTTGAAGGGCTTCTCCCCTGTGTGAACACGTAAATGTTCTTTCAAACTACTTGCTTGCCTGTAGCCTCTGCAACAGACGTTGCAACTGTATGGTTTCTCCTCCATGTGCATCAACAAGTGATACTGCAAGCGACTTTTACGCCAGAAGTTCTTAGAGCAAATGTCACATCTATAGGCATTTTTGTCATTATGTATGCTCATATGACGTGTAACAGCATCACTGGTTGTAAATTTCTTTCCACAAAGGTCACATTTAAATATTTTCTCCTCTGAATGAATGAGCATATGCAGTTTTAAATATCCTGAGCTTGTAAAAGCCTTCGTACAGATATTGCATTTAAAAGGTTTGTCACCTGTATGGATTAGCCCATGTTGTCTGAGATGATAGCGTTCAGTGAAACTTTTGTCACAAACTTCACATTTGTAAGGTCTAAGGCCTGTGTGGGTTAATTCGTGCTGTCGAAGATAGTTCAATCTGGCAAAACTCTTATCACAAAGTTTGCACTCGAAAGGCCTGTGGTCTGTGTGAGTTGATCCGTGTTGTTTAAGGTGATAAAGTCTTACAAAAGTCTTACCACAAATTTCGCATTTAAAAGGTTTATCCCCCGTATGATTTGATTCATGTTGTCGAAGTTGATGCGCTTCTCCAAAACTCTTCTCACAAATGTTACACTTGAAAGGTTTATCTATTACGTGAGTTGTCACATGTCGTCGCAGAAGATCTGGTCGTGTGAAACCTTTCTCACAAACGGTACATTTGAACGGTTTGTCACTTGCGTGAATTGACACATGTCGTTGAAGATGACCAAGTCTTGCAAAACTCTTGCCACAATTGTCGCATTTGAAAGGCTTCTGTCCCGTGTGAATCTGTCTATGTTGTTTCAAACGCTTCATTGTCATAAACCCTTTACCACAAAGTTCGCAATTAAAACTCTTCTGAAACGAAGGATCATCTCTGGATTCACCATTCACAAGAATATTGTTCGTATTTCTTTGTGTATGAATGAGCATGCAAGTGTGTTGTGTGGAATTTTCACTGATATCTGCCTCTTGGTTTCCCACATCTTCTCGGCAATGCAGCTGAATGGGCCTGTAAATTCACAGATCTGCAGTCATAAAACTGATAGCTACTATCAAGGCTCACAAAAGAGTGATGCAATCAATTAAGTAATATTACATTATTTATTTATTCTCTATATATTCTCGTAATAATCTGAAAGTCCAGATTATAGCCCATTGTCATTATATTGTCACTGTTACACATTCCGAAAGAATGTCCGCATCTTTTAAGCTCAATCGTATGTTTCTCTCTGTACCCAGTACTGAGAAAAAGTCAGGAGACCTTAGAACTTGAACACAGAGCGTACTGCCCGTGTCTCACATTCTGAGCCGAGAGTTCCCTAGTGCTTATAACCACGCCTCTAAGGTCTGAGCGGACTGTCACGGCAGCAGCAGCATGCAGCACGGCAGCATATTACATGTTCTGAAAACATTACCCTATGCCACTCCAGGGGTCTTTACTGTTTATAATACTGGATACTCCAATCGTGGTTACCACTATCGCTATTATCTCTGATGGCGATTTCCGAAAATGTATGTACACACTAGGCCACTCTTTGTTCAGTCTGGACAACTGCTGAATTGCCATAGAGCAGCATTTCTCAAAATACGTTCCGGTATTCCGTGAGCTCTATATGATTTTAAATTTTATTTCATAATTTTTTTTACTTGGTTATTTAACGACATTGTACCAACCACTAGATTATTTTGTATCAATGGGATTGGTGGTAGCGAAATGGTATTTGGCGAGATAACGCCAGGGATTCCCCATTGATTACCTGACATTTGCCTTATGGTTGGGAAAAACCTTGGAAAAAATCCAACCAGGTAATCATCCCAAGCTGGAATCGAACCCGCGCCCGAACGCATTTCTGGATCAATAGGCAAGCACCTTAGCCGACTGGGCTGCTCTTCTTTTACAGTAGAATAAAAGTCCGAATGAGCTTGATGAATTTGTCCCAGTAATTGGGCGCATACCTTCAATTGTGATACAATCAGGAGAAAAAAAAATGAACTGACTTTCTATGAGAAAGTTAGACTGTCATTGATTGTGTTCAGATGCAGACTTCTGGATATTCCACTGTATACCACAACTTAACATTTCCATTGTTTCAGACTTTCAAACAAGTTTCACCTTCAAGGTAAATTAGTACGACCTGAAGGGCATCTGCTTTGTTGAGTCTAGTATACTCAGCTAAACATTAATAGGCCCAATGAAACAGATGATCTTCAAGTTGTGCTAATTTGCCCCCGAAGATATTACCCATTTCATATGTTAAGTTCGAGCACACACTGAAATACATGTCTGCTAGTGAACTAAGAACTAAATTATTCAATCAGTGAAATAACTAAATTAAGTCCACAGAGCTCATAATAATGACTCAATCATAAACTACATAACTTTCCTTAGTCAAGCAATATTGCAATTCAAGAAATATCATATCTGCATGTAATATTATTGCCACGTTATTTCTTACGACACAATTTTATACACCACAAACCTATTACATTTAAACTGTCCTTAATTTCAAGAACAAGATGGTAACTCTTTGCAACTTAAATTTAGGTAAAAATAATTAAAACAGAAAAGCAAATACTGAATACAAAAATCCACCTGCTGTTACACTCACCTCTCAAAGTTATCATCCACTTCAGTCACATCCACTTTAAACTCAGCTTTCACTTTGTCCACAGCCCACGACTCATCCTAAAAAAAAAAAAAAAACAAAAAAAAAAAAACAAAAAAAAAAAAACTTAATACAGTAACATTACACGAAGTTTGAGGAAACAGATGTTTCAGAGCAATAGATTTCTTTGCAGTCACACTTTGGATACAACCACTTATCCTTACATATGATGTGCACAATGAATAACTGAGAATGCTTAAATGTAAGTCTGAGAATATTCGCATTCATAAACAATAGGCCTATGTGAAAGCAAAACGCAAAACGTTGTCAAGAACTAATTAAAACACAAACCTATCACAATTTTACATACCCACGAAAAATCAATATGCCTGCAACATGAATGATGTTATAATAATAATCAATAGAGTAAAAACCCACAGACGCCAAGGTCCACCACCCTACTGTTGTCTTCATCTCTACATGCCATTTATGAGATGAACGATCATGGAACCAATGCGGAGGTAATGTGTGGTTAACATGAAGATTCCCATAGCCATTATAGTTGGTTTTTAAATTGGATTACACTATTCAGTGTAGTTCTCCAAATTCATAATAATGTTGGATGGACACTGGTCCCATACATTTATCTAAAATTTCTGAGGAAATTCCTTCCCTCACGAGAATTTAAACGAAAACTCATTCCTTATTGCTATTCTAGAGAAAGATGCTTTAGACCACATGGCTATGCTGCAGGGCGTCATTAATATTGTTCCAATTTAACCTCACAGTTCAGGCCCTAATTTTGAAACTATATTAGTCGATGCAAGAAGACGACAGAAATACAGGTATGCATATTCCGGAAACAAGTCAAAGTAGGCCTATATATCTATATAAACAAAAACTGGAATGATTTTAGAAAATCCAAAAACTGTTCACACAAATGTTATTAACAAATTGTAGTAAACAATTAGCTCTGTACTGAGAAATTAAATTATTATTATTATTATTATTATTATTATTATTATTCCCCACTTGTTCTGCACAGATAGATGCCTCTTTGTTACCGTACTTTTCAGATGTAGGTATTTGATCAAAAAGTTTAGTTTTTCTTGAAATGTCACAAAATTCAGCACATGATACCTTATTAAAGTGTGTTTTAACAATGAGCTATAGGCCTTCACAGTTGCAACTTTTGTTCAATATTTTTCATTTCACCATAACGGGTTTACAGGAGAAAAAACACGTCCCACAGCAGAATTTACAATCAGATAATTCTTTAATTGGTTAATTTTAAGGAATTTTGTGAATTGTGATGGTTATCTAGCATCTGAGTAATATGAAGGTGATATTGCCAGCGAATTGAGTCCAGGTCTAGCGCCGAAAGTTACCCAGCATTTGCTCTTAATGGCTTGAAAGAAAGATTCGAGAAAAAACCTAAACAGGATTTGAACCCGGGTCCACTTGCTTCATAGTCAGACATGCTAACCATTTGTCCACAGCGGTACAATAAGATCGATAACTAGAAACCGTACTGTGCTACTAACACCTACACACATATGACAGTAAAATAGGAACATTATATTATAAACCAAGCAGTTCTTTGTGGTCTTACAAATGTCACTTCACAGTGTTCATATCTGTAATTGCACAGTAAACTACAAAACAAAACATTACATAGCACACTATATATTGTCAAAACACGATCGCAAGAAAGCAAGACATCTGAGTATCTCCAAAAAACTTTCGGGACAGCAGGACATTTTGCCAAACAATGGAACTGTCCTGAGGAAAAATGAATGAATGGACACTCTAACATAAATTATCTTAAAGAGTTTATTTTTCCTCTGCAGGATACCCAAAAATGCAGCACACTCGAAACTACTCACCTCAACTTCAAATTCAGACACTCGTAATGGCAGAGAGAATTCACTGTCTTCGTGTTTTATGTCCGATACGTGATCAATGTTTGGATCAGAGACTTCCACCTTGATGTGATCCACATTGACTTCCAAGAAATGTCCCACCTGTGCATCAAGTTACAAAAATGTAAATTACTTTTCTACATATTAGTCTCTTGAGGACAAAAAGAAATGTTCGTCACAGAATCACGAAAGCAGAACGCATACCGTAATGGATAAACTTACCATGGACAGTGGTTTTTCCTCTTCTTTTATACATTCATTCTGTAGAGCCAATGGGTCAGTCTCGGGTTCTGTTTTAATCACATCCATGATAACTGAAAAGGATGTAGTCAATTTGTATTACATGTAAGTCGGCAGCATCTTACAGAAAACTATTAATAAATTTAAAGATATGCCTAAATGTAGGTTATACAAACCTCTTATATTTCTTCACCACACTGCGTCCACTTTTTGTTTAAGTTGAAGCACAGAATAAATATTATTTATTCCGTGAATGAAGCATCCTTAGCGATCCTAATGCAGTGGCTCTTTCGGGTCAAGTCATGGCCCTCTGGATAATATCGCCACCAGTTCTCCACCAGGGGGCAGCGACCCTCTGGAAGCCAAAGAGGAGATAATGCTACGGGGGGGGGGGGGGACCCCTCAAACAAACTAATAATACTAAAATAATATTTTGCATTAAATCAAAATATAATTATATTCGGCAATATTTTCGTTTTAAAGTGATATCATTTACGAAACCCACAATCTGAAAGAACATTGTAGCGGCTGTTCCCATCTCCCACAGCCTGTAGAAAGGGCATTCCACACCTGGTAAAGAGCTTAGTTGCTCTACGCTGTTACCCTTTCCCTTTTCGAAATAACTTTTGTGTTAGCACCACATATTAACTAATATTATGACTCTAAAGTGACCATGGCTATTTCTATGATTAGGTCTACCAATTTACACAATTATAACTTCCTCCAGACATACATTCATCAGCAAAATACTAAGGATTTAATCTTAATCCATTTGTTTGGCTGTAATAAAAAAAAACCTCATATTATCATGTTCTACATACTATTACTCGAGGGTCACACTAAAATCATGTGAGGAAAAGAGGGCATCATCATCAAAATGGTGAGAGAAACTAGTACAGCAGACAGAGATGGAAAAGCAAGTGATGACCTGAATGTTCATTTATAAAGCATGTTCCAAGGAGTCTGAGTTTTAAAATGATATATATATATTGGGGGGGGGGGGGGGTTTGAGGTCTTAAAACATACAAAGAAGCAAAGCATCTCTTTTACAAATTAGGATATTGATTGAAATATTACTCTCATAACATTTTAAATTTGCTATTTTAGCACTTCCTTTCAATAAACTTAATAAAAGCAATTTGATAATTTTGTCTTCATGGGAACGATATTATTTTTCTGTTTTCCCTGTGTGAACTGCAGAAATAGCCACCTGCGTAGTACGGTAGACAGTCGTGTTTGGCTGCTAATCCAGAACTATACTTGAGTGTGGGTTCGATTTCAGTTTCTTCCAAGGAGAATGTCAGGTGGTAATAACCTATTAGAAATCCTCAGCCTCATCTCGCCAAGTTATGCTATAGTTTAATGTAACTTTACAACACATGCTAATGTAACTGTGATGAGATTTGTTGTTTAATTATTAATTTTATTAAAGAGTTTATTGTTTCGTTTTCTGTTATGTAAATATTTTCGTGAGACGTTATTTTTAATTAAGCAATAATCATGAGCTGTTTTTAAAAGTCTGTTACTATCCTTTGCATTTTGGCTGTATTAAGTTTGTTATTGATGTTCATTTTTAGTTTTCTCACGTGAAGAATGTCTGGGTAAATGGTATCCTCCTCCTGCTTCAGGATACACAGCAACAAGTCAGCTGATTCCAGGGCTAATGATGACTTAGTACACAAAATGTAGTCCTAGTTAATGTACTGGATATTAAGAAATTAAAGAGAAGTAGCCAAAGATTTATATACTGAGAACTGCTTTTATTGAAGTTCTAACGTCTAGAATCTCGTCTCCACTAATAAAACCACCACATTTATTATTAACTGCAAAAGTAGATGGACTTCCTTTGAACAGTCCTCCTCGCATCCAATAAAGCTATAAAGTAATTTTACCCCACTTTGGAAACTAATTACGCTCTTTATTGTATTAGACATGTCCACAAACAAATATTGACATAACATAAGCCCTACATGTACAACAAGACAAGCAAGGAACCATTATCGAAGCGATCGTGAAGGAATAGACATTTCATCCATGACACGAAGAGCCAAAGAGATCGTAACATAATTTGCATTCATGCCAACTACGACTGGCTATTTTGTAATGAAAAATATTCTGTTTATCAGAGCTGGGCTTTAGGGTATTTCATGTGTCCTGGATTTTGATATTTCTAATGTGTTGGAATTACTTAGAGGTTCCATCTGGACTTATCTATGTCGCCTGATGATGGAACCTGTAAGTAATTCTGAAATATTGACATGTCAAATTCCAGAAAACGGTGGAATAACTAAAAGCCTAATTCTGATCATAGTCACTGTGCAATACTAAAAACCTATGTAATATTCTGCTGAATTCGAAACACAGAATGACTTTCATTATTTTCTTATTATGGACTTGTACTTACTTATTTGCTTACAAATGGCTTTTAAGGAACCCGAAGGTTCATTGCCGCCCTCACATAAGCCCGCCATCAGTCCCTATCCTGTGCAAGATTAATCCAGTCTCTATCATCATATCCCACCTCCCTCAAATCCATTTTAATATTATCCTCCCATCTACGTCTCGGACTCCCCAAAGGTCTTTTTCCCTCTGGTCTCCCAACTAACACTCTATATGCATTTCTGGATTCGCCCATACGTGCTACATGCCCTGCCCATCAGAAACGTCTGGATTTAATGTTCCTAATTATGTCAGGTGAAGAATACAATGCGTGCAGTTCTGTGTTGTGTAACTTTCTCCATTCTCCTGTAACTTCGTCCCTCTTAGCCCCAAATATTTTTCTAAGCACCTTATTCTCAAACACCCTTAACCTATGTTCCTCTCTCAAAGTGAGAATCCAAGTTTCACAACCATACAGAACAACCGGTAATATAACTGTTTTGTAAATTCTAACTTTCAAATTTTTTGACAGCAGACTAGATGATAAAAGCTTCTCAACCGAATAATAACACGCATTTCCCATATTTATTCTGCGTTTAATTTCCTCCCGAATGCCATTTATATTTGTTACTGTTGCTCCAAGATATTTGAATTTTTCCACCCCTTCGAAGGATAAATGTCCAATTTTTATATTTCCATTTCGTACAATATTCTGGTCACGAGACATAATCATATACTTTGTCTTTTCGGGATTTACTTCCAAACCGATCGCTTTACTTGCCTCAAGTAAAATATCCGTGTTTCCCCTAATCGCTTGTGGATTTTCTCCTAACATATTCACGTCATCCGCATAGACAAGAAGCTGATGTAAACCGTTCAATTCCAAGTCCAATTATGGACTTGTACTTTCGAAAACTATTTTTTGTAATGCAAAAATATGAATTAATCGTAATCTATTGGCTTCATGACCTGTATGATTTTGAATATTTGTAGTACTCTATCGGTTTTTAACATAAACATATTGTGTTATTAACCAGAGTAAACAATATGCATGTGCTAATTGACTTGCTGTGATGGACCAATTCACATTCAATATTTCAATGGAGTAATAATAATAATAATAATAATATTTATTAATACTATACACTTGAGCTACATTAGGCATTGCAGCCCGAAAGAGCAGAAGCTCGTGCTCGGGCGGAGTTCAGATCAGTTATACAAAATATATCACAAAATTACAAGAGTTCATTGAGCACAATCACATTAATAAATGGTAAAATACATACAGCATGTAATAACAGGGTCTATATACAAATAGAAAATACAGAAGTACATGAATATTAGAGTAACAATTTTAACTCAATTAGCTTAAACAATTAAATAATTAATCTGATTTGTTTCTTAAATCTATGTGTGTTAAGTGTACTTAGCTCAGGGTAAGCTCTAATTAATGTATTATATATTTTGGGTCCAAAATTTCTGCTGTGTTTTAATCCAGCAGTTGTGTGGCATTTGGGAGTATTTAGAAAGAAACTGTAGTTTTGTCTCGTCTGGTATTCATGAGGATCATATTTAAATTTATTGTGGTTTTTATGGAAGTAAATCAGCAATTTTTGTTTATAAATTTGTTCTAGATTTGATACGCCAAATTCCTGAAAAATTAATTTTGTTGGGTAATCAAAAGGTTTATATAGACAAATTTTGATAATTCTTTTTTGGAGCAGATTTAAAGGACGGAGAGTCGATTTTGCCATTCCTCCCCAACCTAAAATACCATACTGAATTATTGATTGAAACAGAGCTAAGTACACAGTACGCAGAACATAAACAGGTAAATAAGAGCGTAGAATGGAAAATTTGTGGATTGTTTTACGCAATCTGTTACACAGAAAGGAGATATGCTTGTCCCATTTTAAATGTTGGTCAATAATAATGCCTAAATATTTAACTTGTGAGGATATACTCAAAGCGTTACATGAGCAAGTAGGTAGGTTACAATCATGTATAGTTATACTTATATTATTATTTATTTCTAGTTGCTCAAGGCCATGTGATGTTAATGAAAATGGTATTAATTTTGTTTTAGAAACGTTCAAAGAAAGCAAGTGAGCATCCAGCCATTCTTTAATAATATTAATACCACTGTTAGAATTTTGATAAGTTTCATTCCAACTCGAACCGCTAAATATAACCACAGTATCATCAGCATAAGAATACAGAGTACCAGAATATTTCTCAATGTCAATTTTAAGTAAATCGTTGATATATATTAAAAACAAAACAGGACCTAAAATCGTCCCCTGAGGTACACCTATATCAATGTTACGTGATTTACTAAGGTGATCATTTATTTTAGTTGCTTGAGTTCTGTTACTTAAGTAAGATTTAAATAATTTTAAAGCAATTCCATTAATTCCTAATCTATCCATTTTATTCAAAAGTATACTGTGATTGACCGTATCGAAAGCTTTTTGTAAGTCTAGAAAAATTCCTAGACATTTATTTCCTACATCTAATTCTTGAATTATTTTTGAGGTAACTGCCATAATAGCATCATCAGTGCACAAATTTTTTCTGAAACCAAATTGATTATCATTGAGTAGTTTATTTTTTTCTAAAAATGTTATTAACCGTGTTTTTATACATTTTTCAAATACCTTAGAGAGACTGGGTAATAGTGAAATGGGTCTGTAATTATTAAGATTACTTTTGTCACCAGACTTGTGAATTGGTAGTACATATGTATTGATGTGTTCACTGATATTAGCTTTTTCTTTGGATGATTTATGGATTTTGCAGGCACGTGAACATAGCTACTATGATTGATTCTCCTGCCAAGTGCAAGTTGCAGTGTGTAATTTGGTTCCTTCAAGCAGAATGAGCATTCTGTGGCTAATGTTGGGGCTGTTAACAGTGAGGTAGTAGCATAGGAACAACTATACAATGCGAAGTGACGCAACCATGCTGATATCCATAGGTTTTAGAAGGCACGGTCGCATGCTGATGATATCGTCGGCTGCACAGATGTCTTTACATTGCTGTTTAGACGCAGTTCTGACTTTGTGGCCTCCATCGTCTGGGATGAGTATGAGAATGTGCAGAGTTGCCTTGGTGCTAGCACTCAATTTCCAAGTTACCTTCCCCTCACACCTAGTGAGGTAAAACACGTAGTACTACGTCAAGAGAGGAGTACGAGCAGAACAAGACGAATACAAAGAGCAAGGAAAACAATGGAAACACGAGATAAAAAAGAGAATACAAAGACAAGAAGGGGAATACAAGGACAACAAAGAAAAGACAACGAGAACAGAGGAAAAGAAGGAAAACAAGGGGATAAAAGAAGAACACAAGGAGAATAAACGGAAGACAAAGAGAATAAGGGGAATGCGTGGAGAATAAGAGGAATACAAACCAGGGGAAGACGAGAGAATAAGTGGAAACAAAGCGAAAGAAGGTAAGGAAACGGGGAAGACGAGGAAAACAAGAACACAAGGACAATAAGGGGAGAACATGAATAATACAGGGACATGGGGAAGAACAGAACAAGGTGAAGACAAGGCTAATAAAAGGAGAATAAAGAAAACAAGGGGAATGCAAGGACGACGGGAAGACAAGGAAAACAAGCGGGAGGAGGTTGCATTATTATACGAGTTAATTTCTAGGTTCCCCTCCCTCTTGAGGACAAAGACGTAGTTCTATGTAAAAACAGCAATAAAATACAACACAATAAAGGAAAGACGTATTGACGGACTGTCACTTTTTAATAGGTTATTTAATATTTATGCATCAACTACAATCTTAGCTAGTCATTCATAAAACTCGTGGCATCAAGATGGTATTGGCAGAATGAGTTTGATTTTTTATAATAAAATTTTCTAATATTCGTCTTACAATGATGATAAAACTTCGGAAAAGAAAAAACACCTATTCAGCCCCACAGGAATTCAAACTCACATGCTAATATAGCTCTGAGCAGAAATGCAACTTTGCACATTGCAAACGTTATATTGCATAAGGGAAGAGTTTATCAGAACACATCACAGCCATTGCATTCTTCAGTGATCACTGAGTGGTATGAATACAGTCGTGGTCTGAGCTTTGTCACTCCTTACCACCAATATTGCACTGAAATGAATTGTGGTCTAAGCTTTGACACTTGTTACCACTAATATTGCACTCAGATGAATTTTGGTCTGAGCTTTGATACTCACTACCACTAAAATTGCTCTGAAATGAATTGTGGTCTGAGCTTTGACACTCGTTACCACTAACATTGCTCTGAAATTAATTATGGTCTGAGCTTTGACACTCATCTCTAATACTGCACTGAAATGAATTACCAATTTTGTGAGAACTCATATGAAGCATTCTACTTCTGTTACTCTTGAAGCTCATCTCACATTTAGTACAAGGGAAGGGGGTCTCTCCTGTGTGAATTATCATGTGATACTTTAGACATTTGGAGTTACTAAATTCCCTGTCACAGATACCACATTTTAAGGACTCACTAGTGCGTAAATGTTCTTTCAATTGAGTCGACAGTCTGAAAGTCTTATCACAAACAATACATTTGAAGGGCTTCTCCCCTGTGTGAACACGTAAATGTTCTTTCAAACTACTTGCTTGCCTGTAGCCTCTGCAACAGACGTTGCAATTGTACGGTTTCTCCTCCATGTGCTTCAACAAGTGATACTGCAAGCGACTTTTACGCCAGAAGTTCTTAGAGCAAATGTCACATTTATAGGCATTTTTGTCATTATGTATGTTCATATGACGTGCAGCATCATTACTGGTTGTAAATTTCTTTCCACAAAGGTCACACTTAAATAGTTTCTCCTCTGAATGAATGACCATATGAAGTTTTAAATTTGCTGAGCTTCTGAAAGCCTTCGTACAGATATTGCATTTGAAAGCTTTATCGCCTGTATGAATTAGCCCATGTTGTTTGAGATGACAGCATTCAGTGAAACTCTTGTCACAAACTTCGCATTTATAAGGTCTAAGGCCAGCGTGGGTTGATTCGTGAGTTGTCACATGCCGTCGCAGAAGATCTGGTCGTGTGAAACCTTTCTCACAAACGGTACATTTGAATGGTTTGTCACTTGCATGAATTGACACATGTCGTTGAAGATGACCAAGTCTTGCAAAACTCTTGCCGCAAGTGTCGCATTTGAAAGGCTTCTGTCCCGTGTGAATCTGTCTATGTTGTTTCAAACGCTTCATTGTCATAAAGCCTTTACCACAAATTTCGCAATTAAAACTCTTCTGGAATGAAGGATCATCTCTGGATTCACCATTCACAAGATTGTTCGTACTTCTTTGTGCATGAATGACTGTGCTAGTGTTTTGTGTGGAATTTTCACTGATATCTACCTCTTGGCTTCCCACTTCTTCTTGACAATGCAGCTGAATGGGCCTGTAAATTAACAGACCTGCAGTCATAAAACTGATAGCTACTATCAAGGCTCACATAACGAGTGATGAAATCAATTAAGTAATATTACATGATTTATTTATTCTCTATAAATTCTCGTAATATTCGGAAAATCCAGATTTTAACCCATTGTCAATTTATTGTCACTGTTACACATTCCAAAAGAATGTCCACATCTTTTAAGCTCAATCGCATGTTTCTATCTGTACCCAGTCCTGAGAAAAAAAATCAGACCTTAGAAGTTGAACACACAGCATATAATAAACTGCAACTCATTTCTTAGAATTTATCTCTGAGAAGCGAATGTATCTACTATGTGGCTCCTTGCTGTGTGTTGCTGCATACAGACTTGTTATATAAGGTGTTAAAATAAAAGGTATATTTTTAGAGACAGTATTCATCAAAACAATAAAAAAATTGATACTAAGATTAATATCTCTGAAAAAATAAGTACTGTGAAACTGGTATTATAACAGCAGCACATCTTGTAATGTAAGCTATTTAGTAGTTTCTTATTGGGTATGTCATATCTGCCTTCTTACTCGTTTGTTAACTGCATTGCACTAGATGCATTTCCGTATGGGTCAAGATCAAAATAAAGGAAATCATGACAATATAATAACTGAAAGGCCTTCAATTGCCGTAATATTCAAAGCAGGAATGAAATAGATGACACGAAATTTTTTTTTCTTCCAAAACTAACACAGATAAAGCTCAGAGCATTTATTTCCAGGTTGAGTTCAAAACACTACAAAAAAATAATGCACTTACTCTAGTGGTAAATAACAACACTATTCAATGATCAATTCAGAAACGCAGACAAGTGATCAATAGTAAACGGTGTCCCAACAAGAATGCTGGATTTAATAATGAGAATAAATGCAACAAAAACGATAACAAACCAGGTAGCAATGCTGCCAACCCAACAAAAACAAGACATTGTCGGGACATTGTGCCATTGTCTAGTTGATATGGCAGGGCTCTGATCTATTCTGTTACCTGCTTTCTTGCATTTATTGACATTATTAAATACGACGTTCTTGTTGGGACATCCTTTATAACAAAAGTCCGAACATGCTAGATGAATTTCTCCAGTAATTGAGCGCATTCGACTGTGATTCAATCAGGAGAAAAATTTAACTAAATTTCTATGAAAAAGTTAAGACTGTCATGTTTATTGTGTTCAGATGCAGACTTCTGTATATTCCACTGTATACCACAACTTAACATCTCCATTGTTTCATTCATTCATTCATTCATTTATTTTATTCCATAGATCTTACATGAGCAATGAAGCTTTAAGATGTGGAACATGTCAACATTTTACAATATTACAATTACAATTTTTACAAATTTTTATAGTTTTACAATTTAGTAATTTTCTACAATTTTTACAATGTTGTACAATTTTTTTACATTTTGGCGAGATGTAGTGAGATGAAATGAGGTCCGAGGATTCGCCAAAATATTACCCGGCATTTGCCTTTTCGGTGGGGGAAACCTCGGAAAAACCCAACCAGGTAATCAAATCAAAGGGGGTAATCAAATCAAAGGGGTTGATGCCAAGGACTCGCCAGCTTCAGGGTAAATTATTACGACCTGAAGGGCACCTACTTTGTTGAGTCCAGTATATCCAGCTAAACATTAATAGGCCAAACGAAACAGATGATCTTCAAGTCGTGCTAAATTGCCCCGAAGATATAACCTGTTACAGATGTTAAGTTCTACACACAACCATCTGTTCTGTAAAGAATTTTAGATAAGGGCGCAAATAGCCATAGATGCTGACGCGCCCTTTTTTTAAACCCCACTAACTAACACACAACCAAATGCAAGTCTGCTAGTGAACTGGATTCATACGACAAATATTCAATCAGTGAAATAACCAAATTAAGTCCACAGAGCTCATAATAACGATTCAATCATAAGCTAAGTTACTTTACCTGCTCAACAATTCAAGAAAGCTCATATCTGCATGTAATATTATTGCCACGTTATTTCTCACGACACAACTTTTTACACCACTTGACATTTATAAAATGTAAACTGTCCTTAATTTAAAGAATAAGATGGTAACACTTTGCAACTTAAATTTAGGTAAAATTAATTAAAACAGAAAAGCAAATACTGAATACAAAAATCCACCTGCTGCTACACTCACCTCTCAAAGTTATCATCCACTTCAGTCACATCTACTTTAAACTCAGCTTTCACTTTGTCGATGGCCCACGACTCCTCCTACAGAAAAACAAAAAAACCTTATGCAGTAACATTACACGAAGTTCGAGGAAACAGATGTTTCAGAGCAATAGATTTCTTTGCAGTCACACTTTGGATACAATCACTTCTCCTCACTTATAATGTGCAGAATTAATAACTGACAGTGCTTAAATGTAGGTATGAGAATATTCGCATTCATAAACAATAGATCTATGTGAAAGCAAAACGCAAAAAAGTTGTTAAGAACTAATTAAAACAAAAACCTATCACAATTTTACATACCCACGAAAAATCAATATACCTGCAACACATGAATGATGTTATAATAATAATCAATAGAGTAAAACCCTACAGACGCCAAGATCGAACACCCTACTGTTGTCTTCATCTCTACATGCCTTTTATGAGGTGACCGATCATCAAACCATTGTGGAGGTAATGTGTGATTAGCATGAAGATTCCCACAGCCATTATAGCTGGTTTTTAAATTGGATATCACTATTCAGTGTAGTTCTCTAAATTCATAATAATGTTGGGTGGAAATTGGTCCCATACATTTATCTAAAATTTCTGAGAAAATTCTTTCCCTCACGAGAATTTAAACGAAAACTCATTCCATATTGCTATTCTAGAGAAAGATGCTTTAGACCATATGTCTATGCTGCAAGGTGTCATTAATATTGTTCCAATTTATTTCACAGATCAATTTTGAAACGATTTTAGTCGATGTAAGAAGAAGACAGAAATATAGGTATGCATATTCTGGAAACAAGTCAAAGTGTATATCTATATAAACAAAAACTGGAATGATTTCAGCAATATCCAAAAACTGTTCACAAAAATGTTATCAACAAAGTGTAGTAAACATTTAGCTCTGTACTGAGAAATCAAATTGTTGTTGTTATTATTATTATTATTATTATTATTATTATTATTTCCACTTGTTCTGCACAGGTAGATGCCTCTTTGTTACCGTTCTTTTCAGATTTAGGTATTTGATAAAAAAGTTTAGTTTTTCTTGAAATGTTGTCACAAAATTCAGCATATGATACCTTATTAAAGTGTGGTTTAACAATGACCTATAGACATTCACAGTTCCAAGTTTTATTCCATATTTTTCATTTCACCATAAAGGGTTTAGATAAGAAAAATCACGTTCCACAGGAGAAAATACAATCAGATAATTCTTTAGTTGGTTTCTTTTAAGGAAGTTTAAATATAATTCCATCTTCCAAAATTTAGTATTCATGAAATTGCTATCAATAAACAAGCATCCCCAATCGATAATTTTATTATACACTAATGGTCAATGCTTCAGTCTTTTTTTCTTGCTCCGTAATTTTTAATGTTTATTTTGAGAGTTGAAGTTCATGCCCTAATAATTATTATTATAATTTTAATAGTTGTATCATACATAATAATTGCAATAGTTTTTAATAAATACATTAATCGATTCTTATTGGAAGGTCAAATAATTGAATTAGCATGAACAATTGCTTTGATGGTTATCTATTATTTGAGTAATATGAAGGTGATAATGCCAGCAAAATGCGTCCAGGTCTAGCACCGAAAGTTACCCAGCATTTGCTCTTAATGGGTTGAAAGACAGACTCCAGAAGAAACTAAAACCAGTGCTTGCACCCGGGCCCACTCGCTTCATGGAAAGACATGCTAACCAATAGTTCACAGCGGTACAATCAGATCGACAACTAAAAAACGTACTGTGCTACTAACCTCTATGAACATAGAGGAGATTATATTATAAAATAGAAAGATTCCGAACAGTTCTTTGTGGTCGTACAAATGTCACTTCACAGTGTTCATATCTATAATTGCAAGTAAACTACAACCAAAACGTTACATAGCATACAATACATTGTCAAAACACGATCGCAAGAACACAGGACATTTGAGTATTCCCAAAAAACGTTCAGGAGAGCAGGACATTTTGCCAAACAATGGAAATGTCCTGGGGAAAAATGAATGAATGGACATTCTAACGTAAATTATCTTAAAGAGTTTATTTTCCTCTTCAAAATACCCAGAAATGCAACACACTCGAAACTACTCACCTCAACTTCAAATTCAGACACTTCTAATGGCAGAGGGAATTCATTGTTTTCGTGTTTTATGTCCGATACGTGATCAATGTTTGGATCAGAGACTTCCACCTTAATGTGATCCACACTCACTTCCAAGGGATGTCTCACCTGCGTATCAAGTTACAAAAATATAAATTACTTTTCTATATATTAGTCTCTTGAGAACAAACAAAATGTTCGTCCCAGAATCATGAAAGCATAATAGGCCTACATACCGTAATGCACAAACTTACCAATGACAGTGGTTTTTTCTCTTCTTTTATACATTCATTCTGCAGAGCCAAAGGATCAGTCTCGGGTTCTGTCTTAATCACATCCATGACAACTGAAAAGGATGTACCTAGTCAATTTCTATTACATGTAAGCATGTAGCACTCAAGACATACATAACATACAGAAACCTGCTATGGCAATTGGATAGTCTACTTAATCGTCATTAGAGTTGACTTATAAGCAGGGATGATTAATTAGTCACTTAGTGATTAGCCTACTTCTTTGTACATGAATTCATAAACTTCTTCCTGATAAGCAAACCTGTCTTCTTTCTTCTCATCATGTGACTATATGGAAATACAAGCATTCCGTCAGTGTGTATTGGTATGTGTAGAACTGTCTAAAACTGAACAGGAGAATGGTGAACAAGATAAAAGAAAAACTTCTAAAATAGGGAGAAAATAATAAGCTGCAGAAATGGTAAAATTTCAAATGTGTATGGATTTATTACCGTCAGATTTACTTATCGATAATCAAACATTTAAACAATTAGATTATTACATAAAATGGTACATAATGACCGACAAACGTTTTCGCCATGAATATGGCATCCTCAGGTCTCATCGAAGCAATGACACAAAATGAACACTTATAATTTCTGGTTTAAATACAATCGTTAAAAATGTTTGAAAAAGTTAATATGATGGGCAGTGTAAGCATATGCAATTAAGAACATATGTGTAACATAAAATTTAAAACCATACAAAGTATAGAAAAAACAAACTATGTGCTGATGGTTAAATGTACGATATAAAATAATTTGACAATCTTCAATTGCAGGTGGTCATAAATAAAAAAATAGTAGAACATGCTATGGTATATAGCTTGCTCGTGCTGCTGTTTGAGCGGTGTATGAAACCAAAGTCAAATTTGGTTGAGGAGAAGCTGACCTAACCGCAATGTTGTAGCAACACAATTGAGCTTTACAGAAATACGTTAGCATTGATTATTGATAAGTAATTCTGACGGTAATAAATCCATACATTTTTGAAATTTTATTATTATACTTATCGGACCCAACATGCCTTTGAAATTGCAGAAATTTTACAAAACCGTCCATTTTTCGTAGGATTTAGTGTGCTGGAAAACCTATAAATCTCAGCGAGTGTACTTAATAATTACAGAGTTTTAAGAACAAGTTTTGGAAATCATGGAGCATCTTCTGCAGATCTCTGGAGAAAGAACTAAGGAAGAGACTACTGAAGTGTTTTGTGTGGAGTGTAACATTATATGGAACAGAAACATGGATATGACGATGAAGTGAACAGAAGCAACCAGAAGGATTTAAAATGTGGATATGGAGAAGCATGTAGAGTGTGAAATGGACAGACAGAATAAAAAATTAAGCTGTGTTGGAAAGAATAAGTGAAGAAAGAATGATGCTGAAACTGATCAGGAAGAGGTAAAGGAATTGGCTGGGTTACTGGCTGAGAAGAAACTGCCTACTGAAGGATGCACTGGAAGGAATGGTGAACGGGAGAAAAGTTCGAGGCAGAAGATATCAGATGATATACGACATTAATATTATATGTATCATATGCACAAACTAAGAGGAAGGCAGGAAATAGGAAAAATTGGAGAATGCTGGGTTTGCAGTGAAAGACCTGCCCCTGGACAGAACACTATGAATGAATGAAATCATAATGTGAACTACCCAGGGTAATGACTTCATTATGTTGTTATTGTTGTTGTTGTTATTAACCAATAATGAGTTTTGGGCAATAAAGCATTAACTCTCTTGTTTTCAAATATAGGAAGGTTATGTAGCAAATTGTATAACCATTCTGATGTAGGCACCATATGTTTATGTTATGGCAGTTGTATCACCTTGTTTATTTATTTAATCCACTCAACAATGTAATTACAGAGTAGATAAAATGAAAATAACAGTAGTAAGACATGTAATAATGGTATTTAAATTTAAACAGTTACAATCCAATACTACTCAACAAAAGATATCAAGCAAATATTACATGTAAATCTCGGCTAACAAAAACGAAAGTATTTACAGTATGAAGAAAACATGAAATGCAAATAACTAGTCACAGATTAGTAACAATAATACAACAACTGATGAGGGACTAGACCTACGTTGTCAGAATTAGGAGCGAGTTCGTAATGATAATTGATATGAAATAATTTAAGAAGGAAGACCAAATATACAATGTGCAAACCAGTTTAAAGACCTATTTATTAGTAAAATACTTATGGAGTGTTTTGAATGCTACCGGTATTTATTTCTCTCAAGAGTGTGGCTCTATCCTGAAATATGTCAATATTGCTCAGCTTATTATAGAAGGAACAGATTCTAAGAAGTGCAGAGTACTTATAATAACATGTCCTAGCATAGTTTATATTAAATGTTTTACTGGTCCTACAGTTCTCTCTGGGTACATGTATTGCTATCATGGACAGTAGATGACTATTTACAGAACTTGCTAATAAATTATTGAGGCATTTTATATCAATATTATTTCTTCTGCGTTGCAAACTTTCAAAATTAAAGAGAGGCAAAAGAGATGAGTACGAGATACTACTTTCATTATTCCAGGAGGGATAGTAACCAAATGATTTAAGAAACAAAAATCTGATGAATCTTTTTTGAACACTCTCAATTTTGTTAATATATTTAATTTGATAGGGGTTCCATATAGTACTGCAATATTCAAGTTTTGATCTAACTAGTGAAAAAAATAGAATTTTTAAACTATCTTGAGAGGAGAATTTTGTGGTATGTCTATAGATAAATCCTAGAAGTTTAAGCGACTGAGACACAAGTTCAAGTATATGGCTGGAAAAATCCATATTATAAGTGAATAGGCCCTACAATGCCTAAATCTTTTACCTTGTCAGTCATTTCCAGGAATTCCCCACCCATTGAGTATCTGTAAGTAGAATAAGTTTTTTTCCTAGTATATATCATATAATGACATTTATTTAAGTTGAAATACAGTTTATTCTTCAGTGACCACTCGTATAACTCATTTAGATCTCTCTGAAGCAAGTGACAGTCATTAGCTGTAGGACAAGATTTAATAATTTTGACATCATCAGCTTACATTAATATCGAGTTCGGTAGGTCATTTATAAATAATAAAAATAAAAGTGGACCCAGATTTGATCCTTGAGGGACCCCCGATGTCGCTGTAAATTCTTCAGATCGACATTTGTTGAAGACTACGAACTGTTTGCGGTTTAATAGGTAACTTCTAAATAGATTTATAAGAGAATTACTAATCCCGTATTTGGCAAGCTTCTTTAACAATATATAGTGATCAACAGTATCAAATGCTTTTTTGAAGTCTGTGTAGATTACATTAACTGGATTACCCATGTCCATATTTTCAGTGACATAATCACAAAACCATACTAAATTGGATGAAGTTGATCTACCAGTAACGAAACCATGTTGTCGTCAATAATGTTTTTGACTGAGAAATAAATGTATTTATATATTATAATAGATTCAAATAGTTTTGAAAAGATGTCTCCGCCCTTATGAATTGGACAAACTTTGGCTATTTTCCATCTATCAGGAAAAATCCCAGTCTTGAGAGATAAATTATAAATATGCAATAGGGGTTTGATGAGACTTTCTTTACACCCCTTTACAATATATGGGGGGGATTTCGTCTGGCCCTACTGATTTCTTCGATCTAAGTTTCTTAATTGCACTAATAATATCTTCTTCGCTAATAACATTAATGTTAATACAATCAAAATATTCACAAGACTCGTGTTCAATGGTAACTTCAGAAGCAATACTACTAGGTATGTACACACTTTGGAAGTAGTTCTTAAACATATTTACAATTTTTTCAGGTGTTTCAAAATTGCAATCTAAGTATCTCATATTACATGGCAAGCTGTTGATAGTATCTTGCAGAAAACTATTAATAAATTAAAAGATAGGCATAAATGTAGATTATACAAACCTCTTACATTTCTTACCTTCGTCTTCACCACACTGCGTCCACTTTTTGTTTAAGTTGAAGCACAGAATAAATATTATTTATTTCGTGATTGAAGCATCCTTAGAGATCCCAATGCAGTGGCTCTTCTCGGAAAAGTCATGGCCCTCTGGATAATACCGCCAGCAGTTCTCCACCAGGGGGCAACGTCCCTCTGGTGGCCAAAGAGATGAAAATGATTGGGGGGGGGGGGAGCGGAGAACAAAATAATACTACTATTAATAATATATTGCGTTAAATCAAAATATAATTAAAGAGCTTAGATGCTCTACGAAGTTTCCCCTCCCCCTTTTTGAAATAACTTTTGTATTAGAACTACATATTAATTAATATTATGACTCTAAAATGGCCATGATCTTCACTAATTAATATTGTTTAATTATTTGTGTGATTAGGCCTACCAATTTACATAATATATTATAAGTTCCTCCAGACATACATTCATCAGCAAAATACTAATGACTTAATCCTATTCCATTTGTATGGCTATAATAATAAAAAAAAAAAAACAAACCTCATATCATGTTCAACATACTATACCCGAGGGACATACTAAAATAATGTTAGGAAAAGAGGGGCATCATCATCAAAATGGTGAGAAAAACTAGTAGAGCAGACGGAGATGGAAAAGCAAGTGATGACCTGAATGTTCATTTATGAAGCATGTTCCAAGGAGTCTGTCTTTCAAAATGACATTTATATATCGTCGCTGCGAAGTCAAAATCTGCTATGTGATTTTTCACAAATTTTACAGGAGAGACAAAAAACATTCTATTTAAAAAAAAATGAGAGTATTTTCTCGGTATATTTTTATTTATGTAAAGTAAGTTAATACACATCATATTACAAAACATTATAAATCTAATATTATTTCCGTGGACACAATAGTTTTTTTTAACTATTTTAATCCACATAGCAGATTTGAATTGTCAGAACTGCCACATAGCAGGCGTGTTTCGTGTATTGAATATTGCACTCAAGCATCTATTAAAGCATTTATTTATTAATTTATGTATTTAAAATTAATTAAAACCTATTCATTACTATATATTTATCTTTTTAAATTATAACATGTTCATTTAATAATTTTAAATTGTAGTTTAGCAATAATTATTCATGTAATCGCATGACTGACTTGAATGTTTTTATATTTGCATATAAATAACATTGGTCTACATTAAAGGAAAACTATTCCCAAAATTACGTTCCTCTTTTCATAAATTCAAAAATCCAATTTTGCCTTTTTCCTTGTTCCGAACAATTAGAATGATACTGCTCAGATTAATTGTTCAGATCAGACCGACTACTCTAACAGAATAGAATCGAAGAAAGGGTGATATTCTACTGGCCTTGAGGACGTCTGTGTCTGTAGATGAGAATAGCTATTTATCTTTGCTTATCCTTCGTGGGCAAATCTATAGAGGTTATCTATTAGTCGCATATCCTTTGTTTGGTCTTTTCAATCATGAAGGTATATTGCAAGGCACGAATATCTGTCATCAACGTTTTTACCAGATCCAATTGAAACAAAATTATTTCCCTGGCTCTCGTAATTCTAGAAAAATTGATGGTCTACTTATATCACATAATAAGCCTTTTTTGGTGGTGTTACTCTCATCCTACCGACATAATTTCCAGGACTGTAGCTGGGATGTTTAAATGCATCAAGTATGGAATGTACACTGTCTGACTCTATCATCGTATGGCCAGAGTCCAGTACAAGTCGTTCAATTAAGATTTTCTTTCATTGAAGGTTTGACAGCTCACTTGATAGCACCTTGTTTTGATTCTGGTAGCTGCATCCATCAGAAATTAACACTATTTCTTCATATTTTTCATCTAGGTTACTGATGACATGAGTTATGCATGAAAAAAACTCATTTGAGGCGACATCTTCTTCCCTCTCATGTTAGACATACAAAAATACTTCCCAATCATTAAGAAAATAAATCGTAAAATCATGAGCCTGCATTTTCTGAGAATAATAAATTCTAGAAATTAATAGTTTTGGACAAAGAAGTACACTTTGGAGATCCATGGTAATGACCAATTTCTTGGCACTGGCATAACTTTTAGCTTTTTGTTTTGCTTCTCTGTTTTTTCGACTTCTTCCTGTATATTGGAGATATTGTTTTTCACTTACACCTCCTACTTTATACTAAAAACATTTATCGCATTAATCTTTACGTGGTTCATGTATTGAGATCATCAAATTTTATACGAATGTATTCCTAGAAGCAATATTTCCTTCCTCATTTCCTTTATACCATTCCTTATATACCTTGTGCATGTGGAATTATGAAGAAAAGGTACCTTCAATATAGATTCTGCTAGCATTATTTCTACAGTAATGACTTGATACTTTAAGTAGTACTTTCAAACATTTCAGAACTGACTTTGACTTTTCTTTATTCTTCTTCATTGTCACTGTTCTTGCCTTGATCATCATCTTCATCTGCTTGCACCAGCACATCATTTATCCATCTTCTGAAAATATCTCTACTCAGATCAAGAGTATTCAGAAAAAAATATTTCTACAAAATGTCATCTTGATGCAATCTTTATTGTGCATAAAACAGTCGTGGGTTTTCCTACTTCACCATTATCGCCTTCCTCTATCTCATTTTATAAGGTTGGCCCCATTACAAGTACATGTTTTGTATCCCATGATTTCATATTCCCGAATTCTTCAAATTTTGCTTTTCGCAACTCATTGTCTTTCAAGCATTCTTCCCCTTATACTCTTTTCCTCCTGTTCTTAACATCTTACTAGCCATCCTTTAAATTGCTTTGTTTTCTGCTTATAATTTTTTTCGGATAAGAATTCTGGACCATTCACTGGAAGTTCATTTTCTTTGGTAGAGATTTCTTCACTGGCTGACACATTATTCTCATTGTCATTGTCTCCAATTAGTAGATTAATCTCTGTCACGATGAATTTTTTTCGCCTGTTGTATAATTGACATTTTCTTCATCAATGCTGAAATCAGAATCTGTATTTTCTCTCTCTCTTCTATTCCTGTTGCTTTCCATTGCAGCCAGTTAATCAAGCAAAAAGCTATATAAATTTAAAATAGTTCTTGGCGACTCTTCCCCTTCGTTTACGTTATCTAATGCTATTTGGATTTCAGATTCTCATTCATCCTTTCACTTCCAATTTGACCGAAAGAACTAGCAGGTAGCATATCACTCTTTTCTTGATTTACTCTTTCTGTAATTAATGCACATTGTGAAAGCTTAGGAAGTGATTCCAAGAGAAAAGGAAAATCTATATTCCAGTCAGTAACAACAAATCTTGACCAATGACTCGAACAGCTGATGATGATGCTTCACTACAATTATCCTCGTCATATCTTACAAGTTTTCCTTCCGAAATATGGTAGAAATACAGAGTACTCACTTTGATCTTTTACATAAAAGCGCTTTTTATTTGAAGCTTTTGTTTTACGCTAAAAGCACGATTTTAAGATCAGATGCTATAAATGGATACTGTATAAAATTAAATAGCTTTCAATGTCCTTCATAAACAAATTAATAAGCGTACTGGACTATAATTCACCCTTTAAACGCTATTTCAAACACTTTTCCACCATGTATTTAGCTCTTGAAACACCCCTGTACATTATTGAAGCTCCTACAGATTTAAGGAGTAATAACTTACTGAGTTGCAGCAGATGTATTGGTTACTATTCATTATAATTCCTGTTGTATTGTTTAACTGTATTCCTTACCTTTATGGAAAGTTATTGTACATCCTACTCAGATATTTGGGACACAGTTACGGTCCTTCACAAGCAACAAGTATAAAAAAAGGATTTAATTTATGTGTCAGTCTCGGTTAATATACGATATGAAACGCAAAACGCTTCAAACATAATGAATACAATTTTACATTAAAAGACCTGTCTCGAAGATCCCTACATTTGCACACTTTATTTTTTAAAATATCTTTCTCACTTTTGGCACTCTATGGAATTATTCCCTCAGTCTGGCAACATGCTCAATTATAGCTTTAACAGAGCAAAATCAAATTCTTAATCTCACATAGCATCAAGAAGTTTAATAGAAACGTAGTAGGCATGAAGAAAAATCTGCTATGTGGAAGGTCAATCCACATGGCAGATGTACGCTTTCAACAACCAGCGCATATACGAATATGCTATGTGGACATTTTCACATAGCAGATTTTTTTTTACATGCAAACACATAGCAGATGTGGGAATCGTGATTTACGCCCTTATGATCGACTTTCGCTACATAATTGATATGTGAAACTATGCAGGATTAAATAACTGTCTACACCTGTGGAGTAACGGTCAGCGTGTCTGGCTGCGAAACCAGGTGGCCAGGGTTCGAATCCCGGTTGGGGCAAGTTACCTGGTTGAGGTTTTCTCCGGGGTTTTCCCTCAACCCAATTCGAGCAAATGCTGGGTAACTTTCGGTGCTGGACCCCGGACTCATTTCACCGGCATTATCACTTTCATACCATTCAGATGCTAAATAACCTAAATGTTGATACAGCGTCGTAAAATAACCCAATAAAAAAAATTAAATAACCTGTTATGTGGTACCAAAATCTTAAAATCCACAATTTCTCCACATAGCAGGTTTTGACTTGACAGCGACGATATATATATGGATCCTTCAGGTCTCAAAACGTACAAAGTACCAACACAGTTTTTTTTAATTAAAATATTATTTGATATCTTAATCTCATATCATTTTAAATTTGCTATTTTTGCACACCCTCTCAATAAACTTAATAAATGCAATTTGATCATTTTATCTTCATGGGAATGATATTATTTTTCTGTGTGAACTGCAGAATTAGTCACCTGCGTAGTACGGTAGAAAGTCGTGTTTGCCTGCTAATCCAGAACTATACTTGAGTGTGGGTTCGATTCCAGTTTCTTCCAAGGCGAATATCAGGTGGTAATAACCTATGACAAATCATCAGCCTCATCTCGCCAAGTTATGCCATAGTTTAATGTAACTTTACAACACATGCTAATGTAACTGTGATGAGATTTGTTGTTTAATTATTAATTTTATTAAAGAGTTTATTGTTTCGTTTTCTATTATGTAAATATTTTCGTGAGACCTTATTTTTAATTAAGCAATAATCATGAGCTGCTTTTAAAAGCCTGTTACTTTCCTTTGCACTTTGGCTGTATTAAGTTTTCTATTGATGATCATTTTTAGTTTCCTCACGTGAAGAATGTCTGGGTAAATGGTATCCTCCTCCTGCTTCAGGAAACACAGCAACAGTCAGCTGATTCCAGGGCTAATGATGACTTAGTACACAAAATGTAGTCCTAGTTAATGTACTGGATATTAAGAAATTAAAGAGAAGTAGCCAAAGATTTATATACTGAGAACTGCTTTTATTGAATTTCTTACGTCTAGAAACTCATCTCCACTAATAAAACCTTCTTATCTATCTGCTCTGATGATGGAATTCGTAAGTAATTCTTAAACACTGAAATGTAAAATTCCAGAAAACGGTGGAATACCTAAATGTCTAATTCTGATAACAGTCACTGTGGAAGTCTAAAAACCGATATAAGATTCTGCTGAATTCGAAAAAGAGAATGACTATCATTATTTTTCTTATTATGGACTTGTACTTCCAAAAGCTGTTTTTTGTAATACAAAAAAATTAATTAACCATAATCTATTGGCTTCGTGACCTATATGATTTCGAATATTGGTAGTACTCTATCGATACAGCATGATACCTAGTTTCGGTTCTTAACACAAACATATTGTGTTATTAACCAGAGTAAACAATATTCACGTGCTAATTCACGTGCTGTGATAGACCAAATCACAATCAATAGAAATTACATACTGTACAGGTGAGCATATAAAAAACAGTAAGTAGAATCATTTATTTGATTAATAAGCTTAAATTACTCCAGGTCTATGTAACGAGTACTGGGTACTAGGAAAATACCAGTTAAGGTATTTCTTGTCACATATGCCACAATATTAATAATAAACTTGTTGCAAGTTACGGAATGTTAAAAATGAAATCAATATGATATTTTAATGTTGTAATATATTTATTTTTTCAAAATGTAGTGAAATTAGAAAACTATTTGTTGCTTATAGCTATCCTATAACGAAAATACATCGTAGTTTTTGTTACTCAAAACTGCGAAAGTATATTTATTGCTGAAAGCTGAATAGTTATATTAAAGATTTTTTAAACAAATAAAACATATTGCTTTGGGAACAGATGCATTATAGGGGCCATCCATCACACATTATATACAAAAAAAGGTCAGCGGAAGTAATGGTTCGATTAGCGTTTTTAGCATTCGATATTCGATAAGCATTAAATGCTACCAAATTAAAAAAATTAAATAAAAAAAACTTAAACAGTGTGTTACTACTGATGTGATTTTAGTCAGTTTGTATTATATTTTTGGTCCAGGGAAAATATATTTGACTATTACTGCCGTTATTTCCATTTTGAAGTAGGCTACAAGTCAACAATATAAAACTGACTTTAAGTTTGAAGTTGGCAACATATTTTATGTGATTACTCCAGTGTTCGTCCATGGTCTGGAATTTAGGTTAAGTTTAGATTTAAGACCTCTCCTGGCACCACATTATCATAATCATCCTATCACATCATCGGGGTAATGTAACTCCACCTTCCAGGCGCCCCAACCTCAGAAGTGGGTTACAACTAAGCCACGGCCAGGAGAGAAGACCAGAAATGTCGAAAAGACAACCTGGTGGCATTGGATTAAAAAAAAAAAAAATTCAATATTTCAATTGAGTAATACATTTGTACTGCTGTGTTCGTTGATATTAGCTTTTTCTTTGGATGATTTATGGATCTTATATATTGTCTGTTTATTAAAAAAAATGAAATAGCTAATCTGCAAAACAGATAACCAGGGGATGGAAAGTCGAGGTTCTATTGTACTAGGTCATGCTAGTCCAGCTATTGAATGCAACGAAATTGTCCATGTTCAGCTGTTCTGCAATTATTTCTGCCTTTCCACACAGATTGATTTCACTGACTGGATGTTTGACGCCTGTGCCTGCTGGTACCAGGTAAAAGTACGAGGGCGGTTTTTTTTTTTCAACCTGTGATCATGCCGGTAAACAGCCAATCGAGTGGTAGGATGCAGGGATGCTTGAGGGCGACTGCATATCTCCTCCACTATAACCTCTGCCACTTCCAACGTCATTATGCCATTTTGAGCTGAGTTGCAGGCACATAAACATGGCTGCTACGATTGATTCTCCTGCCAAGTGCGAGTTGCACAGTGTAATTTGGTTTCCTCAAGCAGAAGGGAATAGTGCAGTGGAAATTCATTGAAGAATGAGCCAAGTAAAGCGAAAACTTTATGAGTGATGGTGTTGTGCGTGAATGGTGTAGGAAATTTAAAGTATTCCAAACCGATGTTCGTAATGAAGGGGGGCAAGGACGCAAGTCCGTCGCAATAGAAGACATTGTTCAACGAGTTGACCAAGTGGTTCGAGAAAAACGGAGGTTTACCATAAGTGAGTTGTGAGTGGAATTTTCTGAAGTTTCAAGATCATCTGTTTATATGATCATAACAGAACATCTACACTACAAAAAACTGTGCTCTCAATGGGTTTCAAAGATGTTGTATGATGACTACAAAGGTCATCAAATGGCATTAGCGCTGATATTCCTGACCCGTTATGAGGCTCAAGGTGAAGATTTTTTAAAACCAATTGTGACTGGACACACCCGTGTATAGCCCCGACTTAGTGCTGAGTGTCTTTCACCTCTTCCCTGAACTTGAAAAAGTGGCTATGAGGGCAGAGGTTTCAGACTAATTAGGAGCTTCAAACCAACGTTAAGGCCATTTCAACTCACTGGCAGTAACATTTTATGAAGGGAGGATTGGAAAGCTCGTCCACAGATAAGACAAACGCCTCAATCTTCACGGTGTTTATAAAGAAAAGTAACTATGTTTGTACATAAATTTTGGTAATAAATTCATTTTGTTATTTACATTTGTCTTTTTTTATGGATCATCGGAGGTTCATTCATTCATTTATTTTATTTCATAGATCTTACATGAGCAATGAAGCTTTAAGACGTGGAACAAGTCAAAATTTTACAATATTACAATTACAATTTTTACAAATTTTTATAGTTTTACAATTTAGTAATTTTCTACAATTTTTACAATTTTGTGCAATGTTTTACAATATTTTGGCGAGATGTAGTGAGAAGAGGTGATGTCCGAGGATTCGCCAAAATATTACCTGGCATTTGCCTTTTGGTTGAGGAAACCTCGGAAAAACCTAACCAGGTAATCAAATCAAAGGGGTTGATGCCATAGACTCACCATAGACCATCCGGCTTCAGTCCCATGGCTGTGGAAAACCTCGGAAGAAACCAAAGACCAAAGGAGGATCCAACCCAAGCCCGAACGCAACTCCGGATCAGCAGCCCAAAGAAAACAGAGCCCTCGTACATTTCAAAACTCGGGTATTATTCCTGTGTTCGTCCATGGTCTGGAATTTAGGTTAAGTTTAGATTTAAGACCTCTCCTGGCACCACATTATCATAATCATCCTATCACATCATCGGGGTAATGTAACTCCGCCTTCCAGGCGCTCCAACCTCAGAAGTGGGTTACAACTAAGCCACGGCCAGGAGAGAAGACCAGAAATGTCGAAAAGACAACCTGGTGGCATTGGATTAAAAAAAAAAAAAAACATTTCAAAACTCTATAGACATTCCTTTCCTACTTGTTTATTGTCTGTGTGAATTCGCAAGTGTGTTCGAAGATAACCTAATCTTGCAAAACTCCTACCACATATTTCGCAGTTAAAAGGTTTGTCATTGCTGTGAGTTGATAAATGGGCTCGTAGATAATGAGGTCGTATGAAACTCTTAGCACAAATTTTGCATTTGAAAGGTCTGTAATCTCTGTGAACTGAAGAGTGAACTAGAAGATAAGCGATAAGTGGAAAGCTCTTACCACAAATTTTTCAAATCAAATTGAAAGGCTTATCACCTGTATACATTCGTTCGTGATTTTGAAGAAGGTGCAAATATCCAAAAGTTTTACCACAAAATTTGCACTTGAAAGGATTATCATCTCTGTGACAAAATGAATGATTTTCCAGATAAAAATTGTATGAAAACACTTTACCACAAATTTTATTATACATTTAAAAGGCTTGTCATCTGAGTGGATAGTTTCATGTCTCTGACGGTACAAGGGTTGTGAAAAACCTTTGTCACATATTTTACATTTGAAAGGTTTCAATCCAGTATGAATTCCTTTGTGTCGTTCAAAATCATGTTTTCTTTGACAACTCCAACCACAAATGTCGCATTTAAAATGTCTCTCACCAACATGAATGCACATATGTCGCTTCAGATGTGTTTGTTCACTGAAATATTTGTCGCAATATTTGCACTTCAGCTCACACTTGGTTGATATGTTATCGCTGAATTCAGAGTCCTTATGTCCTGTTCATTTACGACCATGCTGGCATGTTCTGTGGACTCACATGCGTCAATATCTTGATCCCTGATAAGTTCTTGAAAAAGAGGATGAAGAGCCCTGTAAATCCATAGAATTGCGGTCATATAACTGAAGTCTGCGACAGTTCACCATAACTACGCACATAACCTCACGTCATGTTACTTCCCATATATTTTGTAAATCTCAAATTTATAATTTAGGAAGTACACTGAAAGACATTTTGACATTTTGTGCACAATTACATTCTATCAATGCAAAAACAGGTGGGTTCAAAGTCAGTTACATCCAAATAAAAAATGTGCTTCACATAAAAAATCAGAAAGCTAGCAAATTCAATTTTAAAGGCATGTTGGTCCGTTAAGTACAATATCAATTAATGGATGAGTTTAATACGGTCAATACTTAACAGTAAGGAATACATTAAATCTTTATGTTACAACAAGAGATAACATTTATACATAATGACAAACGTTTTCGCCAAATGGATTGGCATCTTCAGATCAAGTAAAACATGTTAACATAAATGAACACTTGAACTTATCTGGTTAAAAACAATCGTTAAAAATTAAAATGTTATGATGGGAATCAAATAATGTGCCATTAAAACAGGTGGTAAAATTAAATAATCCAGATATCTTGACATATATAGGAAGCAATGTATTGATAGAAGTATGTGACGAAGGGGGAAGACAAGACCTCTTCTAGTATTGCAGGTACCGTTCCGAAAAGGTTGTTGTTTTCTAATGCCAGGTGTTTGACAATAAAGTCATTTGACCTCTTGCACTCCAATATTGAAAATGGCAAGTTGTAGCCGATTTAAGTGAACACCATATTTTAACGTTTTGGTGGCTATTTCATTCACACACAACCCCCAGAATGTCTGGAGGACCACACCTGCTGTTGGTCCATTGGACCTAGCTGGGAGATCTTACAGTCTAGTGTTCATATTAACAACACTCAACACTTGAAACAGTGAATGAACTGTTGGAATGGTTCCCAAATCCTTGTGCCAGTAATATTCCAATTGATGGGAAATTTGTGAGAGAGAAGGGAAATGAAGAAGAATAACTGCAGTAACTGATGGCAAATATATGAAACAGTCATTTACCATCTCCATATTGATTTTTCAGCAAGAAGTCTTTCCTCCACACTATGCCAGCATTGTTAAGGAATTTCTTAAAAAGGAATTACAATGGCGCAGAATTGAAGTAATGACTTCCACTCTCTCTGTAATAACAACTTTGGATTTATTATTATTATTATTATTATTATTATTATTATTAATAATGTTCACTGGGTGTAGCAGTGTTTAAACATTTGCACAGTCACCAATAAAGCCCACATAGAACTTCAATACACATGTGGAAAAAATTATGCGAGTTGCTTTTTAATTGAATTCATGTTCAATGTATCAGGTTATGATTAATAGATGTAATCATATGAAACCCCACCCGCAATGACTTTTGGAACATAGTCTATATTTGGGTAATTTCATTTTATTATAGTATTCAAGATGAAAGATGCTACAAAATAGGACGGTTGTTCTGCTGAGTATGGATAAAAGAATAATGCCAGGAGGTTAAGAAGAGGTTGGCTTGAGTCCATAGGAACGGCAGCACGACTCTGGATTATTTGATTCCTATCATAACATTTTAATTTTTAACGATTATTTTTAACCAGATAAGTTCAAGTGTTCATTTATGTTAACACGTTTTACTTGACCTGAAGATGCCAATCCATTTGGCGAAAATGTTTGTCATTATGTATAAATGTTATCTCTTGTTGTAAAGATTTAATGTAATCCTTACTGTTAAGTATTGACTATATTAAACTCATCCATTAATTAGCAAATTCAAGCTTCCAGCATATCTTTGTCTGTGTCGTAACTTTATGGTGCTAAAGTAATGAAACTGTTTATAGAAAACACATTGTTAAAATTAGTTTTTTGTTTCTCTTGTAAAATTTTATAAAATGCATGTAGCTGGCTTTGTTACTAGACGACCCAGTTATAAGACAATGTTTCACATGTGTCATATACTTGGGAATTTCTTTTGTGCTGCAGGTTATGTATAACAGTGCAGCATTACTTTTGAAGAAAGGTATTACAAAGTAAGCAAACATACTAGTATGCTCCATGCTCACCTATTCAAGTATTCATCCTCTGTCATCTCCTCTTCTACTGGCTCCTCTTTCACAGACAACAGAATATGTGACTCTTCCTGGAGAATAAAAATGCTGTTAACATATACCGAACTTATTACAGACAAAGCCAAGACAATATTTATCCCTGTGGTAGCTGCATGGTCTAGACCAGTGCTCTTTGCACAAGAACACTCTTCATCTGTGTGCGTGCGTGCGTGCGTGTGTGTGTGTGTGTGTGTGTGTGTGGGGGGGGGGGGTGTACTTCATGAGGACCTGAAGATCATTCGTATCATGTATTAATATAAAAAATGTAATAAAATAACAAGTTACTGAGGGAATATTATCATACAACATTATTTCAAATAAGTAGTTTGGCTGTACTGATCTGCGCCCAGCCTAAGGTGTCCTGGGAATGAAAACTAAGGAAGATGTACACTACTGACCTCAGGTTCACACTACTCAAGGACACGTAAAACAATTACAGTATAACATTACTCCATCAAAGTGGCCATATTGGCATATGTCGCAGTTATTTTTTTACAGTCCATCTTGAATCTTGCATACAGTACTTTTAACACTTAAATATAAATGATTGATTAAATGGCAAACTTACTAGTGTAGGTGTACTAGAGGCTCTGATAATGGTGTGAAGGATACACCGAAACAGTTGTAAGCCACACGTGGTTATATAATTTAACACTAGTAAGTTTGCCATTTAACCAATCATTTATCTTTTAGAGCAGGCCTGCACAAACAGCACTCAACGAGCACGCGCGCTCCTTCGGAGCGGTAGAGCAGTATTTACCGCTCGCCGAAACGGAGAGGAAGATACGTCAGAATAACATAGACTTGCTATAGGTAGAGGAGAGGGAAACGACCACTCAGTTATCTAGTGGAGTGCAGTGTGTAGGCCTATTCTCAGTAACTGTTTCACGTTGCTTACCTACTGCTACAGTCCAGTATGGAGGAATCTAAATGATGGAACATAACATTTAACGATTTACAGCTCGAACTTATTGATCTTCAATGTGACCTAAGGGCTAAAGATCGTTTGAATAATACTACTAGCCTGGTTGAGTTTTACAAGAATAAACATTAGCAATAATATCCACGACTACACAGGCTGGCTGTGAAAATGATTGCTATGTTTGGCTCAACATTTATATTTGTGAGCAACTGTTTTCTATAATCAACTTTAATAAAGGCAGACATCGAACATCTTTAACTGATGTTTCATTATGATCAGTAGGCTACTGTTCCTTTCAGCTGCCAACAGCATAAAACCTCGTTCTGATGTACTGATAAATAAAAATATAACAAAATGATATTGTACATATAAGTAGCTATAGAATTTCTATTACTTCTGTAAAATAAATATTTCTTTATTCATTAATAATAGTCCAAGACAGTTTAGCAAACACTGAACGGGAATTCATTTCATAAGCACTCGTAATAGTACTTCCATTTGTGTATATTTTGTACGAGATCACCCCTTCTTCCAGTCCACCCTTATACAGAGTGCAGCTAATATCTGCATTCCGCTCATGAGCTGTGAGCCGGCTTGGAGAGCGCAAACCTTGTGCAGGCCTATTTTAGAGTATTAAGAAAATAGGCTACATGGTTTATTATTTTTCTAACAATTTCTCCAAATATCACATTTACATCATTTCTGCACCTTCTTATGTCAATACTGTAAATACTGAAAATGTACAAAAAAATTAATCAATTATACTATAGAATGAAACACAAAGAAAATTATCAAAATTTACAGCCAAATGTCAAGAATGATCGAAAATTTGAATTTTCTCAAAAGAAATCCAGTTCCAGATTAAACTTTTCAGCCACTAGCTTATCTTCCTATTGAATCTGCAAAAATTGAAGCAATAACCGAAAGTTTTCACGTTATAATTCCTTCTGCAATATGAAAATACCATCGAGCAAATGAAAATAGTTTTTTATGTAAAACGACTTACTTAGTTAAATGTAGTCAGAAAATTATTATTTGTAGAAGAGAAAGTTCTAAAACTAAACAATAAAATAGCTTACAAACAGGTTATGCAAAACTGTAAAATTGGATAAATTTCTATTCATAGTTAGGGTGAGACAAACTCAAGTTAAAAATTTTGGATTGATGAAACATATTAACAAAACGATAGAAGTCTTGTTTTCGTGTTATTATAATGTCTAATTAGGGTAATGAAAAATGTTTCAGACATAGTAGAGATTACAGGAGTAGACTACATTTGATATGAAGACTATTACGAATGTATTGGAAATCTATACTATAAACTGAATTTTATTGTAAGAGTCAGGACAAATGCCTGAGAAACAAAACTGTAACAGGACTGCCATTAATTAGTTTTACAAAGTTTTTTTAGTTGGTTATTTTACGACACTTTATCAACTGCTATGGTTATTTAGCATCTGAGTGATATGAAACTGATATTGCCAATGAGATGAGTTCAGGGTCACCGTCGAAAGTTACCCAGCATTTGCTTTTAATGGGTTGAAAGAAAATCACGGAAAAACCTTAAACAGTAACTTGTTCCAACCAGAATTTGAATCCAGGCCTGCTAGTTTCACGGTCAGATGTGCTAACCATTACTCCACAGCAATGGACTTTCATACTGTATTATACAGTATGTATATTAATGCACTCAAAAAAAGCACTGGAAAACCAGGGACAGTATGAGGAGACTCAATGTCGGCAAGTAAATTATAAAGTATTTTTCATGTTCGTAGTTACAACTATGATGAATTTTTATGTTTTTATGAATAATATGATCACATAAATCTTGTTCTAAACTTTTAAGATACCTTACTGAAAAATTGTCTCCGGGTGGTTATTCCTGTTTTCAAATATTTTCTATGCAGTAAATACCGATCTTCTGCAACTTCTGCATGTCTGACTAATGAATAAAAAGTATTATGTTGGTAATGTATTAATATTTCAGCCATTATATTGTAAACAAATTAAAAAATCACTTTTAAACGTTCAATACATTTATTCAGAAATGCATTCAGGTATACTTTCTTTATTTGTGCATGAATTTATTTATGCTGCGATATATTTATTTTTTACACCATATCAAAAGGAAGATATATAGGCCTATATCATACAATTTACAGCAATATGTAAGTTCTACCATCAGGGAATGAAAGAATGCGGAAATTAATGTTTTGGATTCACTTCAGTGCTGATTTTTAAATTATGATTATGACTAACAAATAAGCCCTCCTTTGCTTAACGATTGACTCACCTCAACTTCAGACTTCAATGTTCGTAATAAAGAAAGGTAATTTTCCCCACACTCTACTCCTAGTAAGTTATCTTCATTCAGGTCAGAGGATTCCATTTTGATCTTATTTATGTCCATTTCCAAGAAATTCCTTCCCTGTGTGACAAATATAAAGAATAAGTAAAAGCAATCCTACAGAACCAAATCAAAGGAGGCATAATTTCTTCTTCAATAATTGCGTACTACTAACAGTAAAGAATACTAAGTATGTGGGTTTACTTTCAGATACCCAATAATTTCCTAAGAATAGCATAGAACTATTTACCTGTTGTATATAATAATGAATGGATGTATTGCCGCCACATCGTCCACATTAAACCTCACGAGCAAAAAAATTACCATTTAAATGTAAAACACGATCGTGAATTATGTTGAAATATGACCATTATCGACAATAATCTCTATTTCCACTGGTACTAAAAATATTTTCTTGTTGGTGCAGTCCAGGCCCCCAAACACTCACTGGTCAGAAATGTGCCCTGGACCTCTTAAGCAAACTTAAGTGCTGTCTCATAAGCATGTGTCATTATGGCAGCAATACATCTATTGACTATGTACAACAGGTGAATAATTCTAGATTATTTTGTGGTTAGTATTGGGTGCGGGAAAGTAAAACCACGTCCTTAGCCTTAGTACTTTACACTATTCGATGTATGCAATTGTCAAAGAAAAAGAATAGTACCTCTTTTGGCTTAGTTATTCTCTAGAATTACCCAAGTAAATTATATTACGTTATTAATCAGTTATCAAAGGAAGAATAAGGATTCTTCAAAAAAGAACGAATTTACATATTACACATAGCATAAATGCTTACAGTTAACAGAGATTCTCCATTATCTGCATTTACTTCATTCTTTGCAGCTAAAGGGTCGAGCTCTTCCTTTACTTTAAACATATTCATAACATCTGAAAACAAATACACCAGTTCATTTTTACATAGCTAAACTGAATACATTACTTGTTTCACAATTGGTTATTGTTTGTAACACTTATTAAGAATAATAGGAGTAATGATTGGGTCTAGTATATTATTTTTATTTTATTTATTTTATTGTGTTATTTTACGACGCTTTATCAACATCTAGGTTATTTAGCGTCTAAATGGAATGAAGGTGATAATGCTGGTGAAATGAGTCCGGGGTCCAGCACCGAAAGTTACCCAGCATTTGCTCGTATTGGGTTGAGGGAAAACCCCGAAAAAAACCTCAACCAGGTAACTTGTCCCAACTGGGATTCGAACCCGGGCCACCTGGTTTCACGGCCAGAAGCGCTGACCATTACTCCACAGTGTGGACTAGTATATTATTCCATACCTATAGTTTCGTTGGTATGAATGTTTATTACGTCACATATGACGTTGTTTTCTGTTTTTCTTTATGATTATAAGTTGGAAGATGAGTATTTCACGGATGAGATTCAGAATCCTATCGTAAAAAACTTTAGCTTCATTACAGTAAAATAAATTGCACTGAACCAAACCATTCGGGGAGGGCAATGCTATGATACAAGAGCACAAATCCAAGAACTAATTTACAGTAGCTTTACTACAGTCAAATTACATTGGACCAAAACTTTCAGCACAATAGTAAGACAGGTACCAGGACCGCTAAAGTTTGCCACTGCCGCTAAGTTTGTTCTTGGATTTGTGCCCTGGATCAAAGAACAACAATCTGGATCTGCACATTCTTAAGAGGGGTATCTACCGTACAGTAAACTACACAATATATAATATTAAACTCTTATTATATAGAATCTTAGGACTAGCTTACATTTTAACTTCACTGAATATTAGATATCAGTATATACAGTATTTATTATAACGCTAAACATTTACTAATGACAGTTCAGACGAGTATATTGAGAAATCATGAGTTACAATTCGGTTTTGTTACATAGCATAAGAGATCATGTTTCTTAAAAAGAAAAGATTCTAGCCTTGAACGTTTTTCTTTCACTCTAGGCATATGTTACTTCGAAAAGCTTAATTTATATTATAGATATTAGAAACATTCATCAAATTTTCAGCCTGAAAAAGAATCGAGTATGTATTTGACAGTCTCACCAGCGAATAGGGATTATAAAGAATGGACACTTCGCGTTGGTACCTTTGATGTAGCTGGACTGATTTCAATGACCTTCAAGCCAGCTAAAGCGTCAGATTCTGCTTTCTCCCTAGAGTTGGTGCTGACATCACACCAGCTAGCAGTCGGCACAGTGGAAATATAACACATACAATTAATACATCTAGGTACATTATGTACTCAAATAAAATAAATTAGATCCATAAAATAATAAATCCGTCATTAACTGTAATGTCTAGACTCTAGAGTTTCTTTATAATGAGAGTTGAGGCATTGACCCCAACAACAATTAAAATATGTAATGATTTGATAGCGCTGAAAATGGAAAAACAAAACTCTTATGAGAAGTAAAACCATATACCTATATTATATTATATACAAATATTAAACGAATTCGGTACTTAATATTATAATGTATTATATTATTTTATAATATAATTTATGATATCTGAAATATAAAATATTATTATTACAACTAGTTTGTCACTGAGAAATAAGGAAAAGCTGTTAACTTGAATTTATTTGAAGCAAAGCGTTACTGGATTATGCAATAAGGTAGGCGATGTTTGGATCCTGTGTCTCAACTCTATTCTCAATTATTATCTTAGCATGTGCTCGATTACACTAACCTCTAGCGCTTGAAAGTGGAACTATACGCTGGCGCACAGAGAAACAAAACACAGGAAAATTCGCTCAGTGTCCATTCTTTATAATCCCTATTCGCTGGTCTAACCAACAGCCATCAAGCAAAAAAATTGAAAACTGAAAAGTTCGGCCAATCACCAATCATATTATTGCCTAGCCTATAATAATTACCAAAAAAAAAAACCAATTAATTATGTATTTTGAAACATGTAATGTAAGAACAGCTAATGAGAAACTAAGGCATTACTTGAAACCCATAAACATGACAAAGTGAAATAATTACCTTGTTGGCATGCATCTTTATTCGTCCCGGCATATGTCGTCGCAGCACTAATGTTTGAAGCTGCAGTACCCATAGGAGACGGAATTGTTTGAGGCATAGCTGCCAAGCCTGCAGCCTGCTCATTTGCAGCTTGTAAACCTATGAGACTAGGCGTATCTGAAAATAAAGAAAGGAATGATTAAATCGGAAATTTTAAACATGAATGACATAAAAACATTGCTAGTGTACTAATTACCTACAGGAGCAGAAGAGCCAATCTTCGCCCTCCTAGCATACGTCCGCAAATTCTTGTCATGCCTGAAAGTTAGGGTAGTCTCCGGTGATAAGGTTACTCGAGGCACAGCTGGGCTAGGTGGTGGGCTCTGGATTTTAGGGTTGAATGGCATCACTATTCCATTGGCATGGAGAGTGGGTACTGCAGTGTGCTTAAGTCTGACTGTATGTGCAGACCTATAATAGTCAGACTCTATGAAGTGGTCCATACAGATTTTCAAGCCTTGTTTGACCTCTGAGGCAACTCGATAGCGGTCCTCTAGCCCACAAAATCTGATCCACTTCCAACACCTGAAAAGCAATGGAGGGAAAATCTTAAAGAACATCGTAGAAGCTCCGCCCACCATCCCCTCCACCTTTCCCCCACTATTAATATTTGAGGAGAAATATTCGTTCCAGCGCTGGAGATCGAACCCGGGTCCTTGGTTCTACGTACCAAGTGCTCTGACCACTGAGCTACGCCGAATTCAATCCACAGCACTGGACCGAATCCTCCTCCTTCAATGTTTCCCTTTGTGGCCTGACTCCAAGTTAGGCATATATGTTGACATATATGTCCAATGTCAACTGCCATTATATTAGGAGCGCACTCAATTGAGTGACTTATTTGACCGGGATTTCGCAGTTAAGTGCACAGTAATCTGTACAGACATATGCTCTGCAGCTATGAGAATATTATAGATTTATTAATTTGTCCTACAGAATAATATCTGTAATACTGACAATTAATATTTGAGGAGAAAAATACGTAGAACCAAGGACCCGGGTTTGATCCCCGGCGCCAAAGCGAATTTTTCTCCTCAAATATTAATTGTCAATATTACAAGAATACTTGGTACGTAGAACCAAGGACCCGGGTTTGATCCCCAGCGCCGGAGCGAATTTTTCTCCTCAAATATTAATTGTCAATATTACAGATATTATTCTGTAGGACAAATTAATAAATATATAATATTTCCCCCACAAGTTCACCAGATACTCTAGCGGGAAAGAGTGGAAGTAGGGGTCAGGGTGGGGTGTCACCTAGTGAACAAAAGTAGAACTGAAAGCACCATCTACAAAACAAAATTAGACATCTTGATTACACAACTTTTAACACTGTATCACTTCGGAATATGTATGATGAGACTTTCTTGTGTTAAATATTAACATACCTTGTTAACATGTTTCGACATACTTTGGGTATCTTCAGAACTGGTTGTTGTTGATGTTGGCGCCTCTTGTTTCCTGTGAGGGTACGTTCGTAGTGTAGAGTCAAAGAGTGTATATGTTTTGAAATTGAGTTGTGTGTTGAGAATATCGTTGGGGTGTTTTTTCGTGTGTCTGTATATTTCATATTGTTCTAGTGTGTTGTGTATATTTCACATTATTCTAGTGTCTCTACAGTCTACTAAGCCTATATACAGTAACGAAGCTTGAGTTTTGAGGGTACTAGAAACAATAGACTGTGACGGTACTATTTTCCACTGCCCGTAATGAGGCGATATTAGCGATCCTAGGTGAGCAACTACCTAATGTTTGCATAGTTACTACGTATTGAGCTTCGCGACTGTATATAGTAGACTGTGCTACTAGTATGTCGAGTTGGACATTGGAGGATCGAATCCCGCTTAGGAAAGGTAAGTAATTTAAAAATATAATAGGCTATCAATTGTAGTCGGTTTAATGTCTTAAATATAAGTAATGTGTAAAATTAGTGACATTGTGAGTGATATAAAATAGGTGACAAACTGATAAGATATGACAGATAGAGGAGAAGGAGAGTAGTAGGAGAAAAAGAGAAGAGTGTAATTTGGTTTTATTTCCGAGTAAATAAGATGACGTCATGACTGGCGGTATTCGAAATATTCGCCGCTCTGGTATTGTGTACTTGTTCCGTTGTACAATTAAAACGTAGAGCAAAACTATTTCTTTACTTCTTCTTTAATATCAAAAACATCATTAAATGACAGTCGGATAGATAGCGAGAGGAGAATAAAATATATTTTAAGAGGAAATAACAAGGGGTGGGGCGTATGGCCAAGAGAAAAATTACCATGACAGCACTGGTGTTACGTTCATAACACTGGTGAGTGTTGTGTTATGCCAAATACGTGAGTGTGTCGAACGCACATTTGGCTTCCCGCACATTTCATTTTGGTTTGTTGTGTTTTGTGTTATGCTACATACGTCGAATGCACATTTACTTAATTATGGCTGGCTAGTGGCTAGGCAATGAGCCACCGGGAGAGACCAGCTGTTGTGTGGCGAGAGTGGGGATAACTTCCCTGCCGATTTAGCCAAAAATAATAACTTATCTACTGCATCTGTGTTATTTTAAGAGACCGAGATGTCTAATAATTCGCATTACTTGTGAGTGATCATAGGAAAACTGGTAGCAGCAACAGATATTGGGTACAAGTTAAATTATTAAGCAATGGTAAACTTTAGCGGTCCCTTGCACGCATGCAAGTACAACGGGATTCAAAAGCACTGCCATAATAAAAGAAGGCTGACGATTCTCTTTTTTCGTCAATATCTATTTCAGATTTCATTACAGTTTGACTGAAATTCGGAACCATCCAATTTTTTACTCCCACAATTTTAATTTTAAATGATTAAGCTCATCTAACCTATTGTTTCCTGAGAAGTGTAAGGCTTACGCTACACAGGACACAATGATAATACTAAAGCTTACCTCATAGGTTCATGAGGAAAAGTGAAAAAATGCTTCCCTCCCACAATCTTAATACTCTTGCATCCAGGAACAATGCATCTTCCTCGAATCTTCAGCTTATTGGCAGCCATCTTGCCTTCTCTCTCATAACGCTGTTGATCGTATACGTAATCAGCAAGTGGAGAAATCGGGTTCTCACGTAGTTCTAAGGTTCACCACCTACGACGTCGGGCGCTGATCATCTTATTTGATCCCCCAGCCGTAAGATGGTGTTGACCGCAGTTTCGTATTCTATTATCTCTTTACTCATAGTTCGGCAACAACGAGTTAGATGCTAACTCGTTGTTCGGCAATAATACCCTAATACGTAAATCAACTGGAAGCAGTGTTGCCAACACATAAATTGTATCCTCATTGGTGTAAACCTTAGAAATCAGTCAACATTAAAAAAAACTTATCCAATATATCTATATAAATAAAAGAAAATATTAATAAATATTATTCGATCTGTTGCTATGGATTGAACTTCGGCGTAGCTCAGTGGTTAGAGCACTTGGTACATACAACCAAGGACCCGGGTTTGATCTGTGCCGGCGCGAATTTTTCTCCTGTAATAACCACTGTTACCGTAACAGATATATTCTGTAGGACTAAAACATTAATCTTTACATAAATTAATTTTTATGCCACTGTCTCAGAACTATTTTGCAATTGCGTGAATGTCACGTTGAAGAGACTGACGGTAGTAATACTTTTGTGTGTACTTAAGATTTTTAAATAATCAGCAAATAATAAACAGAACTTTAATTAATGGTGAAGGATCAGCGGAGCAGAGAAAAATTCTCTCTGGCACTGGGACTCAAGCCCGGGTTTTCAGCTCTATCTACTAAGCCACACCGGATTCGAATTCAGATGCCGGATTGAATCCTCCCAGTTTAAGTTCCACCTCTTAGTTTCCCTTTAGTAGCCAACCCTCATGCACTGTGTCACAGATGTGTGACAGTGGCACAATGTCCAACACACTAATGTGTAGAGGTGCACTCATTACGAGTGCCTAAGTGGCCGGGATCCGACGGAATTAGCACCGTCTTAAATAACTGATTATATACGCATATCTAAGGAAATAGTGTGTCAGTGAAATGAAGGATTAATTAAGGGTGCAGTGAATATGGATGAATAGTGTTTAAGTATGAGAAGGGTCATGATGAGTTTATTTAATTAGTAGGAATGAGTAGGACATACTGTAAAGATAGGAAGAGTAGAGGAGCTAAAAGTAGGACTAGACTAGATAGGTATCAGTAGGACAAAGAAGTAATATAGATATAAAGCAAATAATAGGGTGTAGGCCTAGTTAAGACTATAGTACAGTAAAATAATTATTGTAGTGATTTGTAAATAAGTTGGGTCTGTGAAAATGAAGAGTAGAAAAAGTAATTGTTATGTTATTAGGAATAGGAAATAGTAGAAGGTAGGATTAGAAGGAAAGAAGGAATATTTAATAAACGCAGAAATATAGGAAGAGTGGTGAACGAACATGAAAGACATACTGGGTGAACATTAAATGATGAAGATAGGTCAGTCATTAACATCGGGTATTGTGCAAGTTGTAAATAGTATATGGAAGGGACTGCTGGCCCGAATACTATAATGTGAAGGGCCAGCAGGACCAAAGGTTTGAGTGAGAATAAACCATACTATCATGCGCATATCATATTATAGCGATGTATCAAAGTACATATGATCTGCTCCGCTGATCCTTCATCATATGATAACACGGATTTCCTGCATGGAAATATCATATTGCTGTAATACTTTAATTAATGATGATGATAGCAGCAACAGCAGCAGCAGCGGCAGCAGAAGCAGCTCTACAAATACATAAATAAGTTCGTAAAAATAAAATAGACAAAGTATAACAGTCTTTCAACATTTTATTTTTCCTTATATTCTCAACATGGTACTCGAATTAAAAAAAAATTGATAAACCATTATATAAAAACTTCTGTTCAGGTAATAATATTAAATCTCCAAATAATGGCACAAATATTATTTGCTCAGCATTAAAAGATCCAAAATCCTTATTGTCTGTGTGGGGTCAATGTTTGTTTCTATCGGTAACATTTAGTGGAAAAGTCTTATTATAGGGGTGTGATATTTTTATATTAACAATATACGCGAAATGTGAAAAAAAAAAAAAAAAAAAAAAAAAAAAAAAAAAAAACTTATTTTAATCCAGGAAAACTTAAATTCTTTAATGAAAGCTCAAAATTAAGTGAAATATATTCGCGAATTTTCGCGAAATTTATAAAAATCCACGAAATTACTGGTACTTCATAATCACGACATTTTCAACTAAAACAGGTTTCATGGAGAATTCGCAAGAATAATTACTCTCTTTTCCAAATAAAATGTGAAAATTTTGGTTATAAAATATACTTAAACATTTATACATATTTGATCATCCAGCATTACATGTGTGTGACATGGCAACGATATATGCATAGTTTTAGTGAATACACAAGCAGACAACACTTACTTCTCTTTCCCGTAACAACTGCCTTAGTGAGATCAAGAAGACAGTACCGTCACCCCCTCACAGTCGAATGAAATTGAGTTAATGATGCAAAACAATTTTCTGTTACTTTGAAAGGGATTGTTTCAAAATTTTATTATTTTTACTTTTCATGTTTCTTTAGGGTGCAAAATGTGCGCAAAATTGCTTGTTTTTTTATGAAATATTCACCAAAATTAAATAATTTTAATCACTGAAATCAAAGTAAAATAATCACCATAAAAATCACACCCCCACCTATTACTAACTACATATTTGAAAGACTTATCGTCTGTGTGAGATGGTTTATGGTATCAAAGATGGACACATTGTGTGAAACGTTTATCACATAATCTTGTATTTGAAAGACTTTACCACAGTATGAGTTACTCCATGCTGTTGAAGGTATTACTTTCTTGGAAAACTCTTATCACATATGTCGTACATGAAAAGCCTCTGTCTCAGTGAATACATATATTGTTCTCGCCAAGCTTAGACGACCTCACTCACACCACTCTGCTGACTCATGCCTTACCCAAAACATAATAAATCATACGGTGCATGCCTGTTAGTTATGCAGCGTTGTCACATTATGACTCTGAATTAGCCCAGCTGCTGGGCTGAGGCAAGTACAATGTATTTTTAACAGAGAAGTTAGTAGTTATCTCTTGCGGCAAGATAAGCTGACCTCTCTACTCGGGCTGAGGCCGTCTATTTTTCTTTTATTTTATTGGGTTATTTTACGACGCTGTACCAACATCTAGGTTATTTAGCATCTGAATGAAATGAAGGTGATAATGCCAGTGAAATGAGTCTGGGGTCCAGCACCGGAAGTTACCCAGCATTTGCTCGTATTGGGTTGAGGGAAAACCCCGGAAAAAACCTCAACCAGGTAACTTGCCCGACCGGGATTCGTACCCGGGCCACCTGGTTTCGCAGCAGACACGCTGACCGTTACTCCACAGGTGTGGATGAGGCCGTCTATGTTTGGCAATGCTGTTATAAAACAATTCAGTTATCGGACGCAGCCAACTGCATAACATAAACATCGAGAGCATGTTGATGTGACTTCCTTGACTTCTTTCCTCTGAGCCGGGGTCGTCTAAGCTTGGCGAGTACAATAGCTTGTTTTAGGTGTCGTGTCCTTAGGATTGCATCCCTGTAAGCACGTGATTCACTGCTTGGTGCCATCTTATCGATTCAGCTACAGCATTCAGTTCTGATGCAGTCTTCATGTATGTAGAAACATCCCTCCATCTCCTGCTGATACAGCTGTTGGATTGCTATGAAGCTCTTTCCACAGAATTCGCACCTCAGTTTATTCTGGATTAAAGAGTCATCTCTTAATTCGCAATTCTGAAGCAGTTCCTCACTGTATGTGGCTATGAGTATGACCACAGTCTAGTACATACAGTCACGAAGCTCAATACGTAGGGAATATGCATTCAATGACAATTGAACTTCAGTTGCTAGCCACTAGGATCGCTACTATCGCACAGTATATTGTTCCTAGTACTCTCAGTTGCTAACCACTTGGAGCGCTGTATCACGAGAAATGCAAAAAAATCACCTCAAGCTTCGTGACTGTATGTACTAAACTGTGGTATGACCATGCCAGTGTTTTGTATGATCTTCTCGCATGTGCTAAACTCTTGGAGTTCTTGGACCTGTAAACACATAAACCTGGGGTCACATACAGCAACTCCAAAGTCACAGTTCACACAATAAGGAGTATAAACTCTTGTGAGGTTAAGTTATTATCTATAATCCTCTTGGTAAATTGTAGTAAATTATACAGGTAAATCCATATACCCATATTAACTTATGCTGTCAATATTGACATACTATAGTCCCGTCACTCTAATTTCCGGCAGCCAATCGCGTTGCAGGTCGGTTACATTTAAACGTGTGCGTCTTGTGATTCGCCGATTCATTTTTTAAGGCTCGATAAATACTTAATATAATCGCCCACCATTTTAGCTCTTTCGTTGGCGTTTGCAGAAAGCACACGAAGACGTTATTTGCCGCTCAATTATTTGCTATATTACATTGCGTTTGATTTATTATCATAGGAGCTACGACATGATAATGTTTGATGGTGCAGCAAATAGATTCCTCATATGGTAGCTCGGCAACGTAAGAACACAAATGGCGAACGATACTACCTACCTAGACTTTGCCTAAAAATTGATAGTACAGTAGAACCCTTATTTAACATATTTTTGAGGACACAGCATAATAAACCTTAAACGGGGATTGACACTACAATAAATAGAGATTAGCTATGTGTGTTAAAAAAATTTAGACTACTTTTGCAAAAATTCAATTTACAGTAAAACCCCATTTTATCATTCTCATTTTTTAAGGAATAATCTGTTAAGTCGCAGCCAAATTACCTTAAGAATAATATAATTAATTCCCGCTTATAAGGAAACTCGGTTGAAGGAAAATCCCTCTTTTAAGGAATACTTTTCAAGTGGACTTTGTGATAATGAAGCCGAAATATCGAATCGATTTGCAATAATCCTTTTCCAGGGATGACTTTAATTATACACTGGAAACCACAGTCACCAACCATGAATAATTCTATCCTTTAACCTTCTAGCCTTATTGATATCAGTTACTGAATTAATTTTAGGTTAGCTGTAATTATATCTGTTAAAGATATGAGATAAAATGATCTTGTTGCTTAATTGTTAAAATTGAATGTGAATTATAATTGCTTTGGATTAACTTATCATGTTATTCTGTTATCAAATATAAAATTTTCATTCAGTTATGTTGGGTGTTCAATTCATTGCTGGTGAAATTGTAATTACCTTGCCCATCGTGAAATAATCCATGGCACGTTTCAGAATGGCAGTATTTGTGCTAGTGGGTTGATCTTCCATCCTGACAGCCTGGGTTCGATCTCCAGCCAGATCGTGGTGGACAAAGCAGGCATTGCAGAGGGTTTTTCTCCGGTACTCCCATCTCCCTTCATCATACCACCTCCAACTCATGTCATCTATCATCTGTAATAGTAAAAATAGTCTTAGGGATAGTAATACAGGTTTCCTGTGCTGATATAGGAAGGGTTTGGGGCTTATCAGTTTACTCGCGTGAGGATGGACTTGACTTTATTATTAGCTGAGGCAGGATAGCTGACAATGACAGACAGGACTTGGCTTACCGGGCTAATCGTCCGAGAAACGGGACCTGAGGCAGAATGGCCCACCTGTCAGCATCGGATTCACGAATTCCACCCCAGATCACCTGTTGGACTTGGACAATCAAATCATCGCATATATAGGGCCAAACCATGCCTAGGTGTATGGACCCATCCAGGGTCCAGCCTCATAAAGCCAAGCCAAGCCCAAAGCATTAAAATGTGTCTCAGTTATATGACTTTTATTGAACTCGCAATAGTGTCCGAAAATTCTCCAGCATATAAGGGTCTTAGTAAGACAGCAGGCATAAGAAAAAATTGTTTGCAGGGCATCACCTTAACCAGTTGAGAACTGCGAATTCGAGTCCGTCAAAAAAGTCATGAAAATAACAAAAGTAAAATTATTATAATTAATAGACCGAATATTTTATCATACTAGAACACTGGTATTCAATCCTTTTCGCTAGTGTACCCATAGAATAACATTTCTTTCTGCCTTCTTACCCTAAGTAACACAAGACTATGATTGATGTTGTATGCAAAATTTATTATTATTACTATTATTATTATTATTATTAATATCATCATTATTATACAATTATTATACACATAATAATTATTGATGATGTGATAGTGATAATAATAATAATAATAATAATAATAATAATAATAATAATAACAACAACAACAACAGTAGTAATAAATTATGTAACATGTTATTTTTTTTATCTTTTTTTTTTATCCAATGCCACCAGGTTGTCTTTTCGACATTTCTGGTTTTCTCTCCTGGGCATGGCTTAGTTGTAACCCACTTCTGAGGCTGGGGCGCCTGGAAGGCGGAGTTACATTACCCCGATGATGTGATAAGATGATTATGATAATGTGGTGCCAGGAGAGGTCTTAAATCTAAACTTAACCTGAATTCCAGACCATGGACGAACACAGGAATAATCCCCTTTAAGGAAAAATTCCTGTGCTCTAACCGGGAATCGAACCCGGGACCTCATGAACTATAGCTCTTCTTCTTTTTTTTTTTCTCTTTTCTCTTTTTTTTTTTTTATTATCTTCATATATTACTTAATCATTTGTGTTTGTATGCCATTTAGTAGGACTGCTAATCAACATTTTATGTCTTGTCACCCATATGTATTCTCCAATTAGTATATTAACTGAATAATATATCTCAAATAAATTAATCGTCCAATTTGTCTCGGGCATTTTAGATCTTATAAACTGTGTGTGTGTGTATTCCCCTTATGTTATGTAACTGATTTTGATTATGTGTAATTTTCTACTTTATTTTATATATTATGTAACTGATCTTGACCATTTGTAATTTTATATTATGTAACTGATCTTGTCTATTGTAATTTCCTACTATATTTTATGTAATTTTTAAGTTATTTTCTTTTGTGTTGTTCTGTAATCAAATTTTGTATCTCATGTATTTGTATTATTGAAACCTGGTTGAGTGGAAGAGAAGGCCTCATGGCCTTAACTCTGCCAGGCAAAATAAACCTACTACTACTACTACTACTACTACTACTACTATAGCCAGAAGCTCTGACCACTAGACCATGAGGCTGGTCATGTAACATGTTATTGAAGCTAGGAAAAACAAGAGTTGATATTGTAAAATAAAATATGTAAACTGCAATAATTATCAACAAGTATAATAAAATGTATTTATTAATTTAATGCAACAAGCACTTGACTCAAATCATTGTGCTTACAAATAAAGAAAACCGATTTTAGCAACAATGAAGTATAATAAAAAAAGTTAACATTTTTGCATACCTAGTCACTGAGATGCATACCCCTTCAAACAACAGGGTAGGCATACCATAGATTGAATACCAAAGTACCAGGATATTAAAAAAAAAAGCACGCATGCACGCACTACCCCCTCCCAGCAGATTTACCATACAAAAAAAGGACTGCACACATCTAATTTACTGATTGGCTTACTTTATCTTCAAACTTCATAAAGGATCTCCAACTGCTTCAAATTAATATACAAGATTGCACTTCAGGTCAGATGACTCGTGTTTGATCTCATTCACAACCGATTTCCCTTCTATGCATGCAAGGAATACGAAAGCTAGTATGTATGTCACACATGTGTTAAGTACAATTGTTGCGTAAAATGTGTTAAGTGCATTATTACTTCTCAGACATTCTTAAAGGAACTTATTTTTAATTGATTTTTGACAACAATCAATGTACCATTTTACTCTCATGTTTACTTATTGGGATTACTTGATAAACTGCTGTTTAATTAGGTAATAAAGATTAAAATTAGATTTATCAAAAATTAAGGAATTTGTATTTACAACAACACGGAAAGGGCATGACTGCATGAATATGACTGTGACCTGGAAGCAGGGGATGGTGCAATACTGTTACCAGCATCAGGCAGCCTTTAAGCAGGTATTATGCAGCTTCTCAGGTGCAAAATTATTTAATTTACTGCTTATGGAGTATGGTCAAATTTATTGGGTACAAAATACGAGGTAATTTTTTTTTTCATTCTTCAAGAACTTATTACAGAGGAATTTATATGTAATTGAGTCTCCGGAAATGTATTATTTTATTAAGCAAAGAAAGCAAGAAGTTGAGATGCAAATAAAAACAATATTGTCCTCACCTCTCATTCTCTGTTACTGTCTCTTCTATCACCTCTTCCTTCAAACCTTTCACATTCCACACGTGTTCCTAAAACAGAAAATATCACTGAATTACAGTAATTGTGAAAAAGAGATGGCACAGAAATGTTATACGAGGATAACACAGAATATCGTATTTATTTCTTTTAAGTGTTTGTTCAACGGCAGTGAAACTTCGATTATTGTAGTCTTCGCCTGTCATCATTTCTACTGACAATTGTTTGTTACTTCATACCATTAAACTCGATATTATCAGAATTGTGTTAGTAATCAATTTCACAGATCATGTACTGGTACATTTTTCCTAGACGAATAAAACACGCAATTTCTTTTACTGAATTATTCACCATAAATCCAAAGAGATTGCATATAAATCACTAGTACGTCCAGTAATGGAATATGGTGCTGCATGTTGGGATCCTTACAGATTAGAACATATTAAGACACTGGAAAAGATTCAAAAAGTGTTGTCGGAAAAATTCACCATTAAAATGGGACACACTCACGGACAGGAGAACGCGAATTCGATTATGCGCACTGTTCAAAACATACAGAGGTGAGCCTGCCTGGAGAGAAATAAAAAATAGGTTGCAGCCGCCAAATTACTCTTCAAGGAACGACCACTCATATAAATTGAGGGAAAGAAGGCAGAGGACGGACACTGGAAAGTTTTCTTTTCTCAATCGTACTATCAGGGACTGGAATGCTTTACCTGCAGACTTACTAAAGGCTTTACCAACAACCAAAAATGTATTTAAAAATAGGCTTAAGGACCTTGCTAATAGACTGTAATTATACACAGTATTTAAAGGGTGTAAATGATATTTTGTTATTGAAGTGTTGTATCAGTGAAGAATTATGTTGTGTCAGTGAAGTGTGTTTTATCAGTGAAGAAGTATGTCGTGTCAGTGAAGTGTGCTGTGTAAGTGAAATGTGTTCCTGTCAGTGAAGCTTTATAGTTTGTAGTGGCAGTGCAAAGTATTTGAACAGTGAAATGTTTTTGAAGTGTTAGTGAAATCAGGATAGAATCAGTGAAATGTGTCGTAGTTCCAGTGCAGTGAGTGAGTTGACAGCGAAATGAGTGTAATGTTGAAAGGTACTTGTGCAGATATGAACATATCATACTCGTGGGTTTTAGTTCGATCTTAGTTTTAAGATACAAATTAGATTTATTTCAAATGTTATTTTAAGTGATCGTTTCATTTAATTTAAGATATTCCCTGTTGTTACTATTATTATTATTATTATTATTATTATTATTAATTATTGTTAATATTAATTATTAGTATTATTATTAATTGTATTTTTAATTAATAAGTTTTTTATTGTCATTATTGAGTGTAATTAGTTACCTCTACCACTGGGTATATACCCATTGCAGTGTGAATACATACATACATACATACATACCATTTACTGAGAATTTCTGTAAACAGGCTAACAATTTCATCCCTTCTGATCATTTCCAAGATTACACATTTTTCTATTATTCCAATTGTTAATTTGATCCATATTATACTGAAGGATTATATTTTCAGAACAGATGGCCTAAACAGATGCCCAGAGAAAACATTTGTAAGAACCAAATCATTAATAAATATTATCCTTAAAAAAATTGAAGGGTGTGATCCCAAAACTCGCTGAGTTCATTTGGCCACTTTTATGATTTATACATATATATGATTTTTTTTTTTTGAGACATCTATCATTATATTTTAAATTTCTTTTCTTACTTGAAAACTCACTCAGTCCGTAGACTAAAGGATAAAAATCTTAACCAGTTATTTCATAAAAATGTACTGAACGCATTTTGGGGTCACACTCTTTAATTGCAGGCACTCAGAGTGTTTCCAAGCTTTCTGGCGATTTTCTCGTGAACTGAACCTCACCCACAAATATACGAGATTTAAAATAATTCTGCACATACCTACTCTTTGTATGCCAATGTGAACCTTTTTAAGCCTTCAATTTGCTATCAATTATTTGCAGTGGTGATATCTACCAAATAAACAAAGGCCATTTAAAGAACAAAGAGACAAAAAAACTTGTGTTTTGTGTTGTTGTTGTTTTCTAATGCCAGGCATTTGACAATAAAGTCATTTGACCTCTTGCACTCCAATATTTTTCGAAGATATTATCATGGTCAACCACTGAAGCACAGATTTTGAGGTGTTCCGAATCCATTTCTTGGTTACCTTTGTTTTGTAATAATAGCAAAACAATGTAAGCTGAGGACCACAGAATCTCATGAACTCTGTACACAGAGGGACAGAAATATCTGCAAGTCAATCTCGCTAGCTTTTGTGGAAGGTAAGTTATTACGAAATGAACAGCACTTACTTCAGGTTCTCTCTTCAAAGCAAAAACCGAAAAAGGAGGTAGAGTTTCTCCGCATTTTGCTTCTGTTACAAGATCAACGTTGAGTTCTTCGTAATCCACTCTTCTATCAATCATGTCCTGAAATATCAAATACACTCACTAAACAAGAGGAAGGGAAGATTTATAGTATGTTATTTCAACATCGTAAAATAAATTATAATTAAGCACAAAACTCTTAATTCCGAAATGACAATACACCATACACCATATTAACTTAAGTATCATGAAGATGTACGAAGATTCACACATGGGATATATGCACACTTGAGAATTGAAGAAAAAATTACAAGTATAAGCCAATGAAGTACCCACGTTTCTGTACAATGCTTAAAACAGTTAAAGTATCATTTCAGTTATGAAAATTATATCGCGTTTATTACGCTTTCAATTGTTTAAGTACAGTGGAAACTTGATTACTATAGTTTTCAGCTATCGTAATTTCGACTGACAATTGCTTGCTACTTCATACCATTAAGTTCGATTACTATCAAAATTGTATTAATCGTCAATTTGACAGGTCATGTACTGGTACACACCCGGAAACAAAATTTAGGCCACCTGAATTTTGTTTTTGAGTCTGTACATTCTTTGAGATGACTAACATTTGGACAATCTCCAGCATCTAATCATGTGCCCAAGGATTTCGTTTTGTAGGTCCACTGTCCTTGATACGTAAACATTTAAGAGCATGACCATTGTTAATTTGTACATCAATATCAAATTCAGATGCAATTTGTTTCACCGAATTTTACATAATTTACTGAGAATTTCAATTAACGTGCTTTAAGGACTAGAATTTCGTCACGTCTGATTAAACTAAATGCGACAGTATTAAGGGGATAGTTCTTGTAATACACAATTACATGTTAAAAATTAAAACCTAAAAGAAAGATTTCATAACATTCCATGTGACTTTAGTGTACAATATATCCAAAGGATAAAAAGTTAAAGGTGATAAGGTTAAATTTAAAGCTAGAGGCTAAGACGAAAAAATAAAAATGAAATAACATTGAAAGAAAAAATCCGAAATATTTATCAGAGAGATCTTTGTTAGTGACACTTCTGAAACTTTTTTCCTCATACTCATAATACACCAGTTACCTGAATTATACAAACAGAAAAAAATTTGCAGTTCCAGAGGATTTTACTAATAATAATTAAGCACTGACTCACCTTAATTTCTAACTTCAACACTGAACATGAATCATATTTTTCACTTTTGATGTCCAATACATTATCAAAACTCATTTCAGACGGTTCCATCTTGATTCTGTTCATGTTCATTTCTAACAATCTTCCTTCCTGTATGTCAAATATTACGAATAATAGTAAATTATAATATTTTCTTAAGAATCAGATTATAGAGGAAGAAAATTTAAATTTTTAATACGGAAGTAAAGAATTATAAGATATCACTAAAATAGGCCTACTTACAGTTGACAGGGATTTCACTTCATCTCCATCTGTGATGTCTTCTATCCTTTGAGACAATGTGTGCATCTTCTGTGTGTCAGACACATTCATAATAACTGAAAGGAAAGTTTTCCATTTATGCTTGTATGTTCACATTTAACATAACACTAATAATTCAGTTGAAAAACTTATCACGATATTCTCCTTGGAAAGATATAAAAGCAAATTCAAATCATAATTTCATAAAATTATAACCACAGTAGCCTAAATAAGATATTTACAGAACCTATCTTGGATATGGCCAAACCATTTTAAAACCAAAGAAATACGAGTTACACTGCAGATATGGACAACACTACAAGTGAGGACAGAGAATAAGACAGAAGGTGATTACTAAAATTACAGAGCCTATAATGGTAGTAATTAAGACGCGAGTATGTTTGTTTATGAAACGAGCACAAGCGAGTTTCATAATTTTCATACGAGCGTCTTAATTACCATTATAGGCAAGTTTCATACAACTTTTTATGCTCGACCATATTTCTAACTTGAAATTATTCATAAATATTCATGTTATGGTTATGTAAGTGATGAGCAGAACTGACCTAAATTGTGAGATGTGCGCAGACGCGAAAGTATTGATTTTTTCTGAGGAACAACAATGTCATTGACCTTGATATAATCTAGAGAATAACATGAACATTAATTTTGATATAACCTGGAAATTGATTTAGAATTGAAAAACGAGATGACAAATTGAATTTATTTGAATATTATTTACAATTAACGCTAATTATTATAGTAACAGAACATAACCTTCTGCGACAGTATTGGATTTCCAGCCTCCGTGACATTTCCCTCGTTGTCTTTCGATTGCATATCCAAGAATAATCGAAAACCTGAACTTTAATGAATAGGCGTACTTTAATGACATGCATTAAAGGACTGCTACCAGGTGTATAATTACTACATTTCGGCATGGTCGAGCATAAACTATATTACATATCTATATCTGTATGAGTGCATCAATATTTTCTCTATTTACAAAGACTATATCCTTATACTCCCATTATACTTTCGCCATAAGCCATTTATATTATGCCTAAACTGTTAAAAACCGACATAATACGTAGAACCCTGGGCCTACTAGTCCGAACTAAATGGAGCTGGGGTATATTCAGTTCATCGAAATTTCGGATTAAGTGGAGACAGGAATGCAAGCAGGGAAACCACACCTTATCCCCTCCCCACCTTTCACCGTCCACTGCTGGTTATTTATCTGCTCTTCGTCCAAAGAAACTGACAGATTATCTATTTCCCATAATAGTGTATACAGTAAAACAAGAACTAATTTATTCTCTAGTGGTAAAGTAGGTGTTACTGTGAATTGTACAGTCTTAGAAAAAAAGTTTTGTCGCACAGATACTTTATAAACATAAAATTTACACTGTCACACGTTAAAAGTGTTAAAATTGTTTAAAAAGGTATTTACCTTCGACAGACGGCCCGTTTCGACGCTATTTGTCGTCGTCTTCAGTGTCTCTTGACCCACTGCTGATTTTGGCTCTGCAATGTGCAGTTGTCGATGGACAACTGCACATCGCAGAGCCAAAATCAGCAGTGGTTCAAGAGACACTGAAGACGACGACAAATAGCGTCGAAACGGGCCGTCTGTCGAAGGTAAATACCTTTTTAAACAATTTTAACACTTTTAACGTGTGACAGTGTAAATTTTATGTTTTTAACAAAGTGTTAACGAGAACTTTAATCAATGGATACTTTATAAGTCTCAAAAAGGAGGCAATGCGCATGATCAAACATACAACAAAACTAATTTTATTATCTCAACTAGTCCTCTTGTGAACCAGGTCGCTCATCCTCTGATCATGTGGACTGATTTCTTTCTGTCCAACAAAAAAGTTTTGGTTGAGGTGATATCTCAGTGAGTTTTATTTACTCGTCGTGTTGGTTTACATCGGCCATGTTGTGACGTCAGAATCGTTTGTCAAACTTGACGAAAATTAAGCGATATCCTACAATAAAACAATCCCAAAACTTTTTTCTAAGACTGTACATCGTGAGTTTCTAAATACTATAGCATTAAATTCAGTTTCAGTTCAAATACACTTTTTTTCTCCTCTCTCTCTCTTGCATGTTCAGATTATCCGAAATGTCGGATTAGAGGAGATGTACATAGCATAGATATGATACTACAGGGTGCATAAGCCTCCCCCCATTATCTCCCATAAAATACTTTTGCCATAACGCTTCTATATCATGCCTAAACCATCAAAAACCGACATAAATTATACATAACATAGATGAGTGTCAACAGTAATGCCTAACTCATATCGTAAATGATTTCGTGACGTCATACACATTGGACTCTCCTATGAAATTAAGTTACTGATATTTATTATTACTGGTATATATCACAATGTAAACAGCAAGTTCAAAAATCATGTACTAGCCCATTCTTAATTACCTGTTAGTGAATCAGAATCAGACAATGTGGTCTTGGAGGAATGTGGTGATATCTTCAAATTGGACGACGGTGTAACATCTTTTGCAAACACCTCCATGCACTGCACAGGATTCCCTTCTGCAACTCTAGATTTTCTCGTATATGTCCTTAGAGCCTTATGCTTGTGTACAGGGATGATATATGGACAAGGATATGATGGGCTGCGCAGTCGATTTGTTCCATTTCTATTTTGGTCTGAGACGTCTGCCCCATTACAATGTATGGAAGGAATGGCAGTTGCGTTCAGTCGTGTCACTTTACCACAATAGTACTCACTTGTGTGAAAATGATTTATACACAGCCTCATATCTTCCGTGACATCTGCTGCCAATCTATACTGGTCCTCCAGTCCACAGAAACGCAGCCATTTCTGACATCTAAATTATAATAACAATAAAATGAAGTTCATGTACTGTATTAATTTTAATTCTTGCATTAGCTTCACTATCACATCTATTATTACCGTCTATTCACTTCAAAGTGCTAAAATCTCTCGTTATTTACTTTCAAAATGTATTAAAAATAATTATTACATGTTAAAAAAAAACTTTATAGCGTGCAGAGTAAAATAGGAAACTTGGAAGTTCACTGCTCCAGAAGTGCAGGTAATAGTACCCTTATTTCAACATCTGTACTATATTCAACCAAGTGCCCGTCTGCTATGAAATTACCATTGTCTGTATTTTGTATAATTATAAACTTACTAAAATATTAGTTACATTAATAGTATGTTGAACCATGTGCCAAGGTACATCACCTAGGGACAGTATGTAGCACTTCAGGAAAATTTAAAAAATCTGTACAAAAAATTACTTAAGTTAATTGAAACATTATTTTTTCTAAGATACTTTACACTTCAAAGACACTGTAGTTAATAATAAAGAGTCATAAAGCTTATACAAAAATAAAAATATTAAATTTCAAAAACTGTCCCTAGGTACAACAGCTTCCCCTACACTGTAGTATCACTGTCATAAAATGTTTACCTTGCTGGTTCTCTTGGAAATGCAAAAAAACTCATTTTGCATCCTGATTTGTAGACATTTGTGCATCTAGGAGCACAACATGCACGTTTATTAGGCATGTTAAATCCAGATATGTTCGCAAGTTTACACGAAAATTCTTTTAACATTATTTCCTAAAACATGTTTTGTTTAATAGATCGGTCGATTGATATCACCGATATTCGGGAGGATCGATTTATACGTAGTGATGCTGTCATCCATTGGCAACATCATGAACTATTCATTCCACCTTCCACCTAGCGGAATTTTGGCAAAATGAAGCGAATTGGAGAATGCCACGAATAGCATCGTTAATGGCGGGTGGTTCAAATTGCTGTTCTATTAGTTTGTATTATTTTAAATTGTATGCTTAAGTAACTGCGTTATTTTTAACTCGTCATTCTCGTCTTTTGTGTTGCCAATAAGTCAACAGTTATAACTTTTGTGTTGATAATTTTTTTTTTATTTTGCGAGTAGTGTAGGCTATTTCTTATGCTTCACAGATATGGACAATAAATTCAAGAAAATCGCGTAGAAATGCATAGATATGCTGAAATATTAACAAGGGTTGGTTCACAACAATTCTCCTAAATTGAGGTATCGTATTATATTAACATGCATTAAAAAGGACCATGTATTATTAGTCTTATCACACATGTGTGCACACAGGAGGCGAAACCATTTTGGTCAAATCATCTGTTCAGCAGAGACCTGTCATCACCCAATTTCGTCAACTGGAAGGTTTCTTCATTTAAATCTTTGTAAATAACACCAATCTCATACCTGGAACCATATATTATACTGTTCTAAAAATCTACAGTTATTGTTCAACTTTCCAATATCATTAGGCCTTTAGTAAAGCAGACAGATGAGCAGTACAAAACCTTAGACTAATTGCTCATACTACGTAACTGTGAAGTTGCGAATTTAAAGCGGAATAGAAGCGTATTGAAACAAATTGCAAACAAAATCACCTTCAACAATCTCAAATACAGATTCATCACATTGCAAAAGTACCGGTACCTAATTAAAATATATAAGCTCGTAGCTGTTGTCAGGAGCGCCAGTCTTCGAATAATAAGTCCTTACCAAACAATAGGGAAGATGGAGAATGCAGGATTTGAAGTGAAACAACTATGAACGAATTACCAAACTAATAACTAAACCAGCACATTAACGCAAAAAATAGGAACAAAGTTTGGTAAAACGAGCGTTGAGGGACTTCCGCCGATTTTAGCAAGACTTCTGACTTCTGTTGCATTCAAATAATTATAAAATATGATAATTTGGTCCAGGGAGCATCCGTTTTTGGTGCAAAGATAATTCGTTTGGCGTGTTTCTCAAATGAAATTAACCTAAGTGGGTCAGTGTCTATTCCAAAATCGTTTGGTCTCAAATAGGCCTATGGACCTACTCCATTTGTTAAAGCAGAAGGAATTTCAGAATATTTCGTGATTGACAAGACTGTACGGATATATAAATGAAAAGATCTCTACCTGGAAAATTTGCTTCCAAAAAGGAAAAATCGTTACCGGTAATTAAAATTTTATACCGTAACTTTAATTGAAGATATTAAAAAAATATTTAACACAAAATCATATACAGCTGCCATCTTCCTCGATGTTCAAAAAGGTTTTATTAGAGTTTGGTATGAGGTATCATATATATAAGATCAGTAATTAGGCCTATGGGTCAAACTCTTTAACATTACTAATCTTGTTACTAATAACCATTTTCTTAAAAGAAAGAGCATTCCAAGTGCAATTTCAAGAACATTGCTACCTGGACAAATCTGGCAACCCAGGAGACTCAATAATTGTTCCTCAAACATTACTGGTACCGTACAGTACCTGTACTAAAATTCTCTTATATGATGATGACACAATGATATGTTGTGTAAGTCGAAAGTCATCATTAACTGTTTGTAAAGTAGAATACCACCTACATATAGAACTAGATCATACATAATTTCAAAACTGGTAAGTACATTTCCATCAATCATGATAATTATGCAATAATTTTTTAAGATATGTGTAAAGGCCTAGAGAAAACTTACATATACTATAAATCATTGTCCATTTTAATTTCAAAATATAGTTAAATATCTGAGAGTTCATTTTGACCATAAACTTACACTTCTTTAGCACAGACATGCCTATAATTAACTAGAGCCAAAGCAAGTGGGAGAATAAGCCTTATTTATCCTCTTGTCTTCTATAACAAAAAAAGTTGTGTAATGGCATATGTGAGTAGCAATTAAAATTTCATTTATTCAGGAAATATTACTTTTGACTATATTCTAACAGCCATATGCTGCTCCTGTTTGGATATACATCCCCAAAAGTATTTTTAAACATCTTCAAGTCACACAAAATAAGGCTCTGAGAATTATTCATACTTCTGATTGTATACCAGAACATCACAAATCCACGAAGACTAAATTAATATGAACTATTGCAAGATATATTGCAAAAAAAGTCAAGGATTTCTATAAAATGTTGATGAAAGTAAAGAGGGTACAAACTATTGGAAAATATAACGTGCCTGCATATTCAAAGCATAAGACATAGGCTACAATTGTTTCTGTAAGAAATTAATACCAGTACCGCTATGCTACTTCTTTGTTAAGTACTGTAGTGTTATGATAACAATTCAGAAATTCAAACGTCAGAACTTATTTTTGTAAGATCTTATTGTATAAGTGAAAAAAAAAAAAAAAACTGTCTCTGTTTTGATACTTACCAATGGTGAAAAATTGGGGGGGAATAAAAAGCTTTTGAACTACACCTGCAGCTCCTTTGCTCAAATAACGACATTAACAATGCCTATACATTAACTATGATTTCAAGCAGGGACAGCATGAGTTTCATCTATCCCCAGCAACAGTATAAGTAATTTAAAAACTCTCGAAAGGCGCATTTTCCAAATGGCATCTCTAACTACAGTATGTACTGGTAATGTAAATTTATCTACTGGGATATCAGTAATTATTGTAAGTTTAACCATAAATAATCATTAATGTGGCTCTACAATTTTCGTAATGTCCACAACCATGAAAAGAAGCAACAATTATAATATTTCCCAAACAAGGAAAATTTCCAAAACTTGTCTTCAATCATAGAACAATCAGTTTATTAAACACAATGGAGAAAATGTTCGAAAGACCAGTGCCCAAAATTCTCGCACCATGTTGATACAGTGAGTGAAATATTGCTGTAAAAGTAATGGGGGAATTAATGTCCACTGCTGTGGAGTAATGGTTATCATGTTTGACTGTGAAGGATTAGGCCCTGGTTCAAATTCTGGTTGGAACAAGTTATTTGGTTGTGGTTTTTACAAGGTTATCCTTCAACCAATTGAAACAGAATTGCTGGATAACTTTCGGCATTGGATTAGGACTCATTCCGCCTTCATTAATTTGAAATGAATCTATCATCTTTCAATAGTTTCAGGTCGACTGAGGATGCAGCAGGATGTAGTACTTCGATATGCATACAGATGACAGGAAGCTGCAGAAGTCTCAGGAGGATGAGAGGTCTTTTGTAGTAGACTCCATCGGAAGTGGGTGATGTGTAGCTGAATCGATAGAGGGCACCAAATAGGGAATCACAATACTTAGAGGAATGCCATCATCCATATACAAAGGAGGTAAGCACAATAGGCATCAGGCTGCAGTACATGCCTTTAGGCCCTCCTCCACAATATAAAAAAATGAAGGAAATCAGTGTAATAATATTTTTATCACATTCAGAGGTGTGAATATCATTATTTACAATGATAATACAGTAAACTGTCCGAATGGATACACTGGGAAATAATATTTCGACGTAAAAAAGGAAAATAGCAGAAGTTGTCTTTTATTGTAACGAGTCTAAATTAATATTATGAAGCTCAAACCTGACCCATATTTGTACGATCTATACTATTTCAACCCTGGCAGATGTATTAAAGCATTAGCAATTTGTATGGGTACCCTTAGCACTTTGTAACATTATGTGAACATTTCCGAACAAGTTTCAAGCACATATTAGCATGACAGGGAGCATATTATAGTGTTAACCAATAAAAGGAAGAAGGAAAAAATAACACGAAATAAATGGAAATTAAACAAGTTTTAATTTATAACAATTTTTTTATATTGCTCTGTTCAAAGCTACAATTAAAAAGTTAGTCATAAAAATAATACAGAAATTGTTATAAGAAGTACATTTTATATCATATAAGAAATTTGATCACATTTTAAAACAATTAATGAATTTAAATACTATTATAGTCACAATCATGCCATGGTATGAAAGAAAAATTTCACAATCTCGAGCGTGAATCGAACCTGCGACTTTCATACCATGGCATGATTGTGACTATAATAGTATTTAAATTCATTAATATGTCACATCAACGGACGTGTATACGTCACCAAACATCGTAAGATGAAGAATACATTTAAAACAATTATTCAATGTAACATTTATGAAAATCTCGCTTTAAAAACTGACCTTCAGTCTGAATTTTTGGAAAATATTTTCTTATGCACAGACCCAGAAACAAAATTTGAGCCACCTGAATTTTCCAAGTTCCAGTTATAACATACTGCACATGCTCAGTAAGCCCAAATTTTGTTTATGGGTCTGTACAAATAACAGTAAAAGTACTCATTTTAAGACATAATGAAGAAGTATATTATAAATAACTTACGGACATTAATAGGAAATTATAAACTTCTGACAACTGGTTATTCACTGCTATTTCTCCTAGTTTAACTGAATTGAAAGTAATCTCACAATGTTAGTTAAAACACAATCAAAAACAATTGAAAACCATAGGCAAAGAACATTCTAAGTCATATATTTTCTTTATAAAATTAGATATGTATGCCATCTGGTAGTATATTAACTGTACTACATTTTGAGCATTTCCTAGTCATGGGAACATTGACCTACGTCCAAAAAATTTACGCTTCTAAGGGTACATACATGTTGGAGCAACGATAAACGATAAAAGAAATGACCTAGAGACGCTTTGGTATTATCAAAGAATCAAGTGTTCATATCAGAGCAACGAGAATGCGGGAAGCGAACATTTTGATTTATCAGTAGAAGATATTCTATGCATCCACTTAATGAAAGAAGACTATAGGAAATATCAGCTGCTAAGTTCAAGGTTAATATAACTTAAATACGTACAAAATTAAACCCGTTTCTCATGCCAAAGATAGTATAAATTCGTTGTGCTGTGACTGGTTCTTGTGATCACACAATATATGACGAATAAATACACAACTGATCAATTTGCCAATATCTACAATAATTAATTTAATATGCCAAAATAATAATAAATCGATTAATATTCGGATATATTTATAACCACCGGTAATTATACAGATTAATATCATCTTAATCAGAGATCATATGAACGACAAGAGCGAAGAAAATGGAACTTTCCTTTTTCGTAGCTTTTATCGTTACTCCAATATGCACACCTCAATGACAATGCATGCTTCAATTCTCTCTGATATAGCATCGCTGCTTCTTTTATCGTTTATCGTCGCTCCAACTTGTACGTACCCTAAGTAGTACATGCCATGAAAGATCAGTCTGTGCATTATTACAGGGAAATACATCTCAAAATGAATCTCATGTGACTCAAAATATATTTTGCCTGTTGTCTTAATTGTAAATGAGAAATGTAGATTTGCAGTTTTGAAAATATTCAAGAATTAAAATTAAAATAGCTAGACTCAATATGTCTTCATATAAAAGAAATTAAATATAGTAAAACCTTGACATAACGCTTTTGTTTATAACACTTTCCAACTTTAAAACTCCTTCCCCCCCCTCCCCATCTCTTGACCCACCCTGTATGGGATGTTAAAATATCCCGTATATAACATTCCCACTTTTAATGCTGTTCCGCTTATTATAACCCTTTCCTCCTGTCCAGGGCAAATTATCCCGTAGTACAACGCTCATTGCTATCATAACTTGCATTAAAGGCTCTGGAATTAAGAAATTCAGTACATCTACAGAGCATCTCAATTTTTTCCGACAATGTCACTTTGTCTATCACCAAGAAGAAGCAGTCTCTCTTAATGAAGATGTCGTTAATGACCTCACAACTGCCAGCGGGTGGGCTTTTAGAGAGGTATAAACCTGACATTTGTAATGCAGACGAGTTCAGTCTCTTCTTTTGCTTATCCACAATACCGAGAAATTCCCTGGTGGGTAGCTGAGTAAGAGCAACTCCTGTACTACTGTTCATCAGCATCAGGACTTCATAGCTGTTGACAACAATCATTGCTGAACAACAGTCACTATCGAAGATCATTGGTCATACTGGCAGCCAAGAACACAGTAACAATGAACCACCAACAAAGTCACTAAATGGGTTGTCCATTGTTGGAACATTTAAGATGCTTATCTACTCTTGGGAGAAAAATTTGCAATTTTATCCAATTAAAAAAAATTTTTTCCCCATTACTTCACACACAATTAAGTATTTTAACACAAAATAAACCCTGAAATATTTTTTAGGGATAGGCAGGGGTCAATTTCTAGAAGTGACAACAGGAACTTGTTTGTTTTAGTCCTTGATCCACAGTTTTTATGTTAGAACAGAATTTATTTCACTGTCTTACACCTAAAATAACACAGAATAAGCTATGAAAATGGTTTTTCCATATCTTATCCCATTAAGGAAAAATGTCATTTTATTTTTTTTAAAATTGGCTGACCATGATAATATCTTTGAAAAATATTGGAGTGGAAGAGGTCAAATGACTTTACTGTCAAACGGCTGGCATTAGAAAACAACAACAATAATTTTTTGAAAATTTCAAACATAGAAATAAAAATTTAAGTTCCTGCAGTTTTAAATTAACTTTCTTATGCAGTAGGACACTGTTTGTAGTTTGATACTTAGCTACATTAATCAGCTTCATTTTGGTGCAAGAATGATGAAAATATCTCAAATCTAAGAACACTTTGTATTAACAGTGTTGTAAAACGCTGTAAAACTGAACATGGAGGAAAATAATCTACATCCTGAGTGTATGAAAAATTGTAAAACCAAATGCACAGTTTCCTAACTGTATGAAAAATAATAGTCAAACTCTACTATCAAATTCGAATTTTACACACAAAAAAATATATAAAATTGACAAAATGTGATGGAACTGCACTTCCAGTTTAAAGAAAGGGCGTTTCTGGTCAATAAAGACTTAACTAACCAAACATCAGAGACAAAAGTTATATATTTTTTTAAAACTAGAAAGTTCACACTTTCAGATGAAATCAATCATTCTTCTTAATGTATCCAGCTGTTTGCTGACAACATAAAGTCCACTATAGTCCACTGTAGTCTATTCAGCTGTTGTTTTTCACGAGAAATGAAGGATATTTTGATAGGTGTTCATTATAGATGCCAGTTACTAGTAGCCAGAGTTGGGGTGTAGTCAATATATACTGCAGGGCTGTGTCTTCTGCAACTGGTACTGATTTTAATTGACTTCTTTTGTGGTTTATGGATGGACAGTATAGAAGAATGTGTTCCAGATCTTCATCATGATTATTACACCACAGACAAGTAGGATTATCAGAAAGGTGAAATTGGTGTAGGTACAACTGAGTGACAATGTGACCTGTTCTGGCTCTTGTTAAAAATGTTTGAACATGTCTGGGCAAGTTTTTGTACATTTCCAGGTCATTTGGTTTCTTTTGTACAGACTGTGAAATTTTTCCTTTGTCAGAAGAGAGCCAATTGTTGATCCATAGGTTTGTAAAATGAGACTTTACTGAAGCAAAAGCACTGGATAGAGATATCACTTGAAGAGGTCTTGGTTGCAAATATGTTGCCTGTTTTGCAATATTATCAACTTTCTCGCTTCCAGGTATACCACAATGACTAGGTATCCATTGAAATGTTATTTCCTTTAGGAGTTCTTTTAGTTTACTTAGTTGTTTCTGAATTGGAATAATTCTATGTGCATATAGGTTTGGTACATATTTGATTATATTAAATATAGCCCCCTTGGAGTCGGTAAGTATGCAAATAGATTTTTCAGAAATTGGAGTAACACACTGAAGAGCAGCATCAATAGCTAGCAATAGTGTCAAGACTGGAGGAGGATGAACATGGTATGAAATAACTTTCATGATATTTTGGAATATAATACCCTGCTCCTGATATCCCATTATTAGGATTTAGAGATCCATCTATATTTCAGATGAAATAAAAAATAATAAAAACAAAAACTCATTTTTGAAGGAAAATTAAAAATTAACGGTAGATAAGTACCTTAACTTCTCACCCACCCTGAAGTATCAGAAGGTTTATTTCGTAATCTCTCTCATACTGAGAACGACACTGTAAGCACAAAGACAGAAGAGTGCGATTATATCATTAAAAGAACATTTTAGTAGTGTTCAATAATTGTTTTCATGTAAAACAAGCTATGGTTTTAGTACGTTATTTTTACGATGCTTTATCAACAGCTCACGTTATTTAGTGTCTGAATGAATTGAGGGTGGTAATGCCGGTGAAATGAGTCCGGGGTCCAGCACCGAAAGTTAACCAGCATTTGCTCATATTGGGTTGAGGGAAAACCCCGGAAAAAAACCTCAACCAGGTAACTTGCCCCGATCGGGAATCGAACCAGGATCACCTGGTTTTGCGGCCAAACGTGCTGACCGTTACTCCACAGGTGTGGACTTCAAACTATAATGTTTACACTAAGTAATAAGATAGAGTTCACGGTTCACACCTGTGGAGTAACGGTTAGCGTGTCTAGCCGCGAAACCAGGTGGCCCGGGTTCGATTCCCGGTCGGGGAAAGTTACCTGGTTGAGGTTTTTTCCGGGGATTTCCCTCAACCCAATATGAGCAAATGCTGGGTAACTTTCGGTGTTGGACCCCGGACTCATTTCACCAGCATTATCACCTTCATCTCATTCAGATGCTAAATAACCTAAGATGTTGATAAAGCGTCGTAAAATAACCTAATAAAATAAAAAAGATAGAGTTCACAGCTGTGGAGTAATGCTTAGCATGTCTGAGCTTGAAATGGGCAGACCTTGGGTGGGACAAGTTACCAGGTTGAATCATTTTTCCAGGATTTCATCTAAACCTATTAAGAGCAAATGCAACCACAGGCGTAACTCAATTGGCTGAGGCTCTTGCCTGCCAATCCTGAGTTGTGCTTGGATGTGGATTCTATTCCCGCTTGGGCTGATTACCTGGTTTGGTTTTTTTCGAGGTTTTCCCTAATCATAAGGCGAATGTCAGGTAATCTATGGCGAATCCTCGGCTCATCTTGTCAAATATCATCTCGTTATCACCAATTTTATCGACGCTAAATAAACTAGTAGTTGATACAGCGTTGTTAAATAATCAAGTAAAAAAAAAAGAGCAGATGCTGGGTAACTTTCAGCACTGGACTCTGAACTAATTTCACCGACATTATCACCTTCATCTCACTCAGACGTTAGATAACCATCACAGCTGATAAAGTGTCGTAAAATAAAATTAATAAAATGGAGTAGATATTATATTTTGAAACCATGTGTTCAAGGAAAAACAATTTCCCGCTCATAATGTTTTCCCACTTATAATAATATGCTCTTCACCCGGTTCCTTCAAGAGCATTATATCGAGGTTTTACTGTAGAATGTTTAAAATGTTCAACTACTCCACATTGTAAACATATTTGTGAAAATATTTCCATTCTTTGAAGCTAATGGGTTAATTATTGTCTTGTTTCAACCATATTCAAGACAAATGAGACTATTTTTTTTTTCAGCCAAAAACTCAACTTTTGTTTTACTTAACATATCCTGCAGTCAGTTTATTAATACAAAAGCAACTTTTTCACAAATATTACATTTGGAAGACTTCTTGTGTGTCGACTATTTAGTGGACACACTTTTGTATACATTGTTATTTCAATTGAAAGTGAGCTTACATAAATGAAAACCTAACATTCTAAATGTGCTAAGTGCCAGCCAATTTTTTTAAAATTTTATTTTATTCAATCAACATGCATTTCGCAGTGTGTTTTTGATCAATATCACAGAAAGTTGTTTTTGGCACTTAGCACATTTAGGATGTTAGGTCCTCAAATGTTACATACTTAAAAATATTATGTAATTGTGATTGTGAAAAAATATTGTATTTCTATGTGCAAATAGTAAGTTTAATGGGCATGAAGCTCCAAATTTCAGGGAAAAATAATTAGTTCCATAGTGATTTACTAAAAACGAGTTTTCTGTATGTCTACTTGTGACCTATTCTACAATTATTCCATTTTTGGAGAACTTATACAACTGTACTTGATGTATAAGTATTGTAAAGCTGATGACTTCCGAGTGTACAGCGCCAGTACTCAGATCTTATCAATAACACAGAGCATTATTGACCAGTGCGAACATGCTTCTAGCAGTGAAATGGTGGACCAAGATCTCATGAGCTATCTGGAAACAGTCTGGCATGTGTAAATTGATCCTTCCTGCTCCCTGATGACGAACATTACTGCTGTACATCACGTCACCACGGAGTGAGTTTGCCATTGGCCGAGAAGTGCTTCACGTCTATCAGTCGAATTGAAAATGAATCACTAAAAGAACTTATATTCAATTGTATAAAAGAGAACTTGGTACCTTCTCTTGTGGTGTCGCCTCCAGATGTAGAGACCCTCAGACTGGACTTAATATTACTTTTCTACCACGAATTTGACAATCCAAAAAATTTCTCAACTCTCCACAATCCATTTGGTCGCACGTTTTTGAATTTGAAGACTGAAGCAGGCAAAATTGTAGGTTTGTGGTGGAGTTCAACACCCTTGGATTACTTTGAACGTCTGATTAGAATATTCAAGAATGTTGTAATTGATATACTCAGAAACACAGAAACTGTTTCCCAAGAGAACATGAACTGGGACAATGACATGGTGATACCTCTGGAAGTTCTGGGAAGCCTGAACTGGCTGAATCGCAACGTGGATGGACTCAAAGTGCCTTATGATACATTCTACCTGACAGAGCTCACGGAAAAAGTGGATGTCCGAATGAACTACCTCAAGTGGTTGATGACAAAGGATCCGAACTTGCTGCCCGGATTTCCAAGATCGAAACAAAAAATTTATTTTTGCAATTATCCATTCCTGTTTGATGCTCAAGCGAAAACATTGCTACTACAAATGGATCAGTCGAACATCTCTACAGGACATCGAACATCTCTACAGGACAATCCATAACCAAGGCAAGAGCTCAAGTCTATCACTTCAAATTCAATATGTTGATGCTCTTGTCCAAGAGGACAGGATAACAACAATAAGCGATCTTAGTTTATTACTGAATATCAACCAAGGAAGTATGCATAAAATTTTCCACAAATACCTGTCTGTTCTTATCACTTGTAAAGCTTGTTATTGTAACATTCAAACAGCTGCATATTCACACCAATTGAAAAATGGATGTATATTAATATGAATTTTTTTACTTAAAATAGTGCATCATTCCTTAAAATATTTAGTATTCATCCTGAATCATCTTGTATTCTCAGTTTGCAGTGAACCAAAATTTCAATTGAAACATTCAACTAATACACCCCACCTGAACACAATGTCGAGGCCACTTGTGGAGAAAAACAGTTTCAGCCATGAATTGTATACTCAGAAGTCCATATGTTCATTACCATCGATGTTGTTGAAGTAGCTGTTTTAAACATTGAAAAATTCTTGCTCAGATATAGCACTTATAAACACCCTTAGTACAGTGAGTTTTGTGTGTTTTTTCAAAGAGTCATATTGCACAAAATTCTTGAAACAAATATATCATGTAAAAGTTTTGCAATCCTTGTGCGTATTTGTGCCTTTGAAGAAAATGATGTGGTGTAAGACCGAATGCACACAGAATCAGACACATCACGGTGCAATGTGATACAACATTTTGTCTGATGGTACTAGTTTCCCATTTATTTATTATGATGGGGTGCACACAGAATCAGATGAATAATAATAATAATAATAATCTGTAGTATGTCTACTACTCTGCTCTATATCACTCATTACTGATTTAATATACTTTTCATTATTGTGGGTCATGAAGTAGTCATAAACATACAAAATGACGTTTGTACATTACATTAATAATAATAATAATCCGTGGCGCTACAGCCCGTGAAGGGCCTAGACCGTCCACGGCTGCTGACCTCACGCCCACATGCCGAAGCAGAGGTGGACGATCATCCAACCAGAATGGAGGTATCGTGTGGTTAGCACGATAATCCCCCCAGCCGTTATAGCTGGCATTCGCAACCAGATTTTGCTACCTATCGTAACTCCCCAAGTGCATCACGATGCTGGGTTGGCACCGGTCCCATACACTGGCCGAAATGTACATTACATTAGTAGTATTTAATTATAAGGCACTTTCAATTGTATAGATTTTTAGGTGTCTTAGGCTTCCTTAGAAAATAATAACCAATAAAATAGAATTTCTGATATAGACAGTCTCATTCACTGACGCCATTTTCTAGCCTAGGTCAGTTTTTCAATTCCACACAGGCAGCAGATCAGTTGTTGCGAGCAGACCGTCTTAAGCTGTCGCGATGCATTGTAAGACACTATAAAGCAAAACATCGCATCGTGAAGAGGGACGCAGCATCTGATTCTGTGTGACCTGGCCTTAAATTCCTATCACATATATAACATTTGTAAAGTTTTATACCTACACAAGTAAATTTGTGCTGAAGATCAAAGAATAAAACGTTTGTCACAAGCATTGCATTTGAAATATTTGCTATGTCAGAGATGCCTGTTGTTTAAGATGACCAACAAATGTGATTTCTAAATCGTTCTCATAGAAATGCTATTGGGGCCAGCACAATCCACATCTCTACTCGTCCCCTTTGCTTGTGCAGGTTGGAGTATGCTACAGAGATCACAGATTTGTTGCAGGTTTAATTTTCTTTAACTCTTATTTCATCTTTGGAATGCAGCTGGATAGACCTGTAAAACCAAAATATAACTAATTACAAGATGAAATATCAGTTTCATAGTTACTTCATGGGACACTACAACAGTGTTCCGCAACCTTTTTTTACTCACGGCACACCCTAGACATGCCTAGACTCAACACGGCACACCAAAATGTTAATGCCCTCAAAAATATATGAAGTGACTCTCTTAATATAATTACGTAATGTAATCAAATTTACTATTATTATTATTATTATTATTATTATTATTATTGTTATTATTATTATTGTCAAACAGAAATAGATTCTTGCATTTATTAACAATTTATGAACTTTAATTCACTGTAGAAAGTACACATTTGAAGACATTATTACTCAAACAACCCTTGTCAAAATTGCTATTTTTCAGTAGAACAATAAAAATAAATAGAACAACACATGTCAGCTGTTTCCGTACAACTGGTGTTTATCCTTGTGGCTATTGCACCTGACATGAGTCTTTTTGGAGTCTAAAACATTTGAAATAGTAGCAAATGTGTCCTTAATTCAATTTCATTAAAAATGACAAGGGCTGTTTTTGTAATAATGTCTTCATTTCTATTACCAATATTAAAGTAAATAACTCTACTCGTACTTTCAATATGGCTGATCCGCGGCGGAATTGTTGACAGTGCAAGCCTAATTTCTTCATCGATGGATTTGAGTCTCTCCCTCTTTAATGTTTTAATTTCAGTTAACGTTGAGAAGCCCAGTTCACACGTATATGTAGTTAAAAACGACAATAACATTAACTTTTATTACTTCGTGCATCACAATTTTCAGAGGAGATGGCAAAGACTTAGGAACAATGGCTTCATGGTGAATGAGGCAATGGTCGCTCCGTATGTTATGATAATACTTCACTTACTTTAGCCACGAAACCTTTCATAGAAACGGCTCAATCTGTAAAACGCTAACGCAATCCTCCCATGTTAATTCACTACGGACCACATACTCATTAGTTGTACGAAATATTTCTTCACCGGTTGCTCGCTCGGGCACTTCTCTGCATAAAAAAAATGCAATTACATCCCCATCAATATATACCGAATGTAGAAAAGAAGTTGTGCGTGACCAGTAATATCGTCAATCTGAAGTGAGAACTTCTGACTGCTCTTTATTTTCTCCTTCATAATGTCTTGGATGTCACTGGACATGTCACCAACTCGGCAGCTGATAGAGAGGAATTTAATTTTTATTAATTTCTTACAATAATAGGTAAAAGTTCGCGTCACACCTTTCACCTTGTGGAGGCACACCGGTTGCTCAACACTGCACTACAACATTCAATATAGTCCTCATGCAATGTTATGCAGTCTAACCTCGATACAACAATTGTCTGGGACTATGAAAATATTATCGTTACTTCAGGCTTACTGTTCTATTGAGGGGCTACGAAATTTTACCCACATTTATGTTCTGAAGAAGAATATAATAGAAGCAAATATAAAACATTACCTACTATGAAATAACATCTTTTCACCATTTGATTACTCTACGTGACTTAAAAATTCATTTAACGTTCAGGTATGTTTTCTAAAAATCAGTAATTGTACTCTGTCTTTTGGTTTTAACGTTTTAAGCAACAAACGTGTTTCTTATTGCTTCGAACACAATTAGATGGTCCAGTGGTACACTAGAGACATCAAGCTACTTCAACGTCTTCTCCTGTTGCAGTCTGTAAATGCTTACATTCAGGATTAGTTTTACCACTTGCAACTCTGGTCTCTATTCCCTTGAGTTTCTTTATGAATGTTGCGAGTGTTGATTGTCCTAACCTTTTAGCCACTTCACTCTATTTTAGTTCATATCGAAATCACTAAATGCAGCTAGTTTAGTCTCCAAATTGATTGTTTTCGTGCTACATGTGTCGTCATTAACAAGTAAGGTTGCCAACCCTCCCATATTTCCCGAGATCTCACGTATTTAGCCCTAACTTTTAACAGTCTCCCGACTTACATATTTTTCTTCTCTTTGAGCATTTTTTCTCTTATTTTTGCATAATGTAAAAGTCTATTTCAAACATTTAATTTTTTCATGATCGAAGGTGATTTATATTACGGATTTAGTTGTTCCAGAGATACTCTGAAATGTGCAATTTCTGTAGAAGGTAATACTTGCCAGAAATAGTTCAGGTTTAAAATCAAACAATGTTAGAGTTAAAGACTCAGAAAAAAAAAAAACTAGCGAGTTGTTTGTAAGCATACCAGGCAGCAAAGCTCATGCAGAGAGTATTTTCTCTTATGAACAGTAAGTGAATAGATGTTCAAAACAGGAGCACGGAACATCTAATCAAATCAGAACTGTAAATCACAGTCAACTTCAACTAATCATGCAGGGAATGTTTACAATTTTTTAAAACTATTATGCGAGACAAAAGCTTCAAAATACTTAATTTAAGCCTAAGTGAATTGAATAATTTGCCAGCTTTCTATGTGAAATATTGCAGATTGCTGAGTCTCCCGTATTTTTTTTTCAAAAACCCTATTGGCAACCCTATTAACAAGTAACACTCGAATGTGAAAGGTACCAGTTGCAGGAACCATATAGACAAATCCTGTTAAGGGCCAAGCACTGTTGAAGTAGGTAGAATCCTTTTGTAATAATAATAATAATAATAATAATAATAATAATAATAATAATAATAATAATAATAATAATAATAATGATTTATTTTAGCTGGCAGAGTTAAGGCCGTAAGGCCTTCTCTTCCACTCAACCAGCAAAAAGAGTATATACATATGCATGAACTTACAAAGAATTCAACAATTTGATTTAGATGAGAGTTACATGTATACAAGAGTTATTTACGAATTAAACAACAAAATACTATGAACTATTAATTAAACAATGAAATAAACTGTGTAGCAGAATTAAGCTAAAATACATAGAATGTTAATATATTTTAAATAATATTAGATAATAGAAAGAGATTATTATGAGACAATTTTGAAAATACAGCACTATCAGGATGATGTTTAAAGAAAGAAGTAACAATGTAGTCAGTGATAGTTTAAATCAGTATGATTGGAGTGAAATGCTAATAAGGTTATCTTTTAAGCTGTTTTTAAAGGTACTTATTGTCTTGCAGCCTTGTCTTGTGACAAGGAATTCCATTGACGCGAGGTGGATACTGTAAAAGATGATGAATAACAATATAACAATATTCTCCTTGTACAGAATGCCAAGATTGGTCAATAAAAGTGTGAAAGAAGGTAGACGAGATAACGAAAAACATTTTTAAGAATGCAATAGCAAACGATAAGTGAAATATTGAACATGAAAATCCAGTAAATTAAAAACATTATTATGTTATCATTACATCGAGTTTTTTTTTTTCAAAATTTGACCATCATTGTAATGATGAATAAAACTTATTGAGAATATAGAAAATATGCTGGGACTGATCAAATTTATTGTTGCAACAGAGTTTATTGTTATATCAGTTTTTGTTGCATGGAGATTCGAGTGTATACATATCATTATTCTCTATAAACCACATGTTACTATTAATGAGGTAAAACATGTTGTTGTTTGTTGTTGTTTTCTAATGCCAGGCGTTTGACAATAAAGTCATTTGACCTCTTGCACTCCAATATTTTTCAAAGATATTATCATGGCCAGCCACTGAAGCACAGATTTTGAGGTGTTCCGAATCCATTTCTTGGTTTGAGTTGCACAATGGACAGTTAGGGGACTGATATATTCCAATTCTATGCGGGTGTTTGGCCAATCATGGCCTGTTGCCAATCTAAATGCAGCTACAGACGATTTTCGTGGTAAATCGGAAATTAACTGTGGATTATGATGCAGAGAGTTCCATTTTTTCCCTTGAGATTGTGTTATCAAATTTTGTTTGTTGAAGTCTAAGTATGTAGATTTAATAAATCTTTTCAGAGTAATAGTAGATTTAGTAACAGGTCTGTAAGTAGCATGAAGTAAAACATACATTACTAACATAGCGTAATAGTTTGTCATGCTCTGTTATGTCCTAGCTCACTCTGTGTAACAGTCACAAACATGTTTCATTCAATTTCTATACTGGAAATAGGAAAGGAAAAGAATTCAGAATTTATTTTTTAATAAGAAAGAGGGTGCTCAAAAATCCGGGATGAATGTTATTAAGAGTGGGATGAAAGAAAAAGAGAGGAGAGGGAAAGGACTGTACCTTAATTTTTTTCAGTGGATTTTTTTATGACACTGTATCAATATCTCAGGTTATTAGCGTCTGAATGAAATTTAGTGAGCTAATGCTGGTGAAATGAGTCCAAAGTGTAGCACCGATAGCTACCTAGCATTTGCTCATATTGGGTTGAAGGAAAACACCGGAGAAAATCTCAACCAGATAATTTGTCCCAACCGGGATTCGAACCCGGGCTACCATGTTTCGCTGTCAGATGCGCTGCTATTTCACAGGTGTGGACAGCTTAAAAATTTGTTTGTATGTTCAGAATATCCATTTTTCTACATTTCAACATGAGTTTCAGTTCGTTCTGCATAAAGAAGGAAGAACTGGACACTATGCTGCAACTTTACAGTAGTAGTAGTAGTTTATTGACATTTCTGGCTTTGAGCCAGAGGCCGTTTTAGGGTCTTATGCGTGCAGGACGCCCTCTCCCCTGCTACTGTACATAAATAACAATAAAAATATATATATATATACATATATGAGACTACTTATGCCAGTAGGTGTGTGAGTGCAGTGATTGATTCCTTTTATTTCGGTGTAGGCCTAATTTGTTAATTTGCGATATTCGTAGGGGGCTATTTAGTAGGAATTTAATATACATAGGCTACACATAAGGAATGGTGAACAGAAGAGTTCGGGGCAAAAAAAAATATCAGCTGATAGACAACGTTAAGGTATACGTATCGTATGGGGAGATTAAGAGGAAAGCAAGAAATTGGAAAGAATGGAAAATGCTGGGTTTGCAGTTAAAGACCTGCTCTTGGGCAGAACACTGTGCCTGCATTACATACATATTTTTTAAGATTTTTAAGTTTCCCTTTCCAGTGGCAGAAGCGTCAGAATGGTTATGGAGACTTTCATGAGGTAGAATTATTTTATTGATCTGCCTCTCTGTTGCTGTCGTGTCCTCTCAGACAGTATTCAAATTTCCAACACGTGTTTGCGGTTTTGTTTGTGTTTTAGTTTGGTGGTTGGGGCTGGTGGTAGTTGTAGAGAAGTTTCTCCAGTGTTGTTCTGTTGTTTCTGTTCGGTGGATTTGCGAAGATGTGTTGTGTACATACGTGATTCACTGCCAAATGTGTGTATTTCCTGTTTATGTTGTTTAGATGTGTGAAGAGTGGCTTCGTTTTTGTCGTAGTGTAAACTGTGTTGTTTCTGGTGCGTTTGTGTAGGTGGAAGATTTGGCGGAGAATTCTTCTTTTGCAGGTTTCGAATTTTGATTGGGTCGTTGAAGGGGCTTGTGTGAGGAAAATGGAGGGATGTATGCATAGGGATCGAACCAATGCTTTGTATAGGTGGAGGAGTGTTTCGGTTATACAGCCGGGTCGATTGATGCCACTTCCTCCAGGTTTCTTTAGCTACTTCGGTCCAGGAGAGTTTGGAGGTGAAGGGTATTCCTAGATATGTGAGATTTATATCTCATGCCAAAATTCAATTATGGAACCCAAAAGATACCATAAACATGGGGATTCTTTCTTTGTTATAGTACTCACGTATCAGTCAAGTCAAATTCCACTGTTACATCTGAAGTTTCTAGCTTCTTAATGCTGTCCTCATGCCATGGCTCTTCCTAAACAAAGAAAAAAGACAGTGAATAGCCGTGCGTGTGGATCAAGAGCTAGTGCTGGCTTTCTGTCTAGGCGGCTCAGGTTCGAGCCCGTCAAGTAGTGACAGAATTTCTGGTGGCCAAAGCCGATGCTGCAAAGGGGATTACGGGGTACTCATGTTCCACTCCTTCATTCCACCAATACACTTCACATTCCCCACCTACATCAGCTGAAATAGTTAAAAATAGTCTGAGGTGAAATGCTGAAGTTAGTACAGTGACTGACTGAAGGTAGGTTATTTTACGATGCTTTATCAACATCTTAGGTTATTTAGTGTCTGAATGAGATGAAGGTGATAATGCTGGTGAAATGAGTACGGGGTCCAGCACCGAAAGTTACCCAGCATTTGCTCATATTGGGTTGAGGGAAAACCCAGGAAAAAACCTCAACCAGATAACTTGCCCCAACCGGGAATCGAACCCGGGCCACCTGGTTTCACAGCCAGACGCGCTGACCGTTACTCCACAGGTGTGGACAAGTTAGTACATGTCCCCAATGATGATACAGAGGGGGGTTGGGAGGACGAACCCATTGCACTATGCACCTAGGGCAGCCCCCTCTGTGCATTGCCAGCCAGCACATGATGGACATTATGAAATGAGAATGAAGTGGAGGGTTGGCAGAATGTTGTAAATGCCCATGTATTGGGGAAACAGGAGAATTCCAGGAAAATTATGAATTGCAGCGTTATCTGCCACAAGTATCACTATAGATTTTTCACATAAAAATCCGTCAGGCAGGGACTTGAACATGGGCCGCCTGCATGTCAGGCCGAAGGTGTGACCACTTAGCAAACATAAGCATCAAGAAATGTCTTTCCTGTGTAAGAAATATGATAAATATGAAATATTTAATTTCATAACTGATAAAAGGAGATACCCATTTCTGATTATGAAAGCAGAGAAACGCAAAATATAGGAATATGTATGGTAAGACTTTCCTGTGTTAAATTGAATGTACCGCGTTTACAAGTTTCGATCTATTTATGTGTCATCTTCAGAACTGGTCGTTGTTGGTCTTGGCACCACTTGTTCTGTTTCCTGTGAGGGTGTGTTCCTGTGGTATAGTGTAGAGTCAAAGAGTATGTGTGTTTTGAAGTTGAGTTGTGTGTTGAGAATTTCGTTGGGGTGTGTTTTTGTGTGTCTGTATATTTCATATTGTTCTAGTGTGTTTAGTTTCTGGCTTTTTCGTTGGATGTGTAGTATTTCTATGTCTGTGTTGATGTCTCTGTGGGTGTGGTTAGCATTTGTGATGTGTTCTGCATATGTGGAGGTGTTTTGTAATTTTGTTATGGCTGTGATGTGTTCTTTGTAATGTGTTTGAAACGATCTGCATAATCACAAAAAAACATAAGAATACAACACAAACACAAGAACACAAAAAACATAAGAATACAACACAAACACAAGAACACAAAAAATACATCACACTAACATACGAAAACAAAAACACACACAAAATTGCAACCTCATTCAAGAAATTAAATTACAACATCGCATACAGAACAAATAACACTCTACAAAAACATCTCAACACACAAACAAACAAATACAACCACACAGGCGTATACAAACTCAAATGTAACACCTGCAACAACTTCTACATAGGACAGACAGGCAGATCGTTTCAAACACGTTATAAAGAACACATCACAGCCATAACAAAATTACAAAACACCTCCACATATGCAGAACACATCACAGATGCTAACCACACCCACAGAGACATCAACACAGACATGGAAATACTACACATCCAACCAAAAAGCCAGAAACTAAACACACTAGAACAATACGAAATATACAGACACACAAAAACACACCCCAACGAAATTCTCAACACACAACTCAACTTCAAAACACACACTCTCTTTGACTCTACACTATACCACAGGAACACACCCTCACAGGAAACAGAACAAGTGGTGCCAAGACCAACAACGACCAGTTCTGAAGATGACCCATAAATAGGTCGAAACATGTAAATGAGGTACGTTGAAATTTAACACAGGAAAGTCTTACCATACAGAAGTGATACAGTGTTAAAAGTTGTGTAATCAAGATGCAAAATATAGTATTATTACTTACAATTGATAGAGATTCCTCTGCTTCTCCATTTTTTAAGTCATTCTTGATAGCCGTTGCTTCAATTTTGGGTTCAGTTTTAGCCATATCAATGATAACAACATCCTTACTGTTTGCAGTTAAAGAGTTAGTGTCTGGTTCTAAATTAACTATATTAATGGCAACTGGGTCTTCATCTGTCACAGCCAAAGAGTCAATTTCAACGTCATTTTCACTTAAATGAAAATCTTCGTGAGTTGAAGTATGTCTCAGAAGGTCACTAAATCGTAAGAAGCTACTCTCACAAACATCACATTTGAAGGATTTGTTGCCTTTATGACTCAATGCATGTTCCCGGAGTGATCCCAAACGTTGAAAACTTTTATCACAAAAGTTGCACTTATGAAGCTTTCGAGTCTTTTTACATTTCTGGGTGTGTAAGTGCCATTGCAAAGATTTCCAATGCACATATTTTTTGCCACAAATATCGCAAGTGAAATTCTTTTCCTTTTTGTTCGTATTATGTTGCGTTTTTTTGTGTTTTCGAAGTTGAGCACGTCGCATAAACATTTTCCTGCATATATCACATTCGAATTTCTTCATGTTTGCATGAGTCAGTGTGTGTATTTTAAGTTCATGGAAGCTTGCAAAAAATTTTCCGCAAGTGTCACATTTCAGAGACCTTGCAACTGTGTCAGAGGGAGCCTGCTGTTTAGGATTAGGTACTTCGCCAAGAAATGTGATTTCCAAATCATTCTCGGTTTCTGCAGGTTGGGGTATGCTAGAGAAATTTACAGATTTGTTGCGGACTTCATTTTCTTGGATTGTTATATTATCATGAGAATGCAGCTGTGTCAACCTGTAAAACAAAAGATGACATAATATCATTCTCGTAGTTGCTCCATGGAACAACAAAGACAGTAAGAATTGGATGGAAGTTTACTAATACATGGATGACAAATGACAAGTCTTAGTAATTTCTGTTGCATAATACAATTTTACTAATTTGTCATAACATGCACATTTTACAAATGAAAGGCAGCCATATTAACAATTTCTGTTTTAGAATACTGTGCAGTCCACACCAGTGGAGTAACGGTCAGCGCGTCTGGCCGTGAAACCAGGTGGCCTGGGTTCGAATCCCGGTTGGGACAAGTTACCTGGTTGAGGTTTTTTCCGGGGTTTTTCCCTCAACCCAATACGAGCAAATGCTGGGTAACTTTCGGTGCTGGACCCCGGACTCATTTCACCGGCATTATCACCTTCATATCATTCAGATGCTAAATAACCTAGATGTTGATATAGCGTCGTAAAATAACCCAATAAAATAAAATAAATAAAATAAATACTGTGCAAAAATTAATGTTAGGAATGCTAAAATCAGTTTTATTTTATATTGCATTAATTTAAGTATTATTTCATGTTGCATTAATTGTACTGTAGTCCACACCTGTGGAGTAACGGTCAGCACGTCTGGCCGCGAAACCAGGTGGCCCGGGTTCGAATCCCGGTCGGGGCAAGTTACCTGGTTGAGGTTTTTTCTGGGGTTTTCCCTCAACCCAATACGAGCAAATGCTGGGTAACTTTCGGTGCTGGACCCCGGATTCATTTCACCGGCATTATCACCTTCACTTCATTCAGACGCTAAATTACCTAGATGTTGATACAGCGTCGTAAAATAACCCAATGAAAAAAAATTGTACTGTATGACACACACAACTTTACTGCTACCCTATATTCCACCTAGGAACAATAGGATATGAGAAGAAGAAGAAGATGACACACACAAAATATTCAATATTTGTGTGTTTCATTGCTGTAAAAATGGAGTAAATGATCTTCCCATCATGTTTCTTGATAAATTAAGAAAAGAAAAGAGTACTGTATATTATTTGAACGGTTTTATTTCAATTCGACGAAGAAAGTAAAATCAAATAAATGAAATGAGCTCACATGCATGCTCAATCAATAGGTCTGGTACCACAGAATAGGGGTTGGAAATACATGCGAGACTCAATTCGGCCGAACTTCAGGAAGAGAGCTATGTTAGAACTATATATTTACATATCTTTAAAATGAATCTTATTACTAATTGTTAAATTATTAAAAAAATATAGTTTGATTAATTTTTAAAATAGCCTACTCTTGGTTGTAGGGAAAATCCTATGTTACAGGACGTACTAGTAAAGAGGGCTTTGCTGTAGCAAGCAATGTCTCAAATTTAATTCTTGACATGCGAAATCTTCCTTTAAACTGGAATTCTGAATTACCTCCTCTGCCTAGTATGAATTTTTCTTCACTGTTTCTACCTCAATATGAAGTCATTAGCAATATTAAAAATGTTATGCAAATCTAGTCTTTCGGGTGAAGCTCCCTGTAAAGCAGATTTGAATAATTCAAATCTGCAATTCACCTGAAAGACTAGATTTGCATAATATATACGTCACTGTGTACGTTAACAGAAAACCACAATTCCAAGTCACACAGAGATTGTGTGCACTCGATGTGGGTCTCTGACATTTCGTCAGCCCACGCGAGTTGTGTGGATATAAAGGGAAAAGTTGAGATGGTGTTGGGTGGAGTTCCTGGGTAGCTCAGTTGGTAGAGCGCTGGTACGTTCAACCAGAGGTCCCGGGATCGATACCTGGCCCCGGAACAATTTTTCCCTTGAAATTATTAAAAATGTTATTTCTGCACTTTTTAGAAAGTTTACCAAATACAAAAGATTAGTAGAAAACATTCACGCGATTATAACTATTTTACAAAATATTACAAATTTTATGCAGCATTTCTTTGGTAAAACAAGCAAAACAGTAATTAACAGTGCTTATCACTTGTCACATATTTACCAATACAGAGTGGACAGTGACCTCTGCACCAAAATTTAAGAGGTGATCTAATGTTAAATATAACAAAACTTTTATTATACTTTTCCTTCGATGAAGCACCGTTAAGCAAAAGTCTTTGTCCAATGTTTGCAGTGCTCTATTGCGGTAATGGCCTGAAAGAAATGGCTGATTGCTATATAAGCAGAGAGGTGAAAATAATCTGAACAGTTAATCTCTTGAATCTTTTTTTTTTCCTTTTTTTGCAAATTAAACTTAGCCATGAATTTAAACTGAATAATAGCGAAAGTCGTTGAAATAAATCTTGCAGCGGAGTACAGCAGAGGGGGCGGGGAAGGTAAGGAGTGCAGGCCGTGCTTGCTTAGCATTATTGCAGCAGCCATGATGTTGCCAAATGCTTCATAGAAACATAACGATTTCCTCTAAAATGGTGAATGTTAAAGAAAAACTTATTTAGATTTTCCAAATCTCTCCTCATGATCTATTACCAGTTTAATTTTGATGCAGAGGTTACCATCCACCCTGTATAGATTTATGCAAGAAAAATGACCCTTTTTTTTTTTTTACGAATTTGTCGCTAGTAAAGACAGCAATATTAGCTTTGTGGAATTGGCCTCAGAACATCAAATACGATCCTCTTGCACTGTTATATATTAATCATTTCCGTTGTAATGCATATCTTGCTATTAAGCAAGCAAAACATATACTACTGACATAGCATCCACAAAACTTGTTATCAAGCTGTCTTAGATCACGTTCTACATTGTATAGATACACATTAGAATTAATTTTTTCTTATGCAAATTGCTACACTGAAAGCAAAGAAAGGAAATGAACACTGAATTGATATTTCAATCATAAAGGACTTAAAAACTGTGCACTACTATGGAATTTTGTACCTCATGTTACACTTAAATTCTTCACTATACTCACGTATCAGTCACTATCACATCTGGCATTGTATCCTGGGTGCCTTCCTCATTCCGTGACTCTTCCTAAACAAAGAAAATATGTTTGAGGTAGTGAATGTAGTAGCAAGAAGGCCATGGGTATAGCCCAGGCTAATCATCCAAGGCTACATTCGAGCACCGGGTTTGAATCACGTTTGAAGTTATTACGTGGCTCAGTTTTCTCCGATGTTTCCTCAAAATGTAAAGTGAATGTCACGTTACCCTTCGAAAAATCATCGGATTCATCATGCAATTACTAATCAATTACAACAATGCTAAATAAGTTCCCAGTTCCGAGAGCATCATGAAATATGCAATGAAAATAACAAGAACTGAAAAACGGATATTTTATAAAAATATGAATGAATAATTATGATACCAATTTGCCATATATTTTATAATTTGTAAGGATCCTACTTTATGGTACATAGGTTGAGGTGGGGAGTGACTGAAACCTAAATGCAATTAACACTTGTTTTAAACTTCCCCCTCAATATTTAAATTGACGTGTTATTGTTTAAATTAAATCTAATTGAAATAAATAGTTATTTAGCATGAGAAGTTTTGAAATGAAAGCAATGTGCGATTCATTATAGCCTCGTAACATTAAGTGAATTGCCAGTTTAAGGAAAAAACAAATTAATAATAATAATAATAATAATAATAATAATAATAGAGCAGTTTGGACTTTTTTCATTGCAAGTTATCAAAAATATATGTACCAGTACACACAATGTTTCGAAGAGTGGATCTCTCTTCACCTTCAGGTGAAAAGGAACCTACTCTGGGAATTGTTACAAACAGCTAACCTGTCTGATTAATCCAAGTAGGTTTCACCTGAAGACGAAGAGAGATCCACTCTTCGAAACGTTGTGTGGTTATATATTTTTGACAACTAGCTATGAAAAAAGTCCAAACTGCTCAATTACTGAACAATTCACTGTTGCTCTACCCCTCATTTAGATCAATAATAATAATAATAATAATAATAATAATAATAATAATAATAATAATAATAATAATAATAATAATAATATGGCGTGGCTCAGTTGGTTAAGGCGCTTGCCTGCCAGTCTGAAGTTGCGCTCGGGCGCGGGTTCGATTCCCGCTTGGGCTGATTATCTGGTTGGGTTTTTCCGAGGTTTTCCCCAACCGTAAGGTGAATGCCAGGTAATCTACGGCGAATCCTCAGCCTCCTCTCGCTATCATCAATCTCAACGACGCTAAATAATCTCGTAGTTGATACAGCGTCGTTAAATAACCAACTAAAATAATAATAATAATAATAATAATAATAATTTATTGCTAGAACAAAGATACAATCCGTGGCGCTACAGCCCACAAGGGGCCAAGATCAACCAGCTGGCTGCTGGCCTCACGGCCACATGCCAAAGCAGAGGTGGACGATCATCCAACCAGAATGGAGGTATCGTGCGGTTATAGCTGGTTTGCGTAACCGGATTTCACTACCTATCGTAGCTCCCCAAGTGCATCATGATGCTGGGTAGGCACCGCTCCCATACACTGGCCGAAATTTCATGGGAAAATTTCTTCCCCCATGAGGACTCGAACCAGCGCGCATTCCATAACGCAAGTCCTAGGCAGGATGCCTTAGACCACGACACCACAGCACGGGACAGAACAAAGATACATATTTTTTAATACAAAAATCACTCTAGTACCCCCAGAAACAATACATACTCATGCTCATGAACTTGGTACATTCATTACTGTCATTATATTAACATTTAATCAGACTGAAATTGATGATATTTCCTGGAAAATTACAATTTAATGGGTCCAGTATCCATCCATAGTATACTCCATGGCTGCATAGAATACGAAGCTTAAACACAAACTGGTTTTCATTTGATATATGCAGCTGCTGTTCTAACGCAAAATTGAACAATTTTCATTAAGGAATAACAGTGATATCATGTGCAACAGTGTAATCCAGAAAATTACAATCGTACTAATGCCGCTGTCAGTGCTGCCATATTTAGCAATAAATAAAATGATGAGGCTCAACAGGGTATTAAGACAAATATTTTTTTGTTACTTAATACAGCCAGAGCACCCAATGTATTATGATGGCAGATGTAAATGCCTACATACTGGGGAAATGGGAGAATCCTCGAAAAATGCTCATCTGTGACACTGTCCATTGCTGCAAGTTTCAGTATGAATTTTTCATATGAAATATCACAGGTCAGGCAGGGAACTCGAACACAGGCTGCCTGCATGACAGGCCAAAAATCTGACCATTCAACCACCATAGTGTTTAAGAAATACCTTTCTTGTGTAAGAAATATGACAGATAAGGAAACAGTTAAAATAAAAGGGAGTATGCTTTATTGATTATGGAATCATAACAGTACATTATGCAACGAGCCTATAATGGTAGTAATTAAGACGCGAGTATGTTTGTTTATGAAATGAGCGCAAGCGAGTTTCATAATTTTCATACGAGCATCTTAATTACCATTATAGGCAAGTTTCATACGACTTTTTATGCTCGACCATATTTCTAACTTGAAATTATTCATAAGTATTCATGTTATGGTTATGTGAGGAGCGGAACTGACCTGAATTGTGAGATGTGCGCAGACGCGAAAGTATTGATTTTTTCCGAGGCACGAATGTCATTGAACTTGATATAATCTAGAGAATAACATGAACATTAGTCTTGATATAACCTGGAAATTGATTTAGAATTGAAAAACGAGATGACAAATTGAATTTATTTGAATATTATTTACAATTAACGCTAATTATTATAGTAACAGAACATAATCTTCTGCGACAGTATTGGATTTCCAGCCTCCGTCACTTTTCGCTAATTGTCTTTCGATTGCTTATCCGAGAATAATCGATACTTGCGGTTTTATAATGGTACAATGGTGATTTCTCGTTGGCTGAACAACTGAATTATAATGAATAGGTGTACTTTAATGAGGTGCATTAAAGGGCTACTACCAGGAGTATAATTACTACATTTCGGCATGGTCGAGCATAAAAACAAAAAAAAGGTATGCTGTAATTACTTACAATTGAGAGCGATTCCTCCTCTTCCCCATCTGTGTATTTATTGTTGTCTTCATGAGTCAATGCATGTTGTTGAAGTTGTTTCAAATATACATAACTCTTATTACAAGAGTTGCACTTATGACGCCTGTGAATAGCATAATGTTTACTAATACCACGTTGATGTCCAAAAATCTTTCCACAGATGTTGCATTTAATTCTACAACTCCGACTTTCTGAGTGTTGTTGCAAAGAGATGAATTCCGCAAAAGTCTCTCCACAAATATAGCATGCGTAATTCTTGCTATTTTCTTTGTGTGTGGATTTGTGTCTTTGAAGATTAACATGTCGCACAAAACTCTTCTCACATATATCACATTCAAAAGCCTTCACGTTTGTACGAGTCAATGTGTGTTTCTCCTCTTCCCCATTTGTGTATTTATTGTTGTTTTCATGACTCAATGTATGTTGTTGAAGTTGTTTGAAATATTTAAAACTCTTATTACAAGTGTTGCACTTATGATGCCTGTGAGTAGCATAGTGTTTAATAACACCACGTTGATGTCGAAAAATCTTTCCACAGATGTTGCATTTAATTCTACAACTCCGACTTTCTGAGTGTTGTTGCAAAGAGATAAATTCCGCAAAAGTCTCTCCACAAATATGGCATGCATAATTATTGCTATTTTCTTTGTGTGTGGATTTGTGTTTTTCAAGGTCAGCATGTTCCATGAAACTCTTCTCACATATATCACATTCAAAAGCCTTCACGTTTGCAGGAGTCTCCTCTTCCTCTTTTGTGTATTCATTGTCGTCCTCATGACTCAATGCATGTTGTTCAAGTTGTTTCAAATATATAAAACTCTTATTACAAGAGTTGCACTTATGACGCCTATGAGTAGCATAGTGTTTACTAACACCACGTTGATGTCCAAAAATCTTTCCACAGATGTTGCAATTAATTTTACAACTCCGACTTTCTGAGTGTTGTTGCAAAGAGATAAATTCCGCAAAAGTCTGTCCACAAATATAGCATGTGAAATTGTTGCTTTTATCTTTGTGCAAAGACTTGTGTCTTTGAAGGTTAAAATGTCGCGCGAAACTCTTCTCGCATATATCACATTGAAAAGGATTCACGTTTTTATGAATGAATGCGTGTTCTCGAAGTTGATGGTATCGTGGAAAAATCCTACTACAAGTGTCGCATTTGAAAGGCCCTTCAGGGGGTTTCTGTGGTTGATTTTGGTGATTGGTAACTCTTTTGTTAGAAAATATGATACTTATATATTTCTCAATCGAAGTGCTATCTGAACAAGTACTGTTCACATCTCTAAGTGCCTTATTCCTTTCTGCAGGTTGGCTTGTGGTGGGGTTGCATGCATCACTTTCTTCTTTGGGTCTCACATCGTGGGGATGCACCTGTAAAGGCCTGTAAATCAAAGGTAAGTAATGTATTTGTACCGAATTTGTATTTGTTACATACTACAGAACAAAATTAATACACAGAATAGATGTAGCGCACACCCGTCTAAGCAAGCTCGTGTCCAGGGCAGTTCATATAAATAATAATTTTCTACTGAAATACAATATAGTAATAAAAATTCAATAAAAATACAGAATTTCAATGCAATAATTAGGCCTACTACAGCTAAGAAAAGGATCACCTTTCTCTCTGCCTTAACATAAGAAAAACATAAGGATCCAACAACTCGAAACTGATGAAATTCTAAATATTGCAATACATGATGGCAAATGAAGATCATCCAACTGTTTAAATATTACCGGTACTACTGTTGACACGATTAAGTTTGGTCACTGTAATGTTTCTAATGTTTCTGATTTTATTTGTTCTACCGGCTTATACAAGGTATCTGATTCAAGCCATTCATAAATTGTTTTAGGCATCACGCACAACACAACTAGAGGTGGACACACAATTCTTTTCGTCGTTGGAATTCCCTAACTTGCAGCACTTGTATTTTACGATGAAACAGAGAAAAATTCTCTCCGGCACCGGGATTTGAACCCGGGTTTTCAGCTCTACATGCTGATGCTTTATCCACTAAGCCACACCGGATACCCATCTCGGTGTTGGACAGAATCCTCTCAGTATGTACTTCTGTACATTAATATAATATATATATATGTGTAAATCACTTCGTGATTTAAGATGGCGCTTATTCCGTCGGATCCCAGCCAACTAGTCACTCATAACGAGTGCACCTCAGCACATGTGTGGACTTCAGTCCTACGTTCATAGACATCTATGACGTAGTGCAGAGGGCGGCCACTAGAGGGAACCCAAGAGTTGGAACTTAAACTGAGATGATTCTGTCCGACGCCGGGGTGGTATCCGGTGTGGCTTAGTGGATAAAGCATCAGCACGTAGAGCTGAAAACCCGGGTTCAAATCCCGGTGCCGGAGAAAATTTTTCTCTGTTCCATTACTCTTTCACCGTATGACGACACAGAATATCTGCATGGAAATATCATATGTACTTCAGTACATTAATATAATACTTGTATTTTAGTTTTAGTAACGAATGGAAACAGCTAGAATAATACATAGACATAGGTTCAGTAGACTAATTGATACATTAACTCCTACAATGCACCTCAGTAAAGAAACAAACATTTATAATACGTGGATCTCTCGAGGATAGTTCACGGCTCTTAGCTAGAGTGATATTTTCGTATGAATGTTTTGACTACTGGAGAGGGTTCGATATTCGGTCCTTTCTTTCATACTCTTTAATTTCGAACTTCGATTCCAGATAATTCTAGAATATTGTGACAGCGACGTGAGATTCGAACTCACGACCAGCGTCCCACAAGAAAGCAGATCGCGCGGGCTTCACGGAGCACTGAGGGACGGCGCGCGGCGAGAGGGGAAAGGGCCTACCCGACGAGGGAGAGTGCGCGCGCGCAACTGCTGCGTACGGAAAAGGGGGGTCGGACCCTTCCGACTCTTCGAGAAGTGCGTCGAAGTGGAGATATCTAGATAATTCTCTGCACACCTGTAGAAATTTCTCGCAACTATGATTTCGCTATAAAAGAAGAAAAGCCAGCGAACTCGAGCAGTTTTCAGTTGATTAGTCAGCCAGTCAGTGAGAAAGCCACAGCAAGCAAGCCAGTCTTGTGTACCGGAGTTCCGACTCGAGTGTGCGTCCACAACTGTATCAGCATCCGAAGGCCTGAGTTCGAGTGCAGTGGACCGCAGTTGGAGGGACCTGAGTTCGAGTGCAGTGGACCGCAGTTGGAGGGACCTGAGTTCGAGTGCAGTGGACCGCAGTTGGAGGGACCTGAGTTCGAGTGCAGGGGACCGCAGTTGGAGGGACCTGAGTTCTAGTACAGTGAACTGTCTCTGAAGGTCTGTGGTTCGAGATACTGTGAACTCGAGTGACTTAGATAGAAGAACTGTGAACTGATAGTTCTGATTTGTAAATAGTGCTTTGTAAATATTAGTTAAGATTAACAGTTCATTGTTGTTCGTAGTAGTCCAAGTAAATTGTCATTGCCGTCAGTGGAGTGCTATAACGAATACTGTGTTGAGTGAAAATTCTATTGTTGACGAGAGCGTTTAAGGTGAATTGTAGAAAGGAATTATTGTTGGAAGAATAAAATCCTATTGTTGAGTTGAAATAAAATTCACATTGGTGTCAGAATCGGGACATTATCGACAATGGAGAACCTACAGGAGATCCTGCAAGCCATCGCAGAAATGAAAGCAGAAATGAACATGCACATTAGTGAAGTAAAAGATAACATGAACGACATGAACAGGCACATCAGTGAGGTTAAGAACGACATAAGTGATGTGAAAACGGAGATGAAAAGTGACATAAGTGAAGTGAAAACGGAGATGAAAAGTGACATAAGCGGAGTGAAAGATGACGTCACTACGCAAATTGAAAGCGTTTCGGCCCACGTAGATGGAATTGTCGCCATTGTGAAAGACGAATTTAAGGCCGATTTGGATAAACTAAACCAGAATTTTACAACTATAAACGAGACAGTAGCCGAGTTGAGACAGGATGTAGACCATTTCGATGGCAAAATCCGCGATCTCGAGCGTCGTCAAGAGCAGACGAGCGAGTTGCTGGACAAGACGAGTGAGATGATGGACAAATACGCTGAGGAAAACAAGCACATTCTCACGTTGGTGGATCGCCAGGCTAGAGAACATAAACAGATAGTTGCTGAGGAGGTTCGACGTGCCATGCAAGAAGCGGCCACAGAGTTGAGGACTCCATATAGTGGCCCTGCGGAACCATCGCCTTCAGCCAGACATTACAACGTCAAGACGCCGAAGTTCGACGGTACGACGTCTTGGGCGATATTCCGTCGCCAATTCGAGGCCACCGCTGCACATAATGGGTGGACGCCAGCGGAGAAGACTACCCAGCTGTTGACCGCGCTTCAAGGACAGGCGTCGGAGATTCTTCACAGCGTGCCGGAAGATGGGACAGCCGCTGAGATTATGGCGGCCTTGGAGGGACGTTATGGTGACCATCAACTTGCGGCAGCATTCAGGACCCAACTGAAAACGAGGGTCCAACAGTCAGGCGAGTCCCTGCAAGAATTTGCGATGGCGGTGGAACAACTGGCCCATAAGGCCCTCAGGGGCCTGCCTACTGACTTCATCGCTGGAGAGGCGGCCTACACCTTCGGCAGCGGAGTTCGAGACCCGGAAATAAGACAACAGCTACTCTTGGCAGAGCATCGCACCATCAACGCAGCTCTGACGGCGGCCCTCAGGATGGAGGCAGCAAAGTTGACGGCGAACGTCTCGACGTCGCACCGGATTAGGAGCGTCGCGGCGGCCGACGTCGAGGAGCGTCAGCCAAAATCACCCGAACGACGAAGACGAGGAGTGCCTACCTGCTGATCCTGCGGCGAACCTGGGCACTTCAGGAGGGACTGTGACCGATCTGGTCACAAACAGGAAAACTAAAAGGGGCCGATGCGACGAGGGGCACGTCGGCGCCGTCATCACCATCCCCTCGGCTGATCTTGAAGACGGTTAACAGAAGATGCGACGAAGGGCTGATTGCTGACGGATGGATAAGAGGCCGCCCATGCAGAGTACTGGTAGACACCGGGGCGTCGCTCACCATCGCCAGACCGGAAGTCGTGCGTGGCCTACCTGGGAGGACGCCGCTGCGCCGGTATGAACTACGTACTGCCTCAGGCGAGAACCTGCCCATCCAAAAAGAGGTTTTCCTGGATCTGACATTGGGAAAGAGGAGACTGGAGATGTGGGTGTTCGTCGCCAACATCACTGAAGACGTCATCCTGGGACTCGACGCCATGCGGTTCTTCGATGCAACGGTGGACGTAAGGCGCCGTATCCTGCGTTTTGGTCAGGATGAAGTGTTCCTGAGGGACGTCGAAGACCAACCCATGGGCAGCAGACTCACCTTGAAGAATCATGTGACAATCCCAGCAGGCTGCGAGATGGTGGTGACGGCAAGACTGGACGGACAACCTAAGAGAAACCTGCTCCTCGATTCGCAAACAACTCAGATAGATGGGGTTTATGTGGCCAGATCCCTACTCCCGAAGCAGAAGGTGGTACCGGTGAGGGTCCTGAATGTCACCAATCGGGACAAGGAGGTGCCTAGTGGAACTGTACTAGGTAGCATCGAGCCGGTGGTGTCTGTGACGTCTCTGGCAGATAACGAGGAGTGTCACCGACCACGTCCAGATCTAGACCCATCACTGAAAGAGCAGGCTCGAGAATTGGCGGAGAATTTAAACAAAAGAAAAAGAAGACAAGTCCACGATCTACTGACAGAATTTCAAGACGTGTTCAGTCTGTCTGAAAATGACTACGGGAGAACGGAGAAAGTTCAGCACCGCATCGACACCGGAAATGCTCGCCGAATCAGACAACCTCCTCGACGCGTCCCTCTAGCTAAACAGAGGGAGATTGACAGCCAACTGGAGGGAATGAAAGCAAGAGGGGTCATCGAGGAATCCGACAGCCCTTGGTCATCACCTGTGGTGCTGGTGAAGAAGAAGAATGGGGACCTGAGTTTCTGCGTGGACTACAGAAAACTGAATGACGTCACCAAGGAGGACTGCTTTCCCCTTCCACGAATTGACGGCGCCTTGGACACCCTGGCTGGAGCAGAGTGGTTCTCGACGTTGGATCTCAAGTCAGGATACTGGCAGGTGGCGCTACATCCTGAGGACAAGGAGAAAACGGCATTCTCTACAGGCCAGGGACTATGGCAGTTCACCGTTATGCTGTTCGGCCTCTGCAATGCCCCGGCTACAATCCAGAGACTAATGGAGTCCGTAATGAGAGGCCTGACATACGACACCTGTCTGCTGTACCTTGATGACGTCATCGTGGTGGGCAAGACTTTCGGCGAACAGCTGTTGAACCTGAGGAAAGTGTTCGAGAGACTGCGACAAGCCAGACTGAAGTTGAACCCGAAGAAATGTCATCTATTCCAGAAGAAGGTCAACTACTTGGGACACGTAGTAGGGACCAACGGAGTGGTCACGGACCCGGAGAAGCTACAAGCCGTCAGAGGATGGCCGAGACCGAGGGACAAGCAGGAGCTGCGCCGCTTTCTCGGCCTCTGCACTTATTACAGAAGGTTCGTAGCTGGGTACGCCAACATCGCTAAGCCTCTAACCCAGCTGACCGAGGAGAAACGACAATTCCAGTGGACAGACGAGGCGGAGTCATCCTTCCAGTCGCTGAAAGAGGCGCTCCGTACTGCTCCTGTACTGGGATATGCCATCCCTGGAAGGAAGTTCACGCTCGACACGGACGCTAGCAACGTAGGCATTGGCGGAGTACTCTCTCAGGAACAGGATGGGCAAGAGAGGGTGATTGCCTATTTCAGCCGAACACTATCCAAGGCTGAGAGAAACTACTGTGTGACGCGTAGAGAACTTCTTGCCATTGTGGAAGCCCTGAAGCACTTCCACAAATATTTGCATGCCAGGAATTCCATCTGAGGACAGACCATTCTGCACTCACCTGGCTATTGGGCTTCAAGAATCTGGAGGGGCAGACCGCCCATTGGGTTCAACGTCTGCAGGAGTACAACTTCACCTCGGAATACCGACAAGGGAAGAAACATTCCAACGCTGATGCCCTATCACGACGTCCGTGCCCGGATGGCTGCAAACACTTCCTGAAAGTGGAAGAGCGGGATGGCGCCCACGCAGTCCGAGCAATTGCCGCCCAGCCGAGCCCAGGATGGGATAACGCCGCCATAAGGAGGGAGCAGCTGGAGGACCCAAACATTGGACAGCTACTACGTGATGTGGAGTCCGGCCAGAGACCAGTATGGGCCGATATCGCCAACCGCAGCACCACTTACAAGAGCTACTGGGCCCAGTGGGAATCCTTCACTGTCAAGGACGGTATCCTGAAGAGGATTTGGGAGTCGGCCGATGGAAGGACCCGCATAGAACAACTTGTCCTGCCCAGGAGCAAGGTGAAGGAAGTGCTGGAGGAGACTCATGCTGGAGTGACTGGAGGCCACCTGGGAGCCAACAAGATGCTGGACAAGTTAAGACAGAGGTTCTATTGGTTGCATCAGAGAGCCGACACGGAACAATGGTGCCGAAGATGAGACACCAGTGCAGCCAGTCGCGGACCAAGGACACGCAGCAGGGGAGCCATGCAGCAGTACAACGTGGGAGCTCCTTTTGAGAGGATCGCCATCGACGTTGCTGGACCGTTCCCGGTCACGGATCGCGGGAACCGCTACCTGCTAGTCGCCATGGATTACTTCACAAAATGGCCAGAGGTGTACGCGATTCCCAACCAAGAGGCTTCGACGGTGGCCGACGCGCTGCTTGACAACTTCATCTGCCGATTCGGGGTGCCCCGGGAATTGCATAGCGATCAGGGGCGCAACTTCGAATCCAACCTGATGGGAGAATTGCTCGAGCGTCTGGGGGTGCATAAAACCAGGACCACTCCCCTCCACCCACAGTCCGACGGCATGGTGGAACGATACATGAAAACCGTGGAGGAGCACCTGCGGAAGGTGGTGTCCAACCATCAGCGAGACTGGGATGCCAGAGTTCCACTGTTCCTCTTGGCCTACAGAGCTTCGGTCCACGATACAACAGGGATGACACCGGCAAACATGGTCTTCGGGAGATAGCTGCGCCTGCCCTGTGATCTGCTGTTTGGCACGCCACCCAGCGCCGACCAGCCAGCGACTGACTATGTGGCAGAACTCACCGAGGAGTTGAATGGAGTTCACCAACTGGCCAGAGAGCACCTCAAGATGGCCAGCGACAGGATGAAGGTGCGCTACGACAGATTAGCCAACTCTGCAGGATTCCAGGAGGGCGACCTGGTGTGGCTGTATCGACCTACCAGGACCAAAGGGAAATCACCAAAGCTGCAGCGTGCCTGGGATGGACCATACTGCGTGGTGACCCGGATCAACGACGTGGTGTACCGCATCCAGCGACAACCTCGAGGGAAGATGATGGTGGTGCATCTGGACCGATTAGCAGCCTACCAAGGGACTGCCCGGGACGAGCAGCCCTAAGGAGGGAGCAATGTGACAGCGACGTGAGATTCGAACTCACGACCAGCGTCCCACAAGAAAGCAGATCGCGCGGGCTTCACGGAGCACTGAGGGACGGCGCGCGGCGAGAGGGGAAAGGGCCTACCCGACGAGGGAGAGTGCGCACGCGCAACTGCTGCGTACGGAAAAGGGGGGTCGGACTCTCCCGACTCTTCGAGAAGTGCGTCGAAGTGGAGATATCCAGATAATTCTCTGCACACCTGTAGAAATTTCTCGCAACTATGATTTCGCTATAAAAGAAGAAAAGCCAGCGAACTCGAGCAGTTTTCAGTTGATTAGTCAGCCAGTCAGTGAGAAAGCCACAGCAAGCAAGCCAGTCTTGTGTACTGGAGTTCGACTCGAGTGTGCGTCCGCAACTGTATCAGCATCCGAAGGCCTGAGTTCGAGTGCAGTGGACCGCAGTTGGAGGGACCTGAGTTCGAGTGCAGTGGACCGCAGTTGGAGGGACCTGAGTTCGAGTGCAGGGGACCGCAGTTGGAGGGACCTGAGTTCGAGTACAGTGAACTGTCTCTGAAGGTCTGTGGTTCGAGATACTGTGAACTCGAGTGACTTAGATAGAAGAACTGTGAACTGAGAACTGATAGTTCTGATTTGTAAATAGTGCTTTGTAAATATTAGTTAAGATTAACAGTTCATTGTTGTTCGTAGTAGTCCAAGTAAATTGTCATTGCCGTCAGTGGAGTGCTATAACGAATACTGTGTTGAGTGAAAATTCTATTGTTGACGAGAGCGTTTAAGGCGAATTGTAGAAAGAAATTATTGTTGGAAGAATAAAATCCTATTGTTGAGTTGAAATAAAAATCACAATATTATATATTCATGTTTCTAGCTGCTTAAATAAATTTTGAACAAAGTGATACGGCTTAATGTAAGTACTTCATTACACAAAAAGTTTTCATGTGCCATTCTCGTCTTATACTACAGAAAGAATAAATAGATGGGTTTTTGGTTTGATATGCAAATGGCTCACCTTTGTGTCACTCTGCTCGAATGTTAGTTATTGACAAGTGCTCGTCTGTAATATTACCGTGCTACAGTTTGTTCGCAAATACAGTATATCTCATAATAATAATAATAATAATAATAATAATAATAATAATAATAATAATAATAATAATAATAATAATAAACAGTATTTTTAAATACCAATCATCCAAGTACTGTAATTGCTATCACGTCTCAGTCATACCCTGATACCAGAAGCCATACTTAAGGTGTTATTTATCAAATTCACTGTTTCTTGAAAGAACAGTGAGGACATTAAAAGTATCGTATCATCAACACAGTCAGTCACTGTCAAGACCTGTGACGTTTCTTTACAATCGGTCCAGATAATTTGTGCAGAAGGGAGGAGAATAAAAAAAAATGATTATCCTGTGACGCCATTTTTTTTGTCCCCAAACAAGAAGGTAGAACATAAGAAGCCTGTTACTGATAACAACGATTTCCATCATACATATTTCCTTAAATATACACTTGTGATGATATAAATAATTTATATAATGTGTATAGCACCTAAAATTAATTTTGTAAATTATATTGGTAAATTTATGTACCGGTATGTATTAATTTAAAAAATACGCGGACAGATGTATATAATACGGAATTTTACATTTAAATTAATAATACAGTATTTTTTTTTTCTTTTAGATATTGTAACATTTCATTTTATAATCTATTCAGCTGTTTATTTAAGACATTAACAATGGAAAATTATTTCATTATTTAGATCGTTATTTAGACCATTATTAAGTTAATTTAATTTTCTTAGCAATTTTTCACAGAATAAGGTAATTTTTTTAATTTGTATGTTAATTATATCTCTGTCAAATGGAGTATTATATTGTACTTCATATTCTTTACTGCTGAATTTTTAGAAGCACCAGTATTAGTTACAATTAGATAATAGTATATTACGATACCGGTACAAATTTGGGAAGTGCTTTTTACGAAGTCGAGGGAAAGTTTGAAAAATGAGCACAGAGAGTTTTTCAATTTCCAAGATTTTGTAATGCACTTTGCAAACGTACTGTATAACATTTTTGCACGATATTTTTAAAATTGCAAATACAATATAGTTTGCATTAAAAATTTAGAGCAGTATTATTCCAAAGCCTTCCCAAACTGCACTGTAATAGTAACTAAGTAACAATAAGTGCACTTTAATGGGCCTATTTCAGTATACTTTTATATTATGAAGAATGGTTTCCCTAGCAACAAGTGTCTGTGTGGGAATTCTAACTTTCAAGGTCTAACAGCAATAGCTGTAAATACAGCAAAAAACACGATCGTGCAAAAATATATTACGTTTGGGGATAAATTATTAGCATCATAAAATGAAATATTATTTAATAGGTTGTCAATAATACATTAACTTGTGTAGATATAGCTGTGACTGGCGACTTTCTTATGGATTTTTTTTCATTGGTATAGGCTATTTAACACTTCTTGTATTTAATTGTTGCTGGATTGCAATAATATAGACGCGTAAACAAATTTAGACCGAATGAAACTCACTGCATAGAATCAGAAGAGTGCTGAGTGCATAATTTATAAAATGATGTTTTGTATTATAAGTCTTGTGTTATTTGATTTTTATTAAGCTAAGCCATTCGTAAATGTGCTTTCATTACAAACTCGTTCATGTTATAATAATATATACATATTCCACACACAGTAAAAAATACATTAATTTTTTGTGCTTTAATTTTGAATTTTATCATGATTCATAAAGTTGGTAAGTATATAAACATTATTTAGTGTTTACTATTTCAACACAATATTCTGAAAATACATAAATACAAAATATTTGTGTGTAATACTAAATATTTGATTTGTATTAGATTTACATTACATTTTATTACATCTGCGAAATATTATAAATGATAATATTGAGTAAATAACATAGGCCCTATTTGTAATTACTAAAAATCACATTATTTTATTTTTTAAGTTTTCTTATAGTGCAAAACGTATGTATGTATGTGTATCTAATGCCCACTTCACTTGCGTGATTCGGGTTCCGCATACTGCGGATAGATGACAGGACTGTGACCCATTTTAAAGTTGCACATCACTTCAGCTGGCCACATTATGCATGATGTGTATCTGTGAAGAGTTATGTCATATGCTAGGTTGAGTGTATGCGTAGGGAATGGGTGAGGATGATGATGAAGTCGAGGAAGGAAGAAGGGGAAACCCGGTGCCGGCACGTAGCCTACTCCTGTCAAATAGCACTAAGGGGGCCACCAGGCTTAACATCCCCGTCCAACGGACAAATCACTATCAACAGTGATATAGGTCTTCTCTTCTTCTCTTCATATGCACTGCAGAGAGATTTGGGATTTAACCCAGGCATATTGGTGCACAATCTAGTGATTAGAAGTTGTGCACCGCCATCTCTCCTAGTCCCGAGGTAAAAATTTTACATGAAAACTTCTGATCCCGCTGGGAATCGAACCCGGGCTGGATAGTCTAGAGGCAGATGCGTTACCACAGAGCTAACTCAGTGGACAGTGCAAAACGTGTGAATGGAGGAGAAAGTTATTCCGTTTGTTATTATTGTTAAGCATATTTCATTAGAAACAGGACATTTTCCACAGAAGGACTTACAACCTATATAGGCTATATTTTTAATACTGATTTCCAGGTCATGTTTTTTCCAACAATATTTAAGTTCTATTTTAAGTACTGGAGATCATTCCTCATCCCACATATCAATGTCCCAAATGCTGAATTTCGTAAGTTTTTTTTTTTTTTTTTTTTAAGAAGACAAACTACGTAAGGTTTATAACTTTGCTTCTTACAACACAATTGAAACAAGGAAATGAAAAATGTATGTGATACTTACATCTCTGACAAGCTACTTTCCTTCTTCATGTCTAGAATCACGTCCACTTTCATACTATGCAAATTCCATGATGCTTCCTAAAGAAGAAAAATGTTACTGAGATTAAGTAAATATAACAGGTACTTCATCTCACCAAAAAAATTGTAATCTTGTAAAATCTTGATTTGTTCCAAATCTTATAGCTTCAATGCTAATGTAAGATTTATGGAATAAATACAACAAATGAAATGAAAAAAAAAAAAAGAAACACAAATGTTTCATAAAAGTATAAGAACACTTTAAAAATTGTACTCTGAAATATTTGTAAACATGTATAAGGTGTTACGAAAAAAACACCAGCAATATATCTACATGGTGTGTGGATAAGCTTCAGGGCTTCTACCACGTTGTCTTGGTGAAGATGGCCACAACACAGCGGTCGAAACGTCAGCCAATAACACCAAGACAACGCGGTAGAAGCCCTGAAGCTTATCCACACACCATGTACACCAGCCGCGGAAGCCTACGCGAACAATATATCTACATGTTGTTTTTGTAAAGAGGAAAGGTTTCTGCCAAACATACATTCAGTTTGCTACTGATACTGTCACAAATGGCGGATACTTCAATTTTAACACAAAACTGAGTAACATATCAATTCACTAACAACTCTAAGCCAAACTGACTGGCATGACTCAACATCTCTGGACATACAGGTTGTTTAAAAAATACGGGGCATAATTTCAGGTATGTATTTCCCACATGGAAACAATCAAAATAGTTCATTACAACATGTGTCCGGAAATGCTTCATTTCCGAGTTATGGCCTTCACAACATTGAAATTCACAGGAACGTTTTTCTTTCCGCAGGTCGTTGTCATTACAGATGTTCAAAATGTCCACCTCCTGCTTGAATACAGACCTCACATCGATGTCTCATTGACCTGCAAACACGATCCCAAACTCCAGGAGTATTGCGTATGTCCTCAGAACATGCCACAATTCGATTCCGAAGGGATTCCAAATCAGGCACCGGAGACGAATAAACCAATGATTTTAAATGGCCCACAAGAGTAGAAATCGAGAGGGTTCAGATCAGGTGAGCGTGGAGGCCAAGCAATTGGGCCACCTCTACCTATCCATCGATCAGGAAACCTTCGATTCAAGTACCTACACAACACTGAATGTAACCTTCGCCTCGGAATGATCTGTCAGAGTGCCCTCTTAATGTCTCCTTTGACGGCAACGACCTGCGGAAAGAAAAACGTTCCGGTGAATTTCAATGTTGTGAAGGCCATAACTCGGAAATAAAGCATTTCCGGACACATGTTGTAATGAACTATTTTGATTGTCTACATGTGGGAAATACATACCTGAAATTATGCCCCGTATTTTTTAAACACTCTGTATATTTCATTCTGAGAAGTCTCACAATGGAGAGTCACATACAGCTTACGAATATTTTTTCTTCTTTTTGTCAGATATGACTATACGTTTAAAATCATGAAACAATCCTGGAGGCTACATTTTATGTCAATATCACCTCCACCTACCAAGTGGTTTTAAAATTACTATATTCTGTCCATTCCTTTACGAATTTTGAATACGCTTATTTGTTTTAACCTTACAGCAACACAATCTGGGTAACCTGCAGTGTCGTGACAAGAACTCCGACAGTGAGTCAACTTGTCACTAATATAACTCATCACACCCTGCCCAACCTTGCCACTTGTACCTGGCAGCTGGGGACTCTGATAAGTGCAAACCACTGGAAGTAAAGGTATCAGTAACACCACTTTATGCACTAACTTTGTAAACTAAGTAAAACTTAAAAGTAATAATACAGGGTGGACCATTAGTAATGCCAGTAATTTCAAGGGGTTATTCTTTGAGATATTTCAAACAAAAAAGTCTAATACAATTTTGCTCGTTTTTGCTTCCTTTTCTAGAAAAAAATTGTTTTATGTGAAACATTTCATAGCGCATTTTGTGAAAGCCATTGACTTAATTCCCAATATGCTCAGTCAATTTAAGAGAGCAGTGTATTATTTTTTTCCATGTTGAATCTTTCGTACACTACTTTTAACACTTGAATATAAATAATTGATTAAATGGCGATCTTACTCGTGTTAATTATGTAAGCTATTAATCCAGAAACGATTAGGGAAAACACGGAAATTCTAATTGAAGCAAGTAAAGCGATAGGGTTGGAAGTAAATCCCGAAAAGACTAAGTATATGATTATGTCTCGTAACCAGAATATTGTATGAAATGGAGCTATAAAAATTGGAGATTTATCCTTCGAAGAGGTGGAAAAATTCAAATATCTTGGAGCAACAGTAACAAATATAAATGACACTCGGGAGGAAATTAAATGCAGAATAAATATGGGAAATGCCTGTTATTATTCGGTTGAGAAGCTTTTGTCATCCAGTCTGCTGTCAAAAAATCTGAAAGTTAGGATTTATAAAACAGTTATATTACCGGTTGTTCTATATGGTTGTGAAACTTGGACTCTCACTTTGAGAGAGGAACAGAGATTAAGGGTGTTTGAGAATAAGGTTCTTAGGAAAATATTTGGGGCTAAGAGGGATGAAGTTACAGGAGAATGGAGAAAGTTACACAATGCAGAGCTGCACGCATTATATTCTTCACCTGACATAATTAGGAACATTAAATCCAGACGTTTGAGATGGGCAGGGCATGTAGCACATATGGGTGAATCCAGAAATGCATATAGAGTGTTAGTTGGGAGGCCGGCGGGAAAAAGACCTTTGGGGAGGCCGAGACGTAGATGGGAAGATAATATTAAAATGGATTTGAGGGAGGTGGGATATGATGATAGAGTCTGGATTAATCTTGCACAGGATAGGGATCAATTGCGGGCTTATGTGAGGGCGGCAATGAACCTCCGGGTTCCTTAAAAGCCAGTAAGTAAGTAAGTAAGTAAGATCGCTATTTAATCAATTATTTATTTTTTTCCTTCCTCTTCTTTCGCTCTCTCTTGGCATGTTCAGACTAGTGGGGTTCTACTGTACATAATTACCCTTGCCTCATCTGACTCTAATGTTGTCACATTCCTTGGCCCCATATCAGCTATATCCTAGCAGGATTCTTTCTACTGTACATAATAGAGGACTGTTTTTGCAGAACTTGCTAATTGCAAAATTGAGATTTTGATGGATTCGTTAACATAAGGCAGGCCTCTACATGATGTTCAAGGCGTCTTAGTAAAATTGGGTTATTTCTCTTCATTGTACTGTGTCGTAAGTGTGATCGTTTTTTTAAAACTTGCTTTCTGCTATAAGTGAAAGATACAGCAAAACTTGCTTACTATAGTGTTTTGTCTCTCCTGTAAAATTTAGTTTTTTTCAGTTAGCAAGTTTTGCAAAAACGGTCCTCAATTACTCTTGCCTCATCTGACGCTAATGTTGCCACATTCCTTGGCCTCATATCAACCTCATCTAACCTAAAGTTTAAGACGAAATATTTCTTGAAATGCAAGCTGGCAGATGGTAAACAGTGCAACACAATCCCCACAATCAGATGCTATCATCAATATGTGCCAAATATGGTAAACCCACGGTGCTGTTAATGTAAATAATTGCGTTCTGCAGAAACGTACACTAAAGAAGGTGCAATTTTCTTTTTTCTTCATTGGCTTCTAAGAAATATAGTCATGATAAGCACGAAGTTTTAATTTCCTGTCACAAATACTTTCGATATAAAAATCTTTTCATACTTACCTGTATTTTTTTTTTCTGCAATTCCATCAGGTTGTCTTTCAACATTTGTCTTACCTCTTGGCAGTGGCTCAGGTGTAATCTACTTCTGAGGTTGGGGCACTTGGAAGTCGGAGTTACAGTAACTCGATGATATGATAGGATGCTGATGATTATGTGGCACCAGGAGAGGTCTTAAATCTAAACTTAACCTAAATTCCAGACCATGGACGAACACAGATTAATTCTCTTTAATCCCTGGCCACCTGCATATTTTTTTTTTTATTTTATTTTATTGCTGTATCAACATCTAGGTTATTTAGCGTCTGAATGATATGAAGGTGATAATGCCGGTGAAATGAGTCCGAGGTCCAACATCGAAAGTTACCCAGCATTTGCTCGTATTGGGCTGAGGGAAAACCCCGGAAAAAACCTCAACCAGATAACTTGCCCCGACCGGGATTCGATCCCGGGCCATCTGATACCTGCATATTATAATGCACTGTTGTAGCCCTTCCACCCCATATTTGTTGTTAATCACGAACATAACATGAGAGGTCCAGGACGAATTACTAGGGAAATGGTCAGTTTCTCTAGGATTGTGTCCTCGATCTCTCGCATGTTATGTTGGTAATTAGCAACAAGTATGGGGGGGGGGGGGGCTACAATATTGCATTAGAATATACAGACAGGCCAAAATATAAATCAATTTTATGTCGACAGTGTTTCTGACAGGAAACTAAAATTTCGTGTTTATCATTATATCTATTCATTTTAAACAAGCCAATGAAATATAAAAAAGTGCCTTCTTTGGTGTAGCTTTTCTGGAGAATTACCACAATTCTGTGAGTGAGTGATGATACAAGGCAGGAATGTAGAGACAATGGACCACAGAAATTAAGGGATGAGTGGGGGGGGAGGAAATGGTAGGCCCTATAATTTCCCAAAAATGCAAACAAAAAGTAGAGTTTTAAACACATCTATCACTCATCATAGTTCACGACACACCCTCTGTATTTACCAAGACAGTATTAATTACTTCCAGGTACCATAAAAATAGCACTTCCTCAGTATTGGCATCAGTCAACAATCCCCACAGTATAACTGACTGCAAGAAAGATATAGGCCTAAGTGTGGAACAAACTTTACAATTGGCTCCCATCCTATCTCTAGGTAAATGCCAGAAATGGCAGCGAATGCATAACACGAGAAAAGTGCAAATGTGTCAGTTTTCACAGATAATTTTCTACTGTTCGCCTATGTTTACAAAATATTTCATTCAGTGAATTAATAGGCAATCTAGGCAATTGTTAACTTTAGTGGTCCCTATAATTATGCACTTATTTTGTCGCTTTCACTCTAAATAATACAGAAAATTCTGTTGTCTGTTGGGTAATTAGCAAGAGACCGCCGGTCTTCTACAAGGACATCTAAGTGACGTGAGGCCGAGAATCTTAAATCATTGAAATCTTTTCACATATTCCTCGGCCTCATGTCACTAGATACAAAATATATAAATTATGGTTTATTTAACGACGCTCGCAACTGCAGAGGTTATATCAGCGTCGCCAATGTGCCGGGATTTTATCCCGCAGGAGTTCTTTTACATGCCAGTAAATCTACTGACATGGGCCTGTCGCATTTAAACACACTTAAATACCATCGACCTGGGCCGGGATCGAACCCGCAACTTCGAGCATAGAAGACCAGTGCTATACCAACTACGCTACCGAGGCCGACTGTCACTAGATTTCCCCCCAAATTAACCCATTAACCTTGTCACATATCTTGTAAAAATACCGGCGGTCCCTTGCTAATAACTGTTTGTTGTTCTTTGATCCAGGGGCACAAATCCCAAGAACTGACCTTCATTACACTCAAATTCCTCTGGATAAAAAACTTTGAGGTTAAGGCAGACACTGCAGTTTCTCCCAATGGTAAGCTGATGGGACTGGCAAAGTTTATACCAGTGAAACATACCTGCCAGTGGGTTAGAACTTAAGTTTTCCCAGTTTTCCTTTTTGATGAGAGGTGCAGAGCGGGTGCAGAGCGTTTTAGGAAGTTAGAAACATGCCACACATCAAGAATGCACCAAGCAGTCACACAGCCATTCATATTCTAAAAATAAAAGGGTGCCAAAGACAAACATTAGCGCAATTCTAATATCACGAATACGAGAGAACATTAATAGAAAACAAATACCTTTCCTTTTCTATACAACTCGCTGCATTCAACTGATACAACGAACCGCCATTTGCACTTTAATATGTAACTTAAATTCAGCGATCCTGTTGCAGTGAGTGTTAATCGTGTAGAGTATTAACGGAATTTTGCAGTCCGATCATCTCAAATATTGGGCGGGAAAGGAACTAGCCACCCTACCCCATTATCTCCCGACTTGGTTATCTCATGGCAGATGCCTTTACTGGTATCACTTACGAGGTTGCAAGAGGTTTGTTGGTTAAAAAAAAAAAAAAAAAACATGAATATTTCTTGCAACTCAAGCTATCAGGTATAACTCCCTGTGAAGTTGATATGAATAATTTCGAGGGAAAAATTGTTCCGGGGCCGGGTATCGAACCCGGAAACTTTGGTTAAACGTACCAACGCTCTACCACTGAGCTACCCGGGAACTCTACCCGACACCGATCCAATTTTTCCCTCTTATGTCCACAGACCTCAAAGTGGGCTGACAACTTTCAAGCAACCAACATTGAGTGCACACTAACTCTGTGTAACTTAAATTGTGGTTTTCTGTTAACGAACAGTGACGTATATTGGATCGGTGTCGGGTATAGTTCCCGGGTAGCTCAGTGGTAGAGCGTTGGTACGTTTAACCAAAGTTCCCGGCCCCGGAACAATTTTTCCCTCGAAATTATTCATAAATATTTCTTTACTATAGCGTTACCACGTTAAGGTACAAATACTTATATGTATATTTTCTTGTGTTCTAAGCGATTCATAGATATTGTAAAGAAAAAAATGAGAGCCGACGCAAATTTCACATCCAAAATAAGAGTCGGAAATTGCTGTGAAAGTAGGGGGCGGAGGCCGGTGGACACTTGGACAGATGTAGGCTGACGGAACAACTCCGTCGAGGTGAAAAGGACAGGCGACAGTGAGAGGCAGCACATACAGTACATCTCATTTTCGTCCGGTTTTTACTGATGACAGAAAAGAGCGAGTTTTCGTAAGCTCGAATCAGTGACAGCACATACTTACAATTGTCTAAGAATGTGGCCTTTCTTCCAAGGCATACCAAAAGCCTAAACTAATCTAACCTCACTGATTCGGCCTTACGAAAATTCGCCTTTTTATTTCTGTGAATCAGTAAGGAAACGCACAGAAATGAGATCCATGTGCTTCCCCTTCCTGCCACCTACCCCTTCCACCTCGCTCGAACGATCCCACCTGTCCGCACATCTCTGCCAGCCAGCACTCTCACAGCAGCTTTCGACCCTCATTTTCGGTGTGAAAATGACGTCATCACTTAAGTTTCTGCTATACGATACGTACGACTTGATTACGACCCAAGGATGTAAATAGATTTGTACCTTAAAATGGTAACGCTATAGTAAAGAACTAGTGGTCTGAAGCAACAACAGCTGCTTGCATATTGTATGACTCTTTATGTGTCTTAGTGAAACATACAGCAGAGTCCGTATAGGCCAGTTTCTATCTGATGCTTTTCCAATTCACTGCGGGCTAAAGCAGGGAGATGCACTATCACCTTTACTTTTTAACTTCGCTCTAGAATATGTCATTAGGAAAGTTCAGGATAACAGAGAGGGTTTGGAATTGAACGGGTTACATCAGCTTCTTGTCTATGCGGATGACGTGAATATGTTAGGAGAAAATCCACAAATGATTAGGGAAATCACGGGAATTCTACTTGAAGCAAGTAAGGGGATAGGGTTGGAAGTAAATCCCGAAAAGACTAAGTATATGATTATGTCTCGTGATCAGAATATTGTACGAAATGGAACTATAAAAGTTGGAGATTTATACTTCGAAGAGGTGGAAAAATTCAAATATCTTGGAGCAATAGTAACAAATATAAATGACACTCGGGAGGAAATTAAACGCAGAATAAATATAGGAAATGCCTGTTATTATTCGGTTGAGAAGCTTTTGTCATCTAGTCTGCTGTCAAAAAATCTGAAAGTTAGAATTTATAAAACAGTTATATTACCGGTTGTTCTGTATGGCTGTGAAACTAGGACTCTCACTTTGAGAGAGGAACAGAGATTGAGGGTTTTTGAGAATAAGGTGCTTAGGAAAATATTTGGGGCTAAAAGGGATGAAGTTACGGGAGAATGGAGAAAGTTACACAACGCAGAGCTGCACGCATTATATCTTTCACCTGACATAATTAGGAACATTAAATCCAAACGTTTGAGATGGGCAGGGCATGTAGCACGTATGGGCGAATCCAGAAATGCATATAGAGTGTTAGTTGGGAGGCCAGAGGGGAAAAGACCTTTGGGGAGGCCGAGACTTAGATAGGAGGATAATATTAAAATGGATTTGAGGGAGGTGAGATATGATGGTAGAAACTGCATTAATCTTGCTCAAGATAGGGACCGATGGCGGGCTTATGTGAGGGTGGCAATGAACCTCTGGGTTCCTTAAAAGCCAGTAAGTAAGTAAGTAAGTAAGTAGTAATGAATGAATGGGGAAGATGGAAGGAAATGCACTGATGTACCCCATCACTTCTTACAAATATAACGCTCGAAAGATCCAGAATGCAATAATCAACCCCCAAGTTTTCTTGCAAGGATGCCCTACTGCATATATCTTGTAAGGGTCGATTTGATGGGTTCTCGAGAATTCCAATCACACAGTAAGCCAATTGCCTTGTTCTCAGGACAACTCATTCTCTGTTGGGTTTCCCGTGGTTTCTCTCAGCCATTGATACAAATGTTGGGATGGGACCTAAAATAAATCTCTACTGTCTCAAATTTTTCTTCCTACTTTTCTTAGTTTTTTTTAAAATATAAATTATTGAATAATATCGAGGAAAAAATTGTTCCAGGGCCGGGTATCGATCGCGGGACACTTTGCTTAGCACACGAATGCTCTACCGATTGAGCTATCCCAGGAACTTGTACACGACACCATCACAATTCTTCGATAACCGGCCCCGAAACAATTTTTCCCTTGAAATTAGTCAAGCCTGCTTCACAGGGAGTTTTTTTAAAAATATAAATTATTGAATAATATCGAGGAAAAAATTGTTCCAGGGCCGGGTATCGATCGCGGGACACTTTGCTTAGCACACGAATGCTCTACCGATTGAGCTATCCCAGGAACTTGTACACGACACCATCACAATTCTTCGATAACCGGCCCCGAAACAATTTTTCCCTTGAAATTAGTCAAGCCTGCTTCACAGGGAGCTTCTACCTGAAAGCCAGATTTGTATAATAAATTTCGGAATATGTATTATATGTCTTTCTCGTGTTAAATTCTATCGTACCTGGTTAACATGTTTCGGCCTGTTATTGGCCTTCTTCAGAACTAGTTCTTGCTGGTCTTGGCGCCTTTTGTTTTGTTTCCTGTGGGGGTGTGATTGTGTAGTGTAATGTGGAGTCAAAGAGTGTGTGTGTTCTGAAATTGAGTTGTGTGTTGAGAATTTCATTTGGATGTGTTTTTGTGTGTCTGTATATTTCGTATTGTTCTAGTGTGTTTCGTTTCTGGCTTTTTGGTTGGATGTGTAGAATTTCCATGTCTGTGTTCATGTCTCTGTATATGTGGTTAGCATTTGTGATGTGTTCTGCATATGTGGAAGTGTTTTGTAATTTTGTTATGGCTGTTGTTTGACTCCACATTACACTACACAAACACACCCCACAGGAAACAAAACAAAAGGCGCCAAGACCAGCAAGAACCAGTTCTGAAGAAGGCCAATAACAGGCCGAAACATGTTAAAAGGTACGATAGAATTTAACACGAGAAAGACATAGGCCTATAATACATATTCCGAAGTGATATAGTGTGAAAAGTTGTGTAATCAAGATGTATAATAAATTATTAACTTCCACATTCTTCGTTAAAATTTCCTTCTTTGGGAATTGCCTTCGTAAGTGATCCTGGTGTTTTTCATGGAGTCTTATCGCTATAGGCTCTTGCATATGCTCACAGTTTATGATTTAATGTATTGTAAATTGCTGACACCACTGTTACACATTTAGAATGCGGACTGCTGTGCATATGCTAACATAATATAACCAAAAGAAACTTATAAAATTGTTTATGCTCGACCATGCCGAAATGTAGTAATTATACACCTGGTAGCAGTCCTTTAATGCATGTCATTAAAGTACACCTATTCATTAAAGTTCAGGTTTTCGATTATTCTCGGATATGCAATCGAAAGACGAGGGAAACGTCACGCAGGCTGGAAATCCAATACTGTCGCAGAAGGTTATGTTCTGTTACTATAATAATTAGCCCTAATTGTAAATAATATTCAAATAAATTCAATTTGTCATCTCGTTTTTCAATTTTAAATCAATTTCCAGGTTATATCAAAATTAGTTCATGTTATTCTCTAGATTACATCAAGGTCAATGACATTATAGTTCGTCGGAAAAAATCAATACTTTCGCGTCTGCGCACATCTCACAATTTACGAGCTATACACAAGGTCACTTCCGATCTTCAGTTAGATACGAATAAAATGAATACTTCTGAATAATTTAAAGTTAGAAATATGGTCGAGCATAAAAAGTCGTATGAAACTTGCCTATAATGGTAATTAAGATGCTCGTATGAAAATTATGAAACTCGCTTGCGCTCGTTTCATAAACAAACATACTCGCGTCTTAATTACTATCATTATAGGCTCGTTGCATAATGTACTATCCTCTTAAAATAAAGCGTAAATTCTTAACGGGGAAAATAAATAAACTTCTAGGTTAAAAGGCTAATGGCTTCACCAACTGGATATCTGGTTCTAATATATGCACTGATTGGTAAGTTAATGTGCAGACAAGAGGTAATTACTCTGCCATTACAAATGTTAAAATGTTATGTTTTATTTAACGACGCTTGCAACTGCAGAGGTTATATCAGCGTCGCCGGATGTGCCGGATTTTGTCCCGCAGGAGTTCTTTTACATGCCAGTAAATCTACTGACATGAGCCTGTCACATTTAAGCACACTTAAATGCCATCGACCTGGCCCGGGATCGAACCCGCCACCTCAGGCATAGAAGGCCAGCGCTATACCAACTCGCCAACCAGGTCGACCTCTGCCATTACAATTCACTTAGGTTCCACCTCCAATTTGTTTGTTTGTATGCAGAGAGTTACAAATCTATTCATTACACAATACGCAGACTTAACGACGACTTTAAATCACTATCTGCATGAACCAGAAAGTTCGGAATGATTCTCAATGCAGGAAAATCTCGATCAATCCTAATGGGACATTAACGTCTGTCATGATAAATTGCCTCCATTCTGTTAGGTAAATTGCATGATACTGTGACTGCGTCCTGTGTTAAAAATCCTTGATAATAATCTGTGGCACTACAGCCCTTTAAGAGTCTAGAGTCCACATCTGTGGAGTAACGGTCAGTGCGTCTGGCCGCGAAACCGGGTGGCCCGGGTTCGAATCCCGGTCGGGGCAAGTTACCTGGTTGAGGTTTTTTCCGGGGTTTTGCCTCAACCCAATATGAGCAAATGCTGGGTAACTTTCGGTGCTGGACCCCGGACTCATTTCACCGGCATTATCACCTTCATTTCATTGAGACGCTAAATAACCTCGATGTTGATACAGTGTCGTAAAATAACCCAATAAAAAAAAAAAGAGTCTAGACTTACCAGCCAGCTACTGGCCTGACGGCCACATGCCAAAACAAAGACGGACGATCATCTAACTGGAATGGAGGTATCATGTGGTTAGTACGATGATCCCCCTAGCCATTATAGCTGGCTTTTGTAACCAGTTTTTGATATCTAGAGAAGTTCCCCAAGTTCGTTATGATGCTGGGTAGGCACTGGTCCCATACACTGGCCGGAATTTCTTCCTTCATGAGGACTCGAACCAGCGCGCATTCTGTAATGTACGAGTCCAAGGCAGGATGCCTTAGACCATGATGCTATGACACGAAACAAAAATCCTTGATACACACTTAAATTAGAACACCTAAGTAACTCTTGATATAGTCCATCGCTGTAGAGTAACGGTTAGTCTTCCTCACCATGAAACAAGTGTGCCCAGGTTCAAATTTTGGTTGGGACTTTTTTTTTAGTTGGTTATTTAACGATGTTCTATCAACTACGAGGTTATTTAGCGTCGATGAGATTGATGATAGCGAGATGGTATTTGGCGAGATGAGACAGAGGATTCGTCATAGATTACCTAGTATTCACCTTACAGTTGGGGAAAACCTTGGAAGAACCCAATCAGGTAATCAGCCCAAGCGGGGATCGAACCCGCGCCTGAGCGCAACTTCAGACCAGCAGGCAAGCGCCGTAAGGTTGGGACAAGTTACCTGGTTGGGGTTTTTCTGAGGTTTCCTTCTATCACTCAAAGCAGAATTGCTGGGTAACTTTCGGTGTTGGAACTCGAATTCATTTTGCCTTCATTAGTATCATTTCATTAATCATCTTAATAATTACAGGTTGATCGGGAGGACATGGCGAAGTGGTTCCAGGATCCTCCTACAAATGGTGTCTGCCAGGAGCTGCACAGCCACAGGGGCTTCAATAAGCCGACTGTGGTTAGATTGGAGTAGTGCAGTTCCCTTGGATAGACAGCGCCTTGGTGAGTCGTGAAATGAACGGTGGCTTGGCGTCTGGTTGAGGATGCAGCAGGTTCAGGCACATGAACTGCGAACAGATGCCATCTATCTGAGCCAGGCAGAAGAATGGTCTCCAGTCAGAACTGGATGCTGTGGTTGAATTGATACGATGGCACCATGCAGTGAATCATGTAACAATGTTAAAAATTCCTGATTTTAAAGGGTCCTTGCTAGAAAAATTAATCAATTCCATATTTATAAAGCTAGATTCACCAAATTTTGGTCATTAGAATGTCTGATTAATAATAGCAAATGTACAAAATTTCATCTGCTTATGATAAGTGGTTTGCATTTTATTAATAAAAGGTAAAAAGGTAAAGGTATTCCCGTAACATGCTATGAAGGCACTTGGGGGGGACATGGAGGTAGAGCCCCATGCTTTCCATAACCTCGGCACTAGAATGAGGTGGTGTGGTTGGCACCACTCTCTGACCCCTTTTACCCCTGGGAAAGATCCCGGTACTCATGCATTTTATTAATAGTTTAATAAAATATTGTGTCAGTTTATAGAAAAAGTCTGTTGTGCCACAGTTTACATTATTTTAACTGGTATTTACTTACTGCATATATTTTCTTATATACATGGGAACAAAACTTACTATGGGATTTTGCTGTAAAATGAATCAGTAAATAACTAGATATTTTTATTTAAAAAGTAATAATAAAATAAAAAAACAACAATTAAAATTTTGTATGTATGTATGTATTAACACTATAATTGTGTATACACACGGTGGCAGTGACATATAATATAGGCTACAATAATATCATTACAATAATCATGTTAATAAAATTTAGAATAATTACAGCAATAAAAAAATAAAATAAACATAAATTTACTTCTAACTATAAATAAATAGATGCAATAAACCTAGGACTATAAATAAAAACTATGCTTTAATAACGCCTACAATAAGCAAAAGTAACTTTCTAGTTATTTACTGGTTCATTTCACAGCATGGCAGCACCCCATAGTAATTTTTGTTCCCATGTATTATATAAGGAACCATACAAGTGAATATCATTTTAAAATAATGTGCATTGTAGTGCAAGGGACTTTTCATATGAAGACATACAATATTTTATTAAATTAGTAATAGAATGCAAGCCACTTATATAGGAATGTAATTTTGTGCATGTGTTACTATTGACCAAATGTACCAGTGATAAAAGTTTGGTGAATGTAACTTTGAAAATGTGGAAGTTAGTAATTCTAGTGTAGTTTTCCCTTAAATCCTCTTGTAAATTTTTTTCTTAGAATCAACATTATACATCCGAGTGTGTTGATTTACAGTCATAGATATTATTTTTGGCAGATTTTTTTTAAACATTTGTTTAAATGCACATATTTCAAATGTCGTATATGAAAATATAGCATGAAAAGCACTAAAAAGCCACCAGCGTGGCTCATTCGGTTAAGGCGCTTGCCTGCTGGTCTGAAGTTGCGCTCGGTCGTGGGTTCAATCCTCGCTTGGGCTGATTAGCTTGTTGGGTTTGTTCCAAGGTTTTCTCCAACCGTGAATGCAAGGTAATCTATGGCAAATCCTCGGCCTCATCTTGCTAAATACCATCTCGCTATCACCAATCTCATCGACGCTAAATAACCTAGTAGTTGATATAGCGTCGTTAAGTAACTGAAAAAAAAAACACTAAAATTTCCATAACAGCTCATTTCCTCATGATCTAAATATTTTGCAACACCAAGTCACTGTCTTTTCTGAGCAAGTCTTGGCTTAGTTGATAGCCTACTTTGTTCCAATTGAATTTATACCAGTGGCGTCATTTAAGTGGGCCAGAAACTACTTCCTGAGTTTAGGGTAAAAAAAATAATAATTGAGTACTGGTACCACTAAGAAAAAAAATGCGAAAACTACACTTTTAATAATATAAAAATAGCCCACTTTTATAAACGCTTAAGAAGTAAAAGACGAGCTAGTTAATGGCTTTACTTAAATGAAACAAAGCCACTACCTTTTGCTGCATTAGTGGTTGTTACCTATTGTAAATAGTTCATTAATATTAATTAATCAAGTGATCACAGTATTGGATTATCTTCATTTATTTTCTAATATGCCAGTAAACATGTGTGATGTTATTAACACATTTATCTGAAATGTCGATATCTTTGCAGTTCAGTATGTACTACTGTTTATATTTGAATCTTCTTCTCTAAACTGAACACATTTTTGTGATGTATAAATTCCAGTTCTGAAGAGATGCGCTGCCAAACAGCCATGCCCAGTTACTACTTTGAAGATAGCCACTGCTGTTCTTCTTGGAGAATTAGAAACCAATTTTTTTAACTCCTAAGAGCTCATGTGGGATGTGCACACACCTCGCCTCTATTTAGGACACTATAGACCTACGCCACAAATTGTTTCGTTCAAAATGCTGTGACCTTCAGTACCTTTCTGTTTAGACAGAAATAGCCAGTTTTGTCTCATTAGGTTTTAATTCAATAAGCAGTGTGTCGGCTTGTGAGAGAAATGCTTCCAAAGTTCAGAAGGGCATAACAGTAACACAGAATACATTAACATTACTTACTTTCGATACCCCTTATTTTCATGTGTAATTAATTATCTGGTCGGTGTGTAAGTGTATTCTAAATATATATGAGGACAATGAAGATGATTTAATGGAACAGTGTCTGCTAGGTTGTCAGATTATTGGAATTCATAAAATTGTTAATTTTTGCCAAATAAACATAGCCTATTATATTTAGAATTTGAAAATTACTTCGAAGGTGGTCATTTTTAACAAATACCACATAAAACAAGTACAAAACAATGATAATAATTGGGGGTGGCATAACATCCTACACGACTGTTAATGTTAGGAAGAAGTGCAGGACTTCCTAAGGGTTAAATTTAGCATTAAGATTTATTTTCACTAATTTACCTCTGATTGAGGTTCTGGCTGATATGTGTATCTACAGGGTGGGCAAAATAAAACTGGCCCGGACAAATAATCATGTTATGATGCGGACACATGACATTGCACACCAAACACCAATCTTGAGATTATGCAACAGCTCTTCCAAGTACTCATGGGGATTTACTGATGCATAATGGCGCATGTTCTGTAAGTTAACATACCCTGAAAGGCTGAACCTTTGCTGGAGGTTTTGCCAAAACACGTCCAGTCTGAAACTCTTGCACAAACAGTTCCGCACACCTTTTCCATGAATTGTGCTTCGCATAACACTCGACAATGAACACGCGTTGTTTTATCATGCGCACTATTTTGTGTTGCAGTCAACTGGCCACTGAACACGTCTGCTTCTCTCACTCACTCAAATGTAATGACACAGCGAAGCTCGGGACAGCGTGCTGGGACATGTGACAGCAACCCATTGTTGCATTGAAATCACGGCTTTCTGCATTATCAGGGTCATTTCCGCGTCAGTCTTATACATATAAATTCATATGTTGCATATATATTTTGCACGGGCCAGTTTTATTTCGTCCACCCCGTATTATCAGGCAGTACATCTCACTTGACGATATGTGTCAGAGAAAGAACAGTTGTTTGTATGCAACTGAAGTCTGACTAGTGTAATATGTTACTAGTCAGTGATGTCTGCAGAATGCAGTGAAAGTGAAAAGGAACTGGCCACCCTAGCCCATTATCTCCTGACTTAGTTGCCTCATAAGTGGTGCTTTGTTGGTATCTCTTGCGAGGTTCAGACCTGTCTTGGGACAGTTGACTAAACAACAACAACAACAACGTGTTTATTATTAGATATTTTCAGTTTATAATTTTTCTTTATGAATAATTTTGTTGAATAATACCGGTACTTAATCTCAGAATGAAATCTTTATTGGATTGTGGTTCCTTAGTTTGCCAAAATGTCTGTATTTTTATTTGCTTCCAATCCATAGTGAGAAGGTATCCATTGTAAAGCAGTTATTTTCTCTGTTTTTTATAAAAACTTAATTTTGGTACAATATACTGTAGATTTCTCTCACCCTCTTTTGTTCCGATGTTAATGAAGCATTAGTCTCAATTGCAGATTTTGAATCACAAAATATTGCTGCTTCCGTAAATTAATTTATTCTCTAAAGTTAATTGTTGTACACCAGCACTAACAGCGTAGTGTGTAGAGTGTTCTCCTAGTGTTGTTGAAGAGATCCATTCATGTAAATGTGTAACCACTTCGATTTTGGATGTAATATGTCAAAAGTTTCTAATGTTAGTAATATCATTATTTCTGTATTTATGTTCTTTTATTATATTTTTCACAACTTGAATATTATATTACACATCAGTGTATTCAAGTGAGGATCGTGGTGTTAACTCTTTTTCTAGAATTCAAGTAATATTTTTGTAAAACGTTTTACTTCTTGAATAAACCCAGATTGTGAATTATTAATTTTTTTTGTGTTGCTGGTAGCTTCTCCAGTAATCATCATGTGACGAACATATTAATTCTTCATTGTTCTATATAGACTTTTATAACCACTGATTACAATTTCTTTACCTACTGTATTAACATTAGGAAATTGCCTGGCTGACTAGTTTCGAATGTTATCCTTCATTGGTCAAAGTAGGCTTTGGATAGTGAAGGATATCACTTCGAAACTAGTCAGCCAGGCAATTTCCTAAATGTTAACACAGTAAAGAAATTATAAAGTTTATCAGTGACATATTAATTTCTTAAAAAGTAAAGGCGCAGTCTTTTAATTGCTAATAAAATAGGATCACTCTTATTGGTGTTCATTTTACGGCACCAAGTGAAAGTACAATTTTTTTCTTAATTTAAATTGAAATTTTGATTTCTGTACGATTTCTGTTCATTTGTTCGCACCTGCGCCATATTAACAGCAAGTGCATATAAATTATGTATCGTATAAATAGGATATGAAGCTAAAACTGGTGAAACCTGGTGATGTATTATAAAATGAAGTGAACTTCATCATAAAACAAAACAAGAAAGATAGTCCAAGATATCAATGCGATAGGCTTACCTGACAAAATTATAATAAAAAATCTTAAGAAATAGGAAAAAATAATCAATAATAATTTAAAAAAATATGCTGAGTGCATCATATATGGGTTTAATTTTTTTTATGGTTAAATTTAGCCTAGTGATCAAGTTTATAATTTACTTACTTACAAATGGCTTTTAAGGAACCTGAAGGTTCATTGCTGCCCTCACATAAGCCCGCCATTGGTCCCTATCCTGAGCAAGATTAATCCAGTCCCTACCATCATATCCCACCTCCCTCAAATCCATTTTAATATTATCCTCCCATCTACGTCTCGGCCTCCCCAAAGGTCTTTTTCCCTCTGGCCTCCCAACTAACACTCTATATGCATTTCTGGATTTGCCCATACGTGCTACATGCCCTGCCCATCTCAAACGTCTGGATTTAATGTTCCTAATTATGTCAGGTGGAGAATACGATCAAGTTTGTAATATGGGAAATATTTCAGGTCAGAGGAAAAAGGGATGGGGGATTCGCCACAAGACATACTCTATACGTTCTTCAAAAAAAATATTTTGTTCCACATGTATTAACTGAAATGACTCATCTGGTTGGGGCTTCAACCCCCATGCACAAAATTGGGAATTCTGAACCCAAATATTTTTATTTAAACCAACGATATGTTGAAAACCAGGCGTCACAGAGAGACTTTCTAGACACCCTTGAATTTCTTACGACGTACTGGGGGCAAAGTAATTCATAAAAATCCAGTCCCAGACAAAAGTTGATTTTCATCCGAAAAGAGGCAAGAGTTTAGACTTCTTCTCCCCCAACATTTGTATAGCAATACCTCCCATTAGAAGAGTGTAACATGGGTGCAGACAATAACATGGCATGGGTCCTTGATCTCTATCCATGACACCAAGGGTTCTCCTTAACTCACAATGGTTTAGTCTGTAAGATCACTGAAATTTCTAAAATTCACTCAAAATCTACAGTCAGGAGACAATGAAATGATGCCTCTACTTTATGAAACTCACAGTCACGTCTGTGGTTCAAGTACCAGCTTGCTAGCATTTCCATTATAGACAAGGAAGAGTGCAACATCCGCAACCTGAAAACCCCGATGTTTAGGAGGAAGGAGTAACTGAAATCGATACAAATTCGGAGAAGCGATTACAGAGCAGAAAATGGAATTGGGTAGGAAACCGTGAACGTATCTTCACAAGGATATCCGCTATTTTTCCTCCAAAGTGTTCACGTCGAACTTCCAACTGGAAAACAGCACGATTACTCCCAAAAAATTTACATAGAATAAAGAATCTCCATGGATGCCTTACATGTTAATGATTTTCGTTAAATATGAAACTCTGACTACTCACTATTGTGCAATAAAGAAATCACGTACCATACCAGTACAAACAAGAAAAAATGCCGATATCTAAATAATACGTAGTTGCAGAGATTCCACCTCTACGAACTTCCTCCCTTATTCTACTGCCCTCATACCACATGAAATATTTTGCAGCCTAGGCAAAACAAAGAATTTTCGGAATAAAAGGCACACTTGTGTGAGAACAACAGGATGATCGAGGAGATATTGGGGGATCGTCCATGAAGCGAAACAACTTTGGGATTCCATATTCCTAGTACTAATATCAGTTCCATGGCATTTGAAACCGAATCATACATTACGCATAGTTTTAAGAGTTCTATATAAGCTGCAATCGACATTAAACTAGCCAAGTAGAATTCCATTATGAAGTTCACTTCAAGACTTTGCTTCCAATACCTTTTCGTTTATTGTGATATCCTGATACATCCACACTAAAATTTGTAATTACGGTAGTATAATTTGATTGAACTTTTGAATAAGACAGAGACTTGTATCAGGGCAGTAGGAGAGTGTAGGAGGTATTGGGGGATCGTCCATGAAGCGGACCATTTTGGGATTCTATATACCTAGTAATAAACATGGATTCCATGGCATTTCAAAGAGAATCATACATTATGTATAGTTTCAACATTTCTATATACCCTGCAATTAACAAGGTATCCAGAATTCCATTTCAACGCGTAGCTCCCAATACCTCCTACACTAAAATTCGTAATTATGTGCATTTCGCATGAAATTTTGAATTAGACGGACACTTGTATAAGGCAGAAGGAGAGTGTAGGAGGTATTGGGAGATCGTCCATGATTTTGGAATTCTATATGCCTAATAATAATATCGATTCCATGGTATTTCAAACGGATAAAATACGTATGGCTTCAAGAGTTCTATATACCTTGGAATTGACAAGGTATCTAGAATTCCACTGTACGGTTCACTTCAAGACGTAGCTCCCGATACCTCCTCGTTTATCCTAATACCCTGATACATGCACACTAAAATTTGTAAGTTTGTTCCGGTCGGAGAAACTTTTGAATCAGATAGAGACATGTATCAGAGTAGTAGGAGGTATTGGGAGACTGTCCGTGAAGTGGACCGATTTTCAGATTCTATATACCTAGTAATGACATCGATTCCATGGCATTTCAAACATACAATACGTATGGCTTCAAGAGTTCTACATACCCTGGAATTGACAAGGTATCTAGAATACCACTTCACGGTTCACTTCAAGACGTAGCTCCCAATACCTCCTCGTTTATCCTAATACCCTGATACATGCACACTAAAATTTGTAAATTTGTTCCAGTCGCAGAAACTTTTGAATCACATAGAGACATGTATCAGAGCAATAGGAGGGTGTAGGAGGTATTGGGAGACTGTCCGTGAAGTGGACCGATTTTGGGATTTTATATACCTAGTAATGACATCGATTCCATGGCATTTCAAACACATACAATACGTATGGCTTCAAGAGTTCTACATACCCTGGAATTGACAAGGTATCTAGAATTCCACTTCACGGTTCACTTCAAGACGTAGCTCCCAATACCTCCTCGTTTATCCTAATACCCTGATACATGCACACTAAAATTTGTAAATTTGTTCCAGTCGCAGAAACTTTTGAATCACATAGAGACATGTATCAGAGCAATAGGAGGGTGTAGGAGGTATTGGGAGACTGTCCGTGAAGTGGACCGATTTTCAGATTCTATATACCCAGTAATGACATCGATTCCATGGCATTTCAAACACATACAATACGTATGGCTTCAAGAGTTCTACATACCCTGGAATTGACAAGGTATCTAGAATTCCACTTCACGGTTCACTTCACGACGTAGCTCCCGATACCTCCTCGTTTATCCTAATACCCTGATACATGCACACTAAAATTTGTAAATTTGTTCCAGTCGCAGAAACTTTTGAATCACATAGAGACATGTATCAGAGCAATAGGAGGGTGTAGGAGGTATTGGGAGACTGTCCGTGAAGTGGACCGATTTTCAGATTCTATATACCCAGTAATGACATCGATTCCATGGCATTTCAAACACATACAATACGTATGGCTTCAAGAGTTCTACATATCCTGGAATTGACAAGGTATCTAGAATTCCACTTCACGGTTCACTTCAAGACGTAGCTCCCGATACCTCCTCGTTTATCCTAATACCCTGATACATGCACACTAAAATTTGTAAATTTGCTCCAGTCGCAGAAACTTTTGAATCACATAGAGACATGTATCAGAGCAATAGGAGGGTGTAGGAGGTATTGGGAGACTGTCCGTGAAGTGGACCGATTTTCAGATTCTATATACCCAGTAATGACATCGATTCCATGGCATTTCAAACACATACAGTACGTATGGCTTCAAGAGTTCTACATACCCTGGAATTGACAAGGTATCTAGAATTCCACTTCACGGTTCACTTCAAGACGTAGCTCCCAATACCTCCTCGTTTATCCTAATACCCTGATACATGCACACTAAAATCAGTCGCAGAAACTTTTGAATCAGATAGAGACATGTATCAGAGTAGTAGGAGGGTGTAGGAGGTATTGGGAGACTGTCCGTGAAGTGGACCGATTTTCAGATTCTATATACCTAGTAATGACATCGATTCCATGGCATTTCAAACACATACAATACGTATGGCTTCAAGAGTTCTACATATCCTGGAATTGACAAGGTATCTAGAATTCCACTTCACGGTTCACTTCAAGACGTAGCTCCCGATACCTCCTCGTTTAACCTAATACCCTGATACATGCACACTAAAATTTGTAAATTTGTTCCAGTCGCAGGTACTTTTGAATCACATAGAGACATGTATCAGAGCAATAGGAGGGTGTAGGAGGTATTGGGAGACTGTCCGTGAAGTGGACCGATTTTCAGATTCTATATACCCAGTAATGACATCGATTCCATGGCATTTCAAACACCTACAATACGTATGGCTTCAAGAGTTCTACATACCCTGGAATTGACAAGGTATCTAGAATTCCACTTCACGGTTCACTCCAAGACGTAGCTCCCAATACCTCCTCGTTTATCCTAATACCCTGATACATGCACACTAAAATTTGTAAATTTGTTCCAGTCGCAGAAACTTTTGAATCAGATAGAGACATGTATCAGAGCAGTAGGAGGGTGTAGGAGGTATTGGGAGACCGTCCGTGAAGTGGACCGATTTTCAGATTCTATATATACCTAGTAATGACATCGATTCCATGGCATTTCAAACACATACAATACGTATGGCTTCAAGAGTTCTACATACCCTGGAATTGACAAGGTATCTAGAATTCCACTTCACGGTTCACTTCAAGATGTAGCTCCCGATACCTCCTCGTTTATCCTAATACCCTGATACATGCACACTAAAATTTGTAAATTTGTTCCAGTCGGAGAAACTTTGGAATCAGATAGAGACATGTATCAGAGCAGTAGGAGGGTGTAGGAGGTATTGGGAGACTGTCCGTGAAGTGGACCGATTTTGAGATTCTATATACCTAGTAATGACATCGATTCCATGGCACTTCAAACACCTACAATACGTATGGCTTCAAGAGTTCTATATACCCTGGAATTGACATGGTATCTAGAATTCCACTTTACGGTTCATTCAAGACGTAGCTCCCAATACCTCCTCGTTTATCCTAATATCCTGATACATGGACCGATTTTGAAATTCTATATGCCTAGTAATGGCATCGATTCCATGGCATTTCAAACACATACAATACGTATGGCTTCAAGAGTTCTATATACCCTGGAATTGACAAGGTATATAGAATTCCACTTCACGGTTCACTTCAAGACGTAGCTCCCGATACCTCCTCGTTTATCCTAATACCCTGAGACATGCACACTAAAATTTGTAATTTTTTTCGTCGCAGAAACTTTTGAATCAGATAGAGACATGTATCAGAGCAGTAGGAGGGTGTAGGAGGTATTGGGAGACTGTCCGTGAAGTGGACCGATTTTGGGATTCTATATACCTAGTATTGACATCGATTCCATGGCAATTAAAACACATACAATACGTAGGGCTTCAAGAGTTCTATATACCCTGGAATTGACAAGGTATCTAGAATTCCGCTTCACGGTTCACTTCAAGACGTAGCTCCCAATACCTCCTCGTTTATCCTAATATCCTGATACATGCACACTAAAATTTGTAAATTTTTTCCAGTCGGAGACACTTATGAATCAGATAGAGACATGTATCAGAGTAGTAGGAGGGTGTAGGAGGTATTGGGAGACTGTCCGTGAAGTGGACCGTTTTTGAGATTCTATATACCTAGTAATGACATCGATTCCATGGCATTTCAAGCACATACAATATGTTTTGCTTCAAGAGTTCTATATACCCTGGAATTGACAAGGTATCTAGAATTCCACTTCACGGTTCACTTCAAGACGTAGCTCCCAATACCTCCTCGTTTATCCTAATATCCTGATACATGCACACAAAATTTTTAATTTTTGTACAATTCGCAGGGACTTTTTTATTAGAGACTTGTATCAGAGCAATAGGAGAGTGTAGGAGGAATTGGGAGATTGCTCGTGAAGCGTACCAATTTTTGTGATTCTATATACCCATTAATAATATCGTATGAATGGTATTTGAAACTGAATCGTACATTAGATATAGTTTTAAGAATTCTATAAATGCTACCATCGATATTACATAAGGTATGTAGAATTCCATTGTTAGGTTCAGTTCAAGGTGTAACTCCGAATACCTTCCTGTGTATTCTAATATCCTGTTACACTCGGTCTAAAATTTGTAATTGTGTTTAATTCACGGGATTAGAAGTATAAGTTTCTTTTTCTATGAGAATAACAGGAAAACAGGAGTAATTTGAAGATAGATGAACTTGACCTAAATGTGTGTTCTACACACCAAGTTATGTTATCGATTGCAAGGTTGTAGAATGTATATTTTTCTGTTAGCATACAAAATCAAATACCTTCGCTGGCATTGTACTATCCTCATACCAAGGAAATGTTTTAACATTTATTAGGAAGAATTTAAGAAAAGAAGACAGGACTTGTATCAGGGCAATCTGAAGTTCTAAGGGATAATGGGAGATCACCCATGAAGTGCAATTTACGGAGTGTATATAGTACATAGTAATATTAAATTCCACGATATTTGCAATAAATTTATGCATTAGGCATAACATTAATGGTTCTACTATATTATACTCTCCAATCCATACTATTATATAGCTGCACAGAATAGGTGAGAGATACAGGACATGATGTTTACAATACAAACCTGTGAATCAGAACTCTTCTTGAGAAGGCAGCATGTCGTTGTTGCTTAAAAGTGCATGTTGTCTAGAAAAAAACTGTCTCGCTCACCATATCTTATGAGACTTACTTCTGTGTGACTTGTTGTACAAAAACTCGAAGCATCACTGAAATGTTGCTGCTTTGATGATATCAAGACGAAATAGAGTGGCTTTGAGAGGAAGAAGGAAGCTTCAGCTTTCCTGAATGTTGGCAAACGGGGAAAAAAGTAAAGTTTAATAATTTTCCATTGAACTTGATTTGAAAAATGTTTGCCCACTTATTGTCCCTGTATTGACACATTATTCAGCATGTTTGACAATTAAAAATATATTTTTAATAGAAGAAGAACGCAGTTGTAAATTTGGAGCTGCTTCCTTTATCTACGAAATTCTGTGTAAATTATTCATGGACCAAAAGATTAAAAACCATCAAATTACATTGTACAACAAGTCAGAATAGGAAAAAAAAAACTTGTGTATGAAACACAAGTGCACATCCTCTCGCCATCCACCACATCTTGACGCTTCAATGCTAATGTAAGGTTTATGGAATATAATAAATGAAATGAAGAAATTAAAAATTGCCTTTCTGGTTGCTCTCAACATGTACAATGCTCCCATCTTTCGGTTTGGAGCAAGGAGTCACTTCCATCTACTGGGTAGCTGTATATCCAGATAGTGAAGCTTGAAGCTTCTGCCTTTTTTTTGTACACAATATTTTTCAGAAAGATATAATATATAACTAAAAAAATGGCTCTGCCTCCTTTTGATGCAAACCCTTCAATTTTAGTAAGGTGCTATGCCAATAACAGTAAATAAAATATGAGATAAGAATCTCTGTCATATTTTTGAGTTGATTCATGATCGTTGTACGATGTGTTTAGATGCAGCAATAAATAATACTCTGATTGCTTACACACAGTTTCTTCATTTCCAACATTAGTCCTGTTTTCCAATTGCTATACTGTTCATATCTCATGTGGCGTAAACATTTATTGCAAATTCCTTGTCAGCGAAGTCACAATTTTTACATTTTCGTTCGTTAATGAACAAGCTATAGAAAAAATGAAAACATTTTTTTATGTGCGTCAGCTAAAGAATATACACAGTAGCTTGTGTTCACTATTCAAACTGGAAACCAGGGCTAATTTAGCTGAAATGTTTCATTTTCTTTCTCCCTCCCACCACCAGGATGGAGCCCTTCCACATTATACTGTGAGTATACACAATATTGTCTTGACAGCTCATTTCTACAGCATTCAATTGAGGGTAGTGGCAACATTCAATGGTCACCATGATCTTGAATGGACTTCTTCTTTCGGGGTGTTGATAAGGTTTATGGGAGAAGAAGGGCTTCAAGAGATTGATGGGAACCGCACACTGTGCTCTGCTGTGTGTTGTAATGTCGCTGACAGTTTCCTAGAATGCACCAATGTTGAGGGAGGAAATTTCAAGCAACTTCTGTGTGATTGAGATGCATAAACAAGGACTGAACCTAATAATTGTCTGAGCGTCGTTAAAATAAAACATAATTAAAAAAAAAAACAACAGCATAGTGTTTCAGCAGGATGGCAGATCATGTCTTTGAGGAAGAGAAGTTCGTGTACAACATGCAACTTCAACTGGTGAGGTCGTGGTGGCCAATTACATGACATCTAAATTCTCCAGACCTGACACTACTTGACTTCTTTGAGGTTTTGTCAAAAATATTGTCTATAAACAGGGACCCAGAAATATTGATGATCTCAAGGCAATGACTGTCTCAGCTTTTGGAAAAACTACCCCTGGGATTTGCACCAAACATGGGAGAAATGTCTCACATTATGAATTGCAATGTTTATGCAATGGTGGCACGTCGAGGTCTAATGTGGGCACAACTCCTATCTATCTACAATGTGTTTACAGATTACTGAAAAATAAATAGGAACCATTCCCATAGTACAGCATTTTTGTTTAACATCCTCCCAAAGGGATCACCCTGCATTTATGATGTATAATTTTTTGACATGAATCATCTATATTCGAGCTACAAATGAGGAAAATTGTAACGTTTTGATATGAAAGGTTTACTCTGATGTCATTCGTGATACCATGGAAACAGAAGTGTAAGATGAACTTCGTGCCTCGTGATTTTCATGATGTTGCCAATTTCTTACACTTTCCATTTTTAACTCTTCTGTCTTATATATAAACTTTAATGCCTTTTTTTGTCACTTGTAAGGAATCTGTGTGCTTATAAATAAGAACAGGCCTATTGTATAATTTAAAATTCTGATTATATTTATTAAATTAATAAACTCTCGGTATTAAAATCAGAAATGCATAAGGATTCTTGAACAAATTACTCGTTTTCGCTCTCAATAACAACTACACGTCACAACAATCAGCATATATTTAACGAACTGTCAGCCAATAAGAATTGAGGACACTGCCGAAATAAATCACATCAAATTATGGTACACTGTCACGACAATCAACTCAGGTTCAAAACAATTGCATTTAGTTCAGCCCAGTGCTTTGCACAGAGAGCATCCTGGGCTTTCTATTAAATTCAATGATCTTTCAAAAAAGGGAGATAAATCATAAAAATGAGTTTTGAGTTAAATGAAAATTAAACATTGGGCCCTTATTGCAAATAGTTTTCTACACAAATAAAACACATCAAATACTAGTATTCTTTTATTTTTTCCACCCATTTGTAAAATTTAACTTGTGTGTTCCCATGGGAAACAAAACTCCATTTGTACAAAAAATGAAAATCCCTTTTACCCAAACACGAACAAATTATTGAGAGTCATCCTGCCGAAATGTAGTGTGACAGTAAGGAGTAAACTACATAATGTTTTCTGTGAATTCAGTACAGATATATTTTCTACTGATGGTGCTATTCTTGCTATGCATGTTATATGCCTGTCCATTATGAAAGGAAATAATTCATTTCACAGCATTTGACAACCACTAAATTTAAATTACTTTGTTTGCGTTTTCCTTTCTTAGTGCTTATTTATTATTTTTTAAATACTGATGGGTAAGTAATATCTCGTGTCTGCAAATCTGCATGTGATTGAAACAACTGTTTTAAAATTAATTTTTCTCAAACTATATAAACTTTATTGTGCGAGATCGTGCGTATTTGCTTGGTTTCCGCACAAAACCAATCCGTGGAAAAGTCTAAAATTCCACATTCAGTATTCCCAACCTAACACACATAACAATTTCCCTCTTCTTACCGCTTAAGTGACATATTGATTTTACTGCTTTAGGCTTTTAACATCATATTTTTAGAGATGTAATATAGTAATAATTATAAATTGGAAACTCACCACTGCAATTTCACCTAAATTGCACTGTTAATTATTGTTTTTAAATATTTGCAAAAATTAAGTAAACTCTACAACTCCACTAAAGTTACTGCATTCGTGATGCAAGTAACATTAAGGAAGCCGTGAAAAAATCAACAAGATTCCAGACTCATCATAGAGTGGGGGGAAAAAAGACAGACGTATATCGTGGCCTGCTGGAGTATAGTAAACACAGAAAACATTTTAAAGCAACAATGTTGAAGATAGATATTTTTGTTTTGCAAATTTGCCGTCATTGAACAGAAACCAAGATGTAGATTTCATTGTAACTAATTAGAAATTCCTCTTTCAGGTATGTAATAAACGATCTTCACACAAAATAATGTATGATACACGAGTGGTATGTTTTCTTTCAATACTCGGAAGTTAAAAAAGCTCAACTACGTTTCACTTTTTCAAACTTTTCCTCGAACATGAAAACTTCAACATACCACTCTTGTAACACATATTACTAATATATGTTTCTGCTTTGCAAGGTGGTCTACTAGAGGACAAAAATTAGTTAACTGTCCAATTTTGTGAACATAATAATAATAATAATAATAATAATAATAATAATAATAAATAATGTAGTTAATCTAAATAATACTGCAGTTAAATTAAATGACCATTTTTGTAGATACGAGGTATCAGTTCCTAGCCATCAATATATTTTTGCTTGCCTATTTTAGTCAAAATAAATCCCTGACCTCAATGTTCTGCTTATCACAGATGTTGTATTTGAAAGGTTTCTTGTCTGATTGAACACAAGTCGAAGTGCAGCACTTTTATCACTGATGTCGCAATTTACAATATTTTGTGTCTATGAGTAAATATTTAATATTCATGATACGTTGACGACCAAAACACTTATCACAGATGATGTATTTGAAAGGTATCACTTTCACATCCGTTGCACCATGCTTCTTGAGACTTCATCGACAGTACACTGCACTGTCGGAGACCAATCTATGTAAAGATAATTTTTTGGTCCTACAGAATTATGTCATGGTTACAATTGGTTATTAATGGAGATCTGGTGAGCGTGGATTGAACCTCAGCATATCTCACTGGTTAGAGCACTCAGTGCGTAGAACCAAGGACCCGGGTTCGATCCCCGGTGCTGGAGCGAATTTTTCTCCATTAATAACCGAATGCATCTTGTATACTGTGCGCTGATGTGTAAGTGGCAGGTAATGTCGGAAATAGGATCAAAACAAAACAATGACAATATTTTGTATGACTTGACGCTTTCCTGGCATTTGATGTAGAATAACTCTTCTCGGGTTCTCAGCCAGATGAGTTGGAGATTAGCTTCCAAGCTTTCGACGGCTAGCTCTGCCATCTTCTCTGCCATAACTTCATTCCCTGAAGAAGATGGCAGAACTAGAAGAGTTATTTTGTTAACAATCTTTAATTGTCACATATAAGCGTGTGGTATACAAATGCATAATGCCGTCCACGTGATTAATTTACCTATTGTTATATTTTGGAAATTTGTGAATCAGTGTAGAAACCATCCCAACAGGCACCACATTCATTCTAGTATCTGGGTGCTACTCTTACAGTAAGCTATTAGTGCATATAAATCCAATGTCTATTTGTCACTAGTGTTCTCACAGATATTCCAAATGTGGAAATTCTCATCATGTGTGTGTGTAAATTTATGTCTTCGAAGATTACTCTGTCGCGAAAAACTTTTGTCACAAACATAACACTTGAAAGATTTCTTGCCTGTATGAATGAATGCATGTTGTCGAAGATTTTCTATATGTCGAAAACTCATATCGCAAGAACTGCATTTGTGAGGCTTATCTTGAATGTGGGTTAACTTATGCATCTGAAGACTATATGGACGTCTAAAACTCTTACCACAGATGGGGCACATGCAAGGCTTACAATGGGTGTGAGTTTCAATGTGTTGTTGCAAATAATCATTTTGGGAAAATTTCTTGGAACAAATGTGGCATGTGAAATTCTTCTCTCCTTTATGAGTTGATTTGTGTCTTTGAAGATTATGGTGTCGTGTAAATCTCTTCTCGCAGATATCACACTCAAAAAGCCTGGCACCTGTATGAGTGAATATGTGTTGCTGAAGATGATCGAGTCGTACAAAACTTTTTTCACAGATATCACACTTGAAAGGCCTTGGAGGTCCATCGGAGTCCAGCTGTTGTTTAGGATTTGGGAGTGTGAGAAGCCCTTCGTTAGAAAATGTTATCTTTGAAAGTTTCTCATTTGAAATGCTACTGAGGGAAGAACAATTCAAGTCGCTATCCTCTTTATGCATTTCTGCAGGTTGGGCTACACTAGAGTCGAATAAGAACATGTTGCAGGTATCACTTTCTTGGATGTTCACATCATCACTGAAATGTGGCTGTGAAGACCTGCAAATCCAAAGAGGACTGATTACAAAACTGGATATCAGCACAGTTTAGTATATACAGTTGCGAAGCTTGGGGTGATTTTTTGCAAATCTTGCGATAGTTGCTAGCCGCTTGGAATGCTGTGAGTACTAGGAACAATAGACTGTGTCACTGGCATCATGATCTAATACAGGCCATAAGGCAGACCATGTGACTCGCTAACCTGATCACGAAGGGCGGCGTTTCAACCATATAAATTAGTTGGAATGCATAAAGAGTAACATATACTTCTCTAAAATGTAGTGTAATTGCATTGATAAAATTTAAAACAATGATTATGAGACACTTCAGACATAAATCACTTGCGAGTTAAGATGTAATATTATTTTTGGTGTGAAAATTACGTTGTTCGTATGTGTAATACCTGCCTTTATTTCGATTAAATATTGCAGAATTCTTGTACATTCATTTATGCACGATTCAGTAATTTTCAGTTGCACCGCACGGATATTTAGATATGCTGAAATTATAGGTTATGTTTACTGTCCCAGTTGTCCCTTTCTGTCTAATTTTAGTGGTCTCCAATGCCCTGCCTTTCATATGAAAATATTATAGGTTATGTTTTCTGTATCTATATTCCTAAATTCGCAATTATACATTATAATTAAGCATAATGCCATGTATGATACTCCGCACATTCAATTTGTCTATTTTAATACTACAATTGAGTATTGAATTATTGTATTTCTCTACTACATAAGGGACGAAGTAACAATCGTACATACACTAATTTCATAGGAGTGGTATGATAAGTTTTCTTTCTTTATTAAGGAAGGTAGATGTGCTATATTAAATCACAATATAAATTCCTTTTTATTAAACCTCAAAATAGCTTCTATTCTAAACTTAAAATGTTGATGCGAAAACATTATGTTAACATGTAAAATTCTCTTCACATTACAATAACATAGTCTTGTAATTATTTCTGCAACATATTATGCAACAAGAAGTAAAGGGAACTTACGGACACATTACACTAAATAAAACTTAGCTATGATACGCAATAAAATTATAATATAATAATTCACTGAGCTCCATACACTGAAATTGAAAACCCGAACATATATTACTGCCTAACCTTAAATATTTCGTATTTCAATAGTGGAAGGAAGGTGTTAATTTTTCAAAAGAACACGATATCAAAAGTACAATACATTTTATCGTCTGCTAGGGAAAGAGTCTGTGATGAGGCGATAGTAGCGATCCTTGTGACTAGCAACTATCTATGGATGCATATTTCAACTGTCTATGTTTGCATATTTAGTAAGTATTGAGAGCTTCGCAACTGTATATACTAAACTGTGATATCAGTGTCACAATCTGCTTCATAGGACACCAAAGCATTATACGCGAATCTCATGCAGCACTCTTACACATTAAACTGTTCATTATAGACAACATCCTAAAATCAAGGATACTGTATAGGAAAAAAAAAAAACACGTACGCACGCACACACACACAAATATGAGCTAAATTGCAATATACATCTTGATTACACAACTTTTAACACTGTATCACTTCGAAATATGTATGATGAGACTTTCTTGTGTTATATTTTAATTAAATTAGATTATTATTGATTAAAGTTCACGTTAACACTTTGTTTGTGAAAAACATAAAATTGTTTAGTCACATGTTAAAAAGTGTTAACATTTTTAAAAAAGGTTATATACCTTGGGCGGACGGCCCGTTTCGACGTGATGTTACGTCTTCATCAGTGTCTCCTGAACTACTGGTGATCTTGAATTCTGCGATGTGATTTGTCGGTTGTAGGGGTGGGGGTGTGTTATAATACACAAACAACCAGCCCCCACCATAAGAGCAACACACCCCCACCCCTACAACCGACAAATGCACATCGCAGAATTCAAGATCACCAGTAGTTCAGGAGACACTGATGAAGACGTAACATCACATCGAAATGGGCCGTCTGTCCAAGGTATATACCTTTTTTAAAAATGTTAACACTTTTTAACGTGTGACTAAACAATTTTATGTTTTTAAATTAGATTAAATTAATTAAATTAGAATTTAACACAAGAAAGTCTCAACATACATATTCCGAAATAAAGTTGTAAATTAATGTGATTTACTCTTTGTTTTAAAATCATTACTTTTTACAAAAACTTAACAATTCCTGAATGGGATATTGTAATTAATATTTCCTTCAACTCAGATGTGTCTACTTCAACGAATTTTAGTCTAAATTGTACAATCATAGATCAAACTGTACCTGAAAAAATTGCACCTATATATGTGCAAACAAAAAATCAAAATTCAGCCCTGAAAAAAATATATTTTCATAAATATACCTTGAAAAAATATTATTGCTTACTAGACTAGACGCCAGTTCGGAAGGTGGTTGGCTGCTAGCGTTTGCGTCGAGAGAGACAGATAGTGAGAGAAAGGCAATGTACAGCATTGCCACATCGTACTTCACGCGCGCGCGCAATACAAGTAGCTGAGGAGAGAATTTCAATTTTAAAAAGACAATAATGACCTTAGCCGTTGATTACTGCAAGCATGACAAACCTTTTATCAGAATATTATCAAATCTTGCGTTCCATTAATAATGCTTATACCAAGTTTTAAGATTTTTATGTGCGGTATTATTATTATTATTATTATTATTATTATTATTATGTTATTGCACAGTTTTAATACGAAATGTATACGGTGTATTACTAGAAAAAATGATACACTATTTAAGTAGAAATTGTATTTAGGTCTATTTCTAGGCGCAAATTATTTTAGCTAGTTAAATACCCTAAAACAATAACTACGAGTACTACGTTATATTGCCACATTTCGGTCACATTTAATATAAATTAGGATTTAATAAATATTCAGCACCTGGTTTTAATCGAAGTTGCTGATTCCCTCATCAGCCCCATCAGATTTTCCAGAGTCGGATTCTCGAAGGTACATATCTAATACTGTACGTCGCAGCACACTTTTATTAAAATCATCTAATTCAGAAACTGTTCTTTCACGATGAGAATATTTTCCAGGAGAACGAAACGTGGCAGTTCCACTCACATTAAAAGATTTGTTTCCTTCATTAACAATTCTTTGCATGGTTCGCAAACCCAAACCACATGCTTCTGCAGTCGTCTCCTGCGCGTTGGCAACGTTGCGGCCAGCACCATGATGCCCGGCAGAGTTCTGCTCGTTAATGTTTTTTAAATAATTATACACCTTAAACACTATTTCCCGCCCCTGCCTGTGCAGTACTTGTCTTTTTATAGTATCTCCTTCCACTTATTTATCTTACACATACACAGTATATGTTAGTTTTACTTATTCGATGTTTTAAAACACTAACACGTGAGCAAAGTAACTCGAGAAGCACTTGTTACTGACTGATTCTGATTGGTTCTCCTGTTCAAGCTTGTGACGCCACATGCCATACAGGCTACGGCGCATCTACTAGCCGTCCACCTTCCGAATTGCCGTCTAGTCTAAATGCATTAAAAGATGTTTAAATTGCTTTATATTTTGATAAAATTTTATTTAATTATCTTTAGCAGTATTAAAAATACAAAAGTTTAAAATATTCCAATTTACAAGAGCTTTGAGGAGCCCTCTAACTACTAAGTATCATTACTGAGTGACACTGAAATTTGATGTCTGATGTCAAAATTCAATCACAGAAAGCAAGAACTATATGCGAAAGCTCACACATCTTTATATACTGTACTTACGTCTCAGTCGAATCACCTTCCTCCATTACACCTGGCTTCGTCCCCTCTATGACGTGCTCATTCCAAGACTCTTGCTAAAGAAAAAAAAAAAAAAAGAAAGATGTTTCATATCATAACTACACTGAATGTTACAGGAAACAGATAACTCATGTGTTCATGCAGTAGCACAGGGCTGGGCACATTACGTGATTCTGAGAAATGAGCGCTGTGTGCTTTAAACAGCGGGTCTTCCGACGCTGTGACGTGTGCATACTGTACGTCATTCAGTGTTGGTGCAGTGATGGCTCCGCAATATGAGACGGAGCTTCCGCTCATACACTAAAGCGGCCCGCTACTCCCAATTCTTTTAATGTATCATGGGAGGAGGAGTTCTTTTTCGTAGAGAGCAGTGGATTAGCAAGGTGTTTAATTTGTCATAAAACACTCCAACTGATTAAGAAGTTCAATATCCAACGGCATTATTCTTTACAACATGCTACTGAATATGACGAATATGTTGTTAAAGAAAATGTTTCTCAGGTACCTTTTTTTTTTTTTTGGGTTATTTTACGACGCTGTATCAACATCTAGGTTATTTAGCGTCTGAATGATATGAAGGTGATAATGCCGGTGAAATGAGTCCGGGGTCCAGCACCGAAAGTTACCCAGCATTTGCTCATATTGGGTTGAGGGAAAACCCCGGAAAAAACCTCAACAAGGTAACTTGCCCCGACCGGGATTCGAACCCGGGCCACCTGGTTTCGCAGCCAGACGCGCTGACTGTTACTCCACAGGTGTGGACTCTCAGGTACCTTAGAGTATCTATTTGATATTTATATTGCACTGTAAGTTATTATGTTTTCACTTTAATATGTATTGTGAATCACGATTAATAAATAGGTACAATATGACGGTGCGCCTTCCTGAAATAATATACACTTATGAAAAAAAATAAATAAATAAATAAAAAATTATTTGATTAACAATATTTTCACTGTTACAATTACACATATATAAAAACTAAATATAAACATTTACATAGAGATAAAAAATTTTACAGGAGAAAAAGTTCGTCCAAAGGGCTGGACTCTGGAAGAGTACCCAAAACGCTCATTACATTTCCGCGTTGAATTGCAATACTTGAGCATTGACGCAAATAAGTAGTGCAACGGCGATCACCAGTAATGGAGATCAAAATTTGGCCGATTTGAAATACCAAAACTTTAGCGTCATGACTCCAAGGACCGAAGGTCTCCACAGCAAATGGGACAAAGATATAATTGTCTAAAAGATGAGCATATTTATTGACTTTTTTCTTCACAGCTAATTCAGCAGCAGATGCTGCGCGTCTGGAGGTATTCGGTAAGTGAGATGGAGCTAGAGTGTCAACGCAAGTGGAGTCCCAAATTAAAGATTTTCCTCTAGACCATGGAATTAAGGTCAGACCATCGGGTTGTTTACCATCTGCGCGACTAATACCTGGTAATATACATTTACTATACATTTAGTAATATATATAATTTTTAAATTATACAAGTATTATGTTATATCATAATATAGTATATTACAGCTCATATCATATATCATATCATATCATATCATATCATATCATATCATATCATATCATATCATATTATATTATGTATTAAAAGGATGACAATAATGCACTTAGTGAATTAGTTACAAAATTTGCCACGAAATTGCAAAGGAATTGAAAACATTCGACAAAGGTGAATTCATCAAGCGATGTTTAATTATATTGGCAGATGAACTCTGTCCACAGCAAGTAGGGGAAGTGGAAGCCATATGCCAGTCTCGTAGAACCGTGGTGAGGAGGTTGCTAAGCAAAGTATGAAATACACAGTGTAACTCACATAGCACTTAGTGCTGTAAAGTAAAATATACAAATATAAAGAACATTTAAGTGTATTTGTAGTTCTTATTTGATTGGTGGTATAACTGTCACACAGTGTAAATGTTTGATTTTTAAGAATAGAACCTGGATTGGCAGTTTCTTTTTTAATACTGAAAACTGAGGACCCAATAACAAGATAATCAAACTAACTCACCTTAATGTTATGTTTCATTACAGGAAATACATTGAAATCTTCACTTTCTTCACATTTGATATCTGATAAGATATCAGAGTTCAGGCCACAAGATTCCATTTTGATGTCAGTCACACTTTTTTCCAGGTTCTCTTCCTGTGTATCAATTATAACACATAAAAAGATTATTCTCTCAACTTGGGGAGGGAAAGGTTACTTTATAATGGCTACAGATTTATATAGATGGATGTGTTATATCACATTCAAGCGGAGGAGGCGTTGGAAGAACTTATCTTCTCATCTTTTCTTTTCATTTCAGCATTATGTAGGAGAATATACAACAAATTTTGAACAGAAGTTACCAGTACTACTACTTATATAATTATATCTTTGCAAAACCTTTACATAGATTAAACAAATTTCAAAAATGCTGCCATATTGTCAGATTCGAAGGCAGCTATACAAGCTGCAATTTCACAATGGTCTATGAAAGGGGCAAAACTCAGGACTAAGAAAATCATCTAATGCATAATTAAACTAGAGAAAAACAATTAGTTTACAATGGATTCCTTCCCATTGTAATGCAAAGGGAAATGAAACAGCAGTTTAGTTAGCTTGCGATTTGCCATTTACTTTAAACATTTCTTTGTACTGTTATTGTTAATTTTAGTTCACTTGTAATTTGATATTTATTAAAAAATCTACTTACACTGCTGTCAATTTAGTTAGCTTGTGGTTTGCTATATACTTAAAAAATTCATTTGTACCGCTTCTTTTCTTAGTTCGTTATTTTACGATGCTATATCAACAGCTACAGTTATCTAGCGTCTGACAAGGGAAGGGTTTCGGCTCAAATAGGAATTTCGTATCCAAAATTTGTATACAGGCCCATCTTTACATCTCTATAAAGCTTCCAAAAGCATTCATTTGTGTAATATATGGTTTGTCTGTTAGAGCACTGTACAAGTTGAGGGGTGGGGAGAGCACTGCACAAGTTGAGATGGGACACCTTACCTGTAAGCCTAGAAGCTAGTGCGAGTGGTAAAATATCTAAAGCCCATTTAAGAACATTTTTCTCCAACGTTCTGTCTGAAAATATTGCAGCTAATCAAAAATGTACATTGTTGTGTGAGTCATTGAATGCGCACAAGGACGCAACCTTAATAAATTAATCATTCCAAGGCTAGGACATAGAATGTATGATCATTCCACCTAAAAAAACTAAATATTTCTAGCCTCTGAATATCTATTTCCTTAGACAATACAAAATATATGCTCGGAGGATAACAGATTGCATAAGGACTCTTGCTGAGAATCCAGAACTTAACTTGGGAAATCCAGTGTTTATAATGAAAATGCACTCTGTTATTCATAACCAGATGTCTGCTCCAGTGTACCGCCCTATGCTTCAGTATTCCTGGCAGTCAGCTGGTTACGTGAATCCTGAACAAGTCTCGGACTTCAAAAATGTAATTCAGGTGGCATTTGATTTTTCAGCACTGGAATGTCGTTCATAAGATCGTTCAGGTGTTGCTTCTGCGTGTTGTGCTTATTGCTCTGCTCCATGCTGTTTCATGCATCTTATATAGAATCCTCATGTACATTTTTAAAGAAGTGTATTGACCAATACCAACCAAACAGAGAGTTACACAAATGAATGCTTTTATGGTCTTCATCACCATTGTGAGGTGAGCCTCTGTACAAATTTTTAACCAAAAATTCCTGTTCGAGCCGAAACCCTTCCCTTGTGAGTGGGATGAAGGTGATAATACAAGAGAAAAAAACCGGGGAAAAAAACCTCAACCAGGTAACTTGTCCCAATCAGGATTTGAACCTGGACCCGCAAGTTTGACGGTCAGTTGTGCTAACCATTACTCCACAGTGATGAACTATTTGTACTGTCATTGTTAATCACAGTTACCCTGTGCTTTGCTATCTATTTGAAACAGTCATATATACTGATGTTTTTAATTTTACTTAGTTTACAATTTGAAATTTATTAAAAATTCATTTGTGCCTATTCTAGTTTGTTTGTAATTACTATTTATCAATTAGTATATTATTGTATCTTATTTATATTCCATCTGCTGCCACCACCCCTGCCACTGCTGCTGCCACTGTCACCACCACCACTACCACTACTACTACTACTACTGCTACTACTGCTACTGCTACTATCAGAAAGGGCACTAAAATTTTACAACAATCTACTAAGGGACTTCCATTTTTCAGTGGCGTAGCATGAAATTTTGAGCAGGGGAAGCTAACTCAAGTTGTCTTTCATGCAATATGAGAAAACGTATTACAAAAATACAGTCTTAAAATAAACAGTAGTCAATGTCAAGTCAGCAGTAGAAGATTGGTTGGAACATCGTAAGTAACACAAATAAGGCATGACCTCAAATGGTACGTAGTAAAATATGATTTCACGGTTTACACATATCTCTTAACAAACAGACACATATAGGCCTACGTATAACATTAGCTCACTCCCTGTCATACTTAGAGAAATCACAATATTAGTATTATACGTAAGTATGCGTCTGTCTTTTGGTTGTGTCCTTCATTGACAGCAAGGGAGTCGGTCATTTGTTTTTTAAATCACACTTTTGTTCGTAAGTCAGTCTTGATAATACAATTGTCCTAAAAAATTCAAGTAAATCAGTGTCAGGAACTGTTATTTCGCTCATTATTCATTATATCAGCCACAATGCACATTAACACTTCAACTGAACACAACTGACGAAAAGGGATAACTCGGATACTGCTTATTTTAAATGTTAAAGCTAGCTTCTTGCAAGCCTTGTGACTAGGGTAGTTTAGTTAGAAAGGGATGGAAAATCTGCGGGGTGGATTACACAGAAGAAACCAGTCTGCTTGGAAGCTGGTGTGTGCAGGCTTCTTGTTTACTGCTGCATCACAAATCATCCTGAGCTGCCGCATCACAATTTAACGCGTAAATATAAATTCTATTAAAATTAATAAATAATTTTGTCTATAAACTGCAGGTTTATTATGAAATTATTATTAAGTGGGGAAGCTAAGCTTTTTAGCTTACATTGACGCTACGCTACGCCACTGCCATTTTTATTCTATAAAAATAAGGAAATATAATCTGCCCAAAGGAACTAAATTCGAATGGAGCAAAATATAAAACTTGGGAAAATTTATCGACAAACATCGAGATAATATCCTTCCCCCCACCCCCCTACATAAATCTGCTATTGTGATGTTCAGGCTGACAACAGGTCATGATTGTTTGGCAAGCCACCTGCACATACATGTCTGTGTAATATTATGGATTTATTAATTTGTCCTACAGAATAATCTCCGTAATGTTGATAATTAATATTTGAGGAGAAAAATTTGCTCCAGCGCCAGGGATCAAACCCGGGTATATTTCTAGTGCCAACTGCCATTATACTAGGAGCGCACTCAGCTGAGTGGCTTGTATAATGGCAGTTGACACTAGACATATACGTCATCAACATATATGCCTAACTTGGAGTCAGGCCACAAAGGGAAACACTGAAGGAGGGAGATTCGATCCGGTGCTGTGGATTGAATTCGGTGTAGCTCAGTGGTCAGAGCGCTTGGTATGTGGAACCAAGGACCCGGGTTCGATCCCCGGCGCCGGAGCGAATTTTTCTCCTCAAATATTAATTGTCTGTGTAATGCAAATGAAGAAGTGAACATGGAAGACATGAAAAGATGCACAGAATTATTATAGGAGGATGACGTCGTACAAAAATACTGAAGCACAAGACAGCAAATGACTGCACTGTAAATTTCCTAGGCAATGCACCAACAACAACACAATGCAATCTTAGCAGCACAATACATCATGCTAGGCACTTACTAGTGAGAATGATTTTTCCTCTTCTCCATTTCCATGTTCAGTCTTTATAAACAATGATTCAATTTCGGGTTGTGTTTCCACTGCATCAACAGCAACAGCATCTTCACTCTTTGAAGTCAATGCGTTGATTTCTGGTTGTGTTTCAAGTACATCCACATCAATTTGGCTATTACCCTTCTCCTGACACAAGAGATTTATATCAGTTCTTGGTTTAATTAAATCGCCATCTTTGTGAGTTAATTCGTCTCCATGAATATTTTTATCTTGCGAAAAACTTCCATCGCAAATATTATATTCGAGAGGCGTCTCATTGATATGTCTGCGTGCGTGTCGTAGAAGGTTCCGTTTATATCGAAAGTTCTTACCACAAAAGTAGCATTTGTGAGACTTGACATCAGTATGAATGAATACGTTGATTTCTGGTTGTGTTTCAAGTACATCTGCAGCAATTTGGCTATTCCTCTTCTCCTGACACAAGAGATTTATATCAGTTCTTGGTTTAATTAAATCGCCATCTTTGTGAGTTAATTCGTCTCTCTGAATATTTTTATCTTGCGAAAAACTTCCATCGCAAATATTAAATTCGAGAGGTGTCTCATTAATATGTCTGCGTGCATGTCGTAGAAGGTTCCGTTTATATCGAAAATCCTTACCACAAAAATTGCATTTGTGAGACTTCACATCAGTATGAATGAAGGCATTGATGTCTGGTTGTGTTTCAAGTACATCCGCACCAATTTGGCTATTACCCTTCTCCTCACACAAGAGATTTATATCAGTTCTTGGTTTAATTAAATCGCCATCTTTGTGAGTTAATTCGTCTCTCTGAATATTTTTATCTTGCGAAAAACTTCCATCGCAAATATTAAATTCGAGAGGCGTCTCATTAATATGTCTGCGTGCATGTCGTAAAAGGTTCCGTTTATATCGAAAATCCTTACCACAAAAGTTGCATTTATGAGGCTCGACGTCAGTATGAATGAATGCGTTGATTTCTGGTTGTGTTTCAAGTACATCCACAGCAATTTCGCTATTATTCTTCTCCTGAGACAAGAGATTTATATCAGTTCTTGGTTTAATTAAATCGCCATCTTTGTGAGTTAATTCGTCTCCCTGAATATTTTTATCTTGCGAAAAACTTTCCTCGCAAATATTAAATTCGAGAGGGGTCTCATTGATATGTCTGCGTGCGTGTCGTAGAAGGCTCCGTTTATATCGAAAGTTCTTACCACAAAAGTTGCATTTGTGAGACTTGACATCAGTATGAATGAATGTGTTGATTTCTGGTTGTGTTTCAAGTACATCCACAGCAATTTCGCTATTATTCTTCTCCTGACACAAGAGATTTATATCAGTTCTTGGTTTAATTAAATCGCCATCTTTGTGAGTTAATTCGTCTCCCTGAATATTTTTATCTTGCGAAAAACTTTCCTCGCAAATATTAAATTGGAGAGGCATCTCATTGATATGTCTGCGTGCGTGTCGTCGAAGGTTTCGATTATATCGAAAGTCCTTACCACAAAAGTTGCATTTGTGAGGCTTGACGTCAGTATGACTGATTTTGTGTAATTTTAGAATATATGCACGGCGAAAACTCTTTCCACAGATGTCACAATCAAAAGGCTTGCTCTCATGGTGTCTGTTCATGTGTTGCTGAAAATACTGAAACTGCACATAATCCTTGTCACAAATATCACACTTGAAATTTGTCTCATGTACATTCTTGTGCTTCATCAATTTATGTCTCTCAAGATTATGCCGTCGTATAAAATTTTTATTACAAATATTGCATTTGAAATGCTTTATGCCCTTATGAGAAACTATGTGTTGCTCAAGATAACTAAATAGTGTGAAACTTTTGTCACAAATGTTGCATTTGAAAGGTCTCACAGAAATGTCAGTGTGTGTCTGTTGGAGTGAGGTAACTCCCTCATTAGAAGCCTTCTTTTGTAAGTGCATGTCATTTGCAGCATTACTGAGGGCAACACAATTTATATCACTCTGTCCCTCATTAGATGTGGGTATGCTAGAGAAGTCTATGGGCATGTTGAAGGTATCACTTTCTTGGATCCTCACATCAGCCTGAGAATATGGTTGCTTAGTCCTGTAAATTAAAAAGAATGATTACAATCAGTGGGGTAGGCATGTGGGGGTGGGGGGAGGCTTGTCGTGCTCTAGTCCTCTCCTCCCCATTCTTCAAGAAATATTTTAAAACTATATCACATTTAAACCATGGTAAATGGAAAAATAATCCACCACTGGCATTGAGAGTGTGATACTGAAAATAAAATATTGTTTGGTTGATTGACAGGTCAACAAAATTTCAACATTTTTCTTCCCTAGAAATGAAAGTAGGTGACTTTTACTAATTCGTGATCCCTGAATATGAATACGAAATCCAGAATCTCCCATTAACTATCATTTTCTTTTGTAGCCACATTGAATATCTTTAATAAAATATGGTATTTTTTGTAATTTCACTTTCTTAAACGAAATGTTACTGCACGCTGCAATTCAAATGATCAATATTAATTTAAAGGGATATGCGGAATAAACATAATCATTTCTTCTGACAGGTACATTATGTTTTTCAACTTTAAAAATTGCAATTAAGAATATAAAATAAGTTAGTTTCAATAATATAAAGTTTTCCTGGAACTCTCTCCTTTTTAGATGGATCAAGACCTCTCTCTCTCTATTTCATATCGTCGCCTGAATGCAAGAACTAGGTAACTCGAAATTTGCGTTTTTTAGTTACCTCTTTTATAGCATAGCAAAAATCACACAAAATGTAATCCAGGATCTAGGTAACTGATCGAATGATACCAGCGACATCTATTTTCCAATATAACAAATAGGTAAAAGAAAACGAGTCTTATTCCTTAGTGCAATAAATAAGTAAATAGGCAATGTCACAAAATATGAAAAATCAAGTTACCTAGTTCTTGCATTCAGGCGACGATATGAAACCAACAATAGTCGACAAGCATACTCGAGGATCATTTTTCTCTGTATCACTTTTCCATTTCAGATAGTTCCTGATGAAACATGTTATGTTGGCGTAATTTGATGTATGAAAGCAATAGGCTAACTGAACTGCAGAACACATCACTAATAACAACCATAATTACAAACAGAATTAGATATTGAAATTCTACACATCACACCAAAAAGTACACGATTAAACATATTAGAACAATATCAAATCTACAAGCACACAATAACATATCCACAACATACACTTAATACTCAATTACAATTCAATATACACATTGTCCAATCTAATAGTACGTAACATACAAACAACACCCACCATTGACGAGAGAAAGCACCAAAACTAGAAGCAAGACATGTTGAAGCAGCTTAGAGTGCTTGCAAATTGGATTGTTTTAAACCTTTGTACTTTTTACTTCTAAAAAGACTAGCAGGAAAGAAATGGGGATGCTCTAGGAATACTTTGAACACTACATACAAAATGTTTATACAGCCAGTGCTGACATACTGCGAAGAAATTTTAATTACTTCACCTTTCATAAACGAAATAGAATATGTTCAAAACCAAGCTCTCAGACTCATTACTGGTGGAATCAAAACAACGCCAATAGATTCTATGAGATTCCTCACTAATATTAACAGCATCAAAATGACAATAGAAGAAAAAGCACTGATTCAATATGAAAAACTTATTAGATTACCAGGAAACAATTGGCATTCATACAGTCCTCTCTGTAGATTGAAAACTCAAAAAAGTTTCATATCCATTGTTCAAGAATTAAAACAGAATATCAATATCCCGAATTTAAAAGAAAACTTACAAATTAAACCAAATCCTTTAACTCTATTAAATATAGAATATAATCTAAATTTAACAGTAGAAATACTGAAATCAGAAGTAAACACTGAAATACTGAAACAATTGTCTTTAGAGACAATTAATATTAGGTACCCTCCACAAAACTGGCTTCATTTATACACCGACGGATCCTTGATCTCCAGAGAACAAGGTGCCGGTGCAGGTGTTACATGCTGTCTCTTCTCACTTTATAGATCTCTTGGATATGGAACAACAAGTTTTGATGGAGAAATCATTGCAATAAGGGAAAGTCTCAGGAATCTTCTATGCCACATCAATAAATTTAGGAATGCAGTTATATTGTCAGACTCCAAAGCAGCTATTCTATCAATCGTCTCTAAACACACACCTTCATCTCAAACAGCAGAAATAACTAAAATGCTCTCTCAATTAATATCATTCAATAAAGGAATTGTATTCCAATGGATACCATCCCATTGTGGAATCCTGGGAAATGAGAATGCGGATGCTTTAGCAAAGAAGGGCAGCACTGCTACTTACAGACCTGTTACCAAATCTATGTATTACTCTGTGAAAAGATTTATTAAATCTACATACTTAGACTTCAACAAACAAAATTTAATAACACAATCCCAAGGGAAAAAATGGAACTCTCTGCATCAAAATCCACAGTTAATTCCCGATTTACCACGAAAATCGTCTGTAGCTGCATTTAGATTGGCAACAGGCCATGATTGTTTGGCCAAACACCTGCATAGAATTGGAATATATCAGTCCCCTAACTGTCCATTGTGCAACTCAAACCAAGAAATGGATTCAGAACACCTCAAAATCTGTGCTTCAGTGGCTGGTCATGATAATATCTTTGAAAAATATTGGAGTGCAAGAGGTCAAATGACTTTATTGTCAAATGCCTGGCATTAGAAAACAACAACAACAATTCAATATACACATTGTCCAATCTAATAGTACGTAACATACAAACAACACCCACCACTGACGAGAGAAAGCACCAAAACTAGAAGCAAGACATGTTGAAGCAGCTTGGAGTGCTTGCAAATTGGATTGTTTTAAACCTTTGTACTTTTAATAGGTACTACTAAAGATAATAAAATGAAACTTTATCATAACATTAAGCTATTTAAGAATAATTGAATTATGTTTAGCAATAATTTTTCACACATTTAATTATAAAGAAATATTTTTTCAGTGGTTTAATTCTAATTTTTTGTTTAAACATATTTAGGTACACTTTACTCTGGGACTATTTGACATACCTTAATGAAACTTTAACTGTGTTTTTCTAAAGATAAATTCTACAATATGTAGCTAAAATAATAAATAAGTGTGATTTAGTTTCTTGTTTTAAAACTATTATTTTTATTACAAAAAGTTAATAATTCTTGAACAAGATAATACAATACATTTTTAATCATTTAATATGCATATATTTGATAAAATTTTAGGTTTGAATTGAAGGAAGTGTTGTTTACCACAAAATATAAAAATTGAACAGTTATAGATCTATCAATATCTGAGAAAAGTGCATCTAAATGTGGGAGAAAAAAAAAAAAGCTTAAATTGTTATATATTTAGGTAAAATTTCATTTAATTATCTTTAGCAGTATTAAAAACTACAAATTACTCCAATTTCCAAGCATTTTAAGCAACACTCTAACTACCCAGTGTCCTTAAGAGGAGAAACTGAGTGACATTGCAATTTTATTTATTATGTCAAAATTCAATCATGGAAAGCAAGGGCTGTATGCGAAATCTCACTCATTATTATACTTACGTCTCAGTCAAACCATCTTCCTCCAATACATCTGGCTTCATCCCCTCCTTGATGTTGTCCTCATTCTGTGACTCTTCCTGAAGAAAGAAAATGCTGATGAGGTACACTAAATATAACAACGAGAAATGAAAGAAGATATTTCATAACCACACCAGGATGCTGAATATTATAGGAAAGAACAGACATCAGTGTTGCAAGGTGTTCCGTATTGCGCAGGATGTCCCATATTTGATGCCTGAAACACTGGTCTCATATGAGATTCATAAGACACACTAAAAATATGGATATTGAGTCACAGATAGCCAACAGTTTTTATGGGTTCTTTATTCTTTATCCTTACTGTTTGTCCAGATATCGTGATGTACAATTATGGTAAGAAATGACACTTTTTTTTCTCTTAACATCAATGTCTTCAGAAACGTGACAACAAGGCAAATAAATTTAAATATAAAGCTATTTCTGTTTCACTTAACAGTAATTGTATTCCCAAGCAGTAACTTTTCATGACTATGGTAGAATAACATTGTTGTTGAATGGTGTATAGTACAATACAGTAAAACCCCGATTATCCGTGATCCTATTAACCGATTGGTGGATTATCAAATTGTCTTTCTCGCTCGCAGAAAAAAATATGAAGTACTGTACATTATATTAGTACGAGTGTTTTTTATAAATCTTTACCTTTACGCATCATGGCCATACTGTCTAACTTCTATGCAAAATATCTTCTACAAGCGCCAAAAGAAAACATGTTGTACTACGGCAAAAAGTGCAAGTAATGAGTGGTTTGAGAAAAGAGAAAATGTGGTTCATTTCACATCACAATACAAGATAGGAATTACAACTGTACGCGATTTAGGCTAATGTAAAATAAAATATAAACTGTATAAAATTTGTAAATCTACAACATGAGACCTCTACTATTCCTATGTTTCCACAAACAGTCGTCATAAGGAGTTTCCTTAGCCTTTAAAAACCCGTCGTTGAAAACCAGACTTAAGTACAATAAATAATGTTTTAATAACTGACTTATCGGAAAATCAAATATGAATTATAAAAAAAAAAAACAGACTTAAATTATTGAACTTCTGATCCAATACCTAGCGTATTAAAAGAAAAGACCATAGAGGAAATTAGAAAAATATTATGTAGTTGGTTTATAAAACTTTTTATGGTATAGATTATCCGATTTTTTCAATTAACCGTTCACTCCACCCCTTTCATTACCACGGATAATAGAGGTTCTATTGTATGTATAAACACGCGAAAAATGTCTTACTCATCAGCATGACACAAATAGGACGTGTTGCATTAAGAATACACAACATTTATTATTATATCTGTAGGGACACAAACTTTGCAATTACATCTTTTCTGATAGATTATTAATGTCTCTTCAAATCTTAATAAAAACAAATGAATAGTTAGAAATTAATATAAAAGCTTAATGATGTGAACCTAAGGTAATTTTTCCTTATAATGTGTTTTAACATATTAGCATATGCTCGGAAATGGTATGAATCGATTTCTCTCTCTCTCTCTCTTTTACAGGTTCCTAATGTTTCCTCGAGGAGTTAACTGATGCGACTAAGCAACTGTCCCTTATTTACATTCTGAAACCTAGCAGACGGCTATTCTGCACCAATATAAGGCAAATGGAAATGCAAAAACAATCAAGAATTGTCATACGTTTTCATTTACGAAAATTATCGTCATTAATAAAATATTACAATATAGTTTTGGTTATTACCACTTACTTACTGGCTTTTAAAGAACCCGGAGGTTCATTGCCGCTCTCACATAAGCCCGCCATTGGTCCCTATCTCAGCAAGATTAATCCAGTCTCTACCATCATATCCCACCTCCCTCAAATCCATTTTAATATTATCTTCCCATCTACATCTCGGCCTCCCCAAAGGTCTTTTTCCCTCCGGCCTCCCAACTAACACTCTATATGCATTTCTGGATTCTCCCATATGTGCTACATGCCCTGCCCATCTCAAACGTCTGGATTTAATGTTCCTAATTATGTCAGGTGAAGAATATAATGCGTGCAGCTCTGCGTTGTGTAACTTTCTCCATTCTCCTGTAACTTCATCCCTCTTAGCCCCAAATATTTTCCTAAGACCCTTATTCTCAAAAACCCTCAATCTCTGTTCCTCTCTCAAAGTGAGAGTCCAAGTTTCACAACCATAAAGAACCGGTAATATAACTGTTTTATAAATTCTAACTTTCAGATTTTTTGACAGCAGACTAGATGACAAAAGCTCCTCAACCGAATAATAACAGGCATTTCCCATATTTATTCTGCGTTTAAATTCCTCCCGAGTGTCATTTATATTTGTTACTGTTGCTCCAAGATATTTGAATTTTTCCACCTCTTCAAAGGATAAATCTCCAACTTTTATAGTTCCATTTCATACAATATTCTGGTCACGAGACATAATCATATACTTAGTCTTTTCGGGATTTACTTCCAACCCTATCCCCTTACTTGCTTCAAGTAGACTTTCCGTGTTTTCCCTAATCGTTTGTGGATTTTCTCCTAACATATTCACGTCATCCGCATAGACAAGCAGCTGATGTAACCCGTTCAATTCCAAACCCTCTCTGTTATCCTGAACTTTCCTAATAGCATACTCTAGAGTGAAGTTAAAAAGTAAAGGTGACAGTGCATCTCCCTGCTTTAGCCCACAGTGAATTGGAAAAGCATCAGATAGAAACTGACCTATACGGACTCTGTTGTAAGTTTCACTAAGACACATTTTAATTAATCGAACTAGTTTCTTGGGAATATCAAATTCAATAAGAATATTATATAAAACTTCTCTCTTAACCGAGTCATATGCCTTTTTGAAATCTATGAATAACTGATGTACTGTACCCTTATACTCCCATTTTTTCTCCAATATCTGTCGAATACAAAACATCTGATCAATAGTTGATCTATTACGCCTGAAACCACACTGATGATTCCTAATAATTTCATCTACATATGGAGTTAATCTGCTCAAAAGGATATTCGACAAAATTTTGTAGGATGTCAGCAAAAGTGATATTCCTCGAAAGTTACTACAGTTAGTCTTGTCCCCTTTCTTAAAAATAGGTTTGGTTATTATTATTATTATTAATACATCCGTCTGCCATAACAGATGCCCATAAAGGTCCAGAAAACAATTTCATACATACAAGAAATAGAGAGAAATAAGAAATATATCAATATAATTGGTAGTAATCAAATGGAATATGAAATTTAGAAAGTTAGAAATTTAAACATTATATAAATAATTATGCAAAATGCCTATGGATATGTTTAAGATATTTAAATAAATATTTTTAATATCTTGGGATGTCATATCATAATTCAATTTCATAAAAAGCTTCTTATCTATCTAAAAAATGTTATGTTTTATTTAACGACGCTCGCAACTGCAGAGGTCATATCAGCGTCACCGGATGTGCTGGAATTTTGTCCCACAGGAGTTCTTTTACATGCCAGTAAATCTACTGACATGAGCCTGTCACATTTATGCACACTTAAATGCCATTGACCTGGCACGGGATCAAACCCGCAACCCTGGGCATAGAAGGCCAGCGCTATATGAACTCGCCAACCTGGTCGACTCTTATCTATCTAAACACGTACTTACACATAATTAGAACTGTCTTCGAAAACAGTGAAGTGAACATGAATTTTGAAAAAAAAAAAAAGAAGTTTATAAGAAATTTCTTATCCATCCACAAACGCATTTACAAAAAATAACAATTAATTTCGAAAATGTTCTTCAATAACCAAAAACAGCATGAATTTTGGTAAAAAAAAAGTTTCTATAAGTGTACAGACAGAAAATGACTGCACTGTCAATTGCTTAGGCACTGGACGAACGACATCATAATGCAGTCATAGCAGCACAATAGATCAGGTAATCACTTACTAGTGAAAGCGATTTTTCCTCTTCTCCATTTCCATATTCAGTCTTTATAAACAATGATTCAATTTCGGGTTGTGTTTCAACTGCATCAGCAACAGCAGCATCTTCATACTTTGAAGTCACTGGGTTGATTTCTGGTTGTGTTTCAAGTACATCCGCAGCAATTTGGCTATTACTCTTCTCCTGACACAAGAGATTTATATCAGTTCTTGGTTTAATTAAATCGCCATCTTCGTGACTTAATTCGTCTCCCTGAATATTTTTATCTTGCGAAAAACTTTTCTCGCGAATATTAAATTCGAGGGGCGTCTCATTGATATGTCTGCGTGCGTGTCTTAGAAGGTTCCGTTTATATCGAAAGTTCTTACCACAAAAGTTGCATTTGTGAGACTTGACATCAGTATGAATGAATGCGTTGATGTCTGGTTGTGTTTCAAGTACATCTGCAGCAATTCGGCTATTACTCTTCTCCTGACACAAGAGATTTATATCAGTTCTTGGTTTAATTAAATCGCCATCTTTGTGAGTTAATTCGTCTCCCTGAATATTTTTATCTAGCGAAAATCTGTCCTCGCAAACATTAAATTCGAGAGGCGTCTCATTGATATGTCTGCGTGCGTGTCGTCGAAGGTTTCGATTATATCGAAAATCCTTACCACAACAGTTGCATTTGTAAGGCCTGACGTCAGTATGAGTGAATTTGTGTAATGTGAGACTACATGCACGGTAAAAACTCTTGCCACAGACGTCACAATCAAAAGGCTTGCTTTCATGGTGTCCGTCCATGTGTTGCTGAAAATACTGAAACTGCACAAAATCCTTGTCACAAATATGACACTTGAAATTTCCCTCGCGTACATTCTTGTGCTTCCTCAATTTATGTCTTTGAAGATTATGCCGTCGTGTAAAATTCTTATTACAAATATTGCATTTTAAATGCTTCGTGCCTTCATTAGAAGTGTTCACTTGTAAGTGCATGTCATTTGCAGCATTACTGAGGGTAACACAATCCATATCACACTGTCCCTCATTAGAGAAGTCTATGGGCATATTGAAGGTATCACTTTCTTGGATCCTCAAATTATCCTGGGAATGTGGCTGCATAGTCCTGTAAATTAAAAAGAATGATTACAATCAGTGGCGTAGTTGGGGGGGGGGGGGCTCGTTGAGCCCTAGTCCCCTCCTCCCCATTTTTAAAGAAATATTTTACAACTATATCAGATTTAAACCATGAAAAAACAATTGACTAATGGCATTGAGAATGCAACACTGAAAGGAAAATATTGCATCATTGATTTTACATATAACACATGTCAACCAAATTTCAAGATTTTTCTCCCCAAGAAATGAAAGCAGGGGACTTCTAGGAATTCATGATCCCTGAATATGAATATGAAATCGAAAATCTTCTGTAGTCACACTGAAAATCTTTCATAAAAATATTGTACATATAGGCTATATATATTTGTAATTTCACGTTCTTAAATTATATGTTACTGCAGCATTTCAAATTATCAGTATTAATTTAAAAGGATTGCAGCACAAACAACATTATTTATTCTTACGGGTACATATTTTTTAAATTAAAATATTAAAATCAAGGATATCAAAGTGAATCTATTTTCAATATAAGAAAGTTTTTCTGGAACTCTCCCTTTTTAGATGAACCCAGAAACCTCTCTCTCCCTCTCTTATAAGAAACCAACAATTGTCCACAAGCATATTGTAGGATCATTTTTCTCTAAACTGCCTTTCTGTTTCAGATATTTTGTGATGAAATATGTTATGTTGGCGTAATTTTAAGTATGACAGTAATAACTAAACCATAGAACACATAAAATTATAAAAAACAAAATAAATCACTAATACATAATAACAACCATAATTACAAACACAGAATCAGATATGGAGATACTACACTTCACATCAAAAAGTACATTATTAAATAAATAAATAAATAAATAAATAAATAAATAAATAAATCAATCAATCAATCAATCAATCAATCAATCAATCAATCAATCAATCAATCAATCAATCAATCTTAATGTATGCAGCTATTTGCTTACAACATAAGGTCCACTATAGTTCACTGTAGTCTTTTCAGTTCCTGTTTTTCATGAGAAATGAGGGGTATTTTGATCGCTGTTCATTATAGATGCCTGTTGCTAGTAGCCAGTGTTGGGGTGTAGTCAATATATACTGCAGGGCTGTGTCTTCTGCAACTGGTACTGATGATTTTTATTTACTTCTTTTGTGGTTTATGGATGGACAGTATAGAAGAATGTGTTCCAGATCTTCATCATGATTATTACACCACAGACAAGTAGGATTATCAGAAAGGTACAATTGTGTGACAATGTGACCTGTTCTGGCTCTTGTTAAAAATGTTTGAACATGTCTGGGCAAGTTTTTGTACATTTCCAGGGCATCTGGTTTCTTTTGTACGCACTGCAAAATTTTTCCTTTGTCAGAAGAGAGCCAATTCTTGATCCATACGTTTGTAAAATGAGAGTTTACTGAAGCGAAGGGATTGGATAGAGATATCACTTGGAGAGATCTTGGTTTCAAATATGTTGCCTGTTTTGCAATGTTATCGACTTTCTCGTTTCCAGGTATACCACAATGATTAGGTATCCATTGAAATGTTATTTCATTTTGGAGTTCTTTTAGTTTACTTAGTTGTTTCTGAATTGGAATAATTCTATGTGCATATAGATTAGGTACATATTTAATTATTAAATATAACCCCCTTGGAGTCGGTAAGTATGCAAATAATTTTTCTGAAATTTGAGTAACACACTGAAGAGCAGCATCAATAGCTAGCAATTCAGTGTCAAGACTGCAGGAGGATGAACATGGTATGAAATAACTTTCTTGATATTTTGGAATATAATACCCTGCTCCTGATGTCCCATTATTAGGATTCAATGATCCATCTGTATAAATTTGAAGGTGATCCTTATATGTGCTGCAGAGTAGTCATGGCATCATGGCATCTAACTTAAGAATGTATGGAGGATCATTTTTGGAATGATTTCCTGTGATATAGATTGGTATTTCTTCTTTGTTTATTTTATAGAAATTACACAGGATATTATCCGACAGATTGAAGAACGTATGAGATCTAGATGAGTTTTGCAATTTTAAATTTATTTTTAGATCCTTTTGTAATACATAGTGTCTGACTGATTGAATATTACATTCAATTTCTAGGGCAACAGTTGATGTGGTTTTTGGTACTCATAATCTTAAGGCTGACCAAAACTAGAATGAAAACAAGCAGTAGTAGCAACAGCAGTTCACCAGATGCTGACGAAGGCACGCGAACCAGTGTCAAAAAGGGTCCATCCATTGTACTAGGTATATTATCTTTTTAACGACTTCGATACTTTTGAAGTTTTAAGGTTTTATAAAGATTTATATTTTAAACAGGAATATGAAGAGGAATAAAATTAAAAGGAAAATAATTGCAGATTGTATTCTTAGCATAAATCCAAAGGATACATGAAGACTCGAAATACCAAGTGTCATTTTGAAATATTCGAGGAAAACAAGTTATACATTAAAGCTATAAACACATACACGTTGTTGTTGTTGTTATCTAATACCGGGCTCTGGCAACGAAGCCATTAGCGTTCTTGTTCTCCAATATTTCTCTGTGGTGGATCCATCAGGTAGAACTTCACAGGTTTGTAGATGATCTTCAGTTATTTCTTCTTCTTTGTTGCATAGGGGGAAATTTGGATTTGTGTAAATTCCTATTTTATTCAAGTGTTTGGCCAAATAATCGTGTTCTGTAAGCAGTCCGAATTTTGCTACTGCAGATTTACGTGGGATTTCTGGAATAATTTTTGTTTTTTTTTTTAATTAAAATGCTCCATTTTTTATCTCTGGCTTTGGTACATAGTGCTTGGTTTTGCTTGATTATATATTTATTTTTAATTAGTCTTTTGATGGATGTAAAAGGTAATAATAATAATAATAATAATGATTTATTTAACCTGGCAGAGTTAAGGCCATACGGCCTTCTCTAACACTCAACCAGGCTTGTATTTTTATTCTGAATTAAATTGGATCCTTTTTTGGCAAGAAAGTCAGCAGTTTCAATTCCAGCAATTCCGCAATGTGCAGGTATCCATTGCAATTGAATTCTTTTCTGTAGTTTTTGAAGTTGTTGGATCATTTTGTGACATTCTTTAATTTGGATTGACATCATTTTATATGAATTTATTGCATATAATGCTACTTTAGAATCAGAGAGAATGACAGCATTTTGAAATTTATCTATTCTGTACAGTAGGTGTTGGAGTGAGATATGAATAGCCATTATTTCCGCATCAAAATTTGTTGTATGATATCCTGCTGGTTGATAAAATGAGAATAACGCACACGTACACGTTCCACCATCTATGAACGCTTACTAAAACAACCATGGGGATATAGGTAGTAATAGGCTTACTTTTTGGTGTTCGGGGTTTTTTACCAAAATTTATATATAATTTTTTAATCAATTATCAATACTATTTTTTGTAATTAAAAAAAATCATCCAAATTCTTAAATATTCCCTGCAGATTATACAATATCATTTATACCACTCAGAAGGTCTTAATTAAGGCTATACCATAATATAATTTCAAATAAAATCTTTTATTTATAAGTTTAATTTTAAGGTTATCTTTTAAGATTTTATTTTATAATTGATACTGACGATGCTTAATTATTACAATTTACTTTTACAAGAATATTCAACTTTAATTCATTATATCACAGCTATTAATTTCCAGGATGCTTGTGGTCACCCTTAATTAAGGCCAGACAATTTATTTCTCTTTAAATCTCTTTCTCTTTAACATGAATAAACATTAGATGAAACGGAGTATCGAATGGTTAAGAATTCACACTGATATTGCAGTTGGTTTTCTCGATAAAAAAATAGCAAATTTTCAAAATGTGTATGAGATGAATAGTACTACTAGGTTCTTGGTGGCATATTAATACCACCAGCAGGTTTAAAGTGTTAATCTCAACATTGTTATTGGAAGTATTTTCTGACTGGATGAATATGACGTAAACTTAAGTTAATTTCTCTGACAAAGATTATCGGCATATTGTCTATACCACATCAGGTATCACTTTGTGTATTAAAAAGCTACTCAAGATTTGGTTACAGCTATTTCCACTATAACTGCATTGATTAAAAAGGGACAGATTAATTTTTAATAATGAGTATTACAATCAGAGTGCATCATTTACATTTGGATTCACTGACAATTATTAAATGTGGACAAATTTCAGCAACATTTTGGAAAAATCATTGTACACAGAAAGATGAACAGAAAGAGCTAGAGAAATGGTATGACGAAAATCACTTTTATCTATCAGAGATGCTGGACACAGTATTTATTGAAGTCTTAAAAAATTTTTTTTTAAAAACATCAAAACATTTTCTCTTTAAATTTCGAATATTGAGGAAGTAAAAGCTGTAACTAAATCAGCTGATACTGTCTTGAGAACGCTCTGTACCAAAATATTTTATTTTTTATTTTATTGGGTTATTTTATGACGCTGTATCAACATCTAGGTTATTTAGCGTCTTAATGATATGTAGGTGATAATGCTGGTGAAATGAGTCCGGGGTCCAACACCGAAAGATACCCAGCATTTGCTCGTATTGGGTTGAGCGAAAACCCCGGAAAAAACCTCAACCAGATAACTTGCCCCGACCGGGATTCGAACCCGGGCCACCTGGTTTCACGGCCAGACGCGCTGACCGTTACTCCACAGGTGTGGACACCACCAAAATATCAATACATTAAACACTAAATTGCAGTCTGTTCCTTTTAAGAGGAAACACAAAGCAAATGGCATTTCTTAATCACAATTGGTGCATGGAAAGCAAAATTACAGATTAAAGTATACATATTATACTTACGTCTCATTTAAGTTATTTTTCTTTATTTCTGGGATGATTTCCTCTTCGATATCGTGTACATTTCTTGATGCTTCCTAATAAAGAAAAATGCTATTAACATAGAGTAATATGACGTATTATATGCTGTTCAGCAAGTATTATTACAAAGACGTATCGTGTGCATGCAAAGACTCATGAACAATTGCTTTGTAATGTATTTGAAAATATTTACAAGGTTAAGAAAAAAATCAATATTTTTAAGAATGACTTAGAAAACTTATGGAAATACTTTCAACTATAGAACCTATATTTGCTGATTAATCACTAACAATTAACTAAGTTTCTCTAGTTTCTAAAGTCCAAAAATACACAAGATTCTCGTTGAAGAAATTTCATTCCTATTAATTTCATTCATGTCCACAAATTGGAGAGTGGGGAGAAAAGTTTGTTCTATCAAATGATGGGGGAAAAAAAAATCTCATAATGACTTACCACTGATAGTGATGTTATCTCTTCTTCAATTGTATGTTCATTCTGGATAGTCAGTGGATCGATATCTGGTTCTATTTTAATTACTACGGCATCTCCATTCTCTAGATCCAAAGAATCCATATTAGATTCTGTTCCAAACGAATGCATGAGAACTGAAAAGGAAACATTTGCATAGAAATCCTTACTGTTATAACAATTAAGACAATTATTAAAACTTGTGAACGTCTTCTATACAATAAATGTTGTTGTTTTCTAATGCCAGGCATTTGACAATAAAGTCATTTGACCTCCTACACTCCAATATTTTTCAAAGATATTATCATGACCAGCCACTGAAGCACCGATTTTGAGGTGTTCCGAATCCATTTCTTGGTTTGAGTTGCACAATGGGCAGTTAGGGGACTGATATATTCCAATTCTATGCAGGTGTTTGGCCAAACAATCATGGCCTGTTGCCAATCTAAATGCAGCTACAGACGATTTTCGTGGTAATCGGGAATTAACTGTGGATTATGATGCAGAGAGTTCCATTTTTTCCCTTGGGATTGTGTTATCAAATTTTGTTTGTTAAAGTCTAAGTATGTAGATTTAATAAATCTTTTCACAGAGTAATACGTAGATTTAGTAACAGGTCTGTAAGTAGCAGTGCTGCCCTTCTTTGCTAAAGCATCCGCATTCTCGTTTCCCAGGATTCCACAATGGGATGGTATCCATTGGAATACATTTCTTTTATTGAGTGAGCATTTTAGTTATTTCTGCTGTTTGGGATGAAAGTGTGTGTTTAGAGACTACTGATAGAATAGCTGCTTTGGAGTCTGACAATATAACTGCATTCTTAAATTTATTGATGTGACATAGAAGATTCCTGAGACTTTCACTTATTGCAATGATTTCACCATCAAAACTTGTTGTTCCATATCCAAGAGATCTATAAAGTGAGAAGAGACAGCATGTAACACCTGCACCGGCACCTTGTTCTCTGGAGATCAAGGATCCCTTGGTGTATAAATGAAGCCAGTTTTGTGGAGGGTACCTAATATTAATTGTCTCTAAAGACAATTGTTTCAGCATTTCAGTGTTTACTTCTGATTTCAGTATTTCTTCTGTTAAATTTAGATTATATTCTATATTTAAAAGAGTTAAAGGGTTTGGTTTAATTTGTAAGTTTTCTTTTAAATTCGGGATATTGATATTCTGTTTTAATTCTTGAACAATGGATATGAAACTTTTTTGAGTTTTCAATCTACAGAGAGGACTGTATGAATCCCAATTGTTTCCTGGTAATCTGATAAGTTTTTCATATTGAAAAATATACAATACACAATAAATTACGATTAAAATAAATAGTCAATTCTTAAAAGACTTTGACATGAAGAAAATCAGCTGCATTTATTGCAGTACTGCATGTACAGTCTCGGTCCACAACTGTGGAGTAATGATTAGCATGTCTGACTATGAAAGGAGCAGGCTTGGGTCAAATCCTGGTTGGGGTTTTTCCAATGTTTTCCCTCAACCAATTAAAGCAGAATTTCTGATTAATTATCGGCACTGAGCCTCGGACTCCTTTTGTCATTATTTCTTTACATGTACTTATCATCACTACGACAGCCTGGGTTAAGTTCATGGGGCAGTGTGCTGTATTCACACAAGAGCATGACCATTCAGCAACACAGATCACTCACACAAATAAGATTTCTAAGCACAATAAGCCTCAGACTGTGGTGGAAGCTTTCAGGTCCCGTCTCGGTATAAAAAGAAAGATAATGTATGAAAGCAGAGAAGATTTTTTTATTCACAGTTCGAATATGAACTAATTTCATAGCCTACAAATAAACTGGCATTAAAAAGTTTTTTTTAAGTAGCTACATTAACTCTATGATTACCAAGATTTATAATCTCATTAATTATGAGCAGGGCCGCCGACAGAACTTATGGGCCCCTATGCAATACTGTACTCGGACCCCCATTGAAAAAAGTAACAATTACAAGTTACCAGTTATTCTAATCATAATAATCATTTGCAAAATAAATAAGATATCCCATACACAGATACGAACTTAAAAATATACACTTTTATTACATTGAAAACTTTTAGCAAAACTTCACATTAGCACAATATATTATATTCATAAAACATTATTCTTAAACACCTGTAATTTCTAACTTGCAGTCCAACATCAACAAACAACTCTCCTTGACTTCACTGATGCAAAATCATCAATTATATCATCAAAATTTAAAGACCTAGCAAGATCGCTCTCCAGACTAAGGAGCCAAGGTTACTCAGTTGTTCTTGACACATTGTTTATCTGAAAACATTTATTATTCCCTTCATTTTGCTGAAGGATCTTTTAGCATCAGCAACTGTCACAGGAATTGTATAGAATATTCTAATGGCTATGCAAATATTTGGAAATAAAGTATCCAGCTTTAATTCCCTCAGACTATTTAGGAGATTCATGGGTTTCAGTGGGGTTGGCCCTAAATTAGAGGCATGAATTGATTTTAAATATTTCGGCTCATCATTGATCTCTTTATTAATATCTTCATAATATTTTTCACGCAGTCTACCATCCATATTAATATCTTACAATTTTTTCTGTCTCTCCTTGTGCTTCTCAGCTCCCGACTTATGCCTGTACTTGTCCATTGTGCAGTTAAACTATAACCAGTAACACTAATGAACAGAATTTACTAGACAAACGACAACGAAAAGACGAAAGTTGCGACACGAAACATACAATGTACTGAAAAGGAAACGTATACTGCTACTTCGTTTGAGAGCGTCCACTAGCATATTGTGGTGGGCCAACGGGGGTTTGGTAGTTAAAAAGGACAAGCCAATAGATTTATTTATTTATTTTTTTATTTTATTGGGTTATTTTACGACGCTGTATCAACATCTAGGTTATTTAGCGTCTGAATGAAATGAAGGTGATAATGCCGGTGAAATGAGTCCGGGGTCCAGCACCGAAAGTTACCCAGCATTTGCTCGTATTGGGTTGAGGGAAAATCCCGGAAAAAACCTCAACCAGGTAACTTGCCCCGACCGGGATTCGAACCCAGGCCACCTGGTTTTGCAGCCAGACGCGCTGACCGTTACTCCACAGGTGTGGACAAGCCAATAGATAATTGAACATGTTCAGTACACGCGATGGGAACATAATTCTGGCAAATGCCGGGGCCCTCAATTGTCGTGTCGGTGAACATTAATGTGGGAAACTGATATTCTATTATATAAAAGTTAAACATTTACATAATGAAGTGGTAATTTGTATTAATTCTACTATTGTTGAGTTAATATGTCAAATTTATGTAACAAATATTCTTACAAAATTTTATAGTACCAGTATGTATCTGTGAATAATTATTCGTGATAATGAAAAGTAATCAGACTCAATCTGACGGGCCCTTATTGCTCACGGGCCCATATGCACTCGCCCCCTTTGCCCCCCCTTCTCGGCGTATGACAAGCTATTATCATTGATCTTGCGAGTCAAAGAAAGCGGGTTAACAATAGGGTGACCAGACTCTTCTTTTTCGCGAACATGCCTTCATTTTTATATCTGAGTCCTCTGACTACGAACAAACTTTTTAATTTTTGCAAAATGTCCTACTTTTCGTTCATCAAAATGTAAGTATATTCTGCATTGAGGCTTTTACAGTTTGTAATGACGCCACAGCAATAGTTTCAATTCTTTTCGAAGCACAGCACTGCTGTTGATAATAGAATCTGTGAAAGATAAAATTGCTAGTAAAATAAAATTTTAAGCAATGCTGCTGTCAATTCTTCCAAAAGAACGTCCAACCTATATCAAAATTTTTCTTAAAATAGATGAGTAGCCCAGTTGCAAAACCAGCTAACTGTAAAAAATATGAAAAATGAGATAATGGTAACCATGGTTTCAGTTCGTCATTAGCTACGTAATAAGCCATACATTCGGTTACAAATCCAACTCTAAACCCTTTAAATCTAGTAAATAAAATTGCATACGGTTGCAAAACCTGCTAAGTGTGGAGAGTGTTAGGATGCAATACCTGCTAACTGCACAATGCCATGTTTACTTTTGCAAAACCTGCTAAATGTCACTGAGACAACATGGCCATATTGAGAGTTACGGATGCAAAAGCTGCTATTTCGATCTCCATAAGAATTACATTGAGCATACTAAAATAACGAATAAGATATTATTAGACGCTGATAATAAAGCTACTTTTGCTCCTATAGTTAAATTGACTATACTGCTGCATTTAAGACATCAGCTGAGAGTTTCTGCCCGCACTCTATCGGGGACTTCTAACCTTTTATGTTAAGTGTGTTGAAGTCTTGAAGTGGTTACTGTGATTATCTTGCAGTTTTTTCGACTTTTGCCGAAATGAGTGTGGATGGATATGGTGTATCCTGTTTCAATAACTCTGTTAGTGTTGAGGGAGATGATACAGATGATGAAGAGAATGGTACCAGTGAAAAAGCGAATCCAAAAGTTTAAACAAAAAAGTTAAACATTTCCAAAAGGACTACTGTCTTCGCGCTACGAGTTGGCGCGGGGAGTCGATAGGCGGGACGGGGGAACTATACGCTATGCTCTGACCTGAAAACTTCGTCCACTTACTTGGCTACACGGGAACGGAGTCAGACATAAAAGATTCCGCATCTTCGGTGCTGTCGCTATGACTACCATTATCACATTTTTCAAAATTTGTGGAGTATGATCTGTCCATGATAATCGACTGTTTATGTTCCAGCCGTGTGTATTAATTCGAATCTCTCAACAAAGCCATTACCCCACACTACAGTAAAAACCCCGCTATTATTTTCACAAAGTCGCAAAGACTCATAGACACGTGCAGTAGATGTTTGTGGAACAGGAATATTGCAGTGGACAGCGCGGTGCGCATGCGCGACTGTTTCCCCTTCGCCCCGTCTAAGTACTTCAGCCGCCTTCTCCTGGCGTGACAACAGTACATTTCAATGGGTGTCATCCTTAAAGAAGCAAACATCAGGGACATTGAAAGACTTCTGGAATTGCACTTCAGGTAGGACTGGCTTCGGAATGCAAACCTGACCTTCTATACCGAAATGTTCAACCAGCAGCAAGACCTTGCTTTTGCAGACCTGAGTGAAGATGAGGACGATCATACGGATGTAGTGGACTTGGAACTCATGGATGAGGAAGAACCGAACATTTTGTAAAGTGTTATATTATATTGATATTTGTAGAAATTGCAACACCAAGAAGGATACATGTGACTGAAATGAAATTGATATCACAGTTTAGGTACATGACAATACACAAAGGATTAGAATTACAGATCTGTACCTGATCTGTGACCGTGAGATTTCAGTATGGAGTGAAGCCTCCATGCGCTGCAATCAGAGCTTCTAAGCGTCTTGGATATGTTCCTGGGGAATCTCCCTCCACGCAGTTTGTATGCGAGTCCACAAAGCATCAAGAGTGGGTGCTGGAGGACCATGACGAACAAGTTGCCGACCAACCATATCCCAGACATGTTCGATGGGCGAAATGTCTGGTGAACGTGCAGGCTAGAAAAGCAGTGATACCCGTCGTTCTTCGAAGAAGACTTGCACAATCCTCGCCACATGTGATCGGACATTGTCCTGCTGAAATATGGCATGTGGAGTTGCCTGAGGGAGGGGTAGTACCTCGGACTCTAAGACCTCTCTAATGTAGCGGTTGAAGTTCAGATTGTCCTGAATACGTAGGAAGAGAGATCGCATATTGTATCACACTAGGAATTTGTCCGCAATGCCGCTCAACAATACAGGCTCTCAGACTGCTTTCACCATGGTAGCGCTTAACACGTATGTGACCATCACTGTAGGACAAGTTGAAGCGGGACTCGTACGAACACACTACATTTGGTACTCTGTTTTACACATCTCCCGAGTTTGGGGTCGTTCGGGCCATTCTTTCTGGGTGTTGCACTTTTCACAAACAGTAGTACATAAGTAAACCTTCAAACTATAACATTAGTATTCTATTCTCCTTTTTTACTTTTTTATAGTACAATATTTATGTGTTTAATCAAATCTAGGTATGTAACGAAAATAAGAATGTTCTCCTCTACCGTCAGTTTGTTTCCAAGTTAGTCTTGTCGGATAAATTGTTATAATTGATCAAATACCAGGTTTTGCAAGCGAATGTATCGTTAATATGGCTACCTATAGAGTTGCAAATCCTGCTAACTGCTCTGTTCGGCTGCAAAACCTGCTATTTGCAAATTAATATACAATATAACTAATTACCTATTAATCATATATATTACTGAGCTGTAGGAAGACAGACTAAATATTTTTTCCCCATTATTTAAACTAGAAATCATACCTCTAGCATCTATGAATAAGTTTTTACACAATTTTCCTCATTTGCCAAAATTCGTCTAACTTGCAAATAGCTGGTTTTGCAAATTGGCTACTCAGATAGAGTTAATTGGAAACAGCATGTCGAGAGAATGCCAACAGAAAGATGGCCAAAGGCAGTGCTACATTACCGCCCTTCTCGACAACGATCTGTTGGAAGACCATTAAAAAGATGGCATGAGACCATTGAGACCGCAACAGACCACTTGGTCTAGTGCTTGATGATGATGATGATGATGATGATGATGATGATGATGATTATGATGATGACTGCTGTTAAGAATTTCATAAATATCTATTAGAGAAACCTAAGTTAAATGCTTTGACAGGAATATCGACCTCACGCAAGTATCAACGTGCTTGGTACCTTTCTTTTTTTAATATTTGTATCAGTAAAAATGTTCAAATTTCTAAATTTCATCACATTACTAATGTTTTAAAATCGATAAATGATATTAGTTTGTCATTATTTCCATTAGACTGGTCCACATTATCTCATACTACTGTCCTCTTTTCCAAAACAGAGGATCTGATCACCCTAGTTCAGCATTTCTCAAGGTGTGTTCTACGGAGCCTAAGGGTTCCGTGAGCAAATCCTAGATGTTTCCTGAGTCTAAATAGTTTTTAAATTTTAATCTATTATAAGCAGAAGATACTATAACATGTAGGCCTATACAAAAATCACGAAAATATGAATGAATTGCAATATGAAACATCACGAATAATAATAATAATAATAATAATAATAATAATAATAATAATAATAATAATAATTTAAGTTGATCTATGAAAATTAAAACATCCGACTATTTTGCGTTAAGCACATACCGTAAATTGTTTCCTTCTAAATTGGTACCAAATTTCACATTACTATGTTCTACATTCGACTCTATATTTTAGGCCAGGGGGCAGCACTAAAGTAATACGAGGGAAAGGGGGGCCCCTCACCATCACAAACGCTGAGAAACACTGTACACAGGCTCAGTATACATTACAATACACAATACAATGCTTGAAATGTTACCATCTTTAAGTTCGCAAGATAACACAAGAAAAGTTGTTAATATCTTAAGAAGTGTTGACCTGGAAATATTATGAAGTCTGAAGAGAAATGTTTAGTCAGCAGAAACGAAATGTGTATAATTTATTTATGAAATGCCTAGACCTACTCACATTAAAAACAACCACTACACGTAATGCAATTTGAGCTATTTTTATTTTAAATCCAGTTTAATGATCCCGTTGCAGTGAGTCTGATTCGCTTGATTTAACAACAATCGTGTAATGGACACTGCATTAGGCAATGGAATAAATCGAAGGATTTGATAAGATTCACAAATCAAGGTCATATCAAAATAAAACAACTATCGGCATAATAAACACAAAATAGTTGTTAGTACTTCCTTGCCAAAGATTGTAAATTCCATTGTTATTTCATGCGTGCAAGAACGACCTAAGCAGGGAGCGCTAAAGTTTACCATTGCCGACTACGGTATCATATTAACAGCAGAAGGCTACACAACAATTTTGTTACCGTAAAATGGGCTCAAAAGGGACGCAGGGGGTGAATAGGGACGAAGTTTTGTTATTTTTTTTATTTCTTTGTGTCAAATAGTAAATATAATAATGAGTGTATATTTTTGTTCACTCATTATAAATGAAAACATAAACACTCTTATCATTATATTTAATCTTTGATACTAATAAAACTTCGTCCCTATTCAACCCCTGCATCCCCATTTTACGGTAGTTTTAAAGAAAGGCTACTTTAATGTTCAGGCGCAATTATGTAAATACATATTCACCATATTTTTAATTTGTACCATCCTTTCATAAATAGGGAAAGAAATTTTTTCTGTAAATATATTATATTCTCAGAATGGTCTGCTGTTCTTTAAAGCTTTTTCTACTAGGTACTAACTTACCAAACATTAGTAAACTGTTGCTATGATGATTCTATTGAAAAGGCCAGTAAATCCATCTGTATTTCACAATGAAAAATGAAAATAAACGAAAGCTGTTGTCCAATCAACTTATCTTCTTGCCTTGTAGTTTAGAATAGCTTTCATTAAGGGAGAACACTAGTGAGATTTTGGCCAAATTCTTTGGGGGGGGGGGGGAAATCGATATTTTGTTTTTTTTGTAGGTACTTCTGAAGATATCATATAAAACATTTTAGCATGCTTTTCTATGAAGTGTCATTTTTATTGGTGTTGATATTCCTACCACCATCAACAAATAAAAATCAGGATGAGACGAAAAAGTTCTCTCTCACATTGGGTTGTTGTTGTTTGTTGTTCTCTAATGGCCGCAATTTGGGCTCATTTAACCCATTTTGCTTCTTGTTTCCAAATAAAGTTGAGAAAAGCTATTTTGTTGTGCTTCCTTATTCAGTGCAGTGCATGTGAATAGGTGTTCTCTTCCCACAGATGAACCTGGCTAGTTGCATAAGGGGCATTCTTCAATGTTAAGGATTCCAATTTTGCAGAGATGTGCTACAAGGCAGTCATGACCGGTGTTCAATCTGAAGGCGGCAACAGCTTCTTGTCTTGGTTTTAAGCTATATGTTTTCCAAAGTTTGTTGATATCTGTCCATTTTTTCCCTTCTGATTGTTGATCAATTTTATGGACTATTTCTGCTTCTGATTTGGTTTTAATTTTGATGTCTAATGTGTGTGTACTCAAAACTTTGTTTTGTCTATGCAGTTTTGTGCCTTTTTTTGCTAATTCATCAGCAATTTCATTCCCACGTATGCCAATGTGTGATGGTATCCATTGGAAGTGTATTTTCTTCTGTAAGTTTCCTAGTCTTTTTATTAATTGTCGTAATTCATTAATTTTATTTCTAAGAGGCAATTTGTTTGATGCTATAGCTTGTGTTGTAGCTTTTGAGTCGACTATTAAGATAGCATTGTGAAACATTTTCAATCTACATATTAATTACTCTATAGAAGTGAGTTTGTCACGTAGATTTTTCCACGACTAAAATAGTGTACTTCCTTTCAACTCAGTCTTTAACCTTAAGACGAAGACAGATCAACTTTCGCAACATTCTCAAGCTTTTTTATAGCTTAACTTCATTTTTTACATCACTAATGTGAATAGAAATTCCAGATCTCTTCTGAGTGAATTTGCAAATGGTTATAAGTATTATTAATGAGTAACAACCATGTAAATCTCTGAAACAGTTTCAGAACTGTCTTCTTTCTGAGTATGTGTGACATTGTTTAGTAGCAACAGAATTTTCGAAAACAAAATGATAGAAAAAACTATTAATAATTAACGAATAAGATGTTTTAAATCCATAGGAAGCATAGGTACAAAAATCAGAATACTGTCCTCTAATTTTGTCATCGACTAAAGTGAAAAACGTAATGATGGATGTTGCAATTTATCAGTGAATATGGAGAAGAAAGAACAGAAGAAAATAATGGATTAATTTAAGACATAGGAATTTAAAACTGCAATTTAGAAGTATGTATAATAGCCATGTATGATACGAGAGAGTAAAGTAGGATTTTATTGTCGAGTGGAAAGCATCTGAGGCAGTCTTGTGCCATAAAATTAATATTATGAAACGATTTGCCATGCAATAATATTTAATACATCATCTTTGTCACTGCAATCCCTTTCTTTATAGATCATGATATCAAACTACCAATCATAAAAAAAAATTTGATAGTATTTCTTTATTTCTTGTTTTATAAGGCTATCGTATCCTCTGATTGAGGTTCTGGCTGATATGTACATCTATTATCAGGCATTACAGCTCACTTGACGATATGTGTCAGAGGAAGAACAATTGTTTGTATACATCTGAAGTCTGACTAGTGTAATATGTAGCTAGTCTGCGATGTATGCAATGGACGGGAAAAGGAACTGGCTACCCTAGCCCAGTATCTTCTGGCCTAGTTGCCTCATAAATGGTGCCTTCGTGGTATCACTTGTGAGGTTCATACCTGTTTTCGGACAGTTGACTAAACAAAAAAAAATTCTATTATACAAAAACGTATGAAACACCTTTATGATGTTATACCGTTATTGCACTCATCAAATTAGGAAAGTCACTTCGCTCATTTCCTAAACATTGACTTGTGTCATAAAGTACAGGGTGATTCAAAAGTCTCTTGACATTTTATGGAAAATGGCATGCAATTGCAAAAGTTCCTGTACTTCTGAAATATACTACACCAAAGACTACATTCAGTGCATTTCAATGTGATTGCCCTTTATGTCTAGGCAGAGCCTCCATCTTTCTTCCGTAGATCGAAACGTTTTGTTCAGCATAGCATGCATGATCCCGTCTGCTGCTGCAGTTATTCGCTGTCATAATTCCTACAGGGTGTCGACCCGTAATCGATACACCTTAGAGTTCATGAACCCCCAAGCGAAAAAGTCTAATGGTATCAGGTCTGGAGAGCGGGACGACCAAAATCTCGGTGAGTCACGACCTGTCCACGTATTGGGAAAGTGTTCATTGAGGTATTCTCTTACAATTAAGGCAAAATGGGGTGGTGTGCCATCTTGCTGAAAAACAACGGTGTCTGTTATTCCATCCTGTTCCAGGCCCTTCATCACTGAACAGCAGATTGTTCATCAGATTTTCATTCTCGACTGCATCTAACAAGTCAAAACACATTGCTTATAGAGCTGCAAAATCCTCAGTTTCAAGCTTGTGCATTATCTGGATGTGATATGGCATATAGTGTAAGGTACGCCATACATCAAGCTCCCTGCTCAGTCTCCTGGTAGAAGCGGTGGGACTCCGTGTGACGGCATCCTATATGGCTTGCACTGTAGCCGGTCTCCCCAAACGCTCCTCATCCACAACATTGCCAGTTCGTTGGAATTTGTTTACCAGATCTCTGATAGCTTGCCCGCTAGGCCCCGGTTTCCTGAATCTTCTCTCGAAATCTTGCCGGACCTATTCATAGGTCATTGAACATAGTCGAGCTAAAACGACTGCTATTCTTTCTTGTTTGGTGAGCATTCTTTCCAATTATATATAAAATAAATCCATGCATTAGCGATATCAGGAAAAGTCAAGAGACTTTTGAATCACCCTGTATAATATAAGCCTAATAAAAGTTTAATTCTAGATAACGATACCAGGCCTTTTCTTTGTAATGCATTGTTTGTGAAGAAATTATAAATAAATGAATGTATGGATTTTGTTGTTGCTAATGTGTTGGTTGTCAAGGAAAAAGTTTTAATCCACTGCTGTGAGTTTAAAACTTATAATTCAGTGCTGTGAATAACGCCAATGTTTAGGTTGCTAAGGACGGTGAAAGAAAGACCAGTTTAGATATCAGTTATGAATAAAAGCTTTTACTTCACTGCTATGGATAAATGCATTTTTTAGGTTACCATGGACGAAATAAAAACAGTTCAGACATCAGTTATGTATAATAAATTTAAAGGTACGGCTTATATGGTGGATCATGTTTTGAGTTTAGTAGGCTTAGGAAAATAATAGAATAACTACTTATTACAACTACTCTATAGTAAAACTTAAACAATTTCCACTCTTATCATTTTAAAGAACGCGAAGTAATGCCACATTATAGATTTCGTTTTTCAAATACTGTTATGCTGGAAATTCGTAGAAGAGATGAGACACTTATTTCTTAGATCCTTTCCTAACAGACAAAATCCAGCTTGTAAATTATTAGTTATGTTCCTTAATTTGTTGTATTACTACTTATTTGATCTTTATTATTCTTCTTCAGGTATTGCTTTCAATGAAAAATAATGAAAAAAGTATTATTAAATATAAAATTCGTTGTAAAAATTCAAAGTACATAATCTAAAACTCACGAAAATTGTCAAACACTAGTTAATTTGAAGTATGAGTATACTGACGTTTGCCACTGTTTTCATAAGCCTACTAAATCTATAAACATAATCAGTGGCGTGTGGTAGCATGACATGAAGGGAAGCAGTGCCTGTTGTATGTACGCCATTGCTCGACTGGGCTTTGATGTCAGTTGCCTACATACAGGGTTTCCATGGAATTGCTTCCCTGAAGACGTCTTCACCACACCCCGCTGAACATAATCCAATCTATATGGAAAACCTTTTAAATTTAATGTGGAACATTTAAGTGGCACCTATTTGGGACAATGGCCATTATCATTTCTCTAATATTCTAACATTCTACAGTCATTTGCATCTTAGCAACCCACAACATATTATTGGAAAAATGAATGAAGTTTGAATATCATATCTGTGACATTTAAGATATTCTAATCATTTGAGCAGTGAATGCTACATTTATTTCCTTCCTCTGGCTACGATATTCATGGAAAGTTCAAGTAAAAAAAACGCGCGCGCGCACAAAAAAAAAAATTCTCCCCTCCCATAAGTTTCAGATTAGTGTTTGCTAATTGGATTTTTCCCAGCAACATAATGCTTTAAAATGCAGTTTTCCCAAAATTTTAAATTTTGAGTTATTTCCCTTTTGAACTGCCCCATCGTTATATCTTAAATGAAAATGGTATATCCCTACATCCTATACTGAGAAAAACTAACCTAAACTCCAGAAGAAAAATAAAAGAAATACATAAGATAGAAGAGGAACAGTATAATGCAATATACAGTGAAACCTCTCATTTACGAACATCGAAGGGACGTAACAATCTGTCCGCATCTGGGAGGTGTCCGTTATTGGGAGGGAGGCTCCCCAAACAAACAGTAAATTTATAATAACTTATACATTATGTATTCCTTCATGCTTTAAATGAAATGTATTACTTACTTACTAGCTTTTAAGGAACCCGGAGGTTCATTGCCGCCCACTATTGGTCCCTATCCTGAGCAAGATTAATCCATTCTCTGTCATATCCTACTTCCCTCAAATCCATTTTAATATTATCTTTCCAATGTATTACTTTAGTTTAATTATAAATACAGTATACTAGAGTAAATTCTTTGCAACTTTTAGCTACAGTAGATAAGACTGAAAAAGGAAAATACAGTACTATGCCATGCAATTTTATTCTAGATCTACAGTTATGCAGTACTTTAATTTACAGTTTTCAACTTAACCTTTATATTCAGGTGCCATGTCTCTCAAAACAGAACTGATTGAAGTGAAGAGAATAATCTTACTAACCCTATCATGTGTCGAATACCATTTCACGATCGTGGAAACCTTGGACCCATCAGACAGGTTAAATTTTATGACTTTGTTTATCCACCTGCTTCCAGCTAACAAGGGGTAGCCGGCTGGGCTAGTGGTAGCCTACAAAACCCTTATCGTCTTCTTTCATGTTAAGGAATTTTTGTACAGTTCTCAAAACTAAATTTTCCATTTTTGTAACACGTTAAATTTTTAAATCCAAGTTCTGTCCGCAGTCAGGAGGTAAAGCAAGCTTTAAGACTGTGAAACAGCTGTCCGTGTCCGTAAACGAGAATTAAATTTATCATTATTTCTATATTATTTCAGTTGGGACATAAAAATCTGTCCGTATATGAGGAGTGTCCGTATCTTGGAGGTGTCCGTAAGGAGAGGTTTCACTGTACTTATTTCATTAGCTGGATTTATAATTTTTCTCACACATATGAGTTCGTTTGTGTGTTTTAATATAGCGATGTTAAGCAAACTCTTGTCACAGAGGTTGCATTTGTATGTCTTTTTCACCTTGTGACATAATTCATCTCCTCTTAAGATGCAAAAGCCTTATCACAAGATTGTCACTTGGAAAGTTTTTCACCTGAATGTGTTTGTAAATGTGCCTCAAGATAGTAAAATCGTGAAAATGTTTTCTCACAAATGTTACATTTCAAAGGATCCTCGCCTGTATGAGTTACTGAATGTTTCCTCAGTTGAGTCAGATTTCGAAAACTATCAGTACAAGAGTTGCATTTATAAGGTTTCTCACGTGAATGAGTAGCTTCGTGTTGTCGCAGATGCTGAATTCGTGAAAAATTTCTATCACAAATGCCGCATTTGAAACGTTTATCGACACTGAGTTGACATGTGTTGTCGCAGGTATTCTATTCGTGCAAAAGTCTTATGACAAACGTCACAACTGAAACATTTGCCCGTACTTTTGTGTGTGGACTCATGTCTTCGCAGATTACCATGTATTGCAAAACTCTTCTCACAGAAGCTGCATTTGAAGGGTTTCTGTTCTGTATGAGTTAATTCGTGATCCTGAAGATGATGACGACGCCCGAAACTCTTTTTACAAATCTTGCATTCGAAAGTCATTCGACTTTTGTGAATCGATTTGTGTCTTAGAAGATTATTATGTTGTGCAAAGCTTCTGTTACAAATGTTGCAACTGAAAGGCGTAATGGCTGCGTGGATTAAAGTATGCTTTCGAAGAGAACTATATTGCGCAAAGCTCTTCTCGCAGGTGTTACAATTGTAAGGTCTCTCCTCCGTATGAGCAAACTTATGTTCTCGAAGATGTTGCAGACTTCTAAAACTCTTATCACAAGAATCGCATTTGTAAGGCTTGTCGTCAGAGTGGGTTGATAAATGCATTTGGAGATTATATCTCCTTGTTAAACTCTTCTCGCATATGTTGCATTTGTAGGATTTCATCCCTAATTCACTGTCTCCACGTACCTGAAATACTTTTGGATCAGTAGGGTCTTTCGCACAGATTTCTAACTTCAAGTTCTTCGGGATGGAAGAATCATCTTGATTGTCGTCAGAAAGCTCCACGTCAGCCTGTGTGTCCTGTCTAGTATTGCAGTGATCTTCGCACATTTCACAGGCATCAGTTTCCTCGGTTTTTGCAATGTCTTCGCAATGTGGCTGCATCACTCTGTAAATCCAAAGATTTGAGTCTTGTTAAAAAGCCAGTTGCTATGACACCATTTTCCATACAAAACTTCGTTCCAGTGTTATATATTTAAACTGCTTCTGCTAGATACTCTATTCCAGCGGTTCTTAAACTTTATAAAAGTTCAGAACCCCTTCAAAATGACGTTCATTTTGACAGACCCCCACCCCCAACACATTATTTTGGATGAAAGCTTATCCTTACTTACATCCCTGCACAGTCATCATCTTCTTTCACTACATCTGACATTGGCTCCTCGTTCATAGCATTCAGATCCCATGACTCTTCCTAAAGAAGAACATTGCATTAATAGAACACAAACCTTTTTTTGTTATTTAACGACGCTGTCTCAACTAATAAACTACTTAGTGTTGATGGGATTGGTGATAGCGAGATGAGGCCGAGGATTTGCTATAGATCACCTACATTTGCCTTACAGTTGGGGAAAACCTCGGAAAAAACCCAACCAGGTAATCAGCCCAAACGGGAATCCAACCCACGCCCGAGCTAGGGATGGGCAAAAATAACCGGTTATTTTTGCTTGCCGGTTTAGCCTGATAACCGGTTATTTTCATCAATAACCAAGCTACCAGTTATTTTTTTAAAATAGAGTAATCCCCGTTAACAAATTGAAGACATTACTACAAAAACAGCCTTAGTCACTTTTAATGAAATTGAATTAAGGACACATGTGCTACTATTTTAAATGTTTATAGACTCCAAAAATGGCACATGTCAAGTGCAATAGACACAAGGATAAAACACCAGTTGCACGGGAATAGCTGACACGTGTTATTCTTTTATTTTTTATTGTTCTCCTGAAAAATAGCAATTTTGACAGGGATTGTTTTTGTAATAATGTCTGCAATTGTTCTCTCGTGTCATTCCTACACGGAGCATGGGGTCCATAGATGACAAAATAATTTCGACTCCAATTCAACTGGCAATCTATGCCTATCTTACTCGCTGACTTTCTCTGATTGCTTAAATATAAATGTGCTGGTATTACAGCATTACATACGGCGGACAATTTTCACTTGTCTGATTGGCTGATATAAATGCGCGGGTTACTGGAACATTTCAAATGATGTCGTATCTCTTCTTTTTAAATAACTTTCTGCTATTTAAGATAGATGGTACGTGGCTTTCTAACCGTCAGGTCTGATAGTTGCAACTAGTTATTAAATTATTGTGTTGTACATAAGTATAAGTTCCACTGTGAAAATGTCCTTTAGGAAAAGTGTTATGTGGGGTTTTTTACGAAGAAGCCAAATAATATGTGTGTTTATAATTTATGTGGCAAAAATTACAAAACAAGTGAAGGAACAACTTTTTTAAAAAATCATCATCCTTGTAAACATCCATCATGTTTAAAGTTAAAGGAAAATGCACAAAGATATCTAAAAGAACTTCATGTAGTTCTGATGAAGTTGATGATGTTGAAATTTAGGTACGGTAATAATTGTGATTATTGTCAAATGATTTATATTTTCAACTTATTAATATTCACATTGGCCTAAATATAAATAATTTACGATATTATAGAGAAATACAGCAAATTATGTGCAATTGTTTGTAGTGCTATTTATTATTAATGTTAAGATACAGTTCCACCCATCATTATTACCCTAATGTGAATGAAGTCTGAAATTTCATAACCTTATTATTTGTTGAATTTTCTTCAGATACGTTGTTGATGTTCTTGAGCATGTAATGAAATCTTTTTAACTATCCTGTGATTGGTTTTACAGTTAATTGCACATTTTTCATTCAAGTGTATCGGCAATAACCTCTCATTTTTTTTTCCTGACTAATTTGACGAATTTCAAAGTCAAAAAGACCGGTTAACTCTTTTATTTCGATTGGTTAACCTCCTTTAGGTTAAGTTATTTTTAAAATAACCAGTTAACTGATAACCGGTTATTTTCCAAGAACCTCCCATCCCTAGCCCGAGCACAATTCCAGATCGGTAGGCAAGCACCTCAACTGACGAAGCTATGACGGTGGCCTCAAAGATCTTATAACATGATGATTCAGATGAGGTATCGTTTAAGATTTTCATGGTGATCAGCATGGTGATGGAATTTTACATTCTGATGATCCAGCACTAGGATAATTACTGATATAATTATTATGCAAATTCCTGTTAAGGTGATTTTCACTCACACAGTATAGCGAAATATAGCCTAAAATCTATTTCACACACATTTTAGGTAAGTAAATATGATTTTAGGTAATATGTTACAAGGTATCAATACTAGAAAAGTCTGAAGTAACCTACATTTCATATAATTACTCAAAACCCTGGGTGATAGAAAAATTTTGAAAACAGATCTGAAATCAGCATGCAAAATGTTAGAACAATCACCCATTTTTTTAATCTCTTAACAAAAAATAAGTTTAATTTTGTTGACGAGTGCTAGATGACCACGTTTTGTTCATGTTCAGTTGTAATGATAGTGTGCTGGCAGTGAGAGAAGAATATCGGTAAAAGTGTGTGTTGTAATATGAGTTAAATAACATATGATATTATAATCCAGTGTACGATCATTTTTTCTTGTAAAATGTAGTACCCTGAAACTTACCTTGCATAAATCACGCACCCCCATTTCAGAACACAAATTTATGTTAAAAAGTGTGAATTACGAAGTAAATACAGTATACTTATATTTGTAAAGAAGGATGGTATATCTGAACAAACATCACGACCTAAGGTCTGTTGTACACTCTACTATGTCTTTCATGAGACCTGCTGTTGCTGTGATGGAAGCTACTGTAGTATGCTTCTCAGAGAGACCTGAGGGAAGTATGATAATTCAGACCTGCAAAATCACAAGGTAAACCACCACTCACCTCAACTTCAAACTTCAGCACAGGAAATGAATTGACGTCTTCATTTTCTACACATTTTATATCATGGTTCAGATCTGAAGGTTCCATTTTGATATCCTTCTCGTTAATTTCAAAGAACTTCCCTTCCTGTGTATCAAATATAATTAAAAATTAACGACTCCTGTCACACATAAACAGAAAAGAAGAATCTGTCTTATTATGTTTTAAGTGTTACACAGCAATTCATTCCTTCATCATGTTGCAAAATGGTGATACTGTTGTTCATAGTTTATACAACAACACAACACCAGAACACAAAAAATACATCACACGAACATACGAAAACAAAAACACACATAAAATTGCAACCTCATTCAAGAAATTAAACTACAACATCGCATACAGAACAAATAACACTCTACAAAAACATCTCAACACACAAACAAACAAATACAACCACACAGCGTATACAAACTCAAATGTAACACCTGCAACAACTTCTACATAGGACAGACAGGCAGATCATTTCAAACACGTTACAAAGAACACATCACAGCCATAACAAAATTACAAAACACCTCCATATATGCAGGACACATCACAAATGCCAACCACACCTACAGAGACATCAACACAGACATGGAAATACTGCACATCCAACCAAAAAGCCAAAAACTCAACACACTAGAACAATATGATATATACAGACACACGAAAACACACCCCAATGATATTCTCAACACACAACTCTATTTCAAAACACATACACTCTTTGACTCTACACTATGAACGCACCCACACAAGAAACAAGAGGCGCCAAGACCAACAACGACCAGTTCCGAAGATGATCGAAAATAGGTCGAAACATGTTAACAAGGTACGTTAATATTTAACACAAGAAAGTTCTTATCATACATGTTCCGAAGTGATACAGTGTTAAAAGTTGTGTAATCAAGATGTATAGTTTATTTGTTGAAGTATCATTTACACGGTTATTCAGGACCTATGCATCAAACTCGGATGGATGATAGGTATAACCAGTGCTTTTTTTAAGCCAGAACAGTCCGGAATGCGTTCCGGTAAACTTTTTGCCATTAAAAATTCCAACGAGATATATTTTATAAGCGAAATTGAAAATTAAAATTGCCGCCACTGCCGAGTCCAAGAGTTTACATTTTCTCATTATTATCGTTGGTGCAAAAGTAACTCATGCAATGTAGTGCTGCCATCTTCCATTACTGATCCTGAAACTATAGCTCGAAATCCCAAAATTTCCGTTATGCTTAAAGTAGATGAACTTATTGTAATATAAGCAACGAGTTAGTATCTAACTCGTTGAATATAAGGTATGTAGGCCTAATATTTTTAAACCTACGTTTTTGTTGTATAATGTGATCGAGTGATAGAGTTCCGGTAAACTTTTTTCCAGAAAAAAGCACTGGGTATAACATGGATGAATATTTTTTTGTCAGACAACCCATTTTCTCCAGCGTGTAGTTTAGGGGTTAAGCACGCTTATTTAAAATGCATTGCTATATACAATGATTTGAGTGGCATGTCTAAAATATTCAACAGAGCTACACCCCTTTTCCATCGCCCCTACTTGTACGTCTGTCTACTCTAAATTCACGAGAAAAATTTTGAAGCTAGCAACACTATAATTTGTTTATGATCGCATCAACTTCCACTCCTCAATGTGCCTTGTCGTTTAAAATATTTTTAAGCACATTCACATGTAAAATCCAACATATTACAGGTGTATATATTAAAATGCCGTAACTAAGATTTTGATATATTAATTATATAATTTTATTACGAAGTCTATATATTTCGTACAGTAGAGAGAATAATCGTGGCAGTTAACTGAATTCACTAATTCTAGTAATTCATTATCAGGACACATCTTACTTGGAATTAAGTCTTTCCTTTTAGATGTCTTACTTACAAATGGCTTTTACAAAACCTAGACGTTCATTGCAGCCCTCTCATAAGCCCGCCATCGGTCCCTATTCTGAGCAAGATTAATCAGTCCCTACCATCATATCCCACCTCCCTCAAATGTATTTTAGTATTATCCTCCCATCTACGTCTCGGCCTCTCCAAAGGTCTTTTTCCCTCGGCCTCTCAACTAACACTCTATAAGCACTTCTGGATTCTCCCATAAATGCTACATGCTCTGCCCATCTCAAATGTCTGAATTTAATGTTTCTAATTATGCTAGGTGAAGAATACAATGCGTGCAGTTCTGTGTTGTGTCACTTTCTCCATTCTCCTGTAACTTCATCCCTCTTAGCCCCAAATATTTTCCTAAGCATCATATTCTTGAACACTCATAGCCTCTAATGCTCTCACAAAGTGAGAATCCAAGTTTCACAACCACACAGAACAACCAGTAATACGATTGTTTTTATAAATTCTAACTTTCAGTTATTTTTTAAAAAAGAAGACTAGGTGACAAAAGCTTCTCAACCGAATAATAGAAAGCAGTTCCCATATTTATACTGCATTTAATTTCCTCCCGAGTGTTACTATTGCTCCAGGATAATGGAATTTTTCCACTTCTTCAAAGGTCTTTTAGATGGCTAGAAATTTACGCGTATATTTTTCATGAAATATTTGTAGATCATGCTCAGAGTTACCTGACAATAAATGATCATCTCCATATAGCACTGTGTCTAATTTCTGTCTATTGTGTACGTCCAGTTCTTTTCAGAGTATTCATGAAGGCCATATTATAAAAAGAAGAGGAGCTAGATTACATTCTCTGTCGAATTATGGAATTATAATACTGATAACACTAAATTGTATATAGTACTTACAACTGACAGTTGCCCTTCATTTGCTTCTTCATTTTTCGGAATCAAAGGGTCTATTTCAGTCTCTGTTTTAAAAGTATCTTTAGTCTTTGGAGACCATGAATTAACATCACACTCTGTTTTAATGATATCCATGAGAACTGAAATGAAAATGAACAATTTGCCATGATGCAGCAAGTAAGAACTTGCCTATTCTTACTACAATTAATAACATTATCAGAAATGAAAGAGATTCCTAATCAGAGTATGTAATTCTTATACCACGATGACATGAAAATCAACACAGCAATTTACTGTAATACACCTCGTGTACAGTTGCCAGATATCTCATATCAGAATAAGAGAAAAAAAAAATATCTCGACAAGAAATTAAGACAAATCATTACAAGGCTAATATGTCTGGTAATAAATTTATAATAACAAAATTTTCATTTTAAATATTGATTTACAGGCTCAAATTTAACATTTAACTTTATGAATTTACAAACACAATTACAATAATTAGAGACAAGAACTTTTCTATGATGTAGAAGAGTCCAAGGATCCGAAATATTACCTATATTTACCTTACAATTGCCAGAAAACCTTGGAAAAATCCAACCAGGTAATTAGCCCAAGCAGAATTCAAACAGCTTCTGATTACAAATCGCTATTTTTTTATGGTTATTGTGATGAAGACAACAGCAGCAATAGCACAGTTATAATCTGAGAAATGTGGAGGCCTAATGGGAAATAATGAAATGGGTAATTAACCTTGTGCACACAAAATACATTATTGGCACTGAAAAGTGTCTTTTCGTAAACATGAATACAGACAAATCTGCTAATTGTTGTCAATGAGATAACTGTAGACTGAAATTTTCTCTTACTGGGTTGATTAAAATCCATTGCTTTACGATACGGAGCGTTTAAGAAGACGAATATGACAATTCAAAAATACAAACATTTAATCAATACCTTTCGTTTACACAATGGCAAACAAACAAACCACACACTATACTGTGCCACAGCTATTATTGTATAAATGTGATTTTTCAGTTCTCCATCTTCTTCTTTTTTTATCGCTACCGTTGAGCTAGGAATCATATTGCAGTGAGCATTGTCGCCAACATAGTGGCCTTGCCATTAAAAAGTCGCTAAATATGGCGACTTTATCACTAAAAAGTAGCTAAATATGGTAACATTTTAACTCCTTTGACGACAATACTATCTTTTAACTCTTTCTATTATTTAAATAGGGAGGAGTACTTAACGACCTTTTCAGAACCATCTAGTGACAAAACTAAACCTTTCTTTATTGATAACTAAGATAATCCGTGGCTCAGCCGGGAATTTAAAATGGGGGGAGGGGGGAATTTTGGGAACATCATTTATCAAATACCAACCTTTCATAGCACAAGAGTGGTAAGCACAATAAGCCCCAGGCTGCACTTTAAGCCTTCCGGTCCCTACTCCATACATTCGGCGTTGGATCTCAGACTCATTTCGTCACCATTAATTCACATATCATTACCATAATCATCATCATTCATACCAGAGCCCAGTTTAAATTCACAGTGCGGTGTGCTGTACTTGTATAAGAGCGTAGCCGTTCGGCTATCACATAATAGGAATGTTATGCACAATAGGCCTCAGGCTGAGTACAAGTCTTCGGCTCACTCCTCCATAGAAGAGGAGAAAAAATTATGTAAAAAAAACAAGTTTGTAGTCCGGGATTTTTTTTATTCGATGCTACCAGTATGTCTAGTATTATAAGACTATATAGAAAAAAGAGCTCCTTCACTATAATCAATATAGTGATTAGTTACACTGATTAAATCAGTTTGTCTGGAAATGCCTCTCTTTCAGTACTGTACACTACTGGAAAGAAGTTACATACCAGTATGTAATTTCGATCAATAACAATCACTTTTGGGGGATTCGCAAAATGTACCTCTTTGTCTAACATACGACGGAAACGAGCTTCAATTTCATTATCAAGCATAAAAGTAGAAGTAGATGGGACAGCTTTGGTGAAACCTGAAGAGGTACAGGTAGTACAAATATTGCTATAGAGCATTCAGAGTTCAGAAAACATCATTGGGTATATAGGAGTCTTCTTAATGGACTTTTCCCTCTTTGTAATATAACCCAAATAAGTTATTTATGTATTTTCTAAAGTATATAAAATAACAGAAGTAAATCTAAATATTATTATTTATTATTACAAACTGCCTCACAACGGAGGTAGACTCTTAAGCCTCAATATACTGACATATGATTTACAAATATAAATATAGAGTATAATAAGGAGAAGAAGAAGAAGAATTAATATGTATACTAAAATCTATCGTTTGTTATTGTTTTTGTTGTTTAAAAATTGGCATTACAACATTCTTACAGTGACTTAATTTAACTATTGTTCGAATTTCAGAAAAGATTCGAGCAACAAATGTGAGTTTTTCCCCCATTCTAACAACCAACCACCTACACCATACCAGCCAGGAAATGATTGGGCCTTGTTTGTCCCGGCTGGCTAATGACTGGGCCTTGTTTGTCCCGGCTGGCTAATGACTAGGCCTTGTTTGTCCCAGCTTGCTAATGACTGAGCCTTGTTTGTCCCAGCTTGCTAATGACTGGGCCTTGTTTGTCCCAGTTTGCTAATGACTGGGCCTTGTTTGTCCCAGCTTGCTAATGACTGGGCCTTGTTTATCCCAGCTTGCTAATGACTGAGCCTTGTTAGTCCCAGCTTGCTAATGACTGGGCCTTGTTTGTTCCAGCTTGCTAATGACTGGGCCATGTTTATCCCAGCTGGCTAATGACAGGGCCTTGTTTATCCCAGCTGGCTAATGACTGGGCCTTTATTGTCCCAGCTTGCTAATGACTGGGCCTTGTTTGTCCCAGATTGCTAATGACTGGGCCTTGTTTATCCCAGCTTACTAATGACTGAGCCTTGTTTGTCCCAGCTTGCTAATACTGGGCCTTGTTTGTCCCAGCTTGCTAATGACTGGGCCTTGTTTATCCCAGCTTGCTAATGACTAGGCCTTTATTTTCCCAGCTTGCTAATGACTGGGCCTTGTTTGTCCCAGCTTTCTAATGACTGGGCCTTGTTTATCCCAGCTTGCTAATGACTGGGCCTTTATTGTCCCAGCTTGCTAATGGCTGGGCCTTGTTTGTCCCAGCTTGCTAATGATTGGGCCTTGTTTGTCCCAGCTTGCTAATGACTGGGCCTTGTTTATCCCAGCTTGCTAATGACTAGGCCTTTATTTTCCCAGCTTGCTAATGACTGGGCCTTGTTTGTCCCAGCTTGCTAATGACTAGGCCTTTATTTTCCCAGCTTGCTAATGACTGGGCCTTGTTTGTCCCAGCTTTCTAATGACTGGACCTTTTTTGTCCCAGCTTGCTAATGACTGGGCCTTTATTGTCCCAGCTTGCTAATGGCTGGGCCTTGTTTGTCCCAGCTTGCTAATGATTGGGCCTTGTTTGTCCCAGCTTGCTAATGACTGGGCCTTTATTGTCCCAGCTTGCTAATGACTGGGCCTTGTTTGTCCCACCTTGCTAATGACTGGGCCTTTATTGTCCCAGCTTGCTAAAGACTGGGCCTTGTTGATCCCAGCTTGCTAATGACTGGGCCTTGTTTGTCCCACCTTGCTAATGACTGGGCCTTGTTTATCCCAGCTTGCTAATGACTGGGCCTTGTTTGTCCCAGCTTGCTAATGACTGGGCCTTTATTGTCCCAGCTTGCTAATGACTGGGCCTTGTTCATCCCAGCTTGCTAATGACTGGGCCTTGTTTGTCCCAGCTTGCTAATGACTGGGCCTTGTTTATCCCAGCTTGCTAATGACTGGGCCTTTATTGTCCCAGGTTGCTAATGACTGGGCCTTGTTGATCCCAGCTTGCTAATGACTGGGCCTTGTTTGTCCCACCTTGCTAATGACTGGGCCTTTATTGTCCCAGCTTGCTAATGACTGGGCTTGTTGAGCCCAGCTTGCTAATGACTGGGCCTTGTTTGTCCCAGCTTGCTAATGACTGGGCCTTGTTTATCCCAGCTTGCTAATGACTGGGCCTTTATTTTCCCAGCTTGCTAATGACTGGGCCTTGTTTGTCCCAGCCTTCTAATGACTGGGCCTTGTTTATCGCAGTTTGCTAATGACTGGGCTTTGTTTGTCCCAGCTTGCTAATGACTGGACCTTGTTTGTTCCAGCTTGCTAATGACTGGGCCTTGTTTATCCCAGCTTGCTAATGACTGGGCCTTTATTGTCCCAGCTTGCTAATGACTGGGCCTTGTTTGTCCCAGCTTGCTAATGACTAGGTCTTTATTGTCCCGGCTGGCTAATGACACCATCCCAATCCACTTGCTCCTTCAGAAGTCCTGAGTTACTACTAGCTTACCCTCTCTTCTTACTCCACAAGGACAATATAACCCTCGGAAGGAGATCTCGTGAAATTTGTACAGTATAAGTTAATGACTTGTCACCCAAGCAATATTTAAAAAATGTTATTCTAACATACCTGTTAATAAAACACAATCCGATTTCTTCACCAGAATTCTAAAGAAGGAGCAGATTGTTTATCACCTTTTTCGCTTGGTTTAGCATTCAATCACTGTAGCATCTGAGAAGTGACTACAGCTAATATAATAAGTAGTGTTGAAGGTTTTCTTCCAGGAATTGTAAACGTTATATTGTGGCTAACTGGAGTGGAATATGGCAATATGTCAAAGCAATAACTCACTACAAATTCTACACCACACAGCAACTCTGTATTCCTATGTTTGCCAGATTATGAGATGGGAAATAAGGAACACCTTTCACCCACATTCGGTTTCTTAGAAAAAAAAACATCGAGTGTATAGGCGAATTCATTCATTCGTAGTTTTCTGCCCAAATGCAGATCGTTCACTGAAAACCCAGCATTCTCCAATCTTTCCTATTTTCTGCCTCCCTTTTAGTCTCCCCATATGATCCACATATGAGGCGTTTAAAGCTGAAGTGGATCAAGTCACAAATTTTCATAAATTGAGTTTAATTCATTTTCTGATTATCTGAAGTTGAATCTTTTCCGAGCAGTAATGGATCAAGTCACCAAAGCATTGCATCGATTAACATCACAATTGTTTATATTTTATAAATCTAGAATTTGAGAATGGAGCAATAAAATTATTGCCAGTGAAATTAGATAATCTACTAGAGCAAGTTAATTTTAAGTCTTATTACCTCAAAACTACGTCTCATGGACTTGATCCACTTTAGCTATGAATGTCTCATATCTTAATATTGTCAATCACCTGATGTTTTCTTCTGCCCCGAACTTCTCTCCCATTCGCCATTCCTTCCAGTGCATCCTTCAGTAGACAGTTTCTTCTGAATCAGTGACCCAACCAATGTATTGCATATTAATTAAGTTAATCGTATTATGATTTATGCAGCCACCGGCATGGTTCAGTCGGTTAAGGCACTTGTTTGCCGGTCTGAAGTTGTGCTTGGGCGCGGGTTCGATCCCTGCTTCAGCTGATTACCTGGTTGGGATTTTTCCGAGATTTTCCCCAATCGTAAGGTGAATGTCAGGTAATTTATGACGAATCCTCGGCCTCATCTCGCCAAATACCATCTTGCTATCACCAATCTCATCGACACTAAATTAATACAAACTATGCACGAGTCACTGAACTGAAAACTGTGAACTGAAGCACTGGTAATTCGATCTGCCTTCAGTTGAGGTGAATGGTCCAGGATTGGGGTAAGCACATGTGGCAAATGCAGTCCATTACTTGACCTTGAGCCACCAGTTTGAAATGCACAGATAATAGTAGAGACATACATGACTGAATGGATGGAAGTGGGAAATGTGGAAGCTGAATGAACTGACCCAATGAGTGGCTGGACATTATTTAGTTCTCAAACTAAACATCATGATCTTAACTGAATGGATGTAGTGTGGTCACTGCTCCTCAGATCTAATCTATTTGTCCTAACGATGGAACTTGTATGTAGTTGGGGATGTTAAGTCCCAGGACTCTGGTGTAGGGCAGACTGTTGTACCTTTAGCACAGTGTACCTTTGAACATTGTTTGTTTTTTAATTTTTGCTGCTACCTAGAGGACTCAAACTGAAGTAGATTGTAGAGAAAGCCGCTAAGTAGCTCTGGTCGTAGTTTCAGTTTGATTTATTGCAAAGTGCGAGTTCCGCGGACAAAAGAATTTTTTTAGCACCAAAAGTAAACATTTCGTTCATTGCTATATGTCTTCTAACACAAAACCAGATTGTATTTGTTAATATCTTTCAAGTACGGTGTGTTCCCTATCATCTGGTGAGTAATAACATATTTTAATTTCCATGATTTATTCGAATCTCTAGTTTTGGGAGTCATATTTGTTTAAACGTGCACCTTCTTGTACCTTCGAACACAAAACATACTGTACCATGTAACATGTTCCAAGGTACACGATACTATCAGTTTTTGTTTTTCTTTTATTTTAACATCATGTCATGAAGTAAGTCTGGAGTTATGAAGCCCCCAAATGATCCGGATGCCTTGAAGAAAGCTGTTGAAGCAGTTACTGCTCCTCCAGGAAATAAAATCTCAATCAGAGAAGCCTGCTCTGGTTTATGATGGCAAATACATTTTAAATATGATTGTCAGTTTTTACAGCTATATTCCCACCTATATTCCATTTGTTCCAACTTACAAGAGGGTATGTTCCAAGGTACATGAACCTGTTGTACCTTTGAACACATTACATATCTCTTCATTTTATTTTTTCCATCCTTAACAAACCTGTAAAACAGAAAAATACATATAGGAAGTAGTAAAGGAAACTTCAATAATTATTTCAAGCATTTTTTCATTTAAAAATATGATTTTCCAAAATTAAAAAAATAAAATGTGAAAAGTGTTTAAAGGTACAACAGTCTCCCCTATATTGGAGTGTAGGCTTTCACGGCCGGTGTCAATAGTAGAAAAGTTTTCCGGGCTATGAGACCGTGGTCTCTTGGTTGTGTGACCAAACGTTTCGTTCACTGCTGCGGTGAACATCATCAGTGGTGTCTATTGCTGGTGCAGCTGGTTGTACTGCGTGTGCTGATTACGGTCTGCGCTGGCTGCATCGTTGTATATATAGTGGGGGAGGGGGGGGCTTGCTGTTGTCGCCTCGGTCCGTGCTCGAATGTGCTTCGCGGGCGGGCTTGCCGTTGCCTACGCGCTCCGTGTCCGGGGTTGTGTTGTTTAATTGTGCTACACGGGCGGGTTTGATGTTAGTTTTCCTTAATGCCGGATACCAGGCCTTGTTAACCTTGAGGCCTTCCTCCTTTCGATTGAAATTGTTCTTATGTTACATATTTCTATCACCTCTCGGTGTAGCCTCACGTAGAAATGTGGTGTGTCGCTGAGTGTATCCGTGTCTTCGAACCTGATTTTATGTTCGCCTTCCAGATAAGCATGTTCAGCTACAGCCGACTTATTTACGTAGCCAAGGCGGCAGTTCCTTCTATGTTCGGAGATCCGAGTCTTGAAGCTCCGCTGCGTCGTCCCTATGTAAACTGCTCCAAATGAACACGGGATCCTGTAGACCCTCGTAGAAGACAATCTGTCGCGTTTGTCCTTGGCTGAGCGTAGGCTGTTGCGTATCTGCTTGGTGGGCAGGAAGATAGTGTCCATCTTGTGCCGGTTGAGGATCTTGCTTATCCAGTCCGTAACTTGCTTGTAATAAGGCAAGAACACCGTGCCTCTCTTCGTATGGTCTTGGCCTGACTCCGGTGTCGTCTTCTTCCTTGGTTTCAAGGCCCAAGGTTAACAAGGCCTGGTATCCGGCATTAAGGAAAACTAACATCAAACCCGCCCGTGTAGCACAATTAAACAACACAACCCCGGACACGGAGCGCGTAGGCAACAGCAAGCCCGCCCGCGAAGCACATTCGAGCGCGGACCAAGGCGACAACAGCAAGCCCCCCCCCCTCCCGCACTATATACACGATGCAGCCAGCGCAGACCGTAATCGGCATGCGCAGTAGAACCAGCCGCACCAGCAATAGACCCCACTGAAGATGTTCACCGCAGCAGTGAACGAAACGTTTGGTCACACAACCAACAGACCACGGTCTCATAGCCCGGAAAACTTTTCTACTATAGTCTCCCCTATACCCAGAAGTCTAATTCTGAGTAGAAAATTAAAAGGTTCCTAGCCTGTATGATCTGATAATGTACACGTAGCAATAAAAAATGTGAAGCTTTCCTCATAGATGTTAGACTTATAATTCTCACCCATGTGACTGAAAGTGTGTGGCTAAAGGTAACATATGTGTGCGAAAGTCTTGTCACATTTATTGAATTTGAAAGATTTATTGGAAATGTGAGTTGCGTCAGGACATTGCAGATATTCAGAACGTGAAACTTCTCATCACAAATATCACACTGCAAGGTTTTGTCAGTGCTGTGTATTGATTCATGTACAGCAATGTGAAAACTTCTTTTCACAAATGCGACACTTAAAAAATTTCTCGTCTGTGTGAATTAGTATATCGACAGTGTCGAGGTAAAAGATTGTAACCCTTAATTTAATATTTCCTTTCAGGAAAGCTAAAAACTAATTACATATTTTATTAGATTTATTTTCCAGAGTAAGTCATATGACTTCACAATGTAACCTCATTGTTATTATTAATAAAAATCAAGATTCCGTAAAAATGGTAACCCAATACCGAGAGAAATACAGTGTTTTACTGCGCCACATAATAAAAGAGTGAGGGTAACAAATTCTAAGAGTTGCTAATTATGCCAAAAATATTTGTCTGAGCATTAAAACCTTTTACATAAACGTATAATGGAGATAAAGAAATAGTATGGTGTGAATATTTCAATTTTTATTCAAGTTTTGAGAGTTATGACCTTTTGCCTTAATATTGTCGAATATTTTGTATTCCAAGATACAGCAGCAATGAGAAACTCTTCCTACAATAATTATATTTCGAAGATTATTCTTTCCTGTGAATCCTTTAATGTGCAACATTCCCAATTTGTAAATATAACTCTGAAAATTTTTCTGCAGATATTTCTTTATTAATTTACATTCATATGCATCAATTTGTACATAGTATGAGCTATCATTAATATGTTTTTTATTCATATCAGTAATACACAATTAGTGTTATGTTAATTAAAAAAAGTTGAAAATGCAGGTACTTAGGTTTTTTTCTTTCAATTACTAAAATATTTATTTGCAATACAGTTTAGAAGTAATATAACTATGCAGATTTTAACAGCTATTCCCTGGATAAAGTACAAAAAATTCTAATAACCTATTAGTCCCGAATTAATACTTTCCTCAGAAAAAATTATTTTCTGCTAAATGCTAACACAATTTTACTTGATAAATAATTACTATCAGTACGATTCTAATTTTTATCCTTATCATTAAAGAAAATGATAAAGAATGATTCATCCCTTTGCAGTTCTTCAATAAAATGATTAGTTTCTCTACAAATTAAATAAAAAATTAACAAGTATCATTATTTTCTGCTATTAGGAAGTTTGGCTGTTGCTATTCAGACATGAGGCCATGAGCAGTGCTGTCATGGTAATTTTTCTCTTGGCCATACGCCCCACCTCTTGTTTTCTCCCTTGAAATATATTTTACTCTCTTCTCTCTATCTCTCCGATTGCCATTTAATTATGTTTTTAATATTAAAGAAGTAAAGAAATTGTTCTGCTTTACATTTTAATTGTACAACAAGCTTGATTTAAAGAATACACCATGTAGCCCCACCGTAGATGCACACTTGTCTTGATGAATCTTGGAGTGTGTATTTGCAGCACTTCTTGATTTTCAACATTATTTTATATAATTCTGGATTTCAGTGGTGCAGAGGTGGACAACTTTTGTTTATGAACATCAAAATACATTAGGAACAGCAAGAGATGATCTAAGATCTACACTGATCTCCACGTACAAAACTTATGCACCCATATGCCGTATGGCTCCATACAGACAAAATTTTCTTATCCCCATAGAATTAATTAAAAAAATTGTAGGTTCCCATACAATGTATGGCCCCGTATGACCTCATGAGAGCACTGGTCATGAGTGTATTCGTAGGTGAGCAGAATTTCAGCCTAATTTTCAAATTAATCATGCACTTATTACAAAATGCATAATTGTTTTTTCCAGATTTATTTCAGAATTTGATCAATTTAATTCCCAAAGTGTTTTTTGTATATATGTTAATCTATTGTATTGCATCCTTCAATCAGCAGAGTTATATTACTTCCACCCTGTATATCCAGTTTTATAAAACCATTACATACTATTTTAATAAAACATAACTGAAGCTGGGATTTATAAAGTAGTATTGCTACTTTGTATGACGATGCCCCCATAAGTGTCTGATATCAAATATTTCTGGATACTTAGCTGTGGTGTGGAATGCAATGCATATTATGTCCAATCACAAAATACTTTAAAGACGACAAAACAAATTTAAGCACAGTGTCTCTTAACAGTACTGTGCATATGTCATATGCCTGGTATACAGTTAATATTTGACTACTTGCTTTCTTTAGGTATTATTAGATAAAGACTGGAAAATTTTAACTTTGTAATATTGTAAACCACGCTTTCTCAACCATAATGTACACCATCAGCGGTGTGCGGTGATGACGTTTACGAGGAAGCAATTCCATGGAAACCCTGTATGTAGGCAACAGGCATCGAAGCCCAGTCGAGCAATGGTGTACATACAGGCACTGCTTCCCTTCACGTCATGCTACTGCACGCCACTGTACACCATGTCTACCCATTTTTAGCTTATAGTGCATATTAATCCAGGCTAAATATTCGGTAAAACCTCACAGATTTTGAGTATATAAGTTAAGGTACGAACACATGTCCGCTACTTTTGCAATGCTGCAGTACAAAATATAGGAGAGGCTCACGACAGGAACAGTTTGGCTGTGGCACATGCGCAGACCTCTCATGCAGTGCCAGTATAATCCTTACCTGGATAAATTTTTGCGTGTACATTTCAGACCAAATCAAGATCAAGTCAAAAAGTTCCCTTAGTGCTCTCTTTAAACATCTTGCATATACGAAGGTTAGGTTTGGTTAGCTTAGGTTTTTTTTTTTGGTAGGTTATTTTACGACGCTTTATCAACAGCTTAGGTTATTTAGCGTCTGAATGAGATGAAGGTGATAATGCCGGTGAAATGAGTCCTGGGTCCAGCACCGAAAGTTACCCAGCATTTGCTCATATTGGGTTGAGGGAAAATCCCGGAAGAAACCTCAACCAGGTAACTTGCCCCGACCGGGAATTGAACCCGGGGCACCTGGTTTCGCGGCCAGATGCGCTGACCGTTATTCCACAGGTGTGGACTAGGTTTTTGTTAACCAAGTCCGTGCATTCTACACATGCGCAGACAGCCAAGATGATCCTGTCGCGAGCCGCACGTAAAAATACTGCACAACTCTCATACAGCAACAACAGTGCAAGCCAAAAAGTAGCGGCTGCTGAATAGGTTGTTCACTATTTTTCCATGTTGCACACAGCTTAAAAGTAACGACGTGTGAACAGAGTTTTTTTGCAGCCACAGTAATTTTTGATATTGGTTTTGTTGAAACTTTCGCAGCATTCCGAACAGTGTTGCCATCCAAATGTGCTAATCATCATTTATATTGTTTGCATACATTTTAATGTTTGACATCATGATAATAAATTATTTGTAATAGTTTCTAAATCTGTGACACCAAGGTAAAATGTGATGTCATATTTTGTTCTTTTTCAGGAGAGAGAATTTAACGTTTGAATGACTATAAAATCATGATATAGATCATGTTTCATAACAGCAGCTTCGAGAGAAAAATAATATAAATATGCAAGCTATATTTTTTCTACAATAAATTTACCATCATCATTCACTACATATCGCAAAATCTTACTTCTGCCAAAAACTGACATAACACTTTCTGCCTTAGAATCACAAATGTACAATGCAGATAAAATATATCATATATTTTTTTTAGTAGGTTATTTTACGACGCTTTATCAACATTGTTGGTTATTAGCATCTGAATGAGATGAAGGTGATAATGCCGGTGAAATGAGTCCAGGGTCCAGCACCGAAAGTTACCCAGCATTTACTCATATTGGGTTGAGAGAAAACCCCGGAAAAAACCTCAAACAGGTAACTTGCCGCAACTGGGAATCGAACCCGGGCCACCTGGTTTTGCGGCCAGACGCGCTAGCCGTTACTCCACAGGTGTGGACATAAAATATATACACTGATGACACAATTCATTTGCTTAATTTTCAGCAGCATTGTGAGAGTTGCCAATATTATTTATCAGAATATTGCTAATGGTCATCACTGATATATACAGAGTGGATGATAACCTCTGCATCAAAATTAAACTGGCAATAGATCATGAGGAAATCGTTATGTTTGTATGAAGCATTTGGCAATATCTGTGCAAGCAAGCACAGTCTGCACTCCTTACTTTGCCCTCCCCCTTTGCTGTACTCAGTCGGTGGGATGCGACAGTGTCCTGCGTTGCAAGATTTATTTTAACAATTTTCGGAATTATTCATGGCTAAACGGTCTAATTTTCAAAAAAAAGATTCAAGACATTAACTGTTCAGATTATTTTTACCTATCTGCTTGTATAGCAATCAGCCATTTCTCTCGGGCCATTACCACAATAGAGGGCTGCAAACATTGGGCAAAGACTATTTTTTTCAGTTTAATAGTGCTTCATAGAAGAAAACGTGTAATAAAAGTTTTGTTATATTTAACATGTAGAATCACCTCTTAAATTTTGGTGCAGAGGTCACCATCCACCCTGTATAGGCACTTTTATAACAGTTTATTATAAAAACAATATCAATTTTTTAATGTATTTAGGAAATAAAACTAATAGTAGACATACTTGAACCAAGAGTGTGCTTGTGGAATTTGCAAATGCCATCTGCCACATCAAAAAAATTAAAGGCAGTCGGGTTTAGTGCTCAGTTAAAAAATAACAAATGAACATTCTTTCTTCAGTAATAGATGTTAAAACCATGTCGCAAATAGTAGACGTGTGCAATGCGGTTTCAGTTCTCTGTTTTTATCTTCAGTTTTCAACACTAAAGCAGAGGTTTGCATTGACCTCTGATATGCCTATAGAATGTATTCATTCTCTTAGCGCATACAGTTATGTTAACACTTGTGGATATTTTCATTTAGAGATATTTCCTCCAGTTTATTCTTTACAGTATCTGTAATATTCTTTCACCCTTAAAACTAAAGAATAATGATATTTTACACACAACTTATAATTAGTGTAACTCTGAAAATATTGAGATTAGGACACATGTTGATATGACTTGTTTGCTCAGAACGTCTTCGGAAATAAACTCCGTAAGTGGAGGCAAATCGTCGTGAATCACCCTGTATATAAATAGTATTGTTTTTGTGCAGCAGAACTGGATGCTAAATACTTGTTTTATGGACAAGTGCAATCTCAATCATATATTCACACATAAAATTTTTGCAAGCTGTATTTTTATTTTCAATTTTATTGGCAATTTCATTTTATAGAATTAGATTATTATATATTTATCTTTTATTTTCATTGAATAATTTTGTAACTTCTTTCTTTAGGCCTACTAGATCATGAAACCTTTTCCTGCAAAATGCACTTGATGCTGTTGGAGATTTTTCAAGATTATACCGAATTGCAGATAAAATTATTCAGTGTAAATGAAATTCTTAACCTACTTAGTGATAAAATGAATACTGTTATACTTTTGCCAGGGTCTGGTAACCAAATCACTGGAAGTGATGAGAAACAACTGTCAGAATATTACTAGAGATCTAAGTGGAATTGTACATTCCTAATATTAGCCTAATAATAATTATGCCAGTGACAGTGATGAAGAATCAGCAAACAAGGTCCCCCAAACAAAGAAAGTTTGGCAAAGTTTATGGAAGAAAAGTAAAAAAGTGGCTTTCAAGAATTCACCTTTTGATGTTAATAAATAGGAAGCTAACATTTCGGAAACCTGAATTTTAAGTGTTTTTATTATATCTGGCGTTAAAAATAATTGAAAATATGGTTAAACAGACGAACTTGTATGCCAGTAGGAACAAAAATGTTCACTAATTTGAAATATCTGTTCCAAAAATAGGTAAGAGTTTCTTGGTTTACTACTGATCAGTGGCTATAATTCCCTTCCTCTCAGTACCCATATTTTCGAAACTAATGAGCAGGGATCATTTTAACTGATAAAAAGGTACCGTCGACCGGGTATACTTTACACGAGGGGGGTAACTTTGCATATTTCTAGAAAAATGTTTAGAAGGCAGCACATTACAGACAATGTGTAGCAACTCCGTGGAAGTGATTCTATGTGACAACAGCACATATGTGTAGTAGACTGAAGTGTGTGCCATTATTAAAGCTGTTATACACCATTTTTCTAGAAATGTGTAAAGTTACCCCCCTTGTGTAAAGTATACCCGGTCGACGGTACTTCCATTTAGTTGATGCTGTCATTTTCGTGAAAACTGTGTTGGAATAACAATTTATGTACATAAATAAGAATCAAAGTCTAGACTCGTTCCTTTATTTTTTATTAGATGTTGATAGATGAAGAGACGTGTATGTGCTTGTAACTTCAACATGCATTTGAACTTGTTTTCCTCGAATGTTTGAAAATAACACTTAGATCCTTATTTTACTTCAAGCCTTCAATTATTCCTACGTTGCATTTGTTTTGTGATTCTTTCATTAGCAATGAATAAATACTAATACCAGTAGCTATATTTACAACTTTTCATAACTTTTAATCTTTTTATATGCCAATATTCTCATTTTGAGAACACAGTCTAATATCAAAACTAATTGATGCAAAGGAAATAAATGTAAGTAATTATATTGGAATACTCTTAGGAAACACAGAATACAATGTTAAAGTATCCTGAAAGTCTTAACATAAATCAGCCTTTAAAGGGTTAAAGAGTGATCTCGTAAACTTTGTCGAGATTCAAAATTCTTACCACAAATTTTACATTTGTAAGGTTTCCTGCCTTTATGCGACTGTTCGTGCATTTTAAGATTAGACTGTTCTCCAAAAATCTTCCCACAAACACTGCACTTGAAAGACTTGGCATTTAAGTTCGTGTGCTTGTGCTTCTTAAGATTTCGGGCACTTAAGTCTTCACCTTCTTGGATTCTGTCGTCATTATGCCTCAACTGCATCGGCCTGTAAATCCAAAGATTTCTGTCACATGACTGCATCTTCGTAAAACAATTTGGATAATGAAACATCATAGACATTCAATTTTATTTACATGTAATGTTACCCATTTAACAAATTTTGAATTAACATTTTCAGACAATAGGAAAGTGCAAAGTATATTATTGTCATAACATCAAGGGAATGAAGTATATACTATCAGTTTCGGTATAATATTCAGAGTGTCTACTAAAAATGTGAAACATAAATTAGTTACTTTTCAGTTACCAAAACTTCATAATTATTATTGATGTATTTGATGAAAAACATTAATCACATTTCAGTCATCTTACGATCTGCCACCAGACTTGTTTCTTTCAATAACATCTGAAGGTTACAGAAAAAGAAGATTTTTTCCACTTTAGCAAACTGTTCAGGAGAGCAATTTAAAGTCTGTCTTCAGCATATACTTTTTTGTATGCCAAATCTGAAATCTGTTATAGCACTTAGACCGATCACATTATCATAGTGTTTCATTTATATGATTAAACTACATGGAATCCTACGCCACACAACATACAGAACTTATTTTGGAGGGGGAGGGAAATGGACAAAGCTCGTTCTTTCCCTGTACTCTTCATTTGTTTTCACAACTGCAGCTGTTTCAACTCAACATTAGGCTTTTTCTTTGTCTATTGAGCTCCTTCTTCAAAGTAATGTACATAATTTTGTTATCCATAGTCATTTGAATCTCTTAAATTTATTACAATTCGTTACTTTCGTTATCAATTGTTGAAATTATTTATCATACCTTTAGTTTACTTTCGTTACCAGTAGACACCCTGAATATTATTAATATGAAAAGCAGATAGTTGGTAGTCGAATATTTTTGGACATTATAAACACACAATTGAAGTTTCACATATCCTATACAAAATTCTTGAGAAATAAAGTCTATACATTAATAATAATAATTATTAAAGTACTCAGCTTCCAAATGAAGAGTCCACTGCAAGAATGATGGATGTCACTTTCTTGTCGAAAATGAACCAAGACTGTCAATGCATAGCTTAAGACATATAAAATGTACATAGAGAGTTATATGGCATTAACACTGATAGTCATTGTCCAGTAATGATCGGAAAATCACAGTTAAGCTTTGAGCAGTAAGCATCTCAAACTTTCAATTGCTTCTCCTGCAAAATGTATTCCAAATGACATCCATCATTCTTGCAGTGGACTCTTCAAATGTTATATATAAGAGCATGATAACAGAAGAACAGTAAGAATTAATTCCAAATCTCTACATTATATGTAAATTGCTGTAACAGCAAACAGAGTATGAAGTTACGTGATGTGTTGAGGAAGTTTCCAAATATTCAGCAGGTATAAATATATAATTTCATTCTATTGGGGTAATACCTAAGAAATATTATTATTGTTATTATTATTATTATTATTATTATTATTATTATTATTATTATTATTACTATTATTATTATTACCATCATCATCATTAACATCGCCGTAATTGTTGTATATTAGATAATGCAATAATAAACATAGATACATAGTATTTGGGGACAGGAGATAATAAAATGAAAAGAGTTGAAATAGAAATTTTCTTGTTCATTATTATTATCAACGCCATTATTGTTCAAAAGGAAGAAGAAATAAAAACTTAGATACAGAAGAAATAGAAACTGTAAAAAGATTTAAATATTTTGGTTAAGCTTAGCATGCAGGCTTTCACGGCCGGTGTCTAGTTGAAACAGAGCTTCCGGGCTAAGATGCCGTGGTCTACTGGTGCTGACATTACCAGACGTTTCGTCTACTTCTACGGCAGACATCTTCAGTGGTTAGGTATCCTCGGTCGAAGTCTTCTGCTCGGGATACCTGTAGCAACTGATGACCTGACTGGTTGCTCGTCCTTATTTATAGCGCCGAGACTTGGTGTTCCGTTGTCGCGGCGGTCCGCGCCCGTCAGATCGTGACCTTGGACTGGCCGTGGCGTTGATTGGTCGCGGCGGCTCGCACCTGCTCGGTCCCGGTGGCCTTGGGCTGGTCGTGGCGCACAGTTGTTGCGGCGGTCCGCGCTCGCTAGAATGCGGTGGCCTTGGGCTGGTTGTTGTGTTCCAATATCGTGGCGGACAGCACTCGCAGGATTTCGGTTTCCATCCGTCGTACCGTCGCTGTGCACAGGTTTTGTACGAGTCCGTTTCAGGACAGGATGCCAGCAGTTGTTAAGTTTCAGACCCTCTTCTTTACGGTTGAAATTGTTTGGATGTTTATGGATTTCAATCGCTTCCCTGAATAGGCGGGGGAAGTAATTGGACGTGTTGCTGAGGATGTCTGTTTCTCGGAACTGTATGTCGTGCCTCCCATCCTGAAACGCATGTTCCGCCACTGCAGATTTATCCATCTGTCCCAATCTGCAGTTCCGTTCGTGTTCCACTAGTCTAGTTTTGACGCTACGCAGTTAACAACTGCTGGCATCCTGTCCTGAAACGGACTCGTACAAAACCTGTGCACAGCGACGGTACGACGGATGGAAACCGAAATCCTGCGAGTGCTGTCCGCCACGATATTGGAACACAACAACCAGCCCAAGGCCACCGCATTCTAGCGAGCGCGGACCGCCGCAACAACTGTGCGCCACGACCAGCCCAAGGCCACCGGGACCGAGCAGGTGCGAGCCGCCGCGACCAATCAACGCCACGGCCAGTCCAAGGTCACGATCTGACGGGCGCGGACCGCCGCGACAACGGAACACCAAGTCTCGGCGCTATAAATAAGGACGAGCAACCAGTCAGGTCATCAGTTGCTACAGGTATCCCGAGCAGAAGACTTCGACCGAGGATACCTAACCACTGAAGATGTCTGCCGTAGAAGTAGACGAAACGTCTGGTAACGTCAGCACCAGTAGACCACGGCACCTTAGCCCGGAAGCTCTGTTTCAACTATTTTGGTTAAGATTTACGAAAAATAGCAATACAATATATATATCCTTGGCTTAATTCTAAAACCTTATTATGTTCAATTTCTCCCGAATGTTGAAATCTGTGTATGTTTTCAAAGTGCGACTGCTGATTAAATCTCTTCAATCCACAAAAGTGTGTATATTTTATAAATAACAAATGCATAACAGTTATTATACTGGATTATAAAAGGAATAAGAAGTTATTTTGCTCTCCTGCACAATTTCATTATTTATTGCAGTGGTAGTCAGCACTCGCTGAAATGTGCAAAGGTTAAGCGGTGTCGTCCCGTGTGCACCGTCGTGCAACAGGGAGAGATAGAGAGCATACCTGCTAGCAGCTACGGAGAGCACCATGGTGCACTGCGTTTTCCGTGGGTAAGAGAGGCTAGCCCCAGCGTGCTCTGTGCTGACGACCCCTGATTTATTGTATTCCATAGATATTACATTAACATTGAAGCTTTAAGATGTGGAACAAGTCAAAATTTTACAAGATAACTATTTTTTGGCGAGATGAAGTGAGGCCAAGGATTCGCCATATATTATCTGGCATTTGCCTTATGGTGATGGAGGCTAACTAATAAAACACAGGAAATGCCATTTATTCCTACCAAGTCCGATACATGCATGTCCATGTCATGGCCTCTGGGCAACAGGTACACCTGGTAAGTCATTTAAGGGCATAAAAGCGAGTTCCTGATGGTTTAAAATTGCGACCTATCAGCTAAGGGAGACAACACTGACAGCGGTACTCCAGGATTGCTGAGGGTTTGCATTGGGCTGACAATCCAACCTGTAAAAATTATTGTTGCGAATTCTGAAGGAGAAATAGCTGGCCTGACCTCTTTATGACGACCAGGCAAATGTTTGAAGGATTTGAGAATTGGATCATGGAATGTTTCAACCCTCTGTCAAGAAGAGGATATTTAATGCAGTGCCAGGAAAGTTGGAAGACCTAAGTTAAGATGGGAAGAAGGTGTGAGAGGGGATTTAAAGGTGATTACAATTAAGAACTGGAGGAGCTCGGCACTGAATAGGGAAGAATGGGGAAAACTTCTTCAGAAGACCAAGGCCCACAGATGGCTGTCGTGCCAATGATGATTATTTATTTTTTATTTTATTGGGTTATTTTACGACGCTGTATCAACATCTAGGTTATTTAGCGTCTGAATGAAATGAAGGTGATAATGCCGGTGAAATGAGTCCGGGGTCCAGCACCGAAAGTTGCCTGGCATTTGCTCGTATTGGTTGAGGGAAAATCCCGGAAAAAACCTCAACCAGGTAACTTGCCCTGACTGGGATTCGAACCCGAGCCACCTGGTTTCGCGGCCAGATGTGCTGACCGTTACTCCAAAGGTGTGGACGATGATGATGATGATTTGCCTTATGGCTGGGGAAAACCTCGGCAAAAAGTCAACCAGATAATCGGGCCAAACGGGGATCTAACCCAAGCCTGAGCGCAGCTCCAGATCAATAAGCTACTGAGTCTGCCAACTGAGCTACATTGGTGGCGCTACAAAAAAATACAGTACATAGCACGCAGTTATGAGGTTTTAGAAGTAAGCCAACGATATTACAATTAAAGAAAGGATCCAGTGATAAGAGATGTTAGAGGTGCTTATTGAGCAGCATGTGAGGAATCCCTTTGCACTCCAACATAGACAACAATTATCTTATTCCTCACTGAAATTCAAGAAACCTTTTATCTGCATTAGCTACAGTCACATTATTTATCAATACAGCAAGCAATGAATCAATTCTAATATTTTTTTTTTTTTCTAAAAAGAAGCAATTGGTCAGCAATTTGTAATTTCATTTGAAGGCATAATTGAAGCAGGCAGAGCTAAAACTGAGAAGAGATCTTGCACATTATGAGTATCAATATACTCACAACTGAGTTAAGTCATCATCCTTCTCCATCACATCGGACGTCGATTCTTCCTCTACAGCACCCACAATCCAGGAGTCTTCCTAAAGAAGTATGTAAAAGAAAGAATTACAATAGAGTAGTCTTTAATCAAGGATAAGAGTACTGAAAATTGTAACATATAAATAAATGCAGTCGGCCTGGTTGGCGAGTTGGTATAGCGTTGGCCTTCTATGCCCAAGGTTGTGCTTAAATGTGATTAATATTTGCTGTATCTAACCTCAATGGGATTTGCCCCCAGACACAGAACACTAAAACAATACTTTCATACCATGTTTTGTTTTGTTTTTTTTTTTTTTTTTTTCAGATTTAAAAAGGAAGATGAAAGATAAAACCTTGACAAAAATATATATATAGATCAATTTCTTAATAATAACAGTGCCTTCCATGCAAATAATTTCTTAGCCTCGCCAAAGATACACTCGATTTTACTTGTCACTATCTCTGTCCATAGAGATTACCCAAAATTTATATTTTCGCTGCCACTGAAAAAAAAAATTATTGTGATACCTCTAGCACTTAAGGGGAGACCTATAACTGAAATTTGATTAATATATTTTAATATTGATATTGTAATTTATCCTGGAAATAAGGAATAGTTGGATTCATTGATATTTTGTTTTTCAGCATTAACTTCCTTTGGTTGTATGTTACAAGATTCGAAGAGGGTGTATGGATGTATATTTTTGGCTTAATTCCCCCTCGATAATGAATAACATAATATCAAAATGGCGGTTGCTGTCGTCTGCAATACACCAAACTTTTTTTCCCTGGTTATTATCATAGACAAATAAATATGCTTCTATAAATTGTGTTAAGTCTTGGTAAGTGGTTTTAATATTCAGTTTATCAATCTTATTATTATTATTATTAATATTATTATTATTATTATTATTATCATAATCATCATTATTATTATTGATTTCTGAAAAATTTATGTACGCTCTACTGGACTGTACCCGAGCACGAACACATGCTCATTTCGGATAACTATCATACCATTTAAATTAAAATTGTAAATAAATGTGAATTTGAAAAGCAGATCAAAGCAACTCACCTCAATTTCAAACTTCACATCCAGAAATGAAGAATCTTCATTTTCTTCACGTTTCACTTCCAATAAGTCAGCATAATTCAGGTCAGAAGGTTCCACTTTGATTCCATTCATATTTATTGCCTGTGTATAGTATGAAATAAATTAACTATCATTGATGTAATTCTGTCTTCAGAGTTGAAAAAATCTATGTTGAATATTCTATAATGCAGAAGAGCAGAAACAATGAACATATATAAATCATAGTTTGTTTTGAATCTGACAAGTTTTTTGTTATAATTATGTGGCAGATCTGTAGAGTAGTTGTTGTTGTTGTTATCTAATGCTGGGCTTTGGCAACGAAGCCATTAGCGTTCTTGCTCTCCAATATTTTTCTGTGGTGGATCCATCAGGTAGAACTTCACAGGTTTGTAGATGATCTTCAGTCATTTCTTCTTCCTTGTTGCATAGAGGGCAATTTGGATTTGTGTAAATTCCTATTTTATTCAAGTGTTTGGCCAAATAATTGTGTTCTGTAAGCAGTCTGAATTTTGCTACTGCAGATTTGCGTGGGATTTCTGGAATAATTTCTGTTTTTTTTTTATTAAAATGCTCCATTTTTTATCTTCGGCTTTGGTACATAGTGCTTGGTTTTGCTTGATTTTATATTTATTTTTAATTAGTCTTTTGATGGATGTAAAAGGTAGGCTTGTATTTGTATTCTGAATTAAACTGGATCCTTTTTTGGCAAGAAAGTCAGCAGTTTCATTTCCAGATCTGTAGAGATATGTGGCAGATCTGTAGAGTTGACCTACGAGATTAGTTTACAGTTGGTGTAGTGTTCTCTCAATTACTAGTTAGCTAACCATGGAGTGTTAGATAGTGAGGGAACATATTTGTGCCACAAAATGGTTAATTATTAGTATTATTGATCCCATCACAGAAACCAAGCGAGTGTTTCAACGAAAACTTATTGACAGGTTTTTTCCTATTTATATTGCTGTTCACTGGTGTCGGAACAATGGCATAAAGAAGGTACTGTAAAAAAATAAATCACTTGGTCGACCTCCTTTTGTACACAGCACAAAACGTATCTGTGCAGCAGAGTCTATGTAGACCAGAAAGAAAACATGCCATTGAATTGCAAATATTGGACCAAAGCACTGTATCAAATTTTACATTAAGACTTGAAATTTCACCTGTACAAAACGCAAGTTATAATGAATTTGAAGAGCTATGACAGTTAGCAAAATCTGGTTTCAAAAACAGTTATAACAGCTGTAGAGATCATGTTGAACACATGATACCTTTATTCTGGTTGGATGATTGTTCACCTCTACTGAGGGATGATGTGGTTGTGAAGACAGCTGCTGTTGTTGTTGTTGTTGTTTTCTAATGCCAGGCGCTTGACAATAAAGTCATTTGACCTCTTGCACTCCAATATTTTTCAAAGATATTATCATGACTAGCCACTGAAGCACAGATTTTGAGGTGTTCCGAATCCATTTCTTGGTTTGAGTTGCACAATGGGCAGTTAGGGGACTGATATATTCCAATTCTATGCAGGTGTTTGGCCAAACAATCATGGCCTGGTGCCAATCTAAATGCAGCTACAGACGATTTTCGTGGTAAATCGGGAATTAACTGTGGATTTTGATGCAGAGAGTTCCATTTTTTCCCTTGGGATTGAGTTATCAAATTTTGTTTGTTGAAGTCTAAGTATGTAGATTTAATAAATCTCTTCACAGAGTAATATGTAGATTTAGTAACAGGTCTGTAAGTAGCAGTGCTGCCCTTCTTTGCTAAAGCATCCGCATTCTCGTTTCCCAGGATTCCACAATGGGATGGTATCCATTGGAATACAATTCTTTTATTGAGTGATATTAATTGAGAGAGCATTTTAGTTATTTCTGCTGTTTGAGATGAAGGTGTGTGTTTAGAGACGATTGATAGAATAGCTGCTTTGGAGTCTGACAATATAACTGCATTCCTAAATTTATTGATGTGGCATAGAAGATTCCTGAGACATTCACTTATTGCAATGATTTCACCAACAAAACTTGTTGTTCCATATCCAAGAGATCTATAAAGTGAAGACAGCTGCTGGTTTTGGTCCTTCACATCACAGAAGTAATGGGCAACTTTCGCTGCATATGACAGAGCATTCAATAGAGGACATCTAAAATATAGTCTGTTCAAAAACTGAAAAGCATTCCTGACATTCCAAGAACTGTAGCTTAAGGTAACGTGATAAAATTAAAAATATGTAAGCTACTAGGAATGAACATATTTTTGACTTTAAACCTGTTCATTGTTCCTGCTGTAGCATATGCTAATACTATATAAATGCATCTTATTTTTAATTACCACTGATAATCGTTTCTCCTTTTCTCCATTTGTCTCTCCATACCGTGAAGCCAATGAATCAATCCCTGGTTCAGACTTAATTACATCCATGCCAACTGAAAAATTCATATTTGGTTATGTTTGTGCATGTATCATCTTGCCAACATAAGAACATATCCGAGAAACATACTTAAGAAAACACTTTTAAGCCCTCTGATTAATATTCGCTACAGGATCTGAGTTAGGGGAGGGTTGATATAGAGAGATTAAGATAATACACTTTTGTTTATTTTTAAGACTGTGAAGCAGAAACAGTCAATGTTTTCCTCCTTTTAAATGCCACAGCTTTTTGAAAGAAATATCTCGGATGATGGATGGCCCTGCAGTTTGCGCCAAACATTGTCATACATAATTTTTGTTTAATAAGATTCAAATAATTGTATGTAGGTCACTGTTTAATGGGAATCATTTTGGCATAATCATAAAACAACTTTTAACGAATATCGTAAAACGCAGCAAAAAAAAATAAATAAATAAACGCAGTATTCATTGCTAAATCAACAGTAATTATAACTTGAACGTAATGTAACTTGGACACGTGCTTGGACAATGCCCCAAAGGCGAGCTGCTGATCAATGCTAGACATCATCATGTACGACATGCTTTGGCAATATCGTTAAAAACTTTAAATTGGGACATTCATGAGGAAGTACATTGTGTATCATCAGATGGTTCTTTTAGACGGGCAGACATTATTGCTATCAACGGACGCTTAAAACGGGCTCTTGTTCTTGACCCTACTATCCGTTTCGAAAGAAACCTAAATCAGGCCACCGAGGTTGATATTGAGAAGAAGTCCATATATGAACCTTGTCTGCCGTATCTTTCTCAAAAGTACAACGTCCCTCTTAAACAATGGTCTGTCATTGGTTTGCTGTTTGGCAGTAGAGGTTCTATTACAAAATTCACATGGAATTATCTTAAGGAACTTCACATTCCTTTTGATTATGTAATGTCTATTCTTATAAATATTATCAAGGATTCCCTTCAAATATTAAATCATCATCTCTATTTCAATTAATCAACTTATATTTGCCTTCAACAATTAACTTTCTTTTTTCTTTAATGTATCACATCACATTATATTGTACATGTTTATTGTATTCAGGACCCTTGTGGTCACTCAAATTCTTTGAGCTGATGTCTACAATTTAGAAATTTATTATTATTATACAGTTCCTACAAGATGTTATTTAAATTTCGTTTTTTTTTTTTTTTTTTTTTTCAATAACAACTTGAGCAGCAACGAAGCTTTAAGCACTTATAGTTGTCTAAGTTGAGTACGAAAGGAACTAAGTCTGCGTTAGTTTAGACTAATGTCCCCCAGCCCTCTCGAGAAAACATTCAATTTGTATCCTGGATGTTCTAAAGAATACCAATTCAGCTATATTACAACTTTTTAAAGAATGTATTCAGATGAACTAGTAACTCAGGTAAGTTTCAATGACAGTTTTTCACAACAAATTCATTATTATTATTATTATTATTATTATTACTTAAGTTATGTATTTATTTGTATTAATTGTAGACCCGGTTGAGTGGAGAAGTCCTCAAATACCGGTACATTATAAAGCGCACATGCCTTGTTACCAAGGCTGAAAGACTCGACTAATAGTGACACACCACAGACGTGAACTTGGGATGTTTGATGTCATTTGACTACCACATGCTAGTAACCAATCAACACCAACACACCCTGCACGAGACCACATTAAGGACAGATGCCAATACATTATTAAAGTTTCACTGTTTTAAATAGCTACTCGTGTATTAACAATTATAATGTAATCATAATTAAGATTCTCTTAAAATAAGTGTTATGCAATATTATCAGGTAAAGGGAAAATTTCAGTATACGGATTGCTGACTGACAATTATATCTTAAAATACTAAAAATAGCGGATTTGTCTGCGTTTGTCAAATGAGCATCATTATGCGTACGAAAAGGCACTTTTCAGTGCCAATAATTTATTTTGTGTGCACAAGGTTGGAATTTTGAAGTAAGAGGGAAAGGAAGGAATCCGTGTTCTGAAAGTTATCCAATGTAACAGTGGATTTCTTTGTCGCCAACATAGTAATAATACCACACACCTAACCTAACCTAACCTCTCTCATAACACTACACGTCTAATCAAACCTAACCTAACCTGTCACATAATATTACACACCTGTAGTAACATTCCAAACATTTAGTATAATTTCGTTTGCATGTATTGCCGGCCCTACTACTCGTATCGATAGCCATCTAGTGGAAGTGGATCGTAATTCCAGGAAGAAAATATGGAGACTTTCATATTGGTTTATAGCGCCACATTGGCAGTGATAAAAGTATGCAATATTCGTTCAGTGGCCAGTGGATACGCTATCTTTATTTTATTTATATTTTAGTAGGTTATTTTACGACGCTTTATCAACGGCTCAGGTTATTTAGCATCTGAATGAGATGGTGATAATGCCGGTGAAATGAGTCCGGGGTCCAACACCGAAAGTTACCCAGCATTTGCTCATATTGGGTTGAGGGAAAATCCCGGAAAAAACCTCAACCAGGTAACTTCCCTGACCGGGAATCGAACCCGGGCCACCTGGTTTCACGGCTAGGCATGCTAACCGTTACTCCACAGGTGTGGACTACTCTATCTTGACCGAAAATATTAATACAAAGAAAATTCATATTACACACACAGAATACCTCTTTTTTAAACTTCCTACTCATACAGATCAGAAAGTGAGCACTCTGCACTACACGATTATACAATGATGACACCACGTAATTAATGTACTATAGATTATGGTTAACGATCTGTATGCAGTGATTTCGAATTAAACATTAAAAAATGTTGTGTTTTCCTTCACTTAGGCCTACCTGGTGTGAAATATCGAAATGCTCTCTATGTCCTCTACATATTGATACGTAATAATACGTACTGTAATATTAATGTTGCTTCATCAATACAAAACTTCAAAATGAAAGATAAAAATATAGAAAACCACGCGACAATGCTTTATTTTGCGAAAGTGAAATTCAAGAAGAAAGTGTTTGAGAACTAATTACTATAGGCTAGGAGGGAATATAAAAGCTAATATTCCAACTAGCTTTATTATAAACGAGCAACCAATATACCACCACTCTGGTGTAAATAACAGGCCCTACCGCTGGGTTTGAAAGCTGTAGTCACAACGTATGCCATAACTGCGTGTTAGCTGTTTAATTAACGAAGTTCGCGCCATTAACTATAATTGCCTATAGCTTTCGCTCCATTAGCCTGTGGGTCACTACTATGTGGTGCTTGCTTTTCAAATGCAAACGCAAATGAACCATCTCAACTGTTATTTATAAATTAGCAATTCTTCACTACTCATTCTCCAGTCTTTGTGAACCAGCTCTCTTTTGTTAGACTTCCCAGTGTTGTCTCTAAATGGTCTAACCTACATCACGTTCAAACAAGTACACCTAGCATCATTTCTAATTTTTAGTACCTAAAATCAAGTTCCCAGTGCTTAGTGTTTTAATATTATCCATTGTTCAATATATTCTTTCAACACTTATAGGCCTAATCACTGAATAACTTTAAGATATCTTTACTGTGTTAACTTTTGCAATTTACCTGGGTGACTAGTTTCGAAATGATATCCTTCAATGAAGCAATAACATAGTTAACATATCATAAACTTATTCAGTGTTTCAGTATGTTGCTATCTATGCTTTGATTTGACAACCTTGTCTCCGAAAAGACAGAGATCTGAATCATCTACCTATTATGTCAGAGTGTCCTCTCCTTAGCTTGTTTTGGTTTTGACACAGTTTTTTTCCTCGGTATCCATTATTAGGAGAGCATTCCCTTAATCATCATCTAGGAAGGCATAAAAAAGTTATAGTACATAATTAATATAGATACAATTTTATAAAATAGTGACCGACATCCTCCTCCATAAGAAGATTTGCTATGTAGGTCTACATCCCTGATACAGTAGGCTATAAATAATAATCCGTGGTGCTACAGCCAGTGAAGGACTTAGACCGACCAGCCGGCTGCTGGCCTCATGCCCACATGCCGAAGCAGAGGTGGATATAGTTCCTACAAAAACAATGAAGATGTAAGTAGACCAGATTTAATAAGAATCTGAAGAAGTAAGTAAGTTTCTAAATCGAAAGTTGGAAAGAAGATGTCTACTTGAAGTATAGGTACCTAGTAAAATAAAGACCTATGTTGGAAGAGTTCTTGGAACAAATGGAAATGTTTCACATAGGAGAGGAGGAACTTCAGAAAATAATAATTTGTTCATTATGTGAATCTTATAAAGAAAAGTGAAACCAAGTATGTGTGCTATCCTAGAAAGAAATCTGTGTTGTGATTTGAGGGTAAAAAATAAACTATAACACTTGTGCAGAACGATTTATGGGAAACAACATTTAAAAATTAGAAAAGAAAAAGAAAATACTATTATTATTTTAATTTTTCTTACACTAGCAAAAGAGATGTGTGAAAAACAGAATAAAAACAAACATTAATAATAATAATAATAATAATAATAATAATAATAATAATAATAATAATAATATCTAAATAATCGTAGTAATATTTAATAATTGTAAAATAGTATTTTGTTACAATTAATAATCTTTCTTAACTGTAAAGTTATTCTTGTAAACACTTTTCCAAGGACTGTACAATTGGGATGTTTACAAGAACTTCTACCCTGGAGTTGTAGCCTATGACTTTGGTTCTTATCACGTGAATTTGAAGTAATTGAAATATCTCAAGTCTGCACCACTGTTTGAAGGACTTCCATATTGACTAATCATTCTGTATTTAGAGGAATACTTCGAAAAGTCAAATGTATATATATCCCATACCTTTATTTCATTCTCTCATGTGAATATACATAGGCCATTCGGTTCGGAAATTAGGGTCACAACAATGCTACAATAATCATTGCGCATATGAGTCTGTTACTACACGTGAAAATCTTTCAAGTTCCCGCACCAGATCCTGTATTTACTGTCAATTTCATGACGCCATTCACGGACTTAAAAAAAAATGTTATGTTTTATTTAACGATGCTCGCAACTGCAGAGGTTATATCAGCATCGCCGGATGTGCCGGAATTTTGTCCCGCACGAGTTCTTTCACATGCCAGTAAATCTACTGACATGAGCCTGTCGTATTTAAGCACACTTAAATGCCATCGACCTGGCCCGGGATCGAACCCGCAACCTTGGGCATAGAAGGCCAGCGCTATACCAACTCGCCAACCAGGTCGACACGGACTTAACTACTTTCATGGAAGTTATTCTAAACAAATGTTCAACGATGCTGTAAAAACTGCATGGTTACCGGTGTCTAATGTCTCAAACACAAAAAAATAACAAAAACAATAAAATTGTTAATTTTCATAATATTACTCCTTTGTATGTGTTGAAATGTGTTTCAGATAATAATAGCGTGCTGCAAAACTTTTATCACAATAACTGCATTTGTATTGTTTCTCATTTGTGTGAATTTGTTTGTGTTTTACAAGATAACGATTTAGAGTAAAACTCTTATCACAAAAGCTGCATTTGTAAAGCTTCTTCTCTGCTGTGTGTATCAGCATGTGCTGTTTAAAATGATGCTTATGCGCGAACGTCTTTTTACAAAATTCGCACTTGAATGGTTTGCCGTCAGAATGTGTTAAATTGTGCAGACGAAAAAAATGTGGATTTCCAAAACCCTTCCCACAAATGTCACATTTCAAAGGTTTCTCATCTTTATGAGTCAATTCGTGAACTAGAAGATGATGGCGTTGTCGAAACCTTTTATCACAAGAGTTGCACTTGAAATGCTTCTCGTCTGTATGAGTTGCTTCGTGTTTTCGCAGATATTCCAAGCGAGCAAAGTTCTTTTCGCAAATTTGGCATTTGAATGGCTTATCACTTGTGTGCGTTGACTCATGTCTCTGAAGAAGATGAAATTTACGAAAACTCTTTTCGCATGTATCGCATTTGAAAGGTCTGTCATCCCGGTGAATTGCTTCGTGTGCTTGAAGATTATACCGTTTTCCAAAACTCTTCCCGCAAACACTGCATGTGAAAGACTTCACTTCAGAGTCCTTGCGTTTATGTTGTTTTTGATTTGGGAACAGTTTATTAAAGCTCTTGTTAGAAAATTCCACATTTAAGTCGTGTATGCTCGAGGTATCGTCTGGTAGGCTACAATTCTCATTATCCGATTCTGCATCCTTGGTTATACTGAAGGAATCTATTGATGAATCACAGAGATCACTTTTATGGATTTTCATATCTTCATGACAATATGACTGCAAGGGCCTGTAAATCCAAAGTGCTAGATCACAATAGTGAACATTAATATCACAGTTCACATAATGGGACACCATTAACATTCTACATTACGCTTATGGAATTTTACACGTATTACACGGAAAGAGGCAGCAAAAAGTTACCGCACTATGCAAGGGACATTGGGGAACAGATTGCCCACAATGCATTGCATGACTCCCTAGTAAGCTGTAGCAGCACGGGTGGAGGTTCAGTTTTATTACAAAAGGCCTAAAATTCCCGAGTGGTGGGGATGGAGTGCACTGACAGTGAGAAGCATGTGGAGTATTTAGTTGACGAGTGGAATGTTTGTTGAGTGCAAGTTATTATGTAGTTTTGCATTACTACACTTGTTATTGAACATTATTTGTGTTTGCTATCAGTATGATGGCATACAGTATTGCACAACAGATATTTTTAGTTGACTAATTTCTCCTAAACAAGAAATCGCATGACAGTACCATTCGAAAGTTCTAAATCAGTTCCGTGACGCTGCAATGCCTTTGAGACAATACATAACTATTCAGAAAATGGCGAGAAACAGCGTCAGTTTTAAACAAAAAGAGTGAACCATAAATGATGGTATTAACAGAGGAGAAGCTTGCAGATATTCAAACAAGAATTGAAACCGGCCCGAGGAAATCTTCACAAAGATCGGCATTACGGGGACTGAAAATGCTACACTTTCATTCTTACAAAGTGTCAGAGGTTCATCAGTTAACACAAAGGAATCCAGCTGCCCGCATAAATTTCTGTTGGTGGGGAACTAGGCCTACCATAATTAAACTGAATGCCCGCTTGCACTGCTACAGCTTACTGGTGAATCGAGCAATGGATTGCGGACAATCTATTCCCCGACAACCCCTGCACAGTGGGTAACTTTTCGCTGCCTCTCTCTGTGTATATGTTTTCTATTAAATACTTTCATTTACAGTGTAAAGGGTGATCCAATTAGGAGGGCGAAACAAAAACGCTGTAACATGGGGACTGTTCCTATATATTTTACAATAAGCTAATTAATCTGTGTCGTTACCATGCAGACAGGTGGTAACTAACTTCAGTCGAGGGGAGCTGATAACAGCAAAAAGAGAATCAACACACATCAATCTACAATGAAACCAGTAGGGAGGAGGAATGGGAGTCAGCAGCTGCAAAGAAAATCAAGGCAAGGGGAAGCAGTCAGATAAGAAGACAAGAGTGTTCAAGAAGGTGGAGTGAGAATTAATGATAGTGCCAACTAATATGGGTACACCAATGGGAAGAAGTAAGGGACAGAAAAGTTACAACTTAAGAGGTTGGTGCTTGAGTGGCGAAATACTGACAAAGGAAGACGAAACATAAGAAAAGTGATGAAGCACAAATGGTGATAGGTGACCAGAAAGTGACAGTGCAAGTAGAAACTGCAAGAAGAGAAAATAAAAGGACAAAATGGCAAGGAAATAATAGTGATAAGGGAAGACAAAAACAGTAGCCAGGAGTGATGAATAGTATGTAGTGAATCAAATAGAATAACTTGTGACTCTAACATTGTTTGATTTTAAACTAGTGAGCCCTGAAACTATTTCTGACAAGTATTACCTTCTGCAGAGAGTGCACATTTTAGATCATCTCTGGAGCAATAGAATCCTTCATATAAATCACTTTCAACCATGTAAAAAATAAATGTTTCAAATAAATTTATACTTGATGCAAAAATAAGAGAAGGGAAATATGGGAGTTGAGAGACTGTTAAAAATTATGCTAAATACGAGAGATCCCAGGAAATATGGGAGGGTTGGCAAGCCTACATATGCCATTTATAATTTATGGAGTCTAACATTACTCTTAACAATATAAATCTGTCTGCTTTTAAGCTACAGAAAATTATGCATTTTGGAGGCAAAATTACGACAGATTTTAATAATTCAGAATTTTATTTATTTTAGAATAAAATCAAGTTCCAACTATTTTTTATTGCATAATATTGAGGTAGAAAGAAAATGAGCTATAAATTTTATGACTTTATTTTGAAGTTTCATATTTTATATCACTTAAAAATCCAATGAAGTAAAATTTAACAAGCGAATTTTTCCGCTTTATTGGTTACGTGATTATTTTTTTAAGAAAATCAGATTAATAATTTATTTATTTGTCTAAGAATTAGGTTAGTTACTGCACTGACAGACTGACATTTCTTCACAGATAAAATGTGGAAAGAAGTGGCATTTGAAGCAGTATACAACCAGCTATTTAAGTTAAAAATACAGCACTACAAAATAAATTAAAATATTTATAATTAAGCCTAAACATTCATTATATACGTTTATATTCGACCATGCCGAACTGTAGTAATTATACAACTGGTAGCAGTCCTTTAATGCATGTCATTAAAGTACACCTATTCATTAAAGTTCAGGTTTTCGATTATTGTCGGATATGCAATCAAAAGACAACTAGGGAAATGTCACGGAGGCTTGAAATCCAATACTGTCGCAGAAGGTTATGTTCTGTTACTATAATAATTAGCGTTAATTGTAAATAATATTCAAATAAATTCAATTTGTCATCTCGTTTTTCAATTCTAAATCAATTTCCAGGTTATATCAAGACTAATGTTCTCTAGGTTATATCAAGGTCAATGATTTTCGTGCCTCGGAAAAAATCAATACTTTCGCGTCTGCGCACATCTCACAATTCAAGTCAGTTCCGTTCGTCACTTAGGCCTACATAACCATAACATGAAACTTATGAATAATTTCAAGTTAGAAATATGGTCGAGCATAAAAAGTCGTATGCAACTTGCCTATAATGGTAATTAAGACGCTCGTATGAAAATTATGAAACTCGCTTGCGCTCGTTTCATAAACATACTCGCGTCTTAATTACTACCATTATAGGCTCGTTGCATAATGTACTATTTTAACATTAGTTCGCATTTTAGTGCATATTTTGGACGTTTTTAAGACCTTTCTGCGTGAAAGATATGAAAAGACAACAATTCCCTCAAGAGATATGCGTGAATTGTCTCCACTGCACAAACACATACTCCAGACATTTTATCAAGTCGTATGAAAAGTATCTGTTGTGTTGTTGTGGTCATATTTCTGTGTTTTTGCGCCATGTCGTAAATTCAGACAAACCAAACTTTTCTGAACTAGGCTACTTATTGAAATGAAGAAACAGGAACAATTTGTAGCAGAGATTACAACAATCTGTTTTTCTATCTAGTTATATATTAGATGATGGAGTAGCTCTGCTAAATAACTCCGAAAAGTTGCATGTTTCTGCTTCTATGACAACGCAAAAGTCAAGCTAAGCCTTGATCTTACTTTGCACTACATTCTCCCTAATGAAAGTAAACTACACAACACACTGCAACTTTATTTCTTACATAGTAACTGAAGGACGGGATCACATACATCACTATACTCACGTCTCTGTGACGTCTTCATTCTTTTCTATCATGTCTGACATAAACTCCTTTTTCACAGCATCCCAATTCCACGACTCTTCCTACACATAAAAGAATCAAATGCCATAATCAGACAATAAATATTGCAAATAGAAATGACATGGACAATTTTCGTAACAGTGAAGACCACTGAAAATTGCTGCAAATTGAAATGTGCACAAACTAAACATTTGCAAAAAAATAATAATATACAGGGCTACTACAAAGGCTTTACCCAATTCCATAGCCTTGTATTATGAAAAGTATGAGACATACATTATTGAAAGTTATACCAATAAAAGGAGAAACTCATCAAGTTTTTGGTCCATCAACTGCTACAAGTGCTCGATGTGACCTCCTCGACAAACATCCACTCGGTAGTCTAACTCCTGCCACACCCGCTGGAGCATATCACGATCAACTCTAGCCACTGCCCCACGGATCTGGTTATTAAGTTCTTCAAGATTAACTGGCAAAGGAGGAACATATACTTGATCTTTGACAAACCCCCATAGAAAAAAATCACAGGGAGTCAGATCTGGTGACCGAGGAGGCCAACGGAGAACACACCGATCATTGTTAGAGGCCCGTTGATGTGGTTGATGCCTCAGTTACATGAAGATAAACCAGGATTTTTATTTCAACAAGATGGAGCTCCACCACATTTCCATCTGGAAGTGCGTGAGTATCTTAATGAGCATCTACCACAACGTTGGTGTGGACGGGCTTCTAACAACGATCGGTGTGTTCTCTGTTGGCCTCCTCGGTCGCCAGATCTGACTCCCTGTAATTTTTTTCTATGGGGGTTTGTCAGAGATCAAGTGTATGTATCTCCTTTCGCAGTTAATCTTGAAGAACTTAATAACCGGATCCGTGCGGCAGTGGCTAGATATGCTCCAGTGGGTGTGGCAGGAGTTAGACTACCGAGTGGATGTTTGTCGAGGAGGTCACATCGAGCACTTGTAGCAGTTGATGGACCAAAAACTTGATGAGTTTCTCCTTTTATTGGTATAACTTTCAATAATGTATGTCTCATACTTTTCATAATACTAGGCTATGGAATCGGGTAAAGCCTTTGTAGTAGCCCTGTATAATTACTGACAATATGTGGACGAAATTAAACTCGAAAATGAGTTTGTAGTTGATTTTAAAAACATTATACACTATTCTTATAATCTGACTTATGGCAGCTGCACGTGTTTTTGTAAGACAAATTATTTCTCTGGACCTCAAAATATAACTACAAAGCAGCCATAATAAAATTATTTACAGCTTTGGCATAGATTTCCTCCGAATTTGATTTCATCGATTTCTATCATATTCCTTCAATATTTCACTATGATGCCATAGTATAATATTTTTCAAGATCTGTATTTTCTGTTAGTCCACTAATAAACCCACCATCATCCCAGCTAAATTTTGCACTTCACTACTGTATTCAATTCTTAAAGAATAAAGTCACGAATTTTATTAGCAACATAACGCTTTTCTTTTGTTTTACATGGCCCATTACAGCCCAGTCACTAGTAGTGAGAATAGTTGAATCGAAATATTGAGAAACCCCACTAAACTAGACTAAAGTTTTTCAGGAGATATAAAAAACATCTGAAGTGCTAGATTTGTGTTCTTATTATTTTTTTTCTTAACACTTTAGCTAAAATGAATGTTGATGGGAATATGTGAGGTTTGTCTTCATAATGTGAAGCATTCAGAGCTAAAATGGCTCAAGTCACAAGCTTTTATAAATTGAGATTAATTCATTTTCTGATTATCTGAAATTGAATCCTTTCCGAGCAGTAATGGATCAAGTCTTACTTCTGAGGATTCGCTGGTAGGTTATTTATTACCAAGCACACAAGATAAGTGCTGAATATCTGAAGAAGCCTGAAGGGCAGGAATCCAAAGATTTCACAGGCAAAACGAAATCAACATAACTCACCTCATTCTCATTATTCACAATAGATGATGTTCTGAAATCTTTATTTTCTTCACATTTGATGTTGAATACAAGATCACTGATTACGTCAGGTGGTTCGATCTTAATATCATTCACAATCTCTTCCAAGAATTTTCCAACCTGTGTAACAAACAGAACAAACAAGTGAATTACTTTGTTAGCAAATTACTATCAGTTCCAGCAAACTAGATGAAAACTATTATATTCAAATACTAAAACCAGGCAAAGCTTGAGCTGATATTAATAATTACAGACCAAAATCATTAACCAGTCATTTAGCTAAAATCATGGAAAGCATGATTTCAACAAGATTAAATTAACTGGTTTTTAGAAACTAATAATAATCTATTATCATCATCATCACAAGCAGGTTTCAGGAAAAACCGTTCAAATAATGAACAAGTAATGTTATTAAGCCAAGATATTAAGAAGTCATATAATAACAAAGAAGATAATACACTTGTAGTATTTATAGATTTAAAATATCAGCTTATGATAGTGTCTGGAGATATAACTTACTCAGAAAGCTTCAACAAATGGGAATTCATGGAAATATGCTACATTGGATTACTGAATTTATAACATAAATATATTGTGCTACTAGTTATGAAACAGCAACCTCGTGATATAAAAGATCCATCTAAGTTTGCCTCAAGGAGCAGCTCTTAGTACAATATTGTTTAACATCTATGTCAATGATTTTACAAAACATTTAGAAAAATTTGAAGTAAAACCTGCTCTTTTTGCTGATGATTTGATTATTTGGAGTTAACAGAAAGCTAATAAAATAAAAAAATTGAAGACAACTTTACATTACCTAAGTAAATGATGTACAACTAATTTAATGACTGTAAATACAGCAAAAACTAATTTCCAATTATTTTCCTTAAGATCAACTCCAGTTGAAATTAACTTGTGTTATGAAGATATTAATTGACAAAGAACACAAAATTCAAAATATTTGGAAGTACATTTTAGATACAAAACTGACCTGAAAAAATCATATAAAGCAGGTAAATGAGAAAGCACTGTGTAGATTTAAAATACTAAACAGATTATCAGGTACTAAATGAAGAGTCCACTGCAAGAATGATGGATGTCACTTTCTTGTCGAAAATGAACCAACACTGTCAATGCATAGCTTAAGACATATAGAATGTACATAGAGAATTATATGGCATTAACACTGATAGTCACTGTCCAGTAATGATCGGAAAATCACAGTTAAGCTTTGAGTGCTAAGCATTTCAAACTTTCAATTGCTTCTCCTGAAAAATGTATTCCAAATGACATCCATCATTCTTGCAGTGGACTCTTCAAATGGAGAAGTTCTAGAACAACGAATACAACTTACGTGTACATAAAATCGGGTTTAAAATATTGTGGTGAAATTTTAATACCATAAACAAATAAAGATTTACTTGAACGCACTCAAAATTTAGCTTTATGTCTGATAACAGGTGCAGTTGAAACTACACCAATTATATTATTACAAGCTATAACAACAGACAAACCAATTATATTAGAACTAGAGATTCAAGTCCTATTGACTTACGAAAATTTAACAAAATTTCCAGATTCTGAAAAATGAAATAAATACGAAAATTGTAAATATAGGCTACACTAAAAACGCAGAAAAGTTTCATACAAGAAATCCTAAAATTGAAACAAACTCTAGGAATAGTTAAACAAAAGGAGAATTTTTTACCTATTAATAACCTGATTGATCATGTACAGAGCGTTCGCCTATGGGTGAGGCCAGGAAAGCGGCATGTACTGATACGTTGATTTGTGCGCGCAGTTGTTGAGACACGCTCGACAATCAAGGACATCAAGATCGACAAGTTATCAGTTGTGAGCCAGATGTTGCAGTATTTAATACGTACAGTGCAGTTTCTTGATACAGTTGCATAAACATTCAGCGTGTGTGTAAAATTTGTTAACAATGCAAAATGCAAAATTCACGCTTGAACAGAGAGTTTTTATGTATGATGCATATGTGAAAACAGAGTCATGTAGAGAGGTGCGTAGGCAATTTGAAGTGAAATATCCGGGTGCTCCAATTCAGGGTAGAGAAACTGTTAGACGTCTTGTTAACAAATGAAGGACAACAGGGTCGATAAATGCTACAATTCCTAAGCAAAAACAAAGAGTATTGACGGGAGAAAAAATTTATGAAATCAGTGCATCATTTACACGCTCTCCTAATAAATCTCTAAGAAGTGTTTCACAGGAAGTTAGTGTTTCAAAAACACTGCTGCTAAACTTTTAAAATTAAAACCCTATAGAAAGCGGAAGCTTACGGATAGACGATTCCCGCAAGTGACACCGCAGGCAGGCCGCTTTCCTGGCCCCACCTGTAGGCGAATGCTCTGTAGATATACAGTACAACCTATACTTAGACAAAATCTTTAACAAGGAAGATATTTCTCCTCAAGAAGCAAAAATTCTAACACTGGAAACTCTACATACAAGATATCCTTTAAGTAATTGGATATATATATATATATATATATATATATTATAGTAGGTTGTTTTACGACGCTTTATCAACATCTAGGCTATTTAGCGTCTGAATGAAATGAAGGTGATAATGCCGGTGAAATGAGTCCGGGGTCCAGCACCGAAAGTTACCTAGCATTTGCTCATACTGGGCTGAGGGAAAACCCCGGAAAAAACTTCAACCAGGTAACTTTCCCCGACCGGGAATCGAACCCGGGCCACCTGGTTTCGCGGCCAGACGTGTTAACCGTTACTCCACAGGTGTGGAATATATATATATATATATATATATATATATATATATATATATATTATAGAAGGAAAAGAATCCACAAGGAATAACATATAGACAGTCGAATGAAATCAAAGTCACAAATAAAATTAAATTTGAGGAATTTTAAGAATTTAAGTCAAGATTTACCAAAATTAATGGGATTATTCTTTATGGACAAGTAGATTAGGTGCATATTATTTGTCACCATATAATGATTCAAAGTTAAGTGTACAGTATAGGCACATTTTGAATTACTGACACCAAAGTGAGAGGAATCACTGATGATCATAAACACAAGATGGGAACATGTTACTAGTATCCAAAAGTACTCTTAACAGCGCCCCACTGTGGAGTAATGGTTAGCATGTCTGATGTGAAACTAGCAGGCCCATGTTCAAATACTGGTTGAGATTTTTATGAAACTTTCCTCAACCAAATGAAGCAGAATTGCTGAATAACTTTCAGCACTAGAGTTTGGACCCATTTTGCCATCATTTCTTCACATGTCAGTATCATCATGACTATTCTGCAACAAATGTCATTCGCAGAACAGGAGTGGTAAGCACAATAAGCCTCAGACTATGGTGCAAGCCTTTGGGTCCCTCTTCCACAAAAGACGAGGGGAAAAAAGTACTCTAAACATATTTTGTCCAATGGCATACACCTATAATACAAGTCCTCGAGAAACTTTTGAGTTTAAGTTTTGACTTAAATTATGAAAATTCAGGAAATTTTACTTTCTTGTATTTCCAATATTGACTCTTTTTTTTTTTTTTTTTATTAGCATGTAATAAAAACCTTGGAAGCGAATAACTAAACGTGGTTGACTCAAAATTAGATTTATTCACAAAAGCACAGACACCTAACGAATTATGCACTCACTTACCACTTGCGGTTGTTTCCTTTTTCCTTCATTCATTGTTTCACTTTGCATTGCCAGAGAATCAATCTCTGATTCTGTTTTAATCACGTCCATGACAACTGAAAGCAAATTTTTTAGTCAGCTAATAACATTAAAATAATATATTAGTACCTCTTTCACGTATAAAACGAAACACACAAAGTAAATGGCAATGTTTCCAAGAATACATGTACCGATAACATGGTTTTGGTGTCAAAATTTCGTTAATATTTTATCATAATGAAGTACATAGACCTACTTCGTTATTAATAAAAAAACATGTCTGGAAGAGTAGTGATTGTCTTGTTTTACAGAAGTGAAATACAACCAATTTTATAATTATTACTGCCAAGATTTCTCAATACATAAAGGTATTTAACCATCTGACGCGGATATAATGTTGTTGTTTAGTCAACTGTCCGAAGATAGATCTGAACCTCATAAGTGAGACCAAGAAGGCACCACCTTATGAGGCAACTAGGCTAGGAGATAACGGAGTAAGGTGGTCAGTTCCTTTTCCCCTCTATTGCATACTTCGCCGACTAGCTACATATTCCACTAGTTTAGACTTCAGCTGCATCCAAACAACTGTTCTTCCTCTGACACATATCGTCAAGTAAGATGTACTATCTGATAATAGTTGTACATATCAGCCAGAACCTCATTCAGAGGACGGGGATATATTATGATTATTAAATATTTAACATTTTTAAAGTTAATTTCGGATTGTGATTCGCGTTATGATCTTTTAACATAAAAAAACATGATAAAAATGTAAAAACTTCATCTTTTGTAGATATGGCTCATATGCAGAGACTAAGAGGAACGCAGAAAATAGGTACGATTGAAAAATGCTGGGGTTGCAGAACATTATGTATATCAATGTAATACTGAAGTTTGTGAAGTTTTATTATATTTCACATGTTATAAAATGCTCCCCATGATGACGATAATGACTGAAAGAAATAATATCGTAGAAATAATCAATTATTATCAGCTACAAAACAAATAAAAACTTATTCGTAACAATTCTATCACAAAACAAATTTGTGAATGTTCATTGAAATTATTCTCGTTGACAGAATTTTAAGATGACACGCAGCTAAAATCGTGTTATCCAATTTACTAATAGCTGCCTACAAGTAGCAGTAGCAGTAGCAGTAGTAGTAGTAGTATAAGAAAAATTCAGATAAACAATGGTGCACATTCTTAATTCCAATAGTTCTGCAAGCACTGAAACTTTCTCAGAACTCTTAAAAACATCTCAATTCTATTTCTCTATCCCAAGTCACAATGGAAGTGCTGAGAGAGTATTTTCCCTGATATCTGCTCAATGGACAAAAGAACGAAATCGCATGCTAACAGAGACAGTCAGGGATATCATGGTGAAATACAATTTCAAGGACATGTCCTGTGAACAGTTCCACAGTTATTTGTCTGGCTCTTGTGCACAAAGTGGGCTCCACTGATAAGGGCAGATGTAATACTAATCCAGCAACTAGTGAGAAAACTAACTAAGGTGCCATTGTTTTTATTTTTAATTTTGTTCATACCAATTTTTAAAAAGTCCTCCTTTTTTCAGCAATGTCCTCTTATTTTAGATTTCATGTCCTCCTATAGAATTTTTTCTCATGGTAACCCTAATGATACACATTCGACAAATGGAGACAAATCTGCTCTTTTTAGTATTTTAAGATATAACTGTCAGTGAGGAATCCGTATACTGAAATTTTCCCATGTTTTATTATAAGACATACCACTATAAATAGCACCATGTAATTTTTGGGCAAAATTTCCAGTATAATGTCTATATACTAGTACAGTAAATGATCCTTTTGCAGTGAGTCTTACACAGAATAATAAATTAATGGTAATTTAGTACAGTATATGTTGCGATATGTTATGAATGACTATGGGAATGAGAATAATAAATAAGGGATTGCATTCCATGCGCAAGGACAACTGACATGATAATCAACGTTTCTATAAAAATAGAACTATTAATGAGTTCATATTGAAACCTCTCAAAGTGTTATACCTCAGCAGTCTATAACTATAAGATTACGATATTGGAGCTTGAAATATTACCGAAAAATTGAAGTCTCAGAACGTTACAAGTTATTTTTAATTGGTAATTTTACGACGCTTTATCATCTGCTATGGTTACCTAACGTCTGAATAGGATGGTGATAATGCTATCGAGAAGATCCAGGGTCCTGCGCCGAAAGTTACCCAGCATTTGCTCCCAATGACTTAAGGGAAAACCCCGGAAAAAAACCTTAACCTGGTAACTTGTTCCAACCAGGATTTGAACCCGAGCCCGCTAGTTTCACAGTCAGATGTGCTAACCGTTACTCCACAATGGTGGACCGTTAGTAGTTATTGATTACTCAGTTAATAAAGAGCGAAGAATGTACTAGTTCATGTTATGTCACGTGACTAGGTAGGCGTTCACGTCAGAATGAAAGTCACCTCCTCTCTACAAGTATTCACCATTGGTTCTTAATGCCATATTTCGAATAAGTTTTCACGCCTATTTTTTTTTATACAGAATAAGCGGCATAACTTCGGGAATGGGTTCCTCATATTAATGTAAACAATTAAAATAGTTTAGGCCTAATGTACAAATAAGGAAATAAAATTGGAGCTCCCTTATTGTATAAGTATCACAACACCCTGCTCATGTGCAGTAAACAAGATCCCCAGTGTATATGCTACTTGTGGACAGTCATGCGAAATTGTTAGCCTACATACAGGTAACTCCCATTAAGACTTGCTACAAATTTTAATTCCGTATCTGTACATAGGTCCGAAAATGCTTGATTTCCGAGTTATAGCTTTCACAACACGTGCTAATCAGAATGTCTATCTCCCACAGGTGGTCTATGACATTTAGTTATTTAGCCTACAGCTCCCTAGAGGAGATATTCAAAATGTTCACATCCTGCTTCATCATCATCGTCCTTGCAGGTATTAGGCCTAGTGGCCTGTTATGGTCTCCATTCATCTTTTCGGGGGGCGTCCGAAAGATCGTCTTCTATGTGGTATATAGCGGAGAATTTTTCTTGGAAGTCTGGAACAGTCCATTCTACCGACATAGTTAAGCCATTTTTGTCTATAGTGGTTGAGATGTTCATAAACAGGTGTAATTTTCAATTCTTTTGTAATTAGTTCATTCCTTTTGTGGTCAAGTAAGCTGTAGCCAGCAGTCCTCCTTAGAAATCTCATTTCCGCAGTTGTTAGGCGTTGAACATCTGAGTTTCGGACAGTCCAGGCCTCACTACCATACATGAGGACAGGTCTTGCTAGAACTTTATATGCTTTTAACCTGGTATGTTTTTGGGTTTTCGTGGTTGTGATAACCTGATTGATAGTTCTTAAGGCTCCATTAAAATGTTGAATATTTTCAGATATATCAGTAACAGGTAAATATGTCAAATTATAACCTAAATATTTAAATGAGTCTACCTATTCTAATGTATGGGTTCCAATGCAAATTTTACTCCTGTCTCAATCGACGTCTCATGGCCCTACGAAGATGCTCCCAAATTCCTGGCGTGTTTTGTATTATCTCACAGCCTGCAAATCATAGTGTATGTGAAGTTCATTAGTTTATCTGCTAGCTTCTGATTTTTGTACATGCTCTCAGCAACATGTAGCACTAGCCAGGCTCCAACGGGTTGTGTTGAGAGCCACATACACGCAAAGAATTACTTCGAGGTAAGTCTGTACAGACTTATCTCCAGGAGGTAGGTCAGTAAAACCCCGATTATCCGTCACCCTATTAACCGATTGGTGGATTATCCGACTGTCTATTTCTCGCTCTTTTTTTTTCTTCAGAAATAAATAACTTGTATGAAGTACTGTTTTGTTGTTGTTGTTTTCTAATGCCAGGTGTTTGACAATAAAGTCATTTGACCTCTTGCACTCAAATATTTTTCAAAGATATTATCATGGTCAGCCAATGAAGCACAGATTTTGAGGTGTTCCGAATCCATTTCTTGGTTTGAGTTGCACAATGGGCAGTTAGGGGACTGATATATTCCAATTCTATGCAGGTGTTTGGCCAAACAATCATGGCCTGTTGCCAATCTAAATGCAGCTACAGAGGATTTTCGTGGTAAATCGGGAATTAACTGTGGATTTTGATGCAGGGAGTTCCATTTTTTCCCTTGGGATTGAGTTATCAAATTTTGTTTGTTGAAGTCTAAGTATGTAGATTTAATAAATCTCTTCACAGAGTAATACGTAGATTTAGTAACAGGTCTGTAAGTAGCAGTGCTGCCCTTCTTTGCTAAAGCATCCGCATTCTCGTTTCCCAGGATTCCACAATGAGATGGTATCCATTGGAATACCGTACAATTCTTTTATTGAGTGATATTAATTGAGAGAGCATTTTAGTTATTTCTGCTGTTTGAGATGAAGGTGTGTGTTTAGAGACGATTGATAGAATAGCTGCTTTGGAGTCTGACAATATAACTGCATTCCTAAATTTATTGATGTGGCATAGAAGATTCCTGAGACATTCACTTATTGCAATGATTTCACCATCAAAACTTGTTGTTCCATATCCAAGAGATCTATAAAGTGAGAAGAGACAGCACGTAACACCTGCACCGACACCTTGTTCTCTGGAGATCAAGGATCCGTCGGTGTATAAATGAAGCCAGTTTTGTGGAGGGTACCTAATATTAATTGTCTCTAAAGACAATTGTTTCAGTATTTCAGTGTTTACTTCTGATTTCAGTATTTCTTCTGTTAAATTCAGATTATATTCTATATTTAATAGAGTTAAAGGGTTTGGTTTAATTTGTAAGTGTTCTTTTAAATTCGGGATATTGATTTTCTGTTTTAATTCTTGAACAATGGATATGAAACTTTTTTGAGTTTTCAATCTACAGAGAGGACTGTATGAATGCCAATTGTTACCTGGTAATCTGATAATGTTTTGTACAACATATTAATAGGTTCTACATATGTTTTTCTTAGAGAATTTTATTACAAGCCTTTATCATTACACAGCATTGTCTACTATTCGATTTGTTGTTCTATAATAAAATTTGTATATAAAATATCTTCCATGGGTGTTAACAGAAAACGTGTTGTACTAAGAATCGAAAAAAATGGAAATAATTGAATAGTTTGAGAAAGAGAAACTGTGGCTCATCTCGCATCAGAATACGAGAGTTACAACTGCGCGATTTAATTAAAAAAGAAACAAGGATAAAACGTAAAAAAGTATGTAAATCTATAACATCAGACCTCCTTTATTCCTATTTTTCCTGACACAGTCATTACAAAGGGCTTCCTTGCCCCTTAAAACCCGTCGTTTACAACCAAACTTAAATTAGTGAACTGATCCACTACCCAGCATGTTAAATACAAGACCATGGAGGAAATTACATAATACTTCATGGTACAGATTATCCAATTTTTTCGGTCAACCATTCAGTCCATCCCCTTCATTACCACTGATAATAGAGGTTCTACTGTATGTCTAAATTGAATGATTGTCCATACTTGCTCAGACTTATCTCCTAGACCTAAATCCAGTTCCCGGTGATGAGTGTTTTAGTATTATTCATTGTTTGATACACTCTTTTAACACTTATAAGGACTGCGTTATCTGTAAGTTAAGTAATGTAATAATAATTTATAATTATATTTGGTTCTATTTTTTTTTTCTTAAGTCTTAATCAATTTTGTCGCAAACCTGTTTATACAATTTTTCATTTTAAATTTAATTGTGAGCTATTCTGTGTCGCAGGGCAAACCCAAAATATTGGGTCAGACCAATAAATTAAATTAAATACTCTATATGCAGTGATTGTAACAATAAGATTCATGTGCAACTCCCCAAGGAAATTTTTAGCAAATACTTTCCCCGCGAACTCCCGTTCCCTGTGGCATCCCAACAAATCTCCATCATCTTCTCATCTCATCATGGGTGTACCCTTCTATGGCGCACCTTAGGAAAAGAATCTGTCAGCAAATAGGTCTACACAAGTGGTCACCAACCTTTGTGGAGGCGTGGCCCATTTTTGAGCGAGACTTATGTATGTGACCCCAACTACCAAATTGGTAGACCACTTACCAGCATTAAAAATATACAGATCCCTGTAAAGTCGAAAACAACGATAATTTAACTCAAAATTAGTGAATGGCACCGAAAGAACTATCAAAATAGAGGAATGTAGTGCAGAGATGACATAAAATATTATACGAACAACATTTTTAGTAGCCTACTCCGCTAATATTTTCAAATATAGAACGTCAATACTTTGAACAGTAATTTGCAAGGCCAAGATGTTAACATAATAATAGCAAGGAATAAAATCTAAGGATTTATATAGAAACTTGCTTTCTGGTCGACATTCACTTGACAAAAAGGAATGTGATGCATTCTAATACATTAAAGAAGTCGAGGAAAATTTAGCTACATAGGTATGGTACGGAAAAATACTAAGTTTGTTTTTGCGAACATGCAATCAAGTTTGCTTAATTCTAAACAAGAGCTTTTTTGTGTATTTTCTGAGAGACACTCAAAACAATACGACAGTCACAGATGGGTACTAAATTATTTTTAGACGAATGTTGAAACTAGGCTTTTTCGTAGTATGTAGACCAATTCTGAATGAAAAGAATGCATGAAAATCTCGAACTTGCAAAAGAAGCTTCTAATTTTTTTTAGAACATATGCAACCTCATATTCATGTAAAATACTTCTCCTCTATGATTTCCATCAAATCAAAGACGAAATATCTCACTGAACTTGACAATGACATCACAGTGTGTGCATCGAAGACAATGACGAGATTTCAGAACTACTTTCTGAAAAAGACACATTAGTGGCATTAATACCTTTATTTTTTTTTAAACGAGCATTGAGTGACTTCTTTTCCTATTGCTGATATATGTATCTTCAGCCGTCTTACATGTCGTACCAACATAACTTACGAGACATTACGAACGTTTCACGCTAGTTTGCAATGTTCCAGTGGGGTAGAAATTCGACCATTTTCATACTTCAGGGAAGTGTGTAGGGGTAAGAAAATGGAGTGTTATGACAGGTTAGGTTAGTTATTTATGTCTTACGTACTTATATGTGAGAGGTTAGGTTACGGTAGTTTAGGGTTTTGTTATGCCTTGTATAGGCACATCTGTAACAGGTAAGGTTAGTATTCTATTGACAGGTTAGGTTAGGTTAGTTTAGGCCTTTATTATGCTTTGCATATACGAAGCTGTGTCAGGTTAGGTAAGGATAGTTTAGACTTTTCTTATGCCTTGTATAGGCGAATCTGTAACAGGTTAGGATTTTAGTGATAGGTTAGGTCAGTTTAGGATTTTAGTCACAGGTTAGGTTAGGTTAGTTTAGGCTTTTATTATCGTCAACATGAAAGTGAAAGCAATTGAGTGTGGCGCTCTTGAACAGCTAGTGATGTTTTGTTTTCTATGTTTGCAGTTCAAGTCAGTCAGTGTCTACTCCAAATTCGGCAGAAGTCACTCAACGCTCGTTTCATCCTTTTCTATATTTTTATGTTTCTGGACACACTGTAAGTCTATATTAATAAGGCGTTTCTTGTTTTATTTTCTAAATCACCTCACGACCCCATTCAGTTCTTTACATGACCCCCAGTTTGAGAATCACTGGTCTACACAATTGGCTCGTACGGATAAATGATCAACAGTTACGTATCTGCCATTAGAAAAAAAAAAAGTCAATTATTGTGAATGAATAACTTTATGCTCAAATTGTACCACTAATTTTCGAATGACTCTTATATTTGTCAATTTCATGACACCATTCACAGACTTAAAAATTTCCATGGAAGTTATTCCAAACAAATGTTTGCTGTAAAAACTGTATGGCTATCAGTATATAATTTCTCAAAAAATGTTAATTTTCATAATATTACTCCTTTGTATGTATTGAAATGTGTTTCAAAAGATAATAGCGTACTGCAAAAATTTTATCACAATAACTGCATTTGTATTGTTTCTCATTTGTGTGAGTTTTTGTGTGTTTTACAAGGTAGCGATTTAGAGTAAAACTCTTATCACAAAAGCTGCATTTGTAAAGCTTCTCTACTGAGTGTATCAGTGTGTGCTGTTTAAAATGCTGCTTGTACGCAAAAGTCTTTTCACAAAATTGGCACTTGAATGGTTTGTCGTCAGAATGTGTTAAATAGTGCAGGCGAAAATAATGATGCCTTGCAAAACTCTTCTCACAAATGTCACATTTCAAAGATTTCTCGCCTTTATGAGTCAATTCATGATCCTGAAGATGATGCCGTTGTCGAAACCTTTTATCACAAGAGTTGCACTTGAAATGCTTCTCGTCTGTGTGAGTTGCTTCGTGTTGACGCAGATATTCCAAGCGAGCAAAGTTCTTTTCGCAAATTTGGCAGTTGAATGGCTTGTCACTTGTGTGCGTTGACTCATGTCTCTGAAGATGAGCAAATTTACGAAAACTCTTTTCGCAGATATCGCACTTGAAAGGTCTGTCATCCCGGTGAATTGCTTCGTGTGCTTGAAGGTTATACCTTCTTCCAAAACTTTTCCCGCAAACACTGCAAGTGAAAGGCTTCACTTCTGCGTCCTTGCGTTTATGTTGTTTTTTATTTGGGGACAGTTTATTAAAGCTCTTGTTAGAAGATTCCACATTTAAGTTGTGTGTGCTCGAGGTATCATCTGGAAGGCTACAATTCTCGTCTGTATTCTCATTATCAGATTCTGGATCCTGGGTTATACTAAAGGAATCTATCGATGAATCACAGATGTCACTTTTATGGATTTTCATATCTTCATGATAATGGGACTGCAAGGGCCTGTAAATCCAGAGAGCTAGATCACAATAGGGAACGCTAATATCACAGTTCACATAATGGGACACCATTAACATTCTACATTACGCTTATGGAATTTTACACGTATTAGACAGAGAGACGCAGCAAAATGTTACTGCACTATGCAAGGGACGTCGTGAAATAGATTGTCCGCAATCAATTGCTTGACTCACCAGTAAGGTGTAGCAGCATGGGTGGAGGTTCAATTTCATTATACACATAAAATTCCCGAGTGGTGGGGACATTTTGGGATGAAATTTTTTGTGCGTATTTATGCATGTCATATGCTATCTACAATATGATGCAAAATCACTTCTCTACCTTTGATAGACTGTCTGATAAAAAATAAATTCATTAAAAAAAAATGATCAAATGGTCAATATTGGTTTTTAAGACAAAAAAAAATATATTATTTATTAAGGAATGCAGTTGAAACAGCATGAGCTATTCATATCTCACTCCAACACCTACTGTACAGAATAGATAAATTTCAAAATGCTGTCATTCTCTCTGATTCTAAAGCAGCATTATATGCAATAAATTCATATAAAATGATGTCAATCCAAGGAATGTCACAAAATGATCCAACAACTTCAAAAACTACAGAAAAGAATTCAATTGCAATGGATACCTGCACATTGCGGAATTGCTGGAAATGAAACTGCTGACTTCCTTGCCAAAAAAGGATCCAATTTAATTCACAATACAAATACAAGCCTATCTTTTACATCCGTCAAAAGACTAATTAAAAATAAATATAAAATCAAGCAAAACCAAGCATATGTACCAAAGCCAAGGATAAAAAATGGAGCATTTTAATAAAAAAAACAGAAATTATTCCAGAAATCCCACGTAAATCTGCAGTAGCAAAATTCAGACTGCTTACAGAACACGATTATTTGGCCAAACACTTGAATAAAATAGGAATTTACACAAATTCAAATTGCCCTCTATGCAACAAAGAAGAAGAAATGACTGAAGATCATCTACAAACCTGTGAAGTTCTACCTGATGGATCCACCACAGAGAAATATTGGAGAGCAAGAATGCTAATGGCTTCGTTGCCACAGCCCGGCATTAGATAACAAGAGCATGATATTGTAAACGTGAGTTTCAGCAATAAAATAAAGATAAAGAACTTGGAAAAGTTAACAAGTTTATGATTTATGGGGAAACGCTCCATCACTGCACAGTGAACTGCCGCCATTTTGAATTTAAAAAAAAAATTGTTTCGTATAGCAGGAGGACAGTGTTTTACACATACCAATTTTCATTTTTGTACAAAATACAGTAATGGAGGAAAAAATGTTGAATATTTAATATTTCCAAAAATTTTACTGCTGTAAGCTGTACCTAACCTCTTAAACTTCGTCGGAATAACTTGGAATCATTTCATTAAGGATATACTGTAGACCCATAGCCTGTGGTGCACTCTGGACAGTCTCTGACGAATTAAGAGATCTATGGTCCTCGGCACTTGCAACATCTATGAACCTCCATATAGAGTCAGGGTGTATAATGACATGGTAAAAGTCCTGCCATTGCACAAAAAAAAGTTTTCTTTTGTGACATTCGAGGAAAACGAGGGTTGAGGTTGTAGGTTAGAGCCACTGAACAGTATACTCACTTGTGACTCAGGTCGTCATCTTCCTTTGTCACATCTCTTGCCATGTCCTCGTTCACAGCCTCCACATTCCATGACTCTTTCTGAAAAACAGAAATTTTATTGCTAAGCATAGAATACATTAGGAAGAACATATACAAACATGCTATATAAAGAGAAATAATGACAGTCAAAATTTTAAATATAATCTGCACTCTATTAAATGAAATCATTGTTGGCAGTTTTATATGAGTGACGATTATAATGACAATCTTGGAGGTAGCAAGTCAGTGTAGAGGAAGAGATAAATACATAAATTTAACAATAATGTTAAAGAAATAAAAAAAAACAGTACATGATTCATGTTATGACTGAGTGGTCCAATTAGGCCTGTATGAGCCAGTCTGGAAGTAAAATAAGATGCCAAAAAGCATACCACAGTAAAAATTCAAAATTGAATGTTATTTCGTGATTCTGATCACAAATCAATTATGCTAACCAATAGTGTCGTCACATTCTCTAGGTCTAACTTCTACAAATTCCTGCAGTAGTGCGTGACATCTTATACAGAGTGAACAGTAAGTAATGTCATTAATTTTAGGAGGCTATTGTTTGAAATATTTCGAACAAAAAAGTTTAATACAATTTTCCTTCATTTTTGAGATAAAAATTGTTTTATATGAAACATTTCATAGCGTGTTTTGGGAAATTCCCAATATGCTCAATCAATTTAAGAGAGCTATGTATTATGATAATAAATTATTGAAAAAAGTTTTAGTTTTGTTCTTTGAACGTGCACAAATCTGATTCGAAGAAACGTAACATTGTAAAATTCCTTTACTTACAAATGGCTTTTAAGGAACCCGGAGGTTCATTGCCGCCCTCACATAAGCCCGCCATCGGTCCCTATTCTGTACAAGATTAATCCAGTCTCTATCATCATATCCCACCTCCCTCAAATCCATTTTAATATTATCCTCCCATCTACGTCTCGGCCTCCCCAAAGGTCTTTTTCCCTCCGACCTCCCAACTAACACTCTATATGCATTTCTGGATTCGCCCATACATGCTACATGCCCTGCCCATCTCAAACGTCTGGATTTAATGTTCCTAATTATGTCAGGTGAAGAATACAATGCGTGAAGTTCTGCATTGTGTAACTTTCTCCATTCTCCTGTAACTTCATCCCTCTTAGCCCCAAATATTTTCCTAAGAACCTTATTCTCAAACACTCTTAATCTCTGTTCTTTGTATGCATCTGAAGTCTGACTAGTGTAATATGTAGCTAGTCAGCGATGTATGCAATGGAGGAGGAAAGGAACTGGCCACCTTACCCTACTATGTCCTAGACTAGTTTCCTCACAAGTGGTGCCTTGTTGGTATCACTTGAGAGGTTCGAACAACTGACTAAACAAAATCAACATATAAAGTGACATACCGAAATTAGTTCCAGCTCAATATTGTTCAGTATGCCCAACTCAAAAAGTGTATCGTTCATGTACATTACTAACTTAATATTGCAAAATCGCGAGTGGCCACACAGATCTGTAGCTGCTATTGATGCCGAGATATTACTGAGAGAGTCTGCGCAGCAGGGGTTATTTTATATGCAACATCAGTGCCTTCATGCCTGTAGCGAGGGGGAAGTAGCGTCATTGGACGTGGTCATAAAGTTATATTATTTTTTCTTATCTGTGTATTTGCCTTGCGAAAGATGCCTTTAAAATATGGTAGGATCTACTACATGTGCGGGCCATTACATGGCTAAATATGATCCTTAAATGAATCTTATGCCCAACAGAAAGCTATACTGAAGAATGACAATATACAATAATAATGTTAAACACAGAAATCTGGACCTCATCATTATAAGGATGGTGATATCAGAGAAAAAAATAAAAGACAATATGTGAAACAAGTAAAATATTGTCATAGATATTGTAACAGGAGTAAATATCTGACAGTATTGCTTAATGTTGTACAATGCAAGAATTTAGAACTGTGACAGCAAAACTATTAATACAACTCACCTCATCTTCATATTTCATTGCAGCATACAAAACCGGATTCTCAGTTCCTTCATATTTTATATCTGATATGTGATCGCAGCTTGGGTCAGGAGGTTCAATCTTGATCTCAGTCACATTCACTTCCAAGAATTTTCCTTCCTGTGCATTAAATAAAATAGAAAACGAGAATAAATTATTTCCGTCACAAATTGATCTCGATCGGACAGAGGATATTTTTTTCACCACAGTATTGTAGAAACCGTTAGGAACAAGTTGTACAAGGCCACGAAATATATGCAAGTTGTGACCTAAGAAATCAATTCTTTAAGGTTCATAGTATCTTGGGTTGTTAAATGGCAAAAATTAAGAAGGTGTTTATTTGAAAGGCAGGATTTTCTACATTAGGCCTGGGCACTAGTAGCTCAACTGAGTCGTACAGATTTCCCCTTAACTCCTCACTCCATCTTTCTCAGCTAAGACGACTAGACCAGCAGTTAAGCATTGCTCAGTGACAGATTGCATCATAGCTTTTACGAATTTTCACTCTCGCTGGCCACCTGAAATCCATCACTGATGCACAGTACGCACTGGCGTTTGTTTATAAGGCAGTGAAGTGCAACGGACATGGGAGGGAGTTTCAGAATTTTAATTCTACATCCCTATTGTGCCCAGGGCTATTCTACATGATAACATGACACTTATTTTCAATATTTTATATAACAGGTAAATTATTAGTCTTAGTTCTACAATAAAATTGATATAAAACTGTAAATAATCATTAATTAAATTAGCTATTTAACTGTACAGATTGCTTATAATATATTTTTTCTGATTGTTGGTACTTCTCTGATGACCCATCTAGTTTGAGCAAGAAATGTTGTCACCCAGTTAATATCTGTGAAAATTTACACAAGAAAGATAGGCCTATCTTAAATTAAATTCTACCTTTGGTCCACCAAGAATTGACTAGAGAAGAAGCAGGACAATTTCTCCTTGAAAAAGAAAGAAAGAAAGGGAGGGAAGGAAGGAAGGAAGGAAGGAAGGAAGGAAGGAAGGAAGGAAGGAAGGAAGGAAGGAAGGAAGGAAGGAAGGAAGGAAGGAAGGAAGAAGTAGTTGGTAAAATTCGACTATAGTACAAATAATTATAGCGCTCGAGAACTGCCTTGACATTTTTTCTGTGGACCAATATTCCAAGGCAAAGCTGGTTCACTGGATGCCACAAACATTATTTGTACCAAATACGAAGATTACCAAAGTAGTCAGATATTTGACGAGGTCTATGTAATCACTTACTACAGATGTTTCCCCCTCTTGTTCTTTAGTTGTCGCTTCACTATTTGGAGTGAATGTGTTTGCTTCAGGATCTGGTTTAATGATATCTGAAGCAGCTTTGCCTTCATTCTTCAAAGTCAATCGGTCTATTTCAGGTTCCATTTTAATCGTATCCATGAGTACTGAAAGGAAGACTTCTATATATTCAGTATAGTATTACTCACATTTATCAACGTGACGCATTTAAACAATTTTACAAAATATTGCTACGTCTAGGCCTACCAAATTTCATTTCGTCCTTCTTGCTTGAGTTACCATTTCTGCTTATTTTAAAATACATAAATTCCTACAGGTGCTATCCTTACTCTACTGATTGTTGACGTTTAATGAACAAACATTTTGTATTTACAATCCTTTTTCTCGTATTCAACATTAACAAAATTATCCAATATTATTTTGTTATACCTGAATGCATATGATCTTTTGCAGTGAAGCCGATCTACACTATTGTAATCAACGATTTCATGCTTTATAGAACGAAGATGCCATTAAGAGAGAAGTCATATCAATTGCAAGAATTGTGTTGAAATTGCTAATAAAATTATACGGAAAATTTACAGTTGAATTAAATTTTGGGAGAAAACGATTTTCTGATTAAAAAAAAAATCTCATATTTGATCAAATTTTGAAAAAGATTTCAATTGCTATGCAATATTCACATCAATAATTAATGAATAGATCTACTTATTATTGCATGTAAATAAAAAAAACATTCGTATAAAAATTCATTAAAGCTTTAGCTAGCAGCTACCAGCATAATATATAATATAAATCTGCTTTCAGTTCGATATAGGTCTAGCATTCTAAGGAATGCTTTCTCCTTGAACTAATCTCGTACATGAATTTAATAAAAAATATTTTGTTTATACATGTAGTAACAAAAGAAATGAATGGATAATGTTATCACTTTAATTAAATCCCGTATGGAGAGATACTGAAGCAATTGCAAAATTTGTTTATTGTAATTAGTGATTCAGTTTATAATTTTGTCGATTTATCAACTTTGTCCTTGAGTACATATTGGTAATGGTTTGCAAGATGTAATGAAGTGCATTCCTTAACCTCTCCTACTCAAATCCCTTCCTCACCTTCCCATGGTGCAACCTTTTTTTAACAAACGAGGCTCTGGGGACCGAGTCACAGCAGTATAAGTGTTCCATTGAAAATTGAGGAAACATCATTTCGGCATGCATAAGGATCCCCTAAGTGGTGAAGAGGGGATATGGTCGGTGGATTTGTCTGACAGTCCTCCTGGCTAAGTAATATGAACCTGCTAACAATGACAGGTGTGGTCCTGCAAACAATTTGAGAGTTACGTGTAGGTGATATAATCATCATAAAAATATAGTACTGTACCTACATTAAAACGGTCATACTTTTTGCTACATCACTCTCCTATATTGGATGGTTAGAGAGTTAATGGCTTTATCACCAAGAACTCAGCATTAGTTAACATGTAGAAAATAGAGTACCTACTTCAACACGTGTTTCTGGTCAGTATTAGAATCTGTCAAGGACAATTACCAGTTCAAGTGGATAGTCTCCCCACTCAAGTAAGTTAGGTTAGGTTACGGGGTCTTTAAGGAGTTTTAAAGGCCTCCTGCACGTCAGCCTAAAAGGCTTATTGTGCATCCCCATTGGAATGGACACTAGCAGTTCTTCCAAAATCTGTTCCTTTGACTAGAAACAGTATTTTGGCTCCAACATTAGTCCCACTCAAGTAATGAAATACAGATTCTCTGGGTTGAACAAACATTTAACAGATGGAAATAGGCGTGATTGAAACACAATGCAGTAGCATTCAACCTCTCTCTTCTAAAAATTTTCACAGCATCTGTGGGATTTTTCTCTTTATAAAATTGTGTGCTAACAGAAAACCAAACATATCAACAGTCTAACTTCAGCTTTTGATTTCTGATGGTCATAGTTGCAATGAAACTATGGCAAATGTGGTAAATGAACGTGATTGTTTCATAGCATGAACTGCTTGAAGAACATTGTATACATTCAGTGTCACCTCTAATGTTGCCAGTGTAGCAAATTCCATTGTCACCAACAGTGAAAGAGACATATTTATAACAAAGTAACAGTTGACACTATGAGGCAAACCGTTACGAGATCAAACATTGTTGAATCTCACTTGTTTGATGAGACTTATGAATGTGAAAATTTTTATGAATTCCAAAGAATATAGTGAATTGAAGGAAATTCTTAAGTCATTTTAACATTTAGATGAAATCAGGGTGGATCTGTTTAGTAATAGTAATGGTAATAATAATAATAATAATAATAATAATAATAATAATAATAATAATAATAATAATGGTTTATTTTAACTGGCCGTCTATGCCTTGTGTGTTAGATTTCAGTCGTCTTAGTGATTTTTCTGACATCAGTTTCAGTAATGTATATAAAGTAAAATAACGTGTCCATTGTGGTTGGAGCATTAGATAAAATGTCTTCCTTTGTTTGGTCCTTTTGTAAAGGTTCGGGAGGTAGGGCGGTGAAATGTTCATTCAGATCAGTAAGTGATATGTCAATGGTCTGTACCTGCTGCTTCTGTTCTCTTAATCCCATGGAGTTTATATTTTTCCATAGCTCTTTCGTACTAATAGAAGATTGGATGAGTGAGTGAGCATGACGAAGTCTTGCATTTCTGATTGACTGATTTGTCTGGTTGCGTAGGCGTCTACAGTTGTCGTATTCAGAAATAAATTTTGTTCTTCAGTACTTTCGGTATGCAGTATCTCTTTCCACCATGAGTATATGCAACGATTCGCACATTCAAGGAGTAGTGGTTCGTCTAGTTTTCAGTTGTGCGTGTTTGTCATATAGCTGGGTGGCTAAATTATTAAATATCTCAACTTTTTCGTCTACCCTTCTCAGTGTCCGATTGTCTGCGTAGTTTAGTTGCGTCACTCATTAGTTCGTCATGGTTAATGTTGTTGTTGTTGTTTTCTAATGCCAGGCATTTGATAATGAAGTCATTTGACCTCTTGCACTCTAATATTTTTCAAAGATATTATCATGACCAGCCACTGAAGCACAGATTTTCAGATGTTCCGAATCCATTTCTTGGTTTGAGTTGCACATTGGACAGTTAGGGGATGGTTAATGTGAGTGAGGTCGCGATATGTTACAAAATGAGGTTTACGTCTACGGCATCATGAAAAAAATTCAACATAGATAATATAATGTTTTGAGATTCCAGGAGCAGGCACTTGTCCATTTGTTTAAATGTGTTGATGAAAAATTCACAAATTTAAAAGTGAGAAAGTTCATTATGAGTATCACTGGTACAAATGCAAGTACTGAAAGATTGTTCTCCCACATAAGATGGTGGACTGATGAGAAAAACAAGTTGCATATGAAAACAATAAAATCAATGTTTATTGTGAAATAATTTTTCTGTGAGCATTGTGTTGCATTCCATGATTTCATGCTTCGGAACAAAACTGTTACAAGAAATTCATTGTTTAACAAGAATTGTAGGTGTGACTGATTTATAACAGTACACCTCAAGTGAACCTATTTTGTAAGGAGTACATATTCAATTCATTATCTTCAATTTATTTTTTAAGTACTTTATTTTCAATAATAATATTTAATTTGATTAATTTGTAGTGTTTTAATCTGTTCAAAGCCAACATGGTTATGCACAATGGAAAATATATACCAAAGCTAAATTCCTGAAATCAGTGCTGAATGTCCTCTTTTTTTCTGATATTTCTAGGAAGCCTAGGAATACAAATGTTAAATTTTATGTTTTATTTAACGACGCTCGCAACTGCAGAGGTTATATCAGCGTCACCGGATGTGCCGGAATTTTGTCCCGCGGAGTTTTTACATGCCAGTAAATCTACTGACATGAGCCTATCGCATTTAAGCACATTTAAATGCCATCGACCTGGCCCGGGATCGAACCCACAACCTTGGGCATAGAACGCCAGTGCTATACAAACTCGCCAACAAGGTCGACCCTAGAAATACATGTGCTCCATGTTCTCATTAATGTATTTATGTTCACCACAAAAGTTTCTATAAAGAATTTGTTGCATGTGCACTTCCGTGTTGTTGCAGATAATATCAAGTCTAGCAAAATTTTTATCGTACATGCGGTTTATTGTTTTTGTGAGTCAATTCATGTCTCTGAAGATTACTCTTTTTCGCACAACTTTTACCACAAATATTGCATTTGAAATGCTTTTCAGTCATATGAATTAGCACATGATCGAGAAGATATTGTCGACGTCCAAAACTCTTCTCACAAGTGTCACATTTGAAAGGTTTCTCGCCTGTATGAATTAACGTGTGATGCATAAAATTCTGTCTATGTCTGAAACTTTTCTCACAAAGATTGCACTTGAATAGTCTATCACTATTATGGCTCGATGCATGCACCCGCAAATATTCAATTCGTGCAAACCTCTTATCACAAGTTTCGCATTGGAATGGCTTGTCGGTAATGTGTGTTGACTCGTGTCTTCTTAGATTAGGTCTTTGTCCAAAACTCCTGTCACAAACGGTACATTTGAAAGGTTTCTCGCCAGTGTGGGTTACCATGTGTTTACGAAGAAAAATCAGTCGGGCAAATTTCTTTTCACATATATTACACTTCAACGGCGTTTCCCCTGTATGAGTCAAAACATGTTCACGAAGATTCTGCAAACGTCTGTAATTTTTACCACAAGAGTCACATTTGTAAGGTTTATCGTCTGTATGAGTTTCTTTGTGTAGCTTAAGATTATATTGTCTTACAAAACTTTTCTCACAAATGTCGCATTTGAAAGACTTCACTTCCAATTCGGTGGACGTATGATGCTCAACGTCTTTCTCACAAATCTTGTTTGGAAGGATATAATCTTCCTCTGTATGCTTTGTGTCCTTGGTAATCGTAAAAATCTCTTCCGAGATCTTGTTTGCATCGCTTTTCCGTATTTGTACCTTGTCATGGCAGTACAATTTCATAGACCTGTAAATACAATGTTATCTCATCATAATAGTGAATAGTAGTATTATTTAAATTTTCTAAAGGTTAATATCAGCAGATAAAAAGGTAGTGGCATTTCTTTTAGTAATTAACATCAACCGTAAATATGGGAATTTCGAACCTTTCACTGCTATCAGGTATTCTCCAACGTAGTTAAACAATAGAATTGTATGTACCTCTAATTACGCATTGTTAAACAACGTCTATGCCTCTAATTTACATACATAAGTTAGAGGCATATATAATTCTGTTATTTAATGTACACATACACAGAATACTAGCACCTACGAAGTCGTGAAGATAACTGATCAATTATACAGTGTTTTTCATCTAATATTGCGACCTGAAATATTTTCTACTATGTTGTTATAATTCTTGATGGAAGGTGATGTACAGAACGGCCTGGCACAATAATTCGAGACAGGCCAAGGCTCTCCATCAGCTGTAGTGCCCCCCCCCCCACCACCACCACCATCACTATTATTATTATTGTTATTATTATTATTATTATTATTATTATTATTATTATTATTATTATTATTATTATTATTACTCCTATGTGTCTATTAATTTTATACTTTACGTTGGTTAGATCCAAGCTTGAATATGCATCTGATGTATGGAACTCCATTACTTCCACTGACTTGGCTAAATTGGAGAATATTCAAAGAAAATTTATTTCCTTGTGTTCTTATAGATTTTTACCTAATTCCGATGACTATAAATATGAGATAAGTGCAAATATTTTAATTGCTGTAGTTTATTTGCCAGACGTCAAGATCTTCATTATTTATTTTTTTTTTTTTGTAGTCATTAAGAGTGATAATGATTGTGAATCCTTCTTAAGCAATATCAGTTTTCATATGCCTGGTATGGGTTTAAGATTTTATAAAATTTTTTATAACAGAAATTCTAAATCTCTCTCCGGTTTGCAGATGTATAAAATATGCAAATTTGCACGGATTAAACTTACATCCATTTAATGTGTGGTATATAATTTTTGGAGTTTTATGTCAGTTATTAATTTATATCTTTTGTTTAAATAAGTATTATAATATTATTCTCGTCATCTTCTACATCATTTGTATTGTATTCATTTATATGATTCCATATTTTCATTTTCAATTATCATTAATTTTTTGTCATTATTTAAATAATTATTCCAATGTACTTTCATTGTAATTTATATCACTGTTTGTAATGAATTGTCTTGTGCTGAACTGTTATTGCTCCCTGGCTGTTGTACAGCACATTAAATATTAGTAAATAAATAAAATCAATATTATTATTATTATTATTATTATTATTATTATTATTGATGTAAATCTTATTACATGTTAATATGAAAAAAAACATGTGAAAACTAAGTATTTTGTAAATAAAAAGGAAAGGATAAACTAATAACAAGACTGCTCTCTAAAAGGGAAAAGTCAATGAAAACAACAAATTGCTCAACATTCAGAAAATAAAGAGTAATTGTAACAAATGTAGACTTCCATCACTTCATGACCAAATAACGTAACTACATTGTATGAAGACCACTGTTGCAATCAGAATTCCATCAAAGTATCCACAATGGTTAAATAGACACTGCCTATATTTTAACCCTAGCATTATCAAGATATTTTTGGTGACGCTGATTAACAAGGTCAGGCAAAAATGACCTAACCAATTAAATTTAAATATAACTTCTAGTGTAACAAATAATCGTATTTTTGTATTACTGCATTATCATTGAACAATTATCTTTATTTTTAAAGATTTACAATACGTTCAATTAAATTTTATCACCAACATTTTTTTACGTTACTTTAAAAAATGCGCATCAGTTTTTCATTCACTGATTCTATGTCATTTTTTTTAGCAAAATGCTCCCGCACACGCAATTTTAATATGTCTTTTACATAAATTAAGTTCACAATTTCATTGTGGCAACAATAAGATCAAGAAGTTTGAGATGGATGGGACATGTACAAAGAAAGAGCCAGGATAGAGTGGTGAAGATTTTAGAAGGAAAGATGGGAGGCAGCAGAAAGAGAGGAAGACCCAGGCTTAGATGGAGTGATGATGTGGAAAATGATTTGAGACAGCTGGGAGTAAGACGGTGGAGAAACAAGGCTTTGAATCGAGACATATGGGCATCTATCACAAAGGAAGCCGAGGCTAAACTTAAAGGGCCGTAGAGCTATAGGATCATGATGATGAAGTTCACAATTTCCACATCTGACACTGATCAATCACAGAATTGAAATTTGAAAATATTTAAAAAAAAATTAGGTAACATTAAATACCAAGGATGGGTAAAATCTGCCCACCAACAAATGCTTCAATTATTAGTCTCTTATATTTCAAATCTAAAACAGAACAAATGTGTACACTTATACTTTATTATGTTAGAAACAAATAGAGCGAGGGTGAAAACTGTCAGATTTCAGTTATTGCAAAAAATTTTACATAGTAAAAAGGTTGGCCAATAATCTTGGTAATACTAGGGGTAAGATACCGAAACGTTTGTGCAATTGGGCCTTCTTTTTTCACGTGCACATTATTATACTCACGTTTGTGTCAAGCCATCATCCTCCTCTGTCGTGATCGATATTGGCTCCTTCTTGCCTGCACCCACATTCCACGACTCTTCCTAAAGACAATTTTCATTTAAATACAGTAAATACAAAAGAGAAAAGTACAGAAATACATCACATATATTACACAGTGTGGAAGTGATGTAACTGTGCAGATTGAAGGTGGCATTATAATATTTTAAAATAAATAAAAAAATCTATGATGTCTTTTGTAATTAAGTGTATGGTTAATTAGAAAATTGGCCTGAAAGCCGAGTAGCTTGTAGGACTGCCAGCCTTCCTAATGGCAGGAAATGACGATACGTGTATATCTTTTTATTTAATTTGTACGAAAACCCTCCATTTTATTTAGAAATGCAAAGGGATATATCATTCCCTATCAGTTTTTCTAATGATAGCAATAAAAATCAGAAACATATGGATAGTACTTATAGAGTAAACAGTGTTAACATTTAAATTACGGAAAAATAATTCTTTTCCGAGAAAAATATTCATTTGGGGCTAATATGGTATTAGAATTTAGGCAAAAACTCAACATTTGTATATGATATTTCACAGTTTCTTTGTTGTGAATATTAGTGACAAAATTAATGAAGACAATGCCGAAAACCGAAAAATCGACACAACTCACCACAGTTTCAAACTTCATCACGGGATATGAAACAGGGTCTTCATTTCCTTCATATGAAACATCTGGTACACCATCACAGTTGACGTCAGAAGGTTCTATCTTGATATTGTTCACATTCACTTGCAAAAATGTTCCTACCTGTGTATCAGTATGACAGAAAATAATAAATTAGTATTGTCGAACTTATTCTCCAAATTAAGATATAAGAATTCATTTTAGCTATTTACCTTCACTGCTATTCTTTTTTTTTTTAATTTGGTTATTTTACAAAGCTGTATCAACATCTCAGATTATTTAGCATCTGAATTAAATGAATAATGCCGAGGAAATGAGTCAAGGGTCCAGCACCAAAAGTTACTCAGCATTTGCTCGTATTGGGTTGAGGGAAAAATTTCTACCGGGTACCTAGCCCTAACCGGGATTCGAACCTGGGCCACCTAGTTGCACGCTCAGACACTCTAACCGTTATTCCACAGATGTGGACTTCACTGCTATTCAACATATCTGTAAATGGCGTATTTTAAAAGATGCAAGCACACCCATTTAGTGCAAAACTATAGTAAACTAGGCCTACTCTAGGCCTACATATTTGCACTCCCAGTTATAAAGTAACATAACTTAACCAGTAATCCTTATTGACAATGTAAATATAAAGTGGGTCGCCATGGCAGTCCAATGGCTAGAGCGCTGGACTCATAATCCTGTATAACCGGATTCTATCTCCATTGTATCACAATAATTTATGACTTATGTTGGGCAAGCTCATGGTTCAGATAATACAGTGGTTTTCTTCAGGAGCTTCGGCTCTCCTATGATATCCCAACAAATCTCCATCATCTATTCTCATCACGTGTACAGCATAGACCAGTCTCCTATGGTACATCCTGAACTACAAATTATGAGATCTCGGTTCGATTCTCGTCCTGATTATCGAAATTTGTCCTTAGAATATTTAATACTTTCATTAGTAAATAACCTAAAGGGATATCTTCCAGAAAATCAACAAATACACTAAAACTACGAGCATAATCAATAATGTTTTAAAGGCTGCAATTGTTCAGAACTATACTCGTTTACGACTGTATAATATTCTCACAAGACCAGTTCTCTCTTATGGAAGTAAGGCAAGGACCTTAAGAGCTCATTATATTAGCAAAATCACAGCATGTGAGATGAGATTCATGAGGAGGATTGTGGGACACACTAAATTCGACCACAAGCGGAATGAGAAACTCAAGGCTGAGCCAGTGATGCAATACCAAGAAAACTGGAAACTGGAAAAATCACATCAACAGAATGAGAAACAACAGATTTCCAAAGGCAATTTTAAATTATCGACAGAGGGGGGGGGGGCGGGAGATTCACTGGCAGACTTCACGAGAGATGGACAGAAAACAAGACAATAACAGGCCACTTGGCTAATACTCGTCAGGATGATGATTATGATGATGATGATGATGATTATAGTAAATATCTAGAAGCTAAGTGAGTGTATAAAGTTTAGGAGCACCTCAATGTTCAAGTAAAGATTCTCAATACTCCCTGCGGTGGCTGAGTGGCCATGCAGACGACCCGGATTAGAGTCCGGTCTAGTCTAGAATTTTTTATTGTAAAATCCATGGTGACACTTGTAGCGGACAAGGTAGCAGTTGAAGTTTTTCTCAGAGTTCTCCTGTTTTCCCCATAATAGGCATCTACATAATTACATCACCATTTCTCTATTTCGTCATTATTCCATATTCCATAGCATTCACCAAATGCTGGCTGGCGACGCACGGAGGGGGCTAGTCTAGGGATGAGTGGAGTGACTTGCTCGAAAACCTGGGTATGCAGCAAGCCTTAGTGTAGTCAGCCAGTGTGAATTTGGAAATGCATCTAGCTTGAGGGTTAGTGCAATAGATCGTAACAGGGCGCAGTACTGGGCCATAGTACCCTCCTCAAATAAATTTAATTCCATTCCGAGGATTCTCAAAATGAGTCCTAGGTCTGAGGTGTGAGGACTATATGATACAAAAACCATGAGCCAAGAAGGAAGCCAAATGCAAATATTGCATATTGATTTACCATAATGCAGTGGTAACTAAACACTTAACACTTAAGTTACTATATATTCAAAATTATAATACAGTTAATTTGAATATTAAATAAACTTATATAGCTGATATTAAAGATAAACTAAAACCCACTCTAATAATGAAAATTACAAAATCGAATACATTTGTTATGATCCAAAGCATAAATTTTAACAATTTAAATCTTTAATGTCGATATGTCATTTACTTCAAAATGAAATTAAAAATAAATGCGTATAATTTAAGCTATCATATGCTTTTTCTTGTAGAAACTCTTACTATACAATCACTCAGGAAATTTTCTGAATCTTTATGAGTTCTAGAAATATTGTATTCCAGAAAAATTTACTTCTAATAAATGAACACATGAACACTAATATCAAGAAATGTCTGCAGCACATATTTGGAACTTCTAGTTAGATACCTATTACACATAAACCAAAATTTCCAATCACACTAATTATAACACTCACAACCAACTTGCAGCCCTATTTGAGTATCAAAGACTTTTGTTGGTTGTTATACGACTCTGTAATCTTTAATTTTAAAAAATAATCCATTTTGAATCTTGCGTACACTACTTTTAACACTTGAATATAAGTAATTGATTAACTAGTGGACTTACTCGTGTTAATTATGTAAGTCTGTGCGGCTTACAGCTCTATCGGTGCTTCATCACACCATCCTCAGAGCCTACTAGATCTCGGCGTCATCTCGAACTTCTCTGCCTGTTATGTGGGTGTGTTTGATTGTTGAAAGGTGTTGAAAAGTGGAGTCAAATAGTGTGTACTGAAATTGATCTGTGTGTTGAGAATTTGATCAGGGTGTGTTTTAGTATGTTTGTGTATGTCGTATTGCTCTAGTATGTTGAGTTTTTGGTTCTTGGGTTGTATGTGTAGGATGTGTATGTGTGATGATGCACCGAAACAGCTGTAAGCCACACAGACTTACATAATTAACATGAGTAAGTCCACTAGTTAATCAATTACTTTAAAAAAATACTTCGACATGCATTCAAGTTTCTTTTCTGACCAATAGCAATTATTATTCTACGACGATTTCTACCACAGAATATCAGATTATCGTATTGTACGAAAACGCCGGACCAGAATTCTATAAGGTCACAACTATACTCAGAATATCATGTTTAATAAAATTTAATATATTTATACAGATGGATCCAGACTGGAAGTAGAGGATGGAGCTGGAGCTGGAATTTTCCCAAAATTATTAAGCTTTTATGTCGCAGTTGGGAAAAACTCCACCCATTTGATGGTGAAATTCAGGCAACAGAAATGGCACTAACACACCTTCTCTACACAATAAATTCATTTCAGTGCGCAGTTATTTTAAGTGATTCAACTTCGGCTATACAAGCAATTAGCTACTAATAATTCTCCAATCTCCAGTAAAGTGTTAGAAATAAAAAAGATTATCAGGCTATTGTTCAAACAAAATAAAATTATCCATCTTCAATGGATACTCTCTCATTGTGGGATCCACAGTAATGATATTGCTGATTTTTTGGCAAAGAAGGACACCAAAATTTTACAGAAAGCAAATAAAACTCTACCATATCATTCTGCAAAAATTATAATTAAAATAAACTTCCAGAAAGAACTGTTGAAGCACTTCAAAATTCAAAATAATGACAAATCATGGACAGCTATATTGCAAAATAAATCATTAATTCCTGAACATCCAAGACATGATGCTACAGCAACATTTAGATTGTTAACAGGTCACGACTAATTTTTGGCTGCACACCTTCATAAAATTTGAATCTTCAACTCTTCAAATTGTATCCTGTGTCGTGAAGACAATTCTACAATGAATAAGGATCACCTTTCAAGTTGTTTAGCTCTCAAGACATTACCTACAAGAATGCTGACTGGACTTTATTGGGAAGCAAGCAAGAAAATGGAATTTATGCAAGCATTTGGGCATTAGATTACTACTACTATAAAATTAGGAGATAGAACAATATTCTTCTCTCAATTAACATATACGATGATACAAACTGCAATAACCCAACGACACACCAACCACACAACCTATAATCCTGAATACCAATTCACTCTTGGGCCATCCTTTTCGCCAAATATAAATAATCTAACACATTCTGCATTTAACCTTACATAAAAGTATATAAATAAAACCACAAAATTAATCATCCTGATTACAACTAAAGTACGAGTAATAGTTAACAAATTCTTTACAATGAACCAATAAATCGGAAGATGTCATGTGATAACTTACCTGTGGTAATGGTTTAGCATCTGTATCCTCTCCATTCTTCAAAGACAATGGGTCATTTGTGGGCTCTGCTTTAATGCTATCCACGAGAACTGAGTTCACATCTTCCAGAGCCAATGGGTCTATTTTGGATTCCTTTTTAATTATGTCTTCATTCTCAAGAGCCAATGGTTCAGATGCGGATTCTGTTTCACTCATCTCCATGAGAGCTGAAAGAAATTCCACAGTTTTGACTATCTGTAATGATGCAATATTTTTTTAACAATGTTACAAGTAACGTGACTGCCAGCAGGTAGCAACTACAGGTAGTACTTGCAATAGCAGTCGAGTGATACTAGGTACAAGCATCAGGAAGTGTACTCTTCAACTTCAATTTCGTTGGAATTTTAACAACACATACATTACATTTACAAGAAGAAACGTTACTAGCACATTTGTAAAATAATCTGAAACTGAAGTTCAAGACTACTCTTTATTTTATCCATCTTGAATCTTTCGTACACTACTTTTAACACTTGAATATAAATAATTGATTAAATGGCGATCTTACTCGTGTTAATTATGTAAGCATGTGCAGCTTACAGCTGTTTCGGTGTTACTTGACTGAGGATGGTGTCAAGGATGGTGTCAAGTAACACCGAAACAGCTGTAAGCCGCACATGCTTACATAATTAACACGAGTAAGATCGCCATTTAATCAATTATTCTTTATTTTAATCTATTCATTTCAATTGCTTATCTTTGCACTTGGTGAATATTCAAATTATTACATTCAATATAATGCAAGGATCTTGTGTTGGGCAAGCCCAGAAAGTTTTCTCCAGGAGCTACGGTTCCCCTGTGGCATCCCAACAAATCTCCATCATCATCTCACCTCATCGCGGCTATAAGTTTAGCACAGACCAGTCTCCTAAGGTGCACCCTGGGCAACAATTCTGTCAATAAATTTTACTGCTCTAGACAATTGGCTTCAAAGGCATGAATGACGAACAGTAAAGTACCCGCCGTTAGAATAAAAAAAAAAGTAAGGATAAGAATAAAGAGGTCCACATGAAGTGTTACAAGTTAGTTTCTCTTAAACGATTTAATAAAACTAAATGCTGAATTTTCCAAATCAAATTAAAGGAGGATGAGGCCTTTCAGACTCCGTCATGGACAGAATTCCACTGATCCCCAATCATGAGGCATGGGGATCAGCATTGAAAATTTGAATTAAATATTTTTCTTTTTAATATTCTGGTTCTACTCAACCAATTAAGAACCTTTAAATTAAATATGAATAGGCCTATAACGCAGAAATTAGGACACAGATGGTTTAATTGTAAGTACAAGATAGAGAGATAGGAATGAAAAAAAAAAAAACAAAAAAGCAAGAAAGTAAGGATGCAAGATATAAATAATGTGACCAGGTGGCCCGGGTTCGAATCCTGGTAGGGGCAAGTTACTTGGTTGAGGTTTTTTCCAGGGTTTCCCCTCAACTCAATACGAGCAAATGCTGGGTAACTTTCGGTGCTGGACCCCAAACTCATTTCACTGTCATTATCACCTTCATCTCATTCAGACGCTAAATAACATAGATGTTGATACAGCGTCGTAAAATAACCCAATAAAATAAAATAAAATAAATAGTGTGGAAATGAAAGGACAAAGGAAAGAAAGAGTAGAAAAAGGAGTAACATTTTCTTGTAGCAGGCCTATTCATTAGTTGAATGAAATCGTGGCATATGCGAGGTCTCGGATACATTAAATTACATAAGATTTAAGATAATTCTCTGTATACGTACTTGAGGGTGGAAGCAGGTCCCGTTACGCCAAGTGAAGGGCCAGCAAGAGGCAGATACGTGTATAGGCGCTCGCAATTGAAACTCCTACCAAATCTGCAGTCTTCTATCAGGAACACCACTATAACTTTATACACCACATATAAACGTCCCTTAATTGTAACAATTCAGGTCCAAACGAATTTAGGCTAATGTAGGTAAAATATGAACATCAACAGCTTCAATAAGTTTACTAGTAGGTAGTATTTAAAACATATAACTTTCTCTTTAATTTAGACACCAAGAAGCACTATGCTGAGACGACATGAAACACGTACATGTACGGAAGTATGCAAATTAACCCAATACACTATTTCGCTGCTCGAAATAAAACAAAAATTATGTCCGAAGTTCGTAATGATCCTTTTGCAGTGAGTTCCGTATGTACTTCAATCCAGTATTCCTTACTGGAAGAAATTCGCAGAACTTGTATAAATGGCGTATGGCATAGCCTACTTTTTCCTTACAAATTTTGTATAGCTGTAGTAACGAGTCCTATACTAAAAACAACGAGTTATATAACTCGTTGACTAAACATCTCGCTTCTATTTTACAGTATATTGTGGTTACCGTCTGTGTTCACATAATCTCTCCCCTACTCGAATAAATTTGTCACATGCAACTATTATAGGCTCAATAATAATAATAAAAAAGGTAAAGGTATCCTCTTCACATGCCAGGAAGGCACTTGGGGGGCATGGAGGTAGAGCCCCATGCTTTCCATGACCTCGGCACTAGAATGAGGTGGTGTGGTCGGCCTTTTACCCCCGGGAAAGACCCAGTACTCAATTTTATAGGAGGCTGAGTGAACCTCGGGGCCGTTCTGGAAGTCTGGCAACGAGAAAAAAATCCTGTCACCAACTGGGATCGAACCCCGGACCTTCCAGTCCGTTGCCAGCTGCTCTACCAAGTGAGTTACCCAGCCGCACCATAATAATAATAATAATAATAATAATAATAATAGTATTTATTTGCATTCCATTGCATTCGTACCAGTACATAGATACTTAATAAAACACAGAAATATTCATGCAGTGTTGTTGAATGTAATGAATTCACTTACAGAATAGAAGGCGTGAGAAATTAGGTACTTCTTTAGTTTGCCCCTAAATAATCTTATGTTTTGAATTTCATTTTTTATATCGATAGGGAGGCTATTAAAAATTTTTACTGCCATATAACGCACTCCTTTTTGCTAGCACGATAGGCTTGCAGATGGAGTATGAAAATCAGTTTTTTTACACGTATTTATGCTACGAACTGCTGAATTAGTTACAAAGTTTCCACGATTACATACGAGGAAGTTTATTAATGAAAAAATATACTGACAAGCCATGGGCATTATTTGTAGTTTTTCGAAAATGATCCTACGTGATTCCCTAGATTTGGCACCCACTATTATACTCTTTTTTTGTAATAAGAATATACTGTTACTATCTGCAGAATTTCCCCAGAATATTATTTCAAAACTCATAACCGAGTATATTGTTTTTAAGGTATTTATATATACATGTACTATCTCTTGCATAGATCTAATAACAAAACATGCTGAATTTACTTTAGGGAGAATTTCTTTAATATGATTATTCAAATTTAATACATTATCGATTTGTACGTCAAGAAATTTGGTTGTTATTGCTTGTATTAGACACCTATTGCTAATAAAGTTATTGCTCTTGAAATATGCGACATTAAATTTGGGCAGGATTTAAACTAAATTATGTTAGTTTTGTTAAAATTTAATACTAATTTATTGGCTGAGAACCAATAATAATAATAATAATAATAATAATAATAATAATAATAATAATAATAATAATGCGACAGCGACGTGAGATTCGAACTCACGACCAGCAGAAGGAAGTGCAAGGCCGGCCGGCGCGGAGGTTGCGTGCGCATCTGCTTCCGTGGCATGTGCTGTTGCTTAGGGAGTAGAGGGGAGAAAGGGGAAAGAGCGACCGCGGGAGAGTAGAGAGGGGAGCAGCAGCGCGACAGATTACTCTGGAAGCTGAATCATCGAGTGACGGAAACGACCAGAGATCGAAGGTTCGCGAAGTGTTGCCTAGCAAATAAAAGGAAACCAGCCTTCGAGAGGAGCCATTTTCAGTCAGTAAGCCAGTGTTGTTACAGTCAGTGAACAGAGCAAGCCAGCCAGTCTTGTGTACCGGAGTTCGACTTGAGTGTGCGTCCGCAACTGTGTCAGCATCCGAAGGCCTGAGTTCGAGTGCAGTGGACCGCAGATGGAGGGACCTGAGTTCGAGTACAGTGGACTGTCTCTGAAGGTCTGTGGTACGAGATACTGTGAACTTGAGTGACTGAGCTAGAAGAACTGTGAACTGAGAACTGACAGTTCTGATTTGTAAATAGTGCTTTGTAAATATTAGTTAAGATTAACAGTTCATTGTTGTTCGTAATAGTTCAAGTAAATTGTCATTGTCGTTTGTGGAGTGCAATAACGAACGCTGTGTTACTATGTGGAGAGCAAATCCTATTGTTGAGATAATAAAATTACATTGTTGTTGAGTTGGAATAAATCTACAATAATAATAATAATAATAATAATAATAATAATAATAATAATAATCTGTACGGTATGTGTTTACTAAAAGATGTCGTTGATAAGGGAAGTTTTTGGTAGATTTTGTGGATACTGATGACAAAATAATCTTTGGTGAACCAAAACTAGTTCACTTGTATTGTCTCCTCTCTTAGTTAGGAACGAATTAAAATGGCAACAGTTGTCTAATGCTATGAGCAGCTGAAATTACTGCCTGGTAGAAGATATAAAATGCATAACCATAGATCAGCAGTATGGATACTTATTCAGATAACAAAATCTGGAATTCACCTAGTGTTAATGCTGCTTGTGGAAATTACCAGCCAAATGATAATGGGAGTCACAATAGTTACAGATATGTTAATAATGACCTACAAACTGGGCTGAGGGGAACCTGGACAGACTATTAATACTACACTTACTACAAACCTATTAAATATTAAATCAGATATGATATCATGGCGAATTATTCAAAGAAAGTTATCCAAATCTACACGTTTTAGGGCAGGGGACTGCTGACTGAAGACGAACTAGGCTACTTTTAAAAATTAACTCTTATCAGACACAATAATAAATTTATTTATTCAGCATATTTTACAAGGTTAACAATATTTTCTTCATCCCAATAAAACATATTACATCAACCACATGAAAAGTTATCTGTGCCTTCTTCCACAACCTCTGCAGACACATGAAATTACAGGAAATACAAGCGTAAATGAAGAAGAGAGGAAATATACAGATAAATATGAATGATTAAGAATTAATGAATGAGGAATTACATCTTTTTATTTTATTTTTGCAAGACAGCACATGAAGGACCAAGTCAGACTGTTGGCCTCACGTCCAACTGCCTCAGCAGGGGTGAACAATTAGCCAATCAATACAAGTGTAATGTGTGGTTAGCACAATGACTCTTCCAGCCGTTATGGTTGGTTTTCATAATCAGATTTCGTTGTCTGTTGTAACTCCCCAAATTCATCACAATGCTGGGTGACCACCATCCCATACACTGGCAGAAACTTCATGAGAAACTTTCTACTATCATGAGGTATGAAGTTACAAAAGAAAGGAGAAAATTACGGAACTGCACGCATTGTATTCTTCACCTGACATAATTAGGAACATTAAATCTAGACGTTTGAGATGGGCAGGGCATGTAGCACGTATTGACGAATCCAGAAATGCATATAGTGTCAGTTGGAAGGTCGGAGGGAAAAAGACCTTTGGGGAGGCCGAGACGTAGATGGGAGGATAATATTAAAATAAATTTGAGGGCGGTGGGATATGATTTTAGAGATTGGATTAATCTTGCTCAGGATAGGGACCGAAGGCGGACTTATATGAATGCGGCAATGAGCCTCTGGGTTCCTTAAAAGTCATAAGTAAGTCAGTATAAAGTTACCAGTCCAAATAATAACTCACTGACTGGCATTAATAACCAGATTTTGTGATTAAAAGATATGGTGTACAAAAACAGTGCACATTTCCTTCGCATTATTAAAATAGTTTGATGATAAATTCCTTAAATATTGCCTTGTTTCTGCATTGGGCAGATTACGTATTCTATAAATAGCATTATAATGCCTATTCTACGTATCAGAACTAAAACAAAGTGTTCACATTGGACGAGTTTCTGCTTTATTCACGTTCTGCCTTGCACAAGTTTTACGGTATCATGCAAAACCTTTCTCAGAAGTTTTACATTTCAAGAATGTTCCTACCATGAATTATTTAGCCATCGATGATTATTATCGAAAAATTATTTATATATATATATATATATATATAACCTATATTTATATTTATAAGCAGTGAGGGAAGTGAGACGGTATGCCACGGTATGGAATACCGCCACTGGTTTTTATGGCCAGAAAACATATCATTAGTGAAAAATGACATACAGTCACTGAAAAAATGTGATCCTAAAAATTTGTTTATACATTTCTTCACAGAAAAGAGTACTATCTGTTTGTTTCGTAAATCTAAGCCACAGCCTTCTGGAAATGTATTCAGTGTGTATTTAGACACACTTATTTCATAAGCTCAACCCCTGGAATCCTTACAATGGTAGTATTTCAAATATAGAAGGCTGTGGTCTGTCGCTTCTGGTGGCCATTGTTGCCAATTTAGTAACTGTGTCATTTTTTTTCTTGCATTTTTTATTAATTATTAAGTAAGGCACTTTGAAGCGTTAACATTAATTTAAATCACAAGTCTCAAAGGACATTGTAAAATAATCTAGTAAATAACTGAAGTAACTTGAAATTGAATAATTTCAGAGGTCCCGGGATCGATACCTGGCCCCGGAAAAATTTTTCCCTTTGTAATTAATCAAATCTGCTTTACAGGGAGCTTCACCTGAAAGACTAGATTTGCATAATATATACGTGACTGTGAGCGTTAACAGAAAACCACAATTCCAAGTCACACAGAGATTGTGTGCACTCGATGTGGGTCTCTGGCGTTTCGTCAGCCCACGCGAGTTGTGTGGATATAAAGGGAAGAGTTGAGATGGTGTCGGGTAGGGTTCCCAGGTAGCTCAGTTGGCAGAGCGCTGGTACGTTCAACCAGAGGTCCCGGGATCGATACCCGGCCCTGGAACAATTTTTCCCTTGAAATTATTCAAATCTGCTTTACAGGGAGCTTTACCTGAAAGAGTAGATTTGCAAAACTTGAAATTATTTTATTAAGAAACGTAATGTGTTGCATAAGCTTCAAAGATTCGCGTTACTGACTGCACAAAACAATTTATTGTATACATCATTTATGTCTATGTTGTAAGGGAGAGATATGCCAGAGGAAAATCTTGGGGTAGCATACCGTCTTTGGTTTGTTTCCCTCTCCCCTCACTGTTTATAAGGAATCCCAAGCTTTGTGAATACTAAACTGAATACTGTCTCATTAACGTTTGCAACTTACAACAAAACGTACATTTGAACAGGTTTTTCACTGCTGTGAACAAATACATGATGATCCAGATTTTCTCGACGTCGAAATCTCTTATCACAATAGTCACATTTGAAAGGTTTCTCGCCAGTGTGAGTAGAAATGTGAGATCGAAGGTGTCGACGTTGGAAACTCTTACCACAAATGTAACAGTTATAACCTTTCTCACCAGTGTGAGTTAACATATGGGCTCGAAGATACTGTCGTCGCTGGAAATTCTTATCACAAATGCTGCATTTGTGAGGTTTTTCGTCTTTGTGAATAGTAGAGTGGGCTTGAAGATATTGTCGACGTCGGAAGCTTTTATCACAAACGGTACATCTGAAAGGTTTCTCGCCCGTGTGCGTTAATGCATGGTCCTTGAAAGTATTTAAACGTGCAAAACTCTTCGAACATATGTCACACTTATAAGGTTTTTCATTTTTGTGAGTAAATACATGGTTTCGAAAATGCTTTCGACTTCGAAATCCTTTATCACAATCATTACATTTGTAAGGTTTGTCATCTGTATGAGTTAATACATGATCCTGAAGTGTTTTCATACGCCGAAAACTCTTATCACACATATTGCATTTCAAAGGATTCTCACCTATATGGGTTATCATATGATCCCTGAGTTGCTGCCGGTCTCCAAAACTCTCATCACATCTATTACACGTGAAAGATTTTGGAACCGAAGTGTTATCTTGGGTCCGACAATCCTTCTCTGTGTCTCCATCATCCATTTCAGCATGCTGGCCAGTACTTGAGAAATCTTTGGAAGTCTTGAAGTCGTCACTTTTTTCGATAGAATCGTCATACGAATGAAGTTGCGTGGATCTGAAAATTAACATTGTATTTCATGTAATAGCATAAAGGTATGCACTCACGATTCTCCATAGCAAATCTCCTGTAAATGACCTTCAACAACTTCACTACTCCCACAAATCAGAGGAGTGCAGCGTTGCCTATGGTCTGTCCAAAACAACTACCGACCTGACAAATGGCGCCTTTAGCATGTTACCATGGCAACCATTCAAATCAACCAATCACAACAGAGGCGTAACCATGGTAACGGGACAGTGTTGCCATGTCTATGTTTACAAGTTGCACGTGAATGCCACGGCCTAGAGCTGAATACAGTGCCTGGAGTGACTTTGAGTTGGCTGGTTAGCGCTTGCTTTGTGTGAATTAAAAATATTATTTAATTGTATTATTGGTCTAGTGTACCGGTATCAATAATTATTTTGTTTCAATTATATTACAGGCATTATCTTCGTTGTCATTGGTGGAATGTATGGCTAGTGTGTGTTTTCTAGTTTCTGCGAGAGTTTCTAAACAGGTGACATGCTGTGTCGGAAGGAAGGAAAGGCAGGCGGAGAACAAAGAATATTGTACAAGGTGCCTCGTTAAAGAGTCAAGCGTGAGAGATGGTGTGTTATGTAAGAGAGTATTCTGAGAGCCAAAAAGATAATGGCGGGCCTCTTTTACCTTTGGCGCAAGTCGTAATGAGAACTGTTGCTTGTGTTAAAATTAATAAGAGCACTGTTATCGATATTGGAAAAGAAAAAGGCCGTGCAGATTTTTAATCATAAATATTTTTAAAGTTTACAATTTTTGAACGCCTTTCTAACAATATTATGAACATTGAACAATACCGACACTCATAAAAGTAGACGTTTCGTATTAAATTTGAACCTGTTTTTACAGTTTACAGTCCTTTTGACGCTTTTCTAACGGTATTACATTGAAGAATACCAGAATACTACTACTACTACTACTACTACTAATAATAATAATAATAATAATAATTATAATAATAAACTAATAAAAGTAATAATGTACACAAATTTTAATGCCTAGTGTTCAACAAATTGCTTAGAAATGTATGCATTCATGTCAGCCGTTCATTACTGCACTCTATCGGCAGCGTGCTCACTTACACGAAAGATGGGCAACATGACAACACTGCTCCCCCTTCTCTGAAAACTGTCAAGTCGGAAGTAGTTTTGGTCAAGGTATAATAAAGGAATATTGCTACCAAGGAGGACACTGGCATTCGGGAATTATTCAATTTTAAAATTCAGTAGCTTGTCAGGTGTACAGAGAATGAATTACTAAGTACACCCAAAAAAAAAAAACGTAATTTTAGATCAAATTGATCCCAATGTACAATTATTATAAAGATATTGGTTGTAGCGCAGTGTTCAAGTTTACTGTATTTCGAAACAAGGACCTTTTATTTAGAATGCCTACATCACTCAAGACATGTAGTCATAAGGAAACAAACACACATGGTCGAGCTGACACAAATTATGATTTTTCCTCCATATTTGTATGTTGCGCAAGAAGCAGGTCATTTTTCGTTCGTGAGAAGAAATATATTTTCTGTTACACCATGTCGGTGAATAAAACAAGTAGGTGTGATAAAAGAGAAACAAAAGGTTGTGTTTTACGCAGCCAGGCAGAATAATTTATATTTAGAGTTTACTAGTTTTTTTTTTTTTAATATTCTGGCAATGAAGAAGGAAGTAAATTTTACTTCAAAATGCGTCAGGTTTTAACTTCTGGTAGTGTGAACCAATCTAGGGAGTCGCGAAAGTTTATAAGGAAAACAATTTAGTTTGGGGGCTCCAGTTTCTCTCTCACCCAGAAAACAAATGTACCAAAGACGACGACAAGCTTAAATGACTTTAAGAAAGTCGTAGTAAGTAGACTTGTCTTTCATTTAAATGATCGTGGAAAATTTCCAACTCCCAAAAAGATAACTTGGGGGCAAAAGTTCTAACCCAGGCACCACTACATGCATCTTGAGAATATTGAAAAGTTTAGGCTTTGAATACCGGTGCAATAAATCTAATGACGAACGGAAATTACTTATGGAGTAAGTGATATTGTTTAATTAAAGATAAAATTCCTTCGAATAATGCACGAATATTTATAACAACAGTTTTCATTCATATTTGTTAGCATATTGTAAGAAGAACTGCATATTCGTGATCATTCAGTAAACACTGAAACACTAAAACAATTGTCTTTAGAGACAATTAATATTAGGTACCCTCCACAAAACTGGCTTCATTTATACACCGACGGATCCCTGATCTCCAGAGAACAAGGTGCCGGTGCAGGTGTTACGTACTGTCTCTTCTCGCTTTATAGATCTCTTGGATATGGAACAACAAGCTTTGATGGTGAAATCATTGCAATAAGTGAAAGTCTCAGGAATCTTATATGCCACATCAATAAATTTAGAAATGCAGTTATATTGTGAGACTCCAAAGCAGCTATTCTATCAATAGTCTCTAAACACACACCTTCATCTCAAACAGCAGAAATAACTAAAATGCTCTCTCAATTAATATCACTCAATAAAAGAATTGTATTCCAATGGATGCCATCCCATTGTGGAATCCTGGGGAACGAGAATGCGGATGCTTTAGCAAAGAAGGGCAGCACTGCTACTTACAGACCTGTTACTAAATCTACGTATTACTCTGTGAAGAGATTTATTAAATCTACATTCTTAGATTTCAACAAACAAAATTTGATAACACAATCTCAAGGGAAAAAATGGAACTCTCTGCATCAAAATCCACAGTTAATTCCAGATTTACCACGAAAATCGTCTGTAGCTGCATTTAGAATGGCAACAAGCCATGATTGTTTGGCCAAGCACCTGCATACAATTGGAATATATCAGTCCCCTAACTGCCCATTGTGCAACTCAAACCAAGAAATGGATTCGGAACACCTCAAAATCTGTGCTTCAGTGGCTGATCATGATAATATCTTTGAAAAATATTGGAGTGCAAGAGATCAAATGACTTTATTGTCAAACGCCTGGCATTAGAAAACAACAACATATTCGTGATCATTATATCTGGTGTATTTTCGGTGTATAAAAACCCTAGCAATGATTATATGTTTATGGATTTCTTATTCCACTGAATATGTTTAGGAGTATTACTGGCACCACTTAAATACCGTAACAGGGGAAACATCTCTTACCCCTTCTTTGTATTAGTACTGCACTTTAGGCACTGTTTTATTAACATTTTTTGAAGACCATTCATCTAACCAAATTTACTATTGCTAATATTTTTGTTTTACAATATCCTTGAAGGAAGAGAATCAATGGATAAGGACGAAAGCTTGTACATCATTATACTTACGTCTCAGATGAACCTTCATCCTTCTCCACAATGTCTGACGAAGTCTCCTGCTTCACATCATCTGCATCCCACGATTCTTCCTAAAGAAGAAGAATTTCACTGATGTGAGGAAATTTTAAAGGAAAATTGATGTAGAAAAGAATCATATGTTCCATATAGAACAAACGAGTCTGAAAATCAAAGCGTAAGAAACAAACGAAGTATGTATGTAAATAAAAATAAGTAAATAAGTAATGAAATAAACAAACAAACAAATAAGTTGCATTTTTGCAAGCAAATATTGTAACGGTAGGGCAAATACAAATAGGATTGGAACTTTTACCAAGTATGCAGGTTTATAGGTGGATTCTGTGCTAGTAAAAGAAACAAATAAAAACAGCCAACATATGCAAGCCTTGAATTCATGCAAATGCAACAGTAAGGATTTCATAACCATTCAAATCTGTGTCAAGTAACTCGAACATTCTTGACCCTTCACCTTCTTTCTGTCTCTCAGAGTCTCGTCCATCAAATCCACAGCATAGTGAACTCATGGGCAATTTATCACCTTCCATCTTGCTAATGTGATGAAGACAACTGTTCTGATATTACACCACAACTTGTTCTGTGTGTTCAAATGCTAGATTTCCGTTTTAACGTTGGCATTTCCTTGACAACTGAACATGTGAATTCTAAAATCTGTCTCAATAGGCACATTTGTGCAGCTTCCAGATGTGAATGTTCTCTTTTATTGCAATTTCAAAACCTAATTTCATATTACAAAGATATGTTAGATGAAACATTATATAGGCTTGAACTTATGTTGATAAGAACTTACACTATCTAACATTTTACTTTAAATTTCATTTATGTCATATTATTTTTGTGCAATGCAATAAGTATATTTTGTCCCTCATTATACTAAAAAAATAATGTAAATTTATGATTCTATTAAATGATCAGAAGGATAAGATCCAGTCATTTTCTGTACTTTCTTCTGATTTTGCTATCTTGACTATGCTACTGGCATCAAAATTCCGCTTTGAGACTGTAATAGGTGATGTGACCTAATAGTTGTACTGGAAGATGATGATGATGATGATGATGATGATGATGACTAGGATACTGAAGACTATAATTGACGAATATGAGAACTATAACAAAATCAACACAACTCACCTCGGCTTCAAACTTCGTCATAGGATATAAATCAGGATCGCGCTTGAGGTTTGAAGTGAGATCATAACCCAAGTCAGAAGGTTCAGTCTTGATTTTATTCACATTCACGTCCAAGAAATTCCTTTCCTGTATATCAAATATGATACATAATTATAATTTACTTTATCAATCATTATTCTCCAAATAAGCAAATAAGAAAACTTCCCCATTAGGTGAAAGCAGAATTGTAACACACAAATCACTTACTTCTGACAATAATTTGCTACCTTCTTCATTTGCATCTCCATTCTTTATTGACAACGGGTCAATATTGGGTTCTGTTTTAATATTATCCATGAGAACTTTGTCTCCATTCTTCGGAGCCACTGGATCGATTGCAGAGTGTGTTTTAATCATACCGGTACTTGTAACTACTATGTCTCCCTAAGTAGAAGGAAAAGTTTCGGCTTTGACTTCTGTTTTCATCATAACCAGGAGAAATTCTATTTCATTCTTTGACGCCAAATGGTGTATTTTAGACTGTCTTAATCATCACCATAAGTACTAAAAAAAAAGAGACATTAAATTAGTTACTTTATAACTATTTAACATCTTACACACATTACAAGCAATCAATGTACCCAAGTTATAAATGTTATGTTTTTATTTAAGGACGCTCACAACTGCAGAGGTTATATCAGCGTCGCCGGATGTGCTGGAATTTTGTCCTGCAGGAGTTCTTTTACATGCCAGTAAATCTACTGACATGAGCCTGTCACATTTAAGCACACTTAAATGCCATCTACCTGGCCCGGGATCGAACCCGCAACCTTGGGCATAGAAGGCCAGCGCTATAACAACTCGCCAACCAGGTCAACATGTACCTAAGTAACACGGTAAAGTGATAAACTATATGTTGTATAATAAATTGGAACCAAGGTGCCACATCTTTCATAACGTCTGTAACATAAAAATCCACAATTTCAAATGCAAACGTTATTTTTACTTCATTTCAGAACCTGAAAATCGCAAGACTTTTGTCGTACGAACTTCTACAAAAGACTGTGCATACGAACTCTGAAATGCGTTATTCTCGAAGATCGTAACTTCAAATTGTTCTCTATTTCTATTTTCTATTCTTTCTTTGACCCAGCATATGGCACTTTCTGTATTTCAACTTTTTGTTCTCCATTTTGTAATTAATAATAATAATAATAATAATAATAATAATAATAATAATAATAATAATAATAATAAACAGTTGCTAACATTAAGGCTTTGAATTATACAACCTATGTTGGTAAATTAGTACCTGCTAAAAGTGTTGCTTACAAGGGAAGTCTATAGTGTCTCAGACACGATTTTGTTGAACAGGATGTGACTCTAGGTAGGTGAAAACCATATCCACTCTAAAACTCTGCCATTGAGTTACAGTACTTTTAAAGATTTTATCTTTTGGATTTTCTTCTACATCTTATAAGTTGTTACAGAAGAACTGTTAATATATCAAATTATTGCAGAAAAGACCAAAGTAAAAAATTTAAAAAATCAAAAAACAAAATACAACTGAACTTCAGTTCTATTAGGGCTGAATCAGTCTGCATTCTTGTGTTGTTTTAAATGGACAATAACAAAATAATGCTAATATGAAATATGATACTGAAAAAACAAACAGTCCTTAGTGCACCCAGTTGTTTTTGTGACAGTGACACATATATGGATTATTCAAAAGCACAAAAGAACGTTTGAAATATTACCAGTGTAAAAAAAGAACATTTGGAGTTAGAAAACTCTAATAGAAACAAATCCGTCTTTCTTTAATAAACTTGTTTCAAATTACTATACGGATAACCTCACAATTAACGCAATACCATTTTCCACTTGTATTTTTATTGAATAATGTGTAGTACGATCCTTTTGCAGTGAGTCCTGTACCACTGCCAACACAGATCATACCCACGTCGTCAATTGTGTGATATTTGCATTTAAAAAATATACCCTTTATTATAAAACATTTAATCAGCTTTAGATAAAAACGTGTATGACTTATATTAAATATAGGCCTACCATTGTCTTAACAGTGAAGTTAAGATTGTTAGTAGGTACTGCAACAATGACGTCTCCAATGCTTATTCGTTTTGTATTTTGTTGTATTATTTGCAGATGACACAACTATAGTAAATACAGCCAATAACTCCAACACAGGAAATTCTCCTCAAAATATGCGATTGGTTCTCATCCAATATTAAATTGTAACAAAACTAACATAATTCAATTTAAATCCTGTCCAAATTCAACTCACAAATTTCAAGAGCAATAATAATTAACAATAGGTTCCTAATACAAACAACTACCACCAAATTTCTTGGCTTAAAAATCGATGTGTTAAATTGGAAAAATCATATTAAAGAAATTACCCCCAAACTAAATTCAGCCTGTTTTGCTATTAGATATATGCAAGAGATAGTAAATATCAATACCTTAAAAACAATATAGTTTGCATACTTCCACTCGGTAATGAGTTTTGCAATAATATAATGGGGAAATTCCACAGAGAGTAATAGTATATTCCTACTACACAAAAGGATAATTAGAATAATAGTAGGTGCCAAATCTAGGGAATCGTGGACTATTTTAAAAGAACTACAAATAATGCCCATGGCTTGTCGGTATATTTTTTCATTAATAATCTTCGACGTATGTAATCGTGAAAACTTTGTAACTAATTCAACAGTTCATAGCATAAATATTCGTCAAAAGATGACTTTCATACTCCATCGACAAGTCTATCGTGCTATCAAAAAGGAGTGCGTTATATGGCAGTAAAAATGTTTAATAGCCTCCCTACGGATATAAAAAATATAACTCAAAACATATGATTATTTAGGGCCAAATTAAAGAAGTACCTAATTTCTCACGCCGTCTATTCTGTAGGTGAATTTAATAATGCTTCATGAAACTGATACTAAAACTTTGTGTTGTACTAGTAGATTATATTGTAAACCTCTTCTTTATATATTTCAACTAGACTGTGACTATAAATTAAGACTTTATAGTACTATTAAGGTTTTTTTTTTTTTTTCGTTTGACTTGTTTCATATTCTAGCTGTGAATCAATGTACGAATACCATGGTATGTAAATAAATGCAATACAATAATATAATATGCTGCTTATTAAAGTCTGTTCATTTTTGTTTGTCTAGGAAATTATACATCAATATTGTAGGAACTAACATTACTGAAGTAATGAGGAGGAGGCAAAAGTCTATACTTATACTCACTTGAATAGTCTATTTTTGAGTTGGCGTCTGGATCCATAGTATTTTTCTTCTGATCTGCTCAGATGCATCGTTTCCACAATTTGGAGTGATTACCTTCACACACTAACAAAATTTTATCATAACGTTTCTCAATTGCGTGAAATAATGATGTTGCGAAAAACTACCAAGGTACTTCTATTTGTAAGAAGGAAATAACAAATCGGCTCATGTCCAAACCTGCCATTAAAATGTGCATTGACATCTCAACAGCATTTAGACAAATATAACAAAAAGAAGTAAGCTTTCCATATTATCAGCAAGGGTGTGAAACCTTGGACTGCTGAATTAAGAAACAATAGTGCATACTTCGAGAGTGTAGTTGATCTGTCATCATCGGCGAATCACTAGTTTGTCACGTGATGTGCGAGATAAGAATGTGAATTCTTAAGTGTTGCGCCATTGAGTGATCATTATCTACTATCAAGTTCGGAAGATTACAATTCAGACTTTAAATTCGTCATCTTACAGTTAATATAAGTAATTTTTTATGTTATCTATTTGCTTATGGAGATATAAAAATGCATACAGTTTGAAGGAGGTTCCCGTTTAAGTCATTTCAAGTGACCACACATACCACAATATTACAAATTTGTGCCTCTATTACTACAAAAATGAAACTTACAAGTTATTTCTCTTGTGTGGCCTAATAAAAGCGCTTTAGTCTTTAACTTAATACCATACAAAATCTTTCTCACAAAATTTATATTTCAAGAACTTTCCTAGTATGAAACATCAATGATTATTCGGATATAAAACAAAATCACACACTAATAATTTCCATTTGTAAGGCTATTAGAAAATGCTAAGGCCCGCTCCCACTTAGCGGAATCAAATCGAACAGAATTTCTCTTCACAATGCATTTAAATGGAAGATTGCAGAAAGCGGTGTGGCGCATTGAATCGAACAGAACAGAATCCACTGCTGAAACCGAATTTCTTGTTTCGGGTACGATTGTAAGTTCTCGTGAAAAAAAAAAAAAAAAAAAAAAAACCATATCCATTCCTGGCTGCTTAATTTGTTTACTATTGAAAGTTACTGCTGAAATAGTACATATACAAAAATCACAATTTAATATGAACGAAGAAAAATGACTAAATCTTGTGCAGAATTATCCTCTTTTGTATGACAAAACACAAAAGTACTGTTCGGTTCGATTCCACTAGATGTGAGCGGCAGCAAGACTTTTCGTTTCAATTCAATTCAGTTGAATTCCACTACACTTTCCAACAGACAGCAAGTTGGTGCAAAAATATCAAAGAATCAATTCATCACTCTCAAACATCAATGCTTACATATATGATTTTATTCATAAGACATATCCACATTTCTACATACCGGTACTAAATTGAACACTACTTTTCTATCGACGTCTGAAACTTTTATAACAAAACGTACATTTGGACTGTATTTTCGGCCTTGTGTGTAAATACATGTTGCTCAAGATAATATCGACGTCGAAAACACTTATTACAATAGTTACATTTGAAAGGTTTGTTGCCAGTGTGAGTAGAAATGTGAGCTTGAAGATATTGTCGACGCTGGAAACTTTTATCACAAATACTACACTTGTAAGGCTTTTGGTCAGTGTGAGTAGAAATGTGAACATTCAAAGTATCTCGACGTTGGAAGCTTTTATCACACACGGTACATCTGAAAGGTCTCTCGTTTGTGTGAATTAATGCATGATCCCTAAGTATGACCGCACGTGAAAAACTCTTTGTACACATGTCGCACTTGAAAGGCTTTTCATCTATGTGAGTAAAAACGTGGATTTGAAGATCCTGTCTACGTCGAAAACCCTTATCACAATCATTACATTTGAAAGGTTTGTCATCTGTATGAGTTAGCACATGATCTTGAAGTGTTCTCATACGTCGAAACCTCTTATCACACATGTCGCATTTTAAAGCATTTGCACCCATATGAGTTATTGCGTGATCCTCAAGTTGCTGCCAGTCACCAAAACTCTTATCACATCCATTACATTTTAAAGATTTCGGGGCTGAAGTATCTTTGGTCCGACAGTCATTATCTGTGATACCATTAACCATTTCAGTATGGTACGTGATACTTGAAAAATCTTCGGCCTTCTTGATGTCGTCACTTGTTTGGATTGCCTGGTTGTCATGGCAATGAAACTGCGTGAATCTGAAAATTTATATATCTTTGGTCAAAACATACAAAATTCGCATCCACTTAGAACGATAATATAACTATGATATTCGATATGAGTAGAGTTGCCAATGCTTTTTAAGAAAACACAGGTGGCTAAGGAAATAGAAATTGGCAGAATTTCACATAGAAAACTGATAATTAAAAAAAACACGTTACTCTACACTTTGACAGATAAGCTTAAATTGAGAGTATTTCGGACAGGCTTTGTCTCACATAATGGCTTTTATTCTTTTTTTTTTTTACAAATCGAAAAAATAAAAATTCTCTGTAATTGAAGTTGATTGCGATTTGCAGTTCTCAGTTTATTAGATATGTCACGCTCCTGTTTCAAACATCTGTTCACTTATTGTTCATGAGAGAAAACACCATATCTCTCTCTCTCTCTGTCAGCATTACTACCTGGTAAGCTCAGAACAAAACTCACCAGTTTTTCCAAATTTCCAAAATTAATATTTTTTATTTTAACATAGTCAGCATTGAAACCCATTTCCGCCAAGCATTTACCTTCTACAGAGACTGCACATTTTAACTCATCTCTGGAACAACAAAATTCATCATGTGAATCATCTTCATTCACGGCAAAATCAAACGTTTGAAATAGAACTTCTACATTATGAAGAAATAAGGGATGAAAATGCTCGCAGAGAAGAAAAATATGGGTGCTGGGAGACTATTGAAAATGACTGCCAAATAGGGAGATCCCGAAAAATACGGGAGGGTTTCCAACTCGTGAGACACAAGAAAGGTTACTTCTTATAATGGGACACTTCAGGACAATGGCATCACTTTCTTTTCAGCAAATATCACTGTGGAAAGGAATTTACGGCTTATTGTAAATAAACTATATATTACGAATAAAAGATGTCCTCTGAATCAGTAAGGAAAGATATTGTGTTCAACAATTAGGTTACTGGTAAAGCGTCATGAGTTGTAGAAACTCCTTATATAAGCTATGCTGGAAAATAATTATACATCATATACTGAGAAAAAAGTAGCTATCATTTTACCTGGGCTCAATTTCAGCGCAATCCAAATCATGCAAGTGAAGTGGGTAGGCATTACATACATACATACATACATACAGTCCACACCTGTGGAGTAACGGTCAGCGTGTCTGGCTGCGAAACCAGGTGGCCCGGGTTCGAATCCCGGTCGGGGCAAGTTACCTGGTTGAGGTTTTTTCTGGGGTTTTCCTCAACCCAATACGAGCAAATGCTGGGTAACTTTCGGTGCTGGACCCCGGACTCATTTCACTGGCATTATCACCTTCATATCATTCAGATGCTAAATAACCTAGATGTTGATACAGTGTCGTAAAATAACCCAATAAAATAAATAAATAAAAAATACATACATACATACATACATAATTATTCTGAATGAGGCCAAATAAGTTACTTTTCATTTTCAATTTATAATTTTAGTATTAAGTATGTTTTATCTACTAAAGTTTTAATTGGAAAACATGAAAAATAATTGCACTTTTCTGTCAAAATAACAAATCATACACAATATTCACAAAATAAAAATTATTTCTAATTTAAAGACATTTAAATGTCCAATACATTACGCTGTACTATCTGGCTGCAGACAGTTCTTGTTTCTCTCCCATGCTGAAAGGGTTAATATCAATAGAATTTAATAAATTTGAATTGAGAAGAAGGGATTGACGAATTAACTTATGTGTACTAAGTGAGTTGGCTCAGACGTTAGCATTTCAGACTTGTATTCGGGAGGTTCCGAATTCAAATCTCGTAGCCGACCAATGTGACTGGGGTTTTTCAGTCGCAAAAACCAAGTGCCAGATTGAAAATTTACATACCATGATTCATCACCGCCTCAATCACCAATATCATAAACATTAATCAAAATATAAAATCAGTTACATCAACACCAGCCATTTACAACACACAACAGAAGAGGGAACTCAACAATAGTAACACCGGCCTACTGGCATACCCACAGATCCTAACACGCGATATGATCACAGATGTTAAAGTGTGTGTATAAAAGAAACTTATCTGTAGTGAAAACATATTAATTATCAGCACTTTTAATACATATTTGTTAGCATATGGAAAGAAGTATTTTCACTGCACAAAAACCCTACCACTGGTTATTACAATATGTTTGCGAATTCTTTATTCCACTTATAATTTTTAGAAGTATTATTGATACTGTTTAAATACTGTAACAGGAGAAACATCTTTTCTCTCTTCTTTGTACTAGTTTTCCTCTTTATTAACATTTTCTGAAGACTGATTAATTATCCAACCAAATTCAGCATTCTTTGTATTTTTGTTTTACAACATATTTGAAAAAACAAAAGCAGTGGGTATAGATAGAAGCTATACATCATTCTACTCACGTCTCTGATGAGTCATCTTTCTTCTCCATCACGTCTGACATCTCCAGCTTTACATCTGCATTCCAAGATTCTTCTGAGTCATCATACTTCTCCTCCACGTCTGACATCATCTCCTGCTTGACATCACCTGTATTCCACGAATCTTCCTAAAGGAGAAACTTTTCATTGCTGTGAACTACTTTTAACAGAGAAACTGGCAGAGAAAATAATCACAAGTTCCATATCAAAGGAAAGAGACTTGACATGAAAAGATAAGAAATAAAAGTGTTACAGATTGGGAAGTAAAGCAAATAAAGATAGGAATGAACCTTGCAATATTCCCACTTTCGTACATCCATTTTTATCAATTATGCAGTGTGTCCACAGAAAATCACCTTGATTATAAATGAGTATAGTGTATAGCATTGCTGTCGGTAGTTGTATGAAGCCTACATACATGAAAATGATGACACCAGAAAGAGCAACTCAAACATTTTATAGTACATACCTCACTGACGCTCAAAGAGAGTGTCAAACATCAAATATCAAGGCGATATTTCCACTCATGCCACACATACTCAAATATATTGTAACATTTTATACTGAACAACAATGTAATTTTATTATCTCAACAATAGGATTTGCTCTCCACACAGTAACACAGTATTCGTTAGTGCACTCCACAGACGACAATGACAATTTACTTGGACTATTACGAACAACAATGAACTGTTAATCTTAACTAATATTTACAAAGCACTATTTACAAATCAGAACTGTCAGTTCTCAGTTCACAGTTCTTCTAGCTCAGTCACTCAAGTTCACAGTATCTCGAACCACAGACCTTCAGAGACGATCCGCTGTACTCGAACTCAGGTCCCTCCAACTGCGGTCCACTGCACCCGAACTCAGGTCCCTCCAACTGCGGTCCACTGCACTCGAACTCAGGCCTTCTAATGCTCACACAGTTGCGGACGCACACTCAAGTCGAACTCCGGTACACAAGACTGGCTGGCTTGCTCTGTTCACTGGCTTACTGACTGAACTAATCATGAATCACACTGTCCGAGTTCACTCGCGTTTCTTCTTTTATAACCACAGCGACGTAGCCTGGAAAGTTCGAGTTCGCGATTTTTCGACGCGCATCCAGATAGCACTCCAGAGAAAGCACTCGAACAATCCGGACCCCTCCTCTCTGCCGCGATCACTCTTTCCCCTTTCTTTTCTCCGCAAGCACCAGATGCGCGCGCAACCCGCCCAAAACACGGCCGACTTAGCCTCTCCTCCGTCGGTCGTGAGATCGAATCTCACGTTGTCGTCACAATATCTACTGGAATGGATCCAATTGCCAGTAAATTTCTACAAAGAGCAAGTTTTTTGAATGAACACAACTCACCTTAGCTTCAAACTTCATTGCAGAGTATATATCCGGATGATGTTCGAAGTCTGAAGCAAGATCATAGCCCACGTTGGAAGATTCAGTCTTGATTTCATTCACATCCAAGAAATTCCTTTCCTGTTATAAAATATGATAGGCAATTACAATTTACTTTCATCAGTCATTACTCACCAAATAAGCAAATAACCCCACCACCAAGGGGTCACAGAAACGTAACACACATTCTAAGCTGCAATCACTTACCAATGACAGCAGTTTCCTTTCTTCTTCATTCCGTACTAACAACGGGTCACTATTGGGTTCTGTTTTAATATTATCAATGAGAACTAACTCCCCTTCCTCTGGGGCCAATGGATCGACTGCAAACTGTGTTTTAATCATATTTATAACAACTATGTCTCCAGGAGTAGAAGAAAATGGTTCGACTTTAGCTTGTTTTAATCATAATCACGAGAAATAAGATTTCATTCTTTGATGCCAATATCAGCTTTTTGGGCTCTCTTAATCCTGAGCATTAAAACTAGAAAAAAAGTAAAAACGAAATTAGTCAATATAATATATTCATGCAATTTCTTACGAACGTTGTAACAGGGTTACTTGAAAAACGATTGTTGTTTAGTCAACTGTCCAAAGACAGGTCTGAACCTAACAAGTAATACCAAGAAGGCACCACTTATGAGACAACTACGCCAGGACATAATGGGATAGGCTGGCCAGTTTCTTTCCCCCCCCTCCATGGCATACAAAGCCGACTTGCTACATATTACACTAGTAAGACTTCAGATGCATACAAACAATTGAAAAACTATACAATAACATATGAAGACTTAACGTGTGAAAAATTATTTAACACTACGAATTATTGTCAACATACACATACTCAAAAGGACCTAAAATACCGCTTTTACATCCTTCAAACATGAAGCCGAAAGCATAAAGTGACACCACAGTCTAGTACATACAGTCACGAAGCTCAATACGTGGGGAATATCCATCCAATGACAGTTGAACGGGACGGATGGGGGGATTCCACCCCCTGTTGGAAAGTTATCCCCCTCTCATAAATTCATATTAAAATCCCTGCCAGGGATAACTTCTATCGCTGTCACAAAATAATAATAATAATAATAATAATAATAATAATAATAATAATAATAATAATAATAATGGCTTTATTTAACCTGCAGAGTTAAGGCCGTAAGGCCTTCTCTTACACTCAACCAGGATTAAAACTTGCTTACACAGTTGAATTAAGTAATTACATACTGATACAATTTAGGTACATAATGAGATCAAAAGAGGTAGTTACATGAAATTTACCTCATAAAATAAAAATAAACATAGTGAAATACATATTAATGTTGTTAGAATCGAATACGAATCACATAAAAACAGAAGCCGATAATTCAATAAAAAAAAACGTACGCAGTAAAAATAAAAATAAACACATTAGTATACATATTAGTATTAGATTACAATTAAGCAGGATTTACATAATTAAACCAGAAACCGACAATTGAATAAAATGTACACAAAAAATAGATTAATAATAAAAAACAACACAGTGGGATACATATTGGCGTTAAGTGATAAATAAACACGATTTAGATAATAAAAATAAGAAACAAAAAAAAATAAAAATAAGAAACAAAAAAAAAAAATAAAAATAAATACAGTAGTACACATTCCAATATAATTGTTTTATATGCGTATATGTACTTTATAAAGTATAAAGTAAGCAAAGAAAATAATATTGATGCATTATCATCACCGGCAATGTCATGCCAGGAGAAGGCGGCTGCAGTACTTTGACGGGGCGGAGGGGAAACAGTCGCGCATGCGCACCTCTGTTCACTGCAATATTCCTGTTCCACAAACATCTACTGCACGTGTCTATGAGTCTTTGCGACTTTGTGTGGGGTTTTTACTGTAGTGTTTTATTAGTTTCAACAAGACAATTGTTTTCAGTATACCACAAATCTTGAATTGCTTTAGTTATCCTTTGCTTTTCGTGTTAATAGTGTTGATGATAATATAGTTAATAGAATTTATGTTATTGTATACTGTTATTTAGGTTTATAGCAGTTTTTTGTTTATTGTAAATATGTCGACAAAGAGGAAACAAGGATTGACAATCTATAGCGAAGAAAGGAATATTATTAGAAGTGCAAAATAATTCTGTGATGAAGAAAAAGAACAACAGTGCCTTTGCATTCCTCTTATGAAACCTACAGCAAAGGTAGAAAAGTAGTCTACTCTATCCACAAGAACAATACAGCGTATAAGGAATGAAATGAAAGACTGCACAGAATAAAGTGCGTTGTCGACACCTGAGGGAGAAAAAAAATGTAAACGTCCAGACTACCGAAACGCAAATGTAGATGACTTCGACGGGAGATTGACAAAAAAGATATAATTGAGAATTTTTATTTGAAAAAGAAAGAGGGCCACCGGCATAGCTCAGGAGGTAGCGCGTTTGCCTGCTGATCTGCAGTTGTGCTCGGGAGTGAGTTCGATTCCCGTTTGCGCTGACTACCTGGTTGGGGTTTTTCCGAGGTTTTCCCAAGGGGAAGGCGAATGTCAAGTAATCTATGGCGAATCCTTGGTTTCATTTCGCCAAATACCAATCAATTCAATCGACACTGAAGAAGCTAGTAGTTATTACACTGTCGTTAAATAACAAGTAAAAAAATAGTACCAAGCTGCAACAAACGTCTACCCTTTTACAAGAGAAAACTGATTTGAAATGAAAGACAACATTAAGACGAATACTGAAGAAAAAGGATTTCAGGTGGAAGAAGTGTGCAGCAAAAAAAAAAAATTGAGGAAAACACTGTAAATTAGAATACGTGAAGATATCTACAGCGAATAAGAAAGCTTAGGAAAGTGGAAAAACCGATTTTGTATCTGGACGAAATGAGGATAGACAGGCCTACCAATTTAACGTTTCCCAAGTTCTGGCACGATAAAAATGTTACGGGAGTTTTGACTACCGTAAATGTGTCCAGAACACTCATTGTTGTCCATGAGGATGGGGGCGGTGGGGCTAATGGCTTTGTTGAGAGATTCGAATTAATATACACGGCTGGAACATAAACAGACGATTATCATACTCCAGCAATTTTGAAAAATGTGATAATGATAGTCATAGCGACAACACCGAAGATGCGGAATCTTTTATGTCTGACTCCGTTCCCGTGCAGCCAAGTAAATGGACGAAGTTTTCAGGTCAGAGTGTAGCGTAAAGTTCCCCCGTCCCGCCTATCTACTCCCCGCGCCAACTCGTAGCGCGAAGACAGTAACTTAGGAATTAGCTACACTTCTTATCTTAAGGCTGCTCATGGATATAATTATTATTATGATCAAGATGCAAGACAAGCAACTCAGTGCGACCAAGCTTGAGCCGTACTGAATGAGGATAATAATAATTTTATGCATGATATTCTATATCTAGGATTCTATCCCCCTCCCCATCATAAATCTTAATTCGCACCCTACGTGACTATATGTACTAGACTGTGGTGACATTGTACTCTCAGTAACTAAAAAGACAATGAGATGTTTGGAATATTAATAACGTGAGAATATTCAAGTCAGAAAACTCTAATAGAAACAAACCCCTCTACAGGAAAATCGAATTAGGCAGAACGTAGAAGCTCCGCCCACCACCCCTTCCACTTTTCCTCTACTAACTCACCAGACTCTCTACGTGATACGGGAATAGTTGTGTCGAATGCACATTTCAGGTGGGTGGGGATAACTTCCCCTACTGGCGTTCTCTTTCTTGCGATTTATCCCCCTCTTCCTTTAATATATTACATTTAACATAGTTGATAGTACCAGATCACCTAGTATTTCAACCACAATAATTAACAACATGATTTACTATCCATTTTTTCCAATCTTGTACGATCCTTTTGCAGTGAGTTCAGCAGCATTGCCAACACAGTTCAGACAAAGGTTGCCACTGTTGTCAGTATGTCATATTGACTTAGCAATGGCGTAGCCGAAACAAACGAAGTTTGCCTGATGATTCAATGCTACGTTCGGGCGTGGTTCGATTCCCGCTTGGGTGTGTCCTGAGGTTTCCCCAAACCATAAGAGGAATGTCAGATGATGTGTAGCAAACCTCGACCTGATGTTACCAAATGACATTCATTGTCACCAATTCCTTCCACACGAAATAACATAGTAGTTTATACAGCGTCGTTAAATAAGCATAAAAAATTAAACCTTTCGTATTGGTAATTATGTGCTGGGGAAGTCAAATTGATTAGCTAATAGCAACACTAGTGGAATAATATTGGGCAAGATTATTCTTGCTAGGCAAAATAAATTAAATCCTATATTACTAAAGTTCTAGCTAGCTATAAGACAAGAACCTATATTATATATCATACTAAATATTCCATTGTTTGAAGAGTGAAGTACTTAACATTGTTAGTACTGCAAAAATGACATCTCCAATCTTTCTATGGCTTTTGTAAGTTATATGTAGTATATGCGATTTTGGAAATCCCTATGTCTTGTGAATCATTGTGAAATAGGAAAAACTTACACCATAGGCGATGATGATGTAATTCATTTGGCTTGCTCAGTTATGTGTAAAGCAGTACTTAGTGATTTTGTGGCTATAAAAATCAACATATTCACTCTTTAGGACAATGCAACCAGTAGCGAAGCGTGAAAACATTTTTGGGTAATCTGGGGTTCGGAAATAGTGATCTAGGCCGTGCTTTACGTCGCTAAAAGGTAAAAGAAACGCGGAAACGCTCCTGTTTTTAATTAACTAAATTCTAAATAATTGATCTTGTCCCTTCTTCGAAAATGTCTGGGAAAGCTCAGCTTACACTGCCTACCCTGAAGCCTCACCACTGAATGTAATGCAATGAGGAAGGTAACATGTTTGAAGTTGTACAACAGATTCCCACTTTAATTATTCAGATAATATGCAATGTTTCCTTCCAAATTGATAAAACAGTGAAAAAAAAAAAAGCAAGAACAAAAAAAAAAAAAAAAGAACAAATACACCTATGTCCTGATAGTCTTTGTATAATATGAATTGGAAAATTATTATGAAGAGTTGCTTTAATTTCATGTGGACTTCAACATAACAACACATGCTGCATTATTATCTTAGTATGCATAAAGAGATTGAAATTATTTATGAACATTTTGTCCACTGTGTAGTATTCAGGAAGAATTCGATCAGAATCATTTCATGATGTCCAGTTCTTTCATGTAAACTCATTGTATGTGAGAAATATTGGACAGCATGAGAGTTAATGGTTTTATTGCCAAGAACTCAGCATTAGATAACAACATATCTTAGAATGATATTTTATTGAGAGCTGAATTCTATGAGCAAAATGTGACTGACAACAGATGACATTCGTGTTAGAATTAATGGTGGGCTGGGGAAAGTGGCATCATCAATTAAATGGACACACGCTGCATTCACTCTGAAGCTTTGGCTACAAATAACCCAGACCCGTTAATAATACACCTAATAAAGTACTGGTATTCATGTCTATTAATTTCATTACATCTCGAATCCTGAATTACAAAAGTTTTCTCAAAATTTTATGAAGAAAAGGGTAGGAAATATGAAATTACTTTCACATACAAAGTGCGTCCGCTGTTAAGGATGAAAAGAATTTCCTTCAGCTACGTCATAAAGTATTTTTCCTTACACAGTCTAAATTCCCATACATCTAGTCAGTTAAATAATGCTGTGTGAATGGTAGTCCACTTAGCACATGATTTAACCTACTTGAACATTCTGAACATTTTTTTCGTCATTCATCCATATTAAGCCAGCTGTGTAGACCAATTTACCTACAGAGTTGTTGCCCAGGGTGTGCCATAGGAAGCTGATCCACGCCACACCTGCGATGAGATGAGAAGATGATCGAGATTTGACGGAATGTCACAGGGGAACCGGAGACTGTGGAGAAAACTACTGTGTTACCTGGACCACGGGCTTGCCCAATACAAGTTATAAATCAGTACACCAAGGCTCGAACCCAGGTCCACTCTAGCCACTAGACCACTGTGGAGGCTCTAGCACGAAAATGTTATGATGTAAACATCTTTTTTTTTAAATGAGACGGCAATTATTTCTTATGGACACAGTCTACTATATGGTCACGAAGCTTGAGTTTTGAGGGTGCTAGAAACAATAGACTGTGACGGTACTATTTTGCATTGCCTGTAATCAGGCGATATTAGCGATCCTAGTGGTGAGCAACTATCTAATGTTTGCATATCTACTACGTATTGAGCTTCGTGACTGTATATACTAGACTGTGTTATGGATATGAGCAAGCTGGGTTCAAGGTGGTGACCTCACTATTGTCCAAACAATGGAGACAATTCTGGATCCAAAGCTTATACTATATTAATGGTTATATGACATATAATATATAAGTAGGGCTCGGATTTTTATGACCTAAAAGTTAAAAATGACAGTGAGCATATAAGATTTGTGTGTCAGAATATGTAAGGCAAGTGACTGACTTACACTGCTTTGGAATTCCAGAAGTTTTTGCTAACCAAACAGTACTTCAATTTCTGTGTAAACCGCATGCCACAGATTTTGTTGCCTGCGGGGAGGGTACTGTAACCTTCCTTTTGTTTACATTACGCTGACCAGACGTTCCCGATTTCTGGGGACAGTCCTCGGTTTTGAGTTTGCTATCATCTGGAAGCAAATGTCCCGTTTTTGTCCCCTGAAATTAATTTTGTCTCCAGAAATTTTGATTTTGTTTCAATGACATTTTACACATGAATATTTAAGTACTGTGATGAAACTGCTGTGATTCATGCACATTTCTGAACGGTTCTCAGTATGGGACAGAAGAACCAGCAGCACAGTATGAGATATTCTGCACTCTTTAAGAAAACATATGATATACCATCTTTGTCTTCATTCGCGTTGCGCGGAAGCGTTAGAACTGCTGCAGCGTCCATTTTTAAGTAGTTCAAAAAATGAAAAGTTTTGTGACAAACCACCAGGTGAAAATTCGTGTGATGTTTTTCAAAAAAAAAAAAAAAAAAAAAAAATCTATTCCATTTGGAAATCTTCTCAAAATAGTGTCATTAATCATGTGTCTTTCAGTCAGTAATTCGTCAGTTGAAAGACTTCTCCACAATGAACTCAATCTGGACTGATGAAAAGTCAAGAATGAAAATTGAAACAGCTTTGTTACATGTGAAAACAGATTTTGATTTCTCATCTGAAGAACTTAGTGTGAAGCTGTATAGGAATGAACAGATCCTTAAAAAGATATATTCTTCAGACCAGTACTTGTAAAATGTGCGTGTTAGAATTCAGTGTGTACAATATCACGTGAAAGACTTCGATACATGAGTCAGTACTGAAATTGAATTCTTAGTGGCCATAATTATGTATAAGAGTTATGTGCGTTTATTCATTTAATTCAGAAAGTTAAGATACTCTACAAATTTTGTGTGCAAAGTTCTATAATTGTATCTATTGTTACATGTTATTTCTGCAACATTTCAACGGATAGTGGCTAAATAAGTGTTTGTGGCTTTTTTTAATTGCCGATGTCCCCTGTTGGACCATAAAAAATCTGGTCAGTCTAGTTTACATTAAATGTCAAGGAATTTATGAATAGATTTTTGAGTCAATGTCCATCAGACTATAAGGAAGCAACCAGTTACAATGAGAATTCTAAGAGAGATACAGGAAATATCTGCTGGTCTTGAACTATACTACATTGCAATACTAACTTTAGTGACGTGAAAATATACATCTATGCCGACGACATGGTCATCGGATCACATGACACTAACGAGCTGCAAAAAGCAACTACGGCACTGGAGAAATGGGCTGAGGAAAACGAACTACAGATCAACCTAAAGAAAACCGTGCAGATGACTTTCTGAAAAGGCGGACGAATATCAACTGACAGAATACTGCTGAAGAATGAACCAATACACATGACAAATTCATTTAAATACCTCGGCATGACCCTACAGACAACAATGACGTCTTTCAGAATCTACGTTAAATCCAGAGCGACAGCAGCTACGAAGGCTATATACGATATCAGATCACTGAGTAGACTCTCCCTAAGATCAGCTATGGCACTCTTCAGAACGAAAATAGTCCCCATCCTCACCTATGGGATCCAGTTAATATGGGAAAAACTGAATAAGACCGACCTTCGTACCTTAGAAGCGGTGAAAGCACAATTCCTAAAAGCCGCACTGGGCATGTCTAAATATACATGCTCCAGACTAGTCTACGAGCTCGCAAATGAGACGTTTCTGATAGAAGACCTGCGTCTAAAGTTCTCCCTGCCTGCCACAACTGTTGGACAAAATTATTGGAAGAAAGGGAAGAGAAACGAAACGAGATATGGCTGGAGTTTTACTCAATGGAAGCAATAGTAAACCGATCATGGACGGACACGGATCAAGAACTTTGCCACTTTGTCACCTCCATGGCAGTACATGGCTACCACCACAAGCTCTGCAAATCAAACATTTACCACGACCCCAATCCAGAGTGTATATGTGAATTAACCAGAGAACTAATGTTACTAGAAGACCTACGGCTGCAATTCCTACTGCCATCAACATCAGCATATGAGAGCACCGTCCTCGAACACCAACATAAGAAAGCAGAAATATGGGAGGAGTTCTACGTCACGGATGCCATGGCCAGAGAGGACTGGAAGGGGGCTAACTACATACAGAGACATCTGGTGACCAGATTTGCGACCCATGGTTTCCACTTCAAAATATGCCGCAACACCAGCTTTCACGACCCGAACGAAGAGTGCATGTGTTTACTGTGTGACGAGCTATGTGGAAGATACCATGTGATGGAGTATAAAAACCGATTAGTTTCACTGACCAAGTTCTGCAGCAGCGAAAGTTAAAATAATATATCATCCTGCACATTGTGCGCACTTCCGTTATTATTATATGTGAACTGTGCGACCTAACTTGCGATCGATATCACATCACCCAGTGCAAAAAGCTTGACAAACCAATAATCGAATACAGCAAGAACTAAAGTGGAATCCACTAACACACTCCTGCACAGTTTGTGCGCATTTCATATTTCAATACTAACTTTAGGTCATCAAAATCCGAGCCCTATCTATGACATTTCTGAACACTAAACTGAACACTTATTTTTTATCGTCTGAAACTTTTACAGCAAAACATACATTTGGGTTGTGTTTTCAGCCCTATGTGTAAATGAATGATGCTCAAGACGATATCGACGTCGAAAACTCTTATGACAATAGTTACACTTGAAAGGTCTCTCGTCGCTGTGAGTAATAATATGAGCTCGAAGATATTGTCGGCATTGGAAACTCTTATCACAAATGCTACATGTGTAAGGTTTGTCGCTCTTATGACAAAAAGCATGAGCTTCAAGATATTGTCGACGTCCGAAACTTTTATCACAAATGGTACATCTGAAAGGTTTCTGTCCTGTGTGAGTAAACACGTGATCCCTAAGAATGGCTGAACGTGAAAAACTCTTTGTACACATGTCGCACTTGAAAGGCTTATCATCTCTGTGAGTAAAAACGTGGATCTGAAGATCTTGTTTACGTCGAAAATCCTTATTACAGTCATTACATTTGAAAGGTTTGTCATCTGTATGACTTAATACGTGATCCTGAAGTGTTCTCATATGTCGAAAACTCTTATCACACATGTCGCATTTTAAAGCATTTACCCCCATATGAATAATTATGTGATCCTCCAGTTGGTTTAAGTCTCCAAAACTCTTATCACAGCTATTACACTTTAAAGATTTCGGGATGGAAGTGTCATCTTCCGTCCCACAATGCTTATCTTTAATCCCGACAGCCATTTCAGTATGGTAGGTGACACTTGGAATATCTTTGGGCATCTTCAAGTCGTCACTTTCTTTTACTGTTTGGTCATGTTCAGCGAATCTGAAAATTTATAGGTCTTTAATCAAAACATACAAAATTTGCATTCCACATGGAAAAATACAACCATCATATTTGATACAAGATGCGAATGAAGTTACTCCTTATAAATTGAATTAAAATACACACTTCCGTGACATTCAGAACAAAATAAATAACCATCACTATCATTCCCAAAAATATCACTGTGGAAAGCAATTTGGAGCTTTTCGTAAATAAATTATATCTCACGAATAAAAGATGTCCTCTGAATCAATAAGAAAGGGTATTATGTATTTGTGTTCAACAAGTACAGTAAGTAAATAGGTAACTATAGAAAATCCTAATACACAATGGCAAATAAATATACCACAAACTGAATATAAACAAACAAGTTATTACTATTATCATTAATACACTATCCAAAGATTAGCACTATGTCGTAATACAGCACACTTTTCTCATTTAGTGTTCCTAGATAATATCAATCGAATGTGTACAAAGTTGCGCCCAATTTCTATTGATGCAAGCATACTCCATGCATAAGAATTAGTGAATTATTGTTATTATTATGTGAAGCTGTTGTTAAGCGTGAGTAGAAATACTATATTATGTTTATAGTTTGTTTCAGGTAACCATTGTATTGATATAGATAATTTAATACATACTTACATACATACATACATACATACATACATACATACATACATACATACATACATACATATATATCGCCAGTTTCTTTGCAAAAGTGATCAAGTCCAAAATGCAAAATTGTTAGGTAAAGGCATTTAAAGGTATAATGATCCATCCAAAAATCACTGTACTTCTTTAGATGTTAGTAATTAGTTATTTTGAAGGTAAATGTGCTATATTATTAATTTTTAATATAAAATTATGTCTTGCATTTTCATAATGTTTGGAAGCCTTCAATGTGACTTCGTAACTTTTACGAAGAAACCGACGATATATATATATATATATATATATATATATATATAAGACACATAAGTAAATAAAGAAGTAAATAAATAAAAAATAAATAATAAAATAAGTAAATAAATAAATAGGCCTAATACTTCTTGTATTCAAAATCGGGCATTACTTTTCACACACTCGGTATATTCAAAAATTTCAAATGATATAGTTTAATGCACCAAAATATATCGTATTTATTGGTATCTATTAGCTCATATAGACAAATTCTTTCCATTCGTTGTAACTTTAAAATTAAAAAACATACGTAAGAATGGTCATTGTGATCTACTTTGTAACAGTGTCTCATCGTGTTTGCAGTGCAATCAACTTTGACAGATATTAACACGGATATGAATGCGAATTATTTACAAGAATGTTAAGCATTCACGTAGATTTTGTGCATAAGTAACTTTTATTTTTCTAGTTATTAGTAACATAATTGGATAATCTTTATCAATTCGATATCTTAGATAAAAAACAGACCAATGAAAAAATTCTCTGAAAATATCAGGCCATCAAATAATGAATGTGATCAAATGGGCATAAATCATACAACTCAAAATTCAATGTAGCTTTATCCCGCGAATAACTCGAGCATATTCATGATCTTCTCTGACACAAAATTTCTAACTGTTAGTATAGAACCATGTTTCTAACAGAAACTGTGAAGAAGTCTTTGACGAATTAATTTATCATAACAGAGCAAAAAATTCTTCTAACATTTTTGTACGAATTTTCCTCTTCAGGCACTGTTTAATTTAACACCTTTCTGAAGACCATTGATCCAACGAAACTAAACATTATTTGTATTTTTGCTTTACAACATACTTGAAGGAGGGAAAATCAATGGATATAGGTGAAAGATTATACACCATTATACTTACGAATCAGATGGGTTTTCATGATCATCCTCCGTCATGTCTGACATCTCCTGTTTTACATCGTCTGCATTCCACCATGATTGTCCCTAAAGAAAAAAAGTGTTATTGCTATTATGTAATTTTAAGGGAGAAACTCTTAGAGAAAAAGTTTACATATTTCACATAGAAGAAAAGAGACTGAACTTAAACAAGTAATAAATAAATGCACATGTTCTGTATTGCAAATAAATATTATAATATTAGTGGCAAATACAGATAGGAATGGACCTTGTCATTAGTCCCATATTAATACAACAGTTTTAATCAATATAATAACACTGCATCAAATGTGCAAGTTTATAATGAGAATGGAATTGGTGATAGCGAGACAGCAGTTGCGAAAATGTGTCAAAAGATTAGATATGAATTTACTTTACATTTCCTGTTCTACAAAGCCTCTTGAAAAAAAGTTGCAACCTAGCAAAGAGCTCTGTGGAGAATAGTTATTTTCGTCCCTTTTTCTGTATAATTGGATTTGGTTCACTGACTATGACACTAAAAATTTAAGTCTTAAAAACCATATTATGAGATCAGTTACGACTGTAACAAAATCAACAAAACTCACCTCGGCTTCTAACTTCATAAGATTAAGGTCGGGATCAGGTTTGATGTCTGAAGTAAGATCATAACCCACATGAGAAGTTTCGATCTTGATTTCGTTCACATTCCCTTCCAAGAAATCCTTTTCCTATAATAAAATATTATAAACGATAAAAATTTACTTTCGTCAATCTTCAAATAAGAAACAAATAAAAAATCCCTTCATCAAGGGATTACAGAAGCGAAAACAACATTCTAGGCTGTAATCACTTACCAATGACAGTAGTTTAGAATCTTCTTCTTTTATCTCTCCATCCTTTATTAAGAATGAGTCACTATGAGGTTCTGTTTTAATACTGTCCATGAGAACTGTGTCTCTTTCCTCCGATGCTTGACTGATTGCAGAGTGTGTCTTAACACTATTCATAACTATGTTTCCACAAGTAGAAGAAAATGGTTCGATTTTGGCTTCTGTTTTCATCATATTCACGAGAAATTAGTTTTCATTCTTCGACGGCAAACAGTGTATTTTCAGACTGTCTTAATCATGACAATCAGTACTAAAAATATTAATAAAATTAGTTAATTTATATGCATGCAAAATCTTTTTTATATTAGTGTAGTTCTTCTGGAGGAGAATCTTCCTTCTCCTCTACTAATTATCAATATAACATGCGTCAAATTACTTAGTTCCATTAGGATGAAAAAAGAAACGGATAAACTCCAGAACAGGGATTGCACCCTTTCCCTCTTACTTCAAAATTCCAACCTTGTGCACACAAAATAAATTATTGGCACTGAAAAGTGCCTTTTCGTAAATGTAATGATGCACATTCGACAAACGCAGACAAATCTGCTCTTTTTAGTATTTTAAGACATAATTTGGTAGGTGCAATCCATGTTCTAAAATTTTCCCAAAAAATCAATATTTCGAAATTACATAGGGTTATTTTTATATTACATTCCTTCGTGCAATCTTAATGATTGTAGGTAATGGCAATTAGGTGACTAGGCCTAGTATAATCGAATTTCAAGTTCCTAATTATTGCAATAGGATTAATAGATCATTAAGGTGTTCACGGACAAATTATTATAAATAATACCACATAGCCTATAGAAACTGTTACTATTATAATAACTATTTTAGTAACTGTGATATTTTAAATTCTAGAAGTAGGCCTACCTAGGCTCCTGGCATTTATGTCTGCTACTGTACTAAAAGTTTTAATTAGGATGCAATTTAATCTCGATAGTACCAGTTTATAGATTTAATTGCTACCTTGTAGGGATGTGTAAGTAGTTCAGTCTTATTGTTCGGTAAACTAAGAAACAAAGTGAATATTAAATTAAACAAAGAAAATCAACGAAATACAACTTAGCTTCAAATTTTTTTGTATCAAATATATGTAGTAGCACGATCAATTTGCAGTGAGTTTCGCAATCGCAGAATTACCAACACAGACGTTGAAATAAGCAACAAAGGGAGTTTTATTCCTAACATGAAAATGCCAATCAGAATGTCCCCCTTAAAATACACACAGAGATTTCAACAGCAAATAGATTAATAATGATACGGTACACACTTATGCCTTTCAAGGGAACCGGAGTTACATTGCCGCCCTCATAAGCCCGCCATTGGTCCCTATCCTGTGCAAGATAAATCCAGTCTCTACCACCTCCCTCAAATCCATTTTAATATTATCCTCCCATCTACGTCTCGACATCCCCAAAGGTCTTTTTCCCTCCGGCCACCCAACTAACACTCTTATATACATTTCTAGATTCGCCCATACGTGCTACATGCCCTGCCCATCTCAAACGTCTGGATTTAATGTTCCTAATTATGTCAGGTGAAGGATACAATGCGTGCAGTTCTGCGTTGTGTAACTTCTCCATTCTCCTCTAACTTCATCCCTCTTAGCCCCAAATAATAATAATAATAATAATAATAATAATAATAATAATAATAATAATAATAATAATATGCTTTTTTTGTCAGAGTTGCATCACCTTTTTGTTGTATTCTTCATTATGAAACCGAGAAATGTGTCAATGATTATGTTTTTAACATAATTTTAGAACTCAATCTAGAACTTTAATATCTTCAATGTCATTATCTTACACAATTTAGAAAGAATTTGTTAAGATTCTCATTCTACTAAGATAATTTAAACAAAATACAGTTCACATTGCAAAGAATATAAATTTGAGGGTTCTTGTATGAAGGCATCCTACACCTTTATTTGCATATTCTTTGAGGTAAATTGTAAACATTTAACACGGCAGGAAAATACTTAAATTTCAGTCAGTATGTAACAAATACAGACACTGTGGTTATTTTATTTCCTTACTATTAAGAATCCCATCTGCAGCGTGTTATAAGATTTCCTTATGTGCCTCCTGCTGTCTTTCATCACTGGACTTCAGACTCATTTCTCTGGCATTATACTTTCATTTCAATCAAATGCTAGATAACCATAGCAGTTGATAAAGCATCGTAAAATTAACTAGACTAGACGGCATTTCGGAAGACGGTTAACTTCTATATGCGCCATAGCATTTCTGGTATGTGACATCACAAGCTTGTACAGTAGAACCAATCAGAATCAGTCTGTAACAAGTACTTCCAGAGTTCGTTTGTTCACGTGCGAGTGTTTCAATACATTGAATAAGTGAAACTAACATTTACTGTGTGTATGTAAAGTAAACATATGGAAGAAGAGACTGTAAAAAGACAAGTATTGCACAGGCAGTCGCGGAAAATAGTGTTTAAGGTGTATAATTATTTTAAAAACGATAACGAGCAGAACTCTGCTGGCCATCTTGATGCTGGCTGCAACGTTGCCAACATGCAAGAAAGGACTGCAGAAGCATGTGGTGTGGGACTGAGAACCGTGCAAAGAATATTGTTAGTGAAGGAAAGAGGGTTTGTTTGGTGTCATGCTTACAGTAATCAACAGCTAAGGTCATTGTCTTTTGATAATTTAAATTCTCTCCTGCGCTATTTGCATCGCAAGTGTGCGTGAAGTACGATGTGGCAATGTTGTACGCTGCCTTGCTCTCTCTATCTGTCTCTCTCGATGCAAACACTAGCAGACAACCGCCTTCCGAATTGCCGTCGACTCTAGTCAGTGATGTATGCAATGGAGGAGAAGAGGAACTGGCAAACCTAACCCATTATTTTCTGGCTTAGTTTCCTCATGAGTGATGCCTTATTAATGTCACTTATGAGGTTCAAACCTGTCTTCAGACAATTGACTAAACGATAATAATAATAATAATAATAATAATAATAATAATAATAATAATAATAATAATAATAATAATAATAAATCTGTCCACACTAGCTGTAAGTAATCTCAAAACTTGCTTGGACTATTGAATTGACAAACTGAAGTACGTATGTGGAAAGAGTAGTTGAATTCCTATCCTCAGAGAGTTGTGAGATAAGCACATCGATTTATAAGCATTGCAGCAGTTGAATGAGAACTGTCTATACAAGGTGGAGGAATACATAAGCTTTTGATAATTTATAATTCAATTTTTTTTTTATTTTAGTAGGTTATTTTATGATGCTTTATCAACATCTTAGATTATTTAGCATCTGAATGAGATCAAGGGAATAATGCCAGTGAAATGAGTCCAGGATCCAACACCGAAAGTTACCCAGCATTTGCTCATATTGGGTTTAGGAAAAACCTAGGAAAAAACTCAACCAGGTAACTTGCCCCGACCGGGAATCGAACCCGGGCCACCTGGATTCGTGGCTAGACACGCTAACCGTTACTCCACAGATATTGGCTTCTAATTTAAGCTTTAATTTAGCAAACATCATACTTTCTTACGTTATCGATCTGCTGTGAAGCCATAACAATGAATGAAGATTCTCATGTAAATTGAGTAACTGATGAATTCATATACCAGTACCACAATATTAAGAATTTTGGCAAAGATATCACTACAAGAGTGAAATATAAGTTATTTCTCCTGTGTCCTCCAATAAGTATTTTTCAGCATAATTTAATACAAAATCTTTCTCACAAACCTTATATTTTATGAATTCTGCCTAGAATTAATTACAGTGTACCATCAAAGATGATACGGATATAAAAAGATAATAACGCACTATTAACATATTTTATGCTCGACCATGCCGAAATGTAGTAATTATACACCTGGTAGCAGACCTTTAATGCATGTCATTAAAGTACACCTACTCATTAAAGGTCAGGTCTTTCAGCCAATGACAGGTCAGCTTTCTACCGTTATAAAACCGCAATTATCGATTATTCTCGGATATGCAATCGAAAGAGAATTAGCGAAAAGTCACGGAGGCTGGAAATCCAATACTGTCGCAGAAGGTTATATTCTGTTACTATAATAATTAGCGTTAATTGTAAATAATATTCAAATAAATTCAATTTGTCATCTCGTTTTTCAATGTCTAATTTTATTTCAATGTTATCTCTGTAGGTTCTTATGGCCTAGCAAGGTCAATGTGGACATCTGTTCCTCGGAAAAAATCTATACTTTCGCGTCTGCGCACATCTCACAACATACGGAATATTGCTCCAGGTCAGATACAATAAAATTAATAATATCAAGTTAGAAATATGGTCGAGCATAAAAAGTCGTATGAAACTCGCCTATAATAGTAATTAAGAAGCTGGTATGAAAATTATGAAACTCGCTTGTGCTCGTTTCATAAATATCCGTATTCACTTCTTAATTACCTTCATTATAGCCTCGTTGCATAATGTACTATATCCACTTTAATTACCGGTATGTAATGTGGACTTTACATCACTCATAAAAATGTTGCAAACACATTAATTACGCAACTAATTAGATAATTATACTTCTATTACGCAACTACATAGTTAGGTAAAGATATTGCTATTACCTAATTGATTGTGTAATGTGAACCACATTAAACAAAATAAAATGAAATTGATTTTATTTATTATAAACATTAACAACTGTAAGTTTCACACTTTTCACATTTTTTCTTTCGAACTCTAATCTTCAAATTTTTTATATTCCACTTCATATCTTATGCTGTATTTCGATGGTACAAAACGAGGGACAGGCATAATGTGCTCGCACACTGCTTACAGTGTAAGCGGGCACATTGCGCCCATTCCTGTACTAAATATTCAATTGCAGAATTTGCAGCATTTTTCTTTGCAGGAAGAAAGTAATAGTAATATAATCGCCCCTCCACAAAAAACATGTTCAAATTAATAAAAATAATACAATTATTTTTATGAAAAATTAATTTTTTATCAAAGTGGATAAAACGTTCCCTGATATACTTATCGTAACTTCATATTACAATACTCGACTGGTTATCAAACTTGTATTGTAATATCAAACTTTACGATACTCATATCATAAATAACTATTGTAAGACTATTATAAATTCTTATAACACGCAACAGATACCAGTACAGATTTATTGCAAATTTGTGACAACCACTACATCACTTTTAATCTTTGATTCATAACTTAAAAAATTACTACCTATAATGAAATACAGTGTGTTAGAAAACTCCCTCTGCAGTGTACAAAACAATGTTGTTTATCACTGGTGTCTGGAATGTTGGTAACCCTCAATGAAGGTCATTCGGCCTTAGCCTAAGCCTCAATGAAGGTCAGTTGACCTCAGACTGTGAGTGCCTAGATAGGTGCCAATTGCCAGTGCTACCCATCCACTTTTCCTACTTAGCAGATTGCTCAGTGTTCTACTTACTGTGGAGGAAGTAATCAAACACACTATACTTACACAAATCATTGTATTCTTAAAACAGATTCAGCTCTATAAACACTAAACTGAACAGACATTTAATATAGACATTTTAAACTTTCGTAACAAAATGTTCACTTGCACCCTCGTGAGCAGCTACATGACGATCAAGATATTGTCTACTTCGAAAACTCTTACCACAATGGTTACATTTGAAAGGTTTCACGCCGCTGTGAGTAGAAGTATGAGTTTGAAGATATTTTCGAAGTTGAAAACCCTTATCACAAATGCTACATTTGAAAGGTTTTTGGTCAGCATGAGTAGAAATGTGAACTTTCAGACTATCTCGACGTTGGAAACTTTTATCACAAATGATACATTTGAAAGGTTTCTGGCCAGTGTGAGTAGAAACGTGGACATTGAGAGTATCTCGACGTTGGAAACTTTTATCACAAATTGTACATTTGAAAGTTTTTCCGCCCGTGTGAGTAGACATGTGATATTTCAAGTGATCTCGACGTCGGTAACTATTACCACACACGCTACATCTAAAAGGTTTTTCGCCTGTGTGAGTTAAAGCGTGAGTCTTAAGAGACAGTACACGTGTAAAACTCTTCGTACACAGGTTGCACTTGAACGGTTTTTCATCTATGTGTGTAAAAACATGCATTCGAAGATCATGTCTTCGTTGAAAACCCTTATCACAATCATTACATTTCAAAGGTTTGTCATCTGTATGACGTAATACGTGATCTTGAAGTGTTCTAATATGTAGAAAACTCTTATCACACATGTCGCATTTTAAAGCATCCTCACCCATATGAATTACTGCGTGATACTCGAGTTGACGCCAATCTCCAAACATCTTCTCACACCCATTACACTTTAAAGAGTTTTGGACCAAACTGTTATCTCTGGCCCGACAATGTTTATATGTGTTCCTGTAATCCACTTCAGCATGGTAGACAATACTTGAGGAATCTTTGGCTGTCTTGCAGCAGTCACTTTTTTCGATTGTCTGGTCGTTGTGGCAATGAAATTGAGTGAATCTGAAAAATTGTCATATCTTTGGTCAAAAAACGGAATATTTGCTTCCCACTTAGAAGAATAATCAACAATTACATTCGAAATTATGCTTAAAGATATTACCTAAAGTTGTAACACTGCAGTAGACTACCATAGAATACAAAATGGCAGTATAAAATACGGTAGTTTTCCTAGTAGGATTCGTAGAACACAATGCAACCTTAAGGTACGGTCACACGTCGCTACTTTTGCAGCGATGCAGCACAAAAAACTGCGCAACTCTTGTACTGCGACGTGTGAACAACGATGCAACCCGAAAAGTAGCGGCTGCCGAACCTGCTGCCCGCTACTTTTCCATGCTGCGCGCAGCTTAAAAGTAGCGACGTGTGAACAGGGTTCTCAGGGTTGCAGCCACAGCATTTTTTATATCGGTTTTGTTGAAACTTTTGCTGCGGTTGCAACCAGTGTTGCCACCCAAATGTGTCAATGATACTTTTATTGTTTGGATATATTTTAATGTTAAATGTGATGAAAATAAATTATTTGTAACAGTTATGAAATACACAACACAGTCTGAGCATAATTGCTGACGATATAATTCATTTTTTAAATTTTCCGTAGCGTAGTTCCAAACAGAAGAGTTGCCAACATTGATTACGTGAATATATTGTTGGTTATCATTTAAGTATATAGGCGTTTTTAAAGCTTTATAGTAAAAATAATGTCAATTTCTGAATACTAGCTACGACAGAAAAGCAAATAATAGATAAGGAAGCTTTCGCACGAGTTTCTTAATAATGCGAACATAACCACAAAATGTATATTGAGAAGTCAACACGGAGATGAAAACCTGCAGCATGACTGCGGCTGCAAAAGTAGCGCCTTGTGTGTGAACAGACTCACAACCTCCAGTTGCAACTTTTGCAGCACTCGGGTTGCGCAGCACGAAAAGTAGCGTGCAGCGTGCTACTTTTGGCTTACGTGTGAACACGACACGCAACTTTTGCAGCTGCAGTACAAAAGTTGCGCTGCAAAAGTAGCGATGTGTGACCGTACCTTTAGAAACACCAAGGCCCTGCTAGTGGCATAAATAACAGTCTATGTTATCTATCAATGCCATTAAAAATAACGATGTAATATAATCAATTCTGTAACATAGAGCTTCATAGTCTAGCAGTCAGCTTTTGTGACTACGAATCACGAGATTCCGAGTGCGATTCTCGTCCTGAGCATGGAAATTTGTCCTTAACGAGAGTATTTAATATATTCACTCCTAAAAATCTAGACACTAAGTGAATGTAAACATATAAAGGATTTCTGGAGGCAGAAGCATCTCACTGTTCAAGTGAAAGTTCTCAGAATGCATCCTAGTTATGAAATGTTCAAACTGTATGGTACAAAAAAAAAAAAAAAAAAAAAAGACTATCAACAAAAATTAAGCCAATTGCAAATATTTCGTATCGATTGCCAAAATGCAGTGGCAACTGAACACTTACGTTATTACTTCAAAAATGTAAGTAAATCAACTGGACTATAAAGTCAAAATTATAATGAAGTTAATACAAACGTTAAATCGAATTATATAGCTGTGAATGAAAGTAAATTAAAACCCACTCTAACAATAGAAATTGTATAACTGAACAATTTTGTGAGTACTCAAAGTATAATTTCTAATAATTGAAATCTTCAACGTTGATATTTCGTTTCTAATTATATTAAATTAAAAATTAATTCATATAATTTAAACTATAGTATGTTTTTTCTTTAGAGAGTCTTAATACATGATTACTCAGGTAACTTCTGGAACTATAAGAATTTCAGAAGCATCGTATTCCATAAAAATCTATTTCTAATAATAAGGGAATAGTAATTATTGATAGCAAAATGTCAGTGACTGTTTAAGAGAAGTAACACAAATTCTAACTATATAGGTACCTATCTGATACGTTACACATACGCCCAAATTATCATTCACACCAATTATAACATTCATAACCAGCTTACAGCCCTATTTGTGTATCACACAAAGCCATTTCGTTGGTTGTTATATGATTCTGTAACCCTTACTGAAAGAACAATACTTCGATCCCTGCACATGCATTCAAGTTTCTTTCATGACCAATACTAAAATAAAAATATTCAGCCAATCACTAAAAACAACTCTAAAACGAATTAATAAAAAAACCCCTGCAGTAACCTATTCAATATTAACTTTAACAATCATTACAATTGTTAGATCACATCAAATTTCATTTATCAATCAAACATTTTTGACAGGAAATGAAATATCTACAGTAAAATTCCTCAATAAAATAAACCAGATACAGAAAACATAAATAAAAAACATAAAAGAAATATTAATGACTGAATTATTCATCAAGAATTACTTAATAAACATAAAGGGATTAAAAAAAATATATATTAAAAATTTTAACATTGTAATATAACATACGATTGAAAATAATCAACAGACCTGTAAATATCATTGAATAAATCCTGCTATAATAGCAAAGACTGCTCCTACCAATTCTACGACCATTTCTACAGCACCATACCAAATTTTCTTATTTTACCAAAACTAGAGCACCAGTATTCTATAACACCGAAACTCTAATATCATGTTTTGTAACTTGAATTAAGACACATAATTCAGTGACAGTGTGAACAGAATCTCTTCTTTTGCATCACTTTCGTTTCAACAATATCACTGTGGAAAACAATTTGCGGCTTATTGTAAATATAGTATATATTAAAAATGAGTTGTAAGGAGTAGTGAAGTGTATTCAGTAACCTCTGCTACTTAAATCCCATTCTCACCTTCCCGTGGTGAAACCTGTTTTTAACAAATGAAGCTATGGGGACTGAATCACAGAAGTATAACTGTTCCCTTAAAAATGGATGAAATGCGATTTCAGCATGCTGACCTGCCACAGCATGAATAAGCGTCCCGTAAGTGGTGAAGAATGGATATGGTCAGTGGAGTTGTCTGCAGTAACGATATGATGAGCTCTCCAGAGAACAAGAAATCTATCACCGATTATTATACATACGTTTGGAAATCTGTTATCCCATCGTTTCATTGATCATGTTAGAAATATTACTAAGATCATTTGACTATGCTAAAAAAAATTTTTTCTCCCATCTATATAGGCCTACCTATTTTAACTGTTAGGCAATGTTTAATTTAACACTTCTCTGAGACTGGTAATCCAACGAAACTGAACATGAATTTTTGTTTTACAACACACTTGAAGGAAGAAAATCAATAGATGCAAATGAATGCTTATGCTTTTATGTCATTACACTTACGACTCAGATGAGTTGTCATTCTCCTCCACGTCTGACATTAATTCCTGCTTCACATCGTCTGTATTCCAGGGTTCTCCCTAAACAAATAAAATTTTCATTGCTGTGATGTAATTTTAGACGAGAATTTTGAGTTCATTTTTTTTAAATTCCAGTAAGTCGAGTACAAATTCAAAAAGAATGGTATTCAATCATATGACTTATTTTAATGTAAATTATGCCATTATAAATGTACACTATATTTTTTAATTGTTAAGGTTTTCGCCATTCAGTATGGCATCTTCAGACATTGATAATTAGAGATATCTTGTGCAAAAACATATTGCATTAAAATTGTACTGAAGATTTTTACATGGTATCAAAGTATAGATTGGTTATGTCAATATTAAAAAAAAACATTAAAAAAAGGTGAAACACTTAAGTGTACCAATTACAATCAAAATTTCCAATATGCATATTTAATCGAAATTAAGTTAAGTAACCATATCATATTACGCTAAAATAAATGTACATGAATACTGTTAATCAAATGTGTATATTACTCGTACTGCCATATTAAGAATAATTTAAACGAAATGTAAAATGTTCTCTTAAATTGACTGACCATATTGGAAATTAAATCAATGGCTTTCCCGAAACATGCTATGAAATATTTCATATAAAGCAATTTTATCTAGAAAAGGAAGCAAAAACAAGCAAAATTGTATTAAACTTTTGTTTGAAATATCTCAAAGAATTACCCCTTGAAATTAATGACATTACTTACGGTTCATCATCATAAAAATCACTTACATAGGTATTTCAAAGTTCTGTAAGATGAAACATTATGTAGGCTAGTAGTCTTCAACTTATGCTGGTAAAAGTTTGCCTAAAACTACTCTGTAATTTCATTTTTATCATTAGATTTTTGTACATTTGGTATAAGTATCGGAAATATATTTTGTCCATTTAATTAAAAAAGTAACGTAACTTTATGATTCTATAAAATGATCAGGAGGATATAATATGTTCTTTCTTGTGATTTCGGCATCTTGATTATGATACTGAAGGTTGTAGTCTTACAAATCATATCAACAATACTCACCTTAACTTCACACTTTAGTAGAGGATGTAAATCGGGATCACTTGTGAAGTCTGAAGCAACATCATAGCCCATATCAGGAGGTTCAGTCTTGATATCATTCGTATTCATTTCCAAAAAATTCCTTTCCTATATATAAAATATGATAGATAATTTTATTATAATTTATTTATGTCCATTATTCTTCCAATAAACAAATAAGAAAACATCCCCATCTAGGGATCACAGAAATGTAACACACTACCACTTACCGATGACAGCAATTTGCTGTCTTCATCTGTGTTTCCATTTTTTATTAACAACGGGTCAATATTGGGTTCTCTTTTAATATTATCCATGAGAAATGTGTTCCCATTGTTCGGGGTCAATGGATCTATTGCATAGTGTGTTTTAATCATATTCATAACTAAGTCTTCGTGAGTAGAAGAAATTGATTCAGCTTTGACTTCTGTTTTCATTATATCCATGAGAAGTGAGATTTCATTCTCTAAGACCAAACGGTTTATATTGGGCTGGCTTATTCACGACCTGGAACTAAAAAACAAGAAATTAAATTAGTTAATTTATGTGGAGCCAACATGCTACTCACATTACAAACAATGCAACTAAATAAAGAGGGTTAAATTGATAATCACTATACAAGAAATACAGTCTAAGTTTTCATGTCTTTTATAATAGTTACAATTTAAAACACAAAAATCTGAAATTTCGAAATGCGAAGTTGTTTTGATACAATTTTTACGCCAATTTGGAACATCAGAATGAACAACATCATTATTCTTTCAATACCATACGAGAAATTCTACGTAGCAAAACGTTAAATAAAATGCAAAGTCACTAATTTGATAGCTTACAACTTTCAAGATTTTCCCAAGTCATTTCGTTCAACTAATTCAATCACCATAAAAGAAAATATTCAAGAACGCAATAATGGAACATTTTTTAATTACAGACAGTGCTTTCCATCTGAAGAAAAAGGTTAGGTTAGGCTTTCCAAATGCCTTGCATATACGTATCTGTAACAGGTTAGATTAGTTTAGGCTTAAAGTATGACTAGCATATACGAATCTGTGACAGGTTAGGTTAGTTTAGGCTTTTGGTATACCTTGCATATACTAAGTGAAGTGAAATGCACATTTTGTAGTCTTCTACCTCTTTCTTTCACATGTTAAATAAACACTTTTAGGTTACTTAACCCATCAATTAGTTCCAATTTTCAACTTTTTTCTTATAACGGGAGATTATTATGCTGTGGAACGGAGCACATATGAAATGCAAGGCCGACGCTGATAAGCTACCGGCGAATGCCGCACGAGCCGGGGAGTGGAGTGCCGCAGTACAATAATCTCCCTGTATTACCTTGCCCATGTTTTGAAGTCATTGACGTCCTATATGAATTCTTCACTCCAAAACTAACTTCCCTCTGAAAATGAGACCAATTTTTTTTCTGACAAAAAAAAAAAACTTTGTGTCGCGTGCTATAGAAAACCCCCTGTGCGAAATTACGTAAGATTGTGCATTACTGTCACCAGACACATACTCAAAAATGCCTAAAATACCCTTTTATACACCTCAAAGCACGAATCCGAAAATATACTGTGACAGTGACACTCGGAAGATCCAGAAATACGTTTTAGAATTTTTTGATATATTAGTAAAGTAAGAGAATTGAAATCAGAAGTGTCTTCCTTTACTGCACTTGTTACTATAATTAATATACTACCAGTGGTCTCGTATTTCACGCATAATTAACTATATACGACTTACAATCAACTTTTTAATTGTATGTAGTAACTAGTACGATCATTTTGCAGTGAGTCACGCATAATCGTCAACTGATCATATGCAAGTTGATATTTCGCACTTAATCCTTTCCTCTTGGTTACTGTCTAGTGGGGAAATCAAGTTTGGTGGGAACGTGGGTAGAATAATATAGGGCGAGATTTGTAGCCTGTTTCTTTTTTACTTTATTTAACGATAGTGTATCAACTACTAGGTTATCTCCCATCTATGAAATTGCTGATACACCAGTTAGATAGTATTTGGGGAGATGAGGCCAAGGATTTGCTATTAATCACCTGGCATTCGCCTTACAGTTTGGAAAAGCTAGGAAAAAATCCAACCAAGTAATCAGCCCTCAGAAATCGAACCCGCACCCGAGCACAACTCCGGAACATAAAACAATCCCATTACTGCCGAGCTATGCTGGTGGTTTTCTTCTTGTGAGACGAAATAAATTAAATTCTATATTATAAATCGTGCACTTAGTCATTAGACAAAAACCTATATTATACATACTTAGTAATCAATGGTTTTAAGGGTGAAATAATTAAAATTGTTAGTAATGCAACAACGACTTTCCTCAATTGTTGTTGGGACTCCAAATTTATGTCAGAACGAGACGAATCGTTTTGTTATGGTCCCTCTAGCGCCCACCATTAATCCAATGACTTCTATATCCCTGAGTTTATATGATGTTTTGTAATAAGGGATAGTTGGTTCATAAATTGCCCTTTTCTCTACATTGACCTCTTCAGGTTGATTCTGATGCGTCTCGAATCTGATGGTCGGATCTACAGGGACATCATTTTATTTTTACTTCAATTTTTATTGTACCTGAGTTTTTTAATGTACCTCACTCCCACCCCTTCTACCAATGAAGTTCCAACTGTCCTCCAAGGCCGCATATAGTGAGCAGTACTAAGTTAGTGAGTATAGTAGGTTCCAGAAAAATGTCCGCGTTTTCCAGTGACGAAAGAGCCTTCAATATTGAATCATATTTTCGCACAGGTACTGTCGTCCGTTTGCCTACGTTGTATCCCGATTTCCCCCACCTACTTCTGCTCGCCCCTCTGTAAAGACTAGTAATATTATACAACTATTACGTACATAATATTATACATTTAAAATAACTTACATAAAAGGGCCTCGTTAAGTAATTGTCATGTGATTTCCTCCCTTTCTACGATCCTGCGACATAACAACTTGGACGGACAGTAGATAGCATGTTTGAGCAATTTTATCTGTGCTGGTTGGGCAGAAATGAAGATTGAATTTACAGTACGTAAGATACTCTTTTATAGAGTAGGTACAGAATTATTTCAACATGAGTTACTAGTACGAAGGACGAAATTGGTAATTGGAATTAGATGCAGTATTCTATAGTGCGATAATATGGACAAAAGAACTGAAGCCTGTATCGAAATGAACGGTCACCATTTTAAAAAATTTGTTTAAATATCCATATTATGATTATTTCTCAATTTAACTTCATTCTCTATATTGTACGCCAATACGCTGTAGACAATAATATACAGTGCATAATGAAACGTTCGCATGGATAACTCAGTTCGTGAGTAAAAACACTTATTGTTAATACTGTACTGTATTTTGATTAAAGAAAAACCTAATGAAAATGATCAAACTCAAAATTGCGATATTTCCCAGTTTACCTAAATGGGTGAACTACTTTTCTTACACCCTATACCTAGTAAAGTGATTTATTTGTATTTTACGCCAGTATCATTGAGCTCCAGTTGTGGAAGGGGGTATCAAACTTTATTTCCGGTTCTCAAACGTTAATCCAAAGGTATAGCCAGATTAATATTAAAAATGTTAGTAAAAATAAAATAATGTCCCTGTAGAATATAACCTTTTGTCTCTCCAGGTTTAAATGTTATAATATCAATACGCCAAGCATTTCCAGTACAAAATGACTCTCTAAGAAGAATATTATGTTAGTGTGCTCACATTATATAGTTGACGATTTTCTTAGTTTTCTTCGCTGTTTTACAGCTAATTGTAGACGACTTACTTTTCTGCACTTGTCGGCATTTGTTGAGAGCTTTCATGATGATTGAGTTGTGAAGTATCATTCAATAAAGAATGGATCTTTGGACTACTAGAGATCTTTTCGTTCAATATATTAACAAATGTTTGTGCTACGTTTTTGAACTTGTTTAATGTAGTCCCATGCTACTCCTCAAAACACTTTTCAAATTTGTAAACCACACGAAGCTAGTCAACAGAAGAAAGAATATTTCTCCGTGAAACACACTGTAACCAATAGGATTTCTTACTTTCACAGTTTTTTTTCTTCACTATAGAAGAGTTTGTTTGCAGTATACACACAAATAGATATGTCTTCTTCAATCGGTACGAAAGATTGCGGTCGTCAAATCAGATAATACACTCCGCCAAGTCCTGTCCAACAACAAACCGAAGTCAGACTCCGCAGACACCAGAGACTGCATTTACAACATTCCTTGTGAATGCGGTCGTGTGTACATAGGGGAGACTAACAGATCCCTATCCACAAGAATCAAAGACCATACGTACAACTTTAAACAATGCTTCATAGACAAATCCAGAATAGCCCAACATAGCTTTGAATCTGGTCACAGAATAAAGTGGGAAAACATCTCCATCTTACAAACCGAGCATTCTCTGGTTCAGAAGAAGTACAAGGAAGCCACACATGAGTTTTTCGGGTAACGCTATTAGCAAACTCAGTCTCATTCTTCCAGACATATCACTACCTATAGTCGAATGGGATATAAAGAAAATTCAAGAAAAATGCACGAAGTAACATAACTAGAAAGCAGTAGTAATTTGTTTCCCTGCACCACTAGATGGCAATAGCAGTTTAATTGGTCTCACAGCTCGTAACAAAGCATTAGCCAGATTCATTCATCTATATCCATTGTTGAAGTCACCTTACGTCAGACTTCCCTTGAAAAAAATCCTTTACACTTCTGTTATAAGATCTCAAATGTCCTATGGCTGCGAAATCTGGAGCAGTGCAAAATTCCAAATTATCAGACGTCTTCATGCTATCAGAGAAAAGTATCCCTAACTATCACTGGTGCAGACTATAGAACCACCAATAAACAACTACAAGGCATGCTTGAAATAGAATCATTCTACGACACTATACAGAAATATACAGAAAACTTTCATAAGGACTTGCTGTACCACCCCAATCCTCTGATAAGAGCCCTAGCAACAACAGTATAAAATAACAACTACCGTCAAGATCGGTCACCTCAATTAAAAATATAAATGTTCCTGGTTGTTAACCATCTCTGTTAAAGTAAAGCCTTTTAAGGCTGACACATATGTACACCATACATGTTCCTGTTAATAAAAAAAGAAAAAAAAAACTTATTTATTATTCTCTTCCACCATTAGATGGCAATAGTAAGTTGATTGTTTCCCCGCTCATTTATTTCTTCCTATTTTTTCATCATTTCACTATTTCCACTGTTGATTATTTATTAGTGTCTATCATTCCTTCTTGCTGTTATTGTTCCATATAACTAGTTCAGTTACAATCACGGAATTCTTCCTTTCATTCTATATAGTTCACGTTACAACAGCTTATGACATTGTGTGTTCCATCTTTATATTTCACACCAACCTGGCGGTCGTCGATCAGTCAGACAGGCTAGCGGTTTGTAACGATCCCCACAGTAGGTTTTCACCTAACAACGAAGAGAGAGCCACTCTTCGAAACACTGTGCTACAATTTTGAAAATTAGCAATGGAAAAAGTCCAAACAGCTCAACCATTGTATAAAAATGTAGTTTATAAAATATTTAATATCTAGAAGAATTGTCAATGACTATGTCATCATTAACCGTAAGAACTGCCAAAGACTACAACCATTTTATTTTTTTTATTATCTTGCTTTTATCGCCAATATGCATTTAGTTTATAATACACAAACAATGAACATTTTACGATGAAAGAGTAATGGAACGGAGAAAAATTCTCTCCGGCGCCGGGATGACGCAGAATATCTGCATGGAAATATCATATGTACTTCGGTACATTATATATAATATATATAATATGCGTAAATCACAAGACGGCGCTTATTCCGTCGGAACCAGGCCAATCAGTCACTCGTTACAAGTGCACCTCAGCACATGTGTGGACTTCGATCCTAGGTTCATAGATATCTATGACGTAGTGCAGAGGGCGGCCACTAGAGGGAACCCAAGAGTTGGAACTTAAAACTGATACGATTCTTCCGATGCTGGGGTGGAATCCGGTGTGGCTTAGTGGATAAAGCGTCAGCACGTAGAGCTAAAAACCCGGGTGCAAATCCCGGCGCCGGAGAGAACTTTTCTCCGATCCATTACTCTTTCATCGTATGATGACGCAGAATATCTGCATGGAAATATCATATGTACTTCGGTACATTATATATAATGAACATTTGGTTCGACAGCAAACATAATTTCATCGACACACACTTGTTATGACATTAATTTACATTGAAATTTGACATTAACAGACACGTGCTTTTGTATCGTAGGTCTCCGCTTGACAGTTAATTACAGTGTTGCCGACCCAATGCTCCAGCTTTCTATACAGGTAGCTCTGGCATGACCCATTGCCGGCAGTGTTCCCACTACTTGATCTTTAGTCATTCACTCACATGAAGTCAGTTCTGTAGACCAATTTATCAACAGAGTCGTTGCCCAAGGTGCGCCATAGGAGGCTGCTCTGTGTTACAAAGGCGATGAGATGAGATAATGGTGGCGATCTTTGTTGCGATGCCACAGGGGAACCAGAGCTCCCAGAGAAAACCCCTGCGTTACCTGCACAACAGGCTTGCCCAGCACAAGTTATAAATCGGGGATGGAACCCAGGTCCACAGGATTATAAGTCCAGCGATCTAGCCACTAGCCCACCATGGCAGCTATGTGTTATAATTTAAAAGAAGGCATTTGCATTTTACGTTTCATTATTATATTATTCTACTCATTAAAATTTCAGAATATTTACTACATACTTCCCACTTTCATAGCTTGTTCTGAAATACACGCTGGTTCGAGTCCTGACTGAGAAGCAATTTTCTCATGAAATTTCGGCAGTGTATGGGACCAGTGCCCATCCAGCATCATGATGAATTAGGGACATACAGTAAATAGCAAAATCTAGTTTGGAAAATCCGCTATAAAGGCTGAGGAGATCATCACGCTGGCCACACCATATCTCCATTCTGGTTGGATAATTGTTCATCTTTACTAAAGCATGTGGATGTAAGGCCAGCTATCGGCCTTGTCCCTTCGTGGGCTGCCGCGTCACAGATTAGGTTTTCGTGCAATTGGTTCCACTGTACACCAGTGAATCACTAATCTATCACCTGACATGCGAGGTTAGAACATAGATTCTAAAGTTTAGTGAGCACTATCTGCTCTAGGGAGGAGAATTAAATCAGTTTTCGATCATTTCTAATTCAAGCTTTAATTTGCAACCTTACATTTAATATACACAGTTAATTTTATATGTTGTCCATCTCCTATAGAGATAATATAACACTGTGTGCAGTTTGAAAGGATGTTCTCTTGTAAGTAATTTCGAGTGAATTATGAATTCATATACCATAGGAATTTGTACAAAAATATTACTACAAGAGTGAAACATACGGATTATTTTTACTAATAAATGTGCTTCAACATATCATGTAAAATCATTCTCACAAATTTTACGTTTCAAGAACTGTGTTAGTACAAGTGTGTGACAGAACCTCTTTACCCCTCTTAACTTTACACTCACATCTTGAAAAGTTACTACATGATAGCCAAATTCTTATACAAATCATTATATTTAAAAGAGATCTCCGTCTTTGTGAATACTAAATTCAACAGAAATTTCTCACTCACGTTTGAAACTTTCACAACGAAATATACATTTGAGCAGTTTTTTCACCCGTGTGACTAAATAAATGATTCTCAAGATACTGTCGACGCCGAAAACTCTTATCACAATAGTTACATTTGAAAGGTTTTTCGCCTGTATGAGTATAAATGTGAGGCTGAAGATTATGTCGACTTTGGAAACTCTTATTACAATAACTACATTTAAAAGGTTTATCACCTGTGTGAGTAGCAATGTGAACTTTAAGACACTGTCTACGTTCGAAACTCTTATCACAAATAGTACATTTGTAAGGATTCTCGCCAGTATGAGTAAAAGAATGATCTTTAAGATCTTGTCGTCGTTGGAAACCTTTATCACAAATGCTGCACTTGTAAGGTTTATCGATCTTGTGAGTAAAAGAATGCGCATTAAGATATTGTCGACGGCGGAAACTTTTATCACAAACAGTACATCTGAACGGTTTCTCGCCTGTGTGGGTTAACGCGTGATCCTGAAGGGCAGGTAGACGTAAAAAGCTCTTGGTACACATGTTGCACTTAAAAGGTTTTTCACCTGTGTGAGTGAAAACGTGGTCTTGAAGATCTTGTCGACGTCGAAAACCCTTGTCACAATCACTACATTTAAAAGGTTTATCATCTGTGTGAGATAAAATGTGATCGTGAAGTGTTCTCATACGTCGAAAACTTTTATCACATATGTTGCATTTTAAAGGGTTCTCACTTGTATGAGTTATTACGTGATCCTGGAGATGGTGCCAGTCTCCAAAACTCTCACCACACCCATTACACTTGAAAGACTGCGAGATTGAAGCATTATCTTGGGTCCGACAATCCTTCTCTGTGTCCCCATCATCAACTTCAGTACAGTGGGCAATATTTAAAAAATCTTCGGACGTCTTTAACTTGTCACTTTTTTCGACTGTCTGGTTATCATGGCAATGAAGTTGCATGAATCTGGAAATCAACGGATCTCAAGTGAAAATACAGAAAGATTCTATCCTATTTCGATATGAGGCATAAGCAATGTTGTTCCTTCTAACTACAATTAAAGCACATACTCCAGTCACATTCTGATCAAAATGTGTTCGAATCTCTTTCATTCAAATAAAATCACACTGGAAGGCAGTGAGAGGCTTCTTATTGTTTAGTCTTTAATTGTGAAGTAAGGATGAAATGGAATTTTATCAATATTTCTATTTAAACCTGTAGGATTATTTGATCCCGTTTGATGTAGGAATAATAAATGTACTATTACAGTTGCTATGACAATAAATGGAAGAAGAAAATGAAATGTGAAGAATCGATGTAGTGTTGCATTATCTATGGCAAATCCACCTGTCCCAAGACTGGTTGGAAACTCGTAAGTGACAGCACTAAGGCATCACTCATGAGTAACTAAGCCAGGAGATAATGAAGTAGGATGGCCAATTCCTTTCCTCCTCCACTGTATACATCGCTGAATAGTAACAAATTTCACTAATCAAACTTAATTTAAGCTTCTTGTAAATTACCTATATATTCCGAATAAAAGATGTTCTTTGAATGATTCGAAAATAATATTTTCTGGGTTTACTATTATTACACTGACTACGTCACATATTATAAAAAATCTTTATATACTTATTTATGGCTTTTAAAGAACCCGGAGGTTCACTGCCGCCCTCACATAAGCCTGCCATCGCTCCCTATCCTGAGTAAGATTAATCCAGTCTCCACCATCATACCACACCTCCCTGAAATCCATTTTTATATTATCCCCCCATCTAATCTCGGCCTCTCCAAAGGTCTTTTTCCCTCTAGTCACCCAACTAACACTCTATACGCATTTCTGGATTCGTCCATACATGTTACATGCCCTGCCCATCTCAAACGTCTGGATTTAATGTTCCTAATTATGTCAGGTGAAGAATAAAACGCATGCAGTTCTGCATTTCTCCATTCTCCTGCAACTTCATTTCTCTTAGCCCCAAATATTTTCCTAAGCACTTTATTCTCAAACACCATTAACCTCTGTTCAGTCCCATTCCTTGGCTTATTTTGAGTTTTCATTAGAAGCTATTTTTTACGGTGATGGGTTGTTAGCCCTTCGTCTAACCCCCAAGCTGGAGGACCACCCCTTATCAGCTGTCTGCGACTGCTTATTCAATATATTTGCAGCTACTCTCTATATCTGGAGGCCGTCTCCTCTCTCCGCAACCAGAATATATTTATCACATATTGAAAATAAAGAAGCTGTATATTGCTCCTTTAGACATAAAAGGAACTTGTGACAGCACCATAACTTCTATTTTTGTACTCTCATCCGCACCCGAGATCCCTCAGCAAATATGTCACTCGCCTTTCTGGCACCAAACAGGAAGTGAACACAGCATTGTCACATGGATCCTCCCCTCAGTTGTCGTTATATTGTGGGGATGTCGTGTATTATTTGTGGTAATTTTATATTGTGCCAGTTCAGTTTTAGATTAACTTTAATAAATTGGTGTAAGTTTAGTTTCATTCTATTTAGTTTTAATTTGTAGGCATACTTATACCTACCACAACAATATCGCAATGTGGATAAAATCCTCAGAGAAGCAGAGTGAATACCGAAGAAAAATAGACTGAAATAACAGATATGGGAAGGGATGCTCCGATTTGTGGACAAGAGTGTGAAATGATGTGTTCAGTATGAGAATACCTCGACGGGAAAAGACAAAATAAAGGTCGTTTTGAAGTTATGAACAAGGTTACAGTTTCCTGCTTTCTTGATAACCGATGACCTGCTTAAAGATTTGGAAACAGTATGTCTGAGATATTACAAAACCTGTAAAAAGACATGCACGGATGGACTAAAATGTGCTGAATTATATTCCAATGGATACCATCCCATTGCGGAATCCTGGGAAACGAGAATGCAGATGCTTTAGCAAAGAAGGGCAGCACTGCTACTTACAGACCTGTTACTAAATCTACGTATTCCTCTGTGAAAAGACTGATTAAATCTACATACTTAGACTTCAACAAACAAAATTTGATAACACAATCTCAAGGGAAAAAATGGAACTCTCTGCATCATAATCCACAGTTGATTCCCGATTTACCACGAAAATCGTCTGTAGCTGCATTTAGATTAGCAACAGGCCATGATTGTTTCGCAAAACACCTGCATAGAGTTGGAATATATCAGTCCCCTAACTGCCCATTGTGCAACTCAAACCAAGAAATGGATTCGGAACACCTCAAAATCTGTGCGTCAGTGGCTGACCATGATAATATCTTTGAAAAATATTGGAGTGCAAGAGGTCAAATAACTTTATTGTCAAATGCCTGGCATTAGAAAACAACAACAACATATTTAGGAGTGGATTTTACAAGTAGTGCCTCTGCATTATTTTCTAAATTTAATATTTTTTTACGTGGTACAGTAGCACCCATGGGAAAGGGAATATTTAGGTTCTGCCTGCAATAGAATGTAGGAAAATGAAATCGGAAATTTTAGATAGACTGATTTTTACAATTTAACAATGCCTTTCTATGAGGAGATACCAGATAAAGAGGCAGAAAAAAAAAATAGTCAACTGCCACCTAACAGAGCCGATCACAACAAAATTAAAGGTAGTAACCCTTAGTTGAACAAGCTATTAGAAAGTAATGTCCTGCAATGTCCGAACATGAGAGAGGCAACCACATTACGAAATATGTCTTATTTCATATGAAAAACCAATCGCAAAATCTGTGCTAAAATCCTTATGTACACTAGTGTCCAAAAGTTAAGCATAATTCAATATTTTGTTCCCAACCTATCAGAATGGCACCAAACTTGTACAAATGATTCACACAGGATCTGGTATGTAACAGAGTAACACATATCAGCAAATTTTGTCTTATTGTGGCCTAGGGACACATTTTACACAATTACGGTACAAAATCTGACTATCACTTCCACAATAATGATGGTGCTGAGCGGTTAATATGGGTTGTGGTTACCCCTCATGGCTACACAGGTGTCGCAGCATCGTGGCATGCCCTCTATCAGGTGGTTCAAGAGCTCTGCAGGCAGCTGTTCCCATTCCTGACGAAGAGCATTACGGAAAGCTGGAAGTGTCCTCGGTGGAGGCTGGCGGGTTGCAACTCGTCTTCCTAATGCATACCAGGCATGCTCTATAGGGTTCAGATCTGGGGACATCGCTGGCCAGTCCATGCGCTGGATATCTTCCCCCTCAAGATACTCATCCACCAGGTTGGCTCTATGCGGACGTGCATTGTCGTCCATAAAGATGAAGTGTGGACCAACTGCACCTCAGAAAAGTCGCACATGTCGTTCCAATACCTCGTCTCTGTAGACATTCACAGTACCAGGTGCGAAGATGTGCAGATCTGTATGTGAGAGACTTCGGTCTGTGTCTGACCTGCTTCCAGACGTCCGATTATTCTACCCTTCAAAACAGGGTCCAGTTGGCGTCTCTGTGGCATGTTGCTGCTGTCCTGTACACACTGTGATAAGAAACTACCCTCTGTTCACAATGAGAGAACAAGAATGAATGAGTCGCACTGGGTCTGTTTGCTTACCTTCTAAACACGTGTTTATTCGGAGGAGAGGTGGAGGTTGGAGTACCCCCTCCCTATGCACAAGTACGACGCAGCACACACTGTCAATCAATCAATCAATACTCCCACCATTCCTAGGTGGAACATAGGGCTCTCAGAAAGCTTCTCCATCTGACTCTATTCCTGGCCAATGCCTTAATCTCACTCCATGTCTTCCCCATCGTTTTTGCTTCTGTGAGAACAGTTCGTTTCCATGTTATCTTGGGTCTGCCAATTCCTCTGCTGCCCTGCGGATTCCAATGCAATGCCTTCCTGGCGGGGTCACCTGGAGGTCGGCGAAGTGTATGTCCCAGCCATCCCCACTTCCTATGCCGAATTTCAAGTTCAACTGGTTTTTGTTTAGTTTTTAACCATAGGTTTTCGTTGGATATCTGGACCGGCCAGAATATTTTTAATATGTTTCTCAAACATCTATTAATAAAAACTTGTAGTTGATTGATAATAGTTTTAGTTATTTTCCAGGTTTCACAGCCATATAAAAGCACGGATTTTACATTTGTGTTAAAAATTCTCAGTTTAGTATTTATTGTATAGGCAGCACTCTTCCATATAGGCTTTAGCAGCCCAAAGGCATATCTTGCCTTCTTTATTCTTCAGTATACACTGGGATAAAGTTTTATAGCGAATGCTAACAATTTTCCCTTTCATTTCTCTGTTTTACGAATTATGCTTAACTTTAGGACACTAGTGTAGTTAAAACATGAAGGGCTGGAAATGGAGAATAGCGAATATTTTTATAACAAGGTAGAACAAACACGACAGACCTCTTTCTGCTCTTTCTGCAGAGCGAACATCAGCAAATATCGAACTTCACCGTACTCGACAAACTTGAACAGAACATAGCGCCTGTCATGCACGACACTATTAGAAACAGCCAGTACGAGAGAAATAGATAGATATTCTTTAGTCGTGAATCATCTGTGTTGACTCCTCTGTAGAGGATGCAGTGAATGAAAGGATTAATTCAACATTTTCTGAATACTGTTCAACCAATGAAATTAGGCATTCTTTGCAATTATGTTTTACAACATATTTAAAATAAGAGAAGCAATGGGTATAGATGGAAGTTTATACATCATTATACTCACGTCTCAGATGAGTCATCATCCTCTGCCTCGTCTGACTTTATCTCCTGTTTCACATCATCTGCATTCCACGATTCTTCCTGAGAAAGAAAATGTTCGCTCTTGTGAAGTAATTTTAAAGGACATATTGAGTAGAGAAAAAAAAATTCACATATTATAATACAAGAAAAGGAACTCAAGATAAGAAAATGAGAGAACACTTGCAACTTATCCGCAAGGGTACTTGATGAAATAAATCAATAATTAATTTCATAATTAATTGTAAATGTCACTAAAACCTGTCTTTCTTTCAATGTCGCGTAACTCCTAAACGAGGCATCAGAGAACGTGGGTTGTTTTACGAAAAATGATCCTCATTGCGAGATCTATCGATTCCCAGACCTTGTTGCAGAAGTCTTGAATCTTCCTGTATGTTAGAACTTCTCATTTCCAGTTGTACAATAGTAAGAACTGACAACTACAAGAACCATAGCAAGAACAACACAACTCACCTCAGCTTTAATCTTAACGATATCGTTTTCTTCATGTTTGATATCTGATGTGAGATTATAGCCGAAGCAGGAAGGTTCGGTCTTGATTTCATTTATATTCACTTCGAAGAAATTCATTCCCTGTATGCAATAATATAATAATTACAATTTATTTTTGTCAAGGATTATCCTCTAGATGAGCAAATAAGAAAAAATATTATAGATATATTAATTTGCCCTACAGAATTTATTGTATTAAGTATTAAAATAAGAAAAAGTCATTACAGAAAAGCAACACACATTCTAAGCTAAAATCACTTACCGATGACAATGGTTTCCAATGTTCTCCATTTGTATTTTCATTCTTGATAGACAATGGGTCACTAATAGGTTCTGCCTTCATATTATCTATGACAACTGTGTCCCCATTCTTCCAAGCCAATGGATCAACTGTAGAGTGTGTTTTAATCATTTTCATAATAAATATGACTCCGTAAGTAGAAGAAAATGGCTAAATTATGGCTTCTGTTTCAATCATATCAACGAAAAATGAGATTTCAAAATTTTGCACCAAACAGTGTATTCTGGGCTGCTTTAATCATGACCACAAGAGCTAAAAAAGAAATGTGAAATTAATTCATTTGGGAAAACTTCAGTATATGGTTATCTCACAGACAACAATTTTCTTACAATATTAAAAAGAGCAGATTTCTGTGTGATTGTCGAATGCGCATCATCATGCTTATGAAAATACATTTCAGTGTCAATTTATTTTGTGTGCAGAAGGTTGGAATTTTGTGGGACGAGATGAAAGAAAGTAACAGTTCTGAAGTTTATTTGTTAATATAGCCTATATGCGTGCAGTCTTACCCACATTACAAGCAATATATGTAACAAGACTAATTAATAATGGATAAGAAGCAAAACTGAATTAAATAGCCACGTCTTTTATAATAGCTACAATATGAAAAACTGTGAATGTAGTGCCAGCTCAGAGTGTTGCTGCATCTTGTAGTTGCCGATTGAACAGATTTTTGAACATAAGAGAAGATTAGTGGGTACAGTGTTATGAATGTTACTGGTAAAACATCAGAAGAAATAATTACGATCTATGCCAGTGGTAAAAGAAACATTTCTGGTCGTAACACTGATTGAAGACAAACATCCTGATTTCAAGTCCTGCTGGACATCACTTTACAAGAGGAAATGGTACAAATTTCACACGGGGCATACCCAGGGACAAAATTATAACCTTCACCACATCTCAATTTCACCAGTTTGAGTTTTGTTCTGATTACAATGGCATCATGGTGGCATTTCAATATATCAAAAGAGCAGATTCTCAGACATTCTTGCTAAAGTTATTAGAAAAACTCATAAACTACATATCTAAGCAGCTTACTCATCACAACAAATAAGTATTATATGGGACTCACCTCACCGGCTCTGTTAAGAACGCAAAATAATGCATCAACTGTTACTCATTCCAAAACTACTTTAAACCACGCACCTATTCGCCAGCTTTCGAACTGATAACGTCCATAGTACAGACCCAGAAACAAAAATGGGTCACTGCTCGTGACCAGTGCTTACTGAGCATGCGCAGTATGTTATAACTTGATCTTGGAAAATTTGGGTGGCCCAAATTTTGTTTCTGGGTCTGTACAAGCTTCATAGAAAACAATAACGAATCACTATAGGTACCAGTATTAACTCCTCCGGAGGCTGAATGGTCAGACCTTTAGCCTGCCAACACCTCTCTATCAGTTCCACTACATCCCCACTCCCAACTTCTGCTGTGATGTTCCCCTTCGGCCAGGGCCGGTGAACTCAGTCCCACACTGTACCCACTGACATCAAGAAAGTTACTAAAACTAGGACGTCAGCCCGCTATACTCCAGAAAATAAGAAATGTCTTAGTTCTTTGCGTAATATCCTTCAGTAACAACAGTGGAATGACCAACTATTGTTCTCTGCCAGTAATATATCTAAGCCTATCGTGATTATTACAAAAGCTACTTTTTCCCTTTGCGTAAAATGTCTAAAGCAAATACGATGAAAGTGGCTATCGATGTTGAATAGCATACCTGTATTCATTTTCTTACATAGGTATTTGAGTATTCTTACTTACATACCGTAATTAATAATTAAGCCTAATAAGTAACTTAAAACTGTTCATATCATATTACTGCAGAAATGACCTACCCCAGCACTTTTAGGCCTACAAAAACTGTAACACAAAATACAAGCGAACTTCAGTTTTATCAGTGTGCATTCATATAGGCCTAATTAATGCTTATAAACTAGTAATACCAAAAAATGATATTAGCATGATCTTAAGAAAAACATAAAGTTTCCCATTTTCATTTTTCTCACAATCAGCTTTGGTGGACTTACATCTTTTCTGTAACAACCGAATCAATATGTCTCAACAGAACTTTTCATAATCTGTACTTTAAAAGAATCGAATTTGATACAAACGATTTAGCACTAATTTAATGTAGAGCAGATATAAAGATTTAATATGGTACGGAATTTGTACATACCTATTATGTATTAGGCCTACACATATTCAAAAGGGCCTAAAATATGCCTTTACACATCATAAAAACCAAATTCGAAATCATTATGTGGCAGTTATCAAAAACGGATGTCAGAAAAGCTTCAATAGAAACAAAACTCTCTTCCTTCAATAAACTTTATTAATATACTATCAGATCGTCTCGTATTTCACTCACAATTAACGATAATTTTTCCGTCCATATTTTGATGAAATGAATGTAATACGATCCTTTTGCAGTGAGTTCCACAATATTGCCAACTGGTCACCAAAATAGTGATTTTGACGCTTAATCCTTTCCTTTTGGTAAATGGTGAAACTTCTTTTGGCGAAATAAGAAAATAATCTAGTTCCCAAACTGTTTGGAGAGGGTTTACATGGATAAATATATAATAGGATGCGAAACTCACTGAGTTTCCCGTAACACATACTAGAGGCGCTGTTGTAGAATTGATCGTGCTGCCATCTATATGCGGTTAGAGGCGTTATTACATCTAGCAGCGCACCAAGTAGCGAAAAGAGTAACTACTCCGTGCATCCAGCACCGCACCCAAGTAGCGAAAATAATAACTAATTACTCCGCGTATCTAGCAGCGCGCCTGGCGGCGAAAAGTTGAACTATATGCAGTAAATATTCCTCCTCCCCCCCCCCTCCCCAAACCCTCAATTTAAAGTCAAACTTTAAAATTTTATTCCTCACATCATCTTTCACTGAAAATTGTTATTGGAGCCAATAGTTGGAAGAGACGGTCTATTTTACACTACCTTATAATGTAACTAATTAAAATACAGCCAAACAGGGACAGAAAATAAAAGAAAACAAGGTTAGATAATTGGTATTTTATTCTTTAGGTAATAGTGTATAGTGCACTTTAAGTCTGCAAAAACTAGTTACAAAATTGAAATTACTATATTATTGTATACTATTTTACAATACATTCAACAACACAATTTTGACAAGGTCCATCATATCACTGTTTAACATACACTACATGTGCAGTAGGGTTACCAGATTGTAACAATTTAAAAGCAGGTCATTTTAAATGAAAAAGAATTTTCCATATAAAAGCAGGGCATAATAGACTAACTTGATACTTGACGTGGTATTTTTACATTCTGTTATATAATTAGGTAATTTGTTTGTCTTTGTACAATAAAACTGATACAAAACTATTATCATGAATAGAATTGAAGTATACGGATTCTAAATTAGCTTTTACCTTATTTAATTTTCGGATTGTTAATACTTCTCTGGTGACTCGACTAGTTTGGGCAAGGATTTTACACACATAATTCCTCTAATGGACCCCAACTCAATAGTTACTCTCTTTTGTCCATTGGGAATTGGCAAGAAAGAAAAGCAGGACAATTTCTGATTTTTACGAACCCTGGCAGGATGCAGTCCATGCCAAGCGAAATCCAGAACATCTGGTAATCCTATACACACAGATACACTTACATATTTAGTGTGCAGTACATTGGTAAAGTCTATACAACAAATTGAATAATTGAAATTGTGGGGCCCAGTCGGATAAGAGAAAAAGCCACATCTATATATTTATATTTTGGAATGCTCTGCCATCTGTGCTCGTTTACAGATGTAAATGATACCATTTGAATAATGTGTTGTCATATAGTTTAGTCAGAACATATTTCTTCACATTCCAATGAGATATCCTACGTATCGAAATTTATGGTTTGTCCCCTTGTCTGCCTGGACCCATCAACTATTGGTTAGTCAACTGTCCAAAAACAGGTTTGGACCCTACAAGTAACACTCATGGGACAATCAGAGCAGGAGGTAATGAGTAAGAGTGGCCAATTCCTTTCTCCCCTCCGTTGCATACATCGCTGACTAGATACATATTACATTAATCGGATTTCAGATACTACAAAAAAATGTTTGATAATTGAAACTGTCATATTACTATCTACTATTTTGCAACACATTTTAGAACACTTTTCTAGGATCACATCTAAGGTTCTTAGACATTGTTGTTTGGCATACACATAACGGTAACGTATACCAAAATGTTGTATGTACTGAGGGTCAGAGTGAAATACATGAGCTGCATCACTTACTTGCATTATGTTGGGCAAAAAAGTTTACTAGGTGAACTGAAGGTATGTTAACCCCCAACTTCCAAAGTCAAATATCTCTCTTACATACACACACATGTACCACATACTGTAACTTTGCTCCCTACAATTACACAATATATTTAACATTTGCTAAAAACATTTTTTTCTGGGGCAAAAAAAAAATAAATAAAAATAAAAAAAAATAATAAAAAAAGCTATGAACTTTCCACCAATATGATATTATACCTTTTTGTTACACACAATATGAGCTATTTACACTACTTTAAAGACACTGCAATTTTTCTGCAGTCTCTTCACCTTTGCTTTCAGAGCTGCCATTTTTAGTTTGTTGCTCCTGGGTGAAGATGAGAAGTGAGGACTCGAGAAAAGTTTTCGTTTTGCAACACCAGGACCTAAAGATTACGAAATTAACTTCAGATTAATCTAATTGCTGGGAACTATTTTAAATAAAAAATGAAACGTGACAACACCTTTAGCCTTGTTAAGTTAATGTAGGCCTAACAAAAGGCATGCAAGCTATGGATAGGCTATATAACATACTACAAAATTGACAATACATCAAAATGTGATCAATATTTACCAAGTTTGGAAGGAGGTGTAGCTGAAGCTGAAGGAAACTGTTCCATCTTGGATGTATTCATGTCAGTATCTAAGGAAATAAATGATAAATTAAATTGAAGCAAGAATTGAACAGACTTTGTGCTCCATTCATTTCAAACTGCTCTTAACTGTATAAATTATAACTCATATAAATGTTAAGTAATAGTAACAATCCAAAAGTTTAATGCTGCAACAAATTTGATTGTGTTAATCTGAATTGTTCGTTGTAATGTAATATAAAATATTTTTTTGCTAATAGGCTGGGCCATAGAGGACAACTGACACTAACAGAAAGGGATAATCAGCAGAGGTGTTGGGATATTAAAGAGAAGTCAGTAAGAGGGAATGATAGTGTACTTCGTGTGCCAGGGAGACTTGTCAGGATATCAGTTGCAATATCGATCGTCTGGTTCAAAAGTGCGACAACTCAAAAAAACAAGTTTTGAGATATCTTCAGTTGAAAGTTTCAAATAAATGCCCTAAAAAGGGTCAGATTTGTGGTTCATAACCACGACAATTAGAACTGAGTCAGTATTCAGGACGAGTATATCACGATCTTCCAGTTCATTATTAATAGATTTCGAAATGTAGTAATAATGAATTAATAAAGGCCATAGTTATAATTACTTCTAAAGCAGTTTATTTCGTTTTTATTCTTTTTGGTTGTAAATATGACTTATCTCAATATTGAATCGGAAAGAGCTCCGAAAGGGGCTTTCAGTAGTACAAATAACTAAAAAATGGCAATTTTTGAGTTGTCGCACTTTTGAACTGGACGATCGATATATAACAAGATAAACACCCTGCCCTGTAGTTAAGAGGATTTGTTATTATTCGCTACTGTAAAAGAATGAAGTATGAAAACTGCAGACATATGGCAGGGGGCAATTAACTTAAATGATTACTAGCATGTTACCAGGCTCACAAGACAGTATCGCTTACCTTCAGCTGTGGGAACCACATTGAATAGGAGCGATGGTTGCTGATAGCCCCTCAGCTGTTCACCAATCATACTGTTCCCTGTAATAATCACAAAAAAAAACGAAACATAATTAATTATGTATTTTGAAACATGTAATGTAAGAAAAGCTGATGAGAAACTAAGGCATTCCTTGAAATCCATAAACTTGACTAAGTGGAATAATTACCTTGTTGGCATGCATCTTTATTCATCCCGGCATATGTCGTCGAAGCAGTAATCTTTGAAGCTGGAGTACTCATAGGAGCAGGAATTGTTTGAGGCATAGCTGCCAAGCCTGCAGCCTACTCAGTTGCAGCTTGTAAACCTATGAGACTACGCGTACCTGAAAATAAAGAAAAGAGTAATGAAATCGGAAATTTTAAACATGAATGACATAAAAACATTGCTAGTGTACTAACTACCTTCAGCAGCTGCAGAATCAATCTTCGCCCTCCTACCATACGTCCGCAAAGTCTTGTGATGCCTGAAAGTTGGGGTAGACCCCGGTGATAAGGTCGCTCGAGGCATAACTGGGCTAGATGGTGGGCTCCGGATTTTAGGGTTTGATGGCACCACTAATCCATTAGCATGAACAGTGGGCACTGCAGTTTGCTTAAGTATCACTTTTTGTGAAGAGCTATAATAGTCAGACTCAATGAAGTGGTCCATGCAGATTCTCAACCTGTGTGTGTGGCATGTGCGGCAACTCGATACCGGTCCTCTAGCCCACAAAATCGGAGCCACTTCCAACACCTAAAGCAATGGATTACAATTACTAATGAGATAAAGTAGAAGAAATATTGAATAGAAATCATGCAAAACTTGGGGAAAAAAATAATAAGTTATCTGCTGCATTTGTGTTATTTTAAGAGATGTCTAATGCGCATCACTAGGTGGTGAGTGACCATAGGAAAACTGGTAGCAGCAACAGATATTGGGTAAAACTAAATTAAATATTAGGCCTAAGCTTATTATTATTATTATTATTATTATTATTATTATTACACATGATTGAGAATTTCTCCAGAATGGCTAACTACATCAAAGAAGGCATAATTTTATTTTCCATAACTGTGAGATGTTTATACTAAAAACCACGTGGTTTTAGTTTGCAGCCATGTGGCCTAATGCTACAATTCAGGTTTACGAGGTTTCATTTTCAGCCTTCTTGCTCTTTTTCGTCAATATTTCACATTTCGTTACAGTTTGACTGAATTTCGGAACCATCTAAATTTATACTCCTACTATAATCCTAAATAAACTAGCAGAAAGCAATGCACAGCTCGTCTAACCTACTTCACACAAAAAGTACATTGTTTTCAAGTGTAAGGTTTAGGCTACACAGGACACAATAATAATACTAAAGCTTACCTCATAGGTTCCTGAGGAAAATAGAAAAAATGCTTCCCTCCCACAGTATTAACAGTCTTGCATCCAGGCGCTGAGCATCTTCCTCGAATCTTTCGCATTTTTCTGGAATCCATCTTGCCTTCATAACGCTGTTGGCTGGTCATCGGCCAACGTTCTGACTACTTCGTATCGGAGAGTGGAGAACGCTGGTCCTCACGTAGTTCTATGATTTACCACCTACGACGTCGGGCGCTGATCACCTTATTTCAGAATACCGCTTCTAGATCGTGCTGTCCGCAGTTTCGCATCCTATTATATATTTATCCATGGGGTTTATATAATTATTTACAAATAAGCTCCTAGGGATTTACCTTCTACTTTGATCTACATTTAATAGCTTATGCTATTACATGACATAAAATAAATCTGCATTATTAAATAGTTTTCAAGCAAAATTAAACCTTTACTTGAATACAAGAATTAGGTAACTCGATATTTTACGCTGGGGGGAAGGAAAGTCTTACATTGACTGACCTCAATACTGGTTATAATACAACACAAGTAACTTTTCTGTATTTTCTGGTAAAAGATTACAGTACATCTTCTATCAGTTATTATTCTTTTGTGCGATGAACAAGATCGCTTCACGTTACATGATATAACATTCACTTGAAAATGTAGTTCCTAGGCACAATAATGAAGGATTTACAGAACATTTTTGAATTAGCAGATACATTGCTGATGAAAACTTAGTCTCTCTCTAACAAATTCTCATACATATCTCTGGTATTCATTTGGAAAGATAGCTGATAGATTTCACATCTCGTTGAGTACCTACATAATTCAAGATTACTATACTGGTAACAAGAGTTCTGTCAGCACTTAGGTACGGTGTCTAATTAAGTTGTAACTCGGCCAACAGGAAAGGAAAAATTGAAGCATAAAGCAGGTGTCGGGTAAATGGTATCTGGAGCATGAGGAGCCATTGCTGGAACACACGCCAGCTGCTGATCTAGATTCATATTTAAATAGAAAACACTTTTCCTCGATTCAGTTACAGGTTGTGTGTGACTACAAAGGAAAGATAACGCGATCAGAGTTGTGATAGTGTTTTTGCACAGATGTTTCGAAATTGGTTTCCAACCGAACATTACTGAGCATGCACATCAGTCAGAGTTGTCAATTAGTCACAAATTCACTGAAGAAAAAAATCTAATATCAAACATCCCTCTATTTCTGAAACATGTTGCAGTCCAGTGCCTTTACAAGAGTATATCAATATTTCCATCTCTTTGCCAGTGTAATGCAGAAATATCAGTCAAAATAATCGAATTGGCTCGTTTTGTAAACAAAAAAAAATTACAGCATTTTTTTTATCTGACTAAAAACAGTGCAGCAATCCGTTCGGAAACAATGTTGTTTCAGAAAATGTCAATCTTCCTTGGACGTCATTTTCCCTTTTTGCTATATAACCAGATCATAAAACGGGAAACAGAGAGAGCATATGAACTACAACTGCTACTAATTATAGATTGTTAGACTTTGGGATGGTTATCTGAAGAAGGCTTGCACATAATTATGACAATTATATCCTGAAAACTTGCAAAATTATTTTGTCTCTTTAATACATAATAACAAAACGGAATCACAAAATCTTTCGTGAATCATGCCTTTAATATATTTTACATTCTTTTTAAACTATGATAACAACATAACAAAGAAACCTTACGAAATATAAGATAGTTTTCCACTTTAGGATAAAATTCTTTCTGTGGCACGACAATCCATGAAGGGTCAACGCTGACCAGCCGATTGCTGGCCTCAAGTCGACATGCCTCAACTGAGATGAAAGATTATCCAACCAATACAGGGATATTGTATGATGATCCCCCAGTCATTATAGCCGGTTTTTGGAAACAAGATTTCACTATCAATCATAGGTTCCCAAATTCATCATGAAGCTGAGTGGCCACTGGTCCCATACACTGGCCGAAATTTCATAGAAAAATTCCTTTCCCTTGATGACTCGAACCAGTACTCATTCTGTAACGTCAGTCCAGGCATGATACCTTAGACCACGATACTACAGTGCCGTCCTAGAAAACTATTATATTTGTAAATTACGACACAAAGTGTATGAGAAGTTCAGAAATAATCCCACAAAAGTCTCGTAAACTTAATTAAAACAGCAACATGTGTGATAATGAAGAGCTCGTCAATGTCGAAAACTCTTTTCACAATAGGTACATTGAAAAGATTTCTACCCAGTGTGCATTAATTCGTGATTTTGAAGATCTTGTAGACATCGATAACTTTCACTACAAGTATTGCATTTAAAGGGTTTCACGCCTGTGTGGGTAAACATGTGATACTGAAGATACTGTCGACGGCGGAAACACTTACCGCAAACAGTACATTTGAAAGGTTTCCCCTCTGTGTGAGTTCGTCTGTGATCATACACACTTCGGCGGCGTGAAAAACTCTTATCACATATGTTACATTTGAAAGATTTCTCGTTTGTGTGAGTGATCACGTGATTTTGAAGATCTTGTTCACGTCGGAAACTTTCACCACAAGTACTGCATTTAAAGGATTTCACTTCTGTGTGGGTAAAGATGTGAGCCTCAAGATATTGTTGACGTCGGAAACTTTTATCACAAACTGTACATTTGAAAGGTTTCTCCTCTGTGTGAGTGAATATGTGATTCCGAAGATCTTGTCGACGTCGAAAGCACCTCTCACAAACACTACATTTGAAAGGTCTCTCGTCTGTGTCAGTTACTAAATTATCCTGAACATTTCCTGTATGTCGAAATCCATTATTACACAATTTGGATTTCAGAAGTTTCTCGTCAGTATGAGCTAATAAATGGTCCCTAAACTGGTATCGATTTTTAAAACTCTTACCACACACGTTACATAGCGAATAATCCACGCCTCTTTGGGGCAAACAATCCTCATCTTCATCCTCTGTATCCATTTCAGTCTGCTCTGTTCCACATAAGGTGTCTTTGGAAAGGTTGCAAGCATCACTTTTTTTAAGTGGTAGGTCATCATGGAAATAAAGCTCCTTTGACCTGAAAATGCGAAGCACTCCAGTCAGAATTCATAACAGTAATATTATTTTCATGCCTCAAAAGTCAGGATCAAACACATAGTTGTCCTTTTGTAAACAAGAATTTCTGAAGAAAAGCGAAGGCAAACCTTGGAACATTCTGCTAGACAGTAATAACATCCTAGATTTACCATGAAAAAAGGCTGAACAACCGGACTTTTTTTAAGTGGTAGGTCATCATGGACACAGTCCTGCCATCTATCCGCGGAACCCGAATCATGGAAGTGAAGTGGTTAGGCGTTAGGCTTATTCACATAGGACTGGCATCCTGTCTACTCCAAATTGTGTATTGTGTTCTCAAGAAGAAGAAAATGGATATGAATCATTTAACACAAATGAAGCACTTCACAAAAATTCAAGTCTTACATCTACATACTGGGAAGCATGAGGGAAAATAACTCCATTGTTAAATCAAGAGCATTAGATACCTACTTAATTTTACAAATCAGGGACTGTTAACTGAAAACAATATATGAAGACTGTTCTTACAATTCTGAATAAATTTATACAATGCTTTAGTAGAGTCAGTTTATAACTCAAAACAAAACACTGTTTTTAATCAACTCTTTGTTTTTGATCACAATTGAGGCAATAAAAACAAAGGATCGACATAAAAATCACTATAGTCGTGTCGCTGTTATTTCCATTGTGACTCCTCCCCTTTGCTTACGTCTTAGGAAGTGAAGGCTCTATAAAGTCTAGGTAGGTAGTATCGTTCGCCATTTTTGTTCCTTCGTTCCCGAGCTACCAGATGAGGAATCTATTTGCTTCACCGTTAAACATTATCATGTTGTAGCTCCTATGATAATAAATCAAATGCACTGTAATTCATCAAATAATTAGGCGGCAAATAACGTCCTCGTGTGATTTCTGCGAACGCCAACAAAAGAGGCAAAATGGCGGGCGATTATATTAAGTATTTATCGAGCCATAGGAAATTCATTACATCATCAACAGCGAATGACAAGACGCACACGTTTAACTGTAGCCGACCTGCAACGTGATTGGCTGCCGGAAATAAGAGCGACGGGACTATAGTTGAACATTATACTCGCATCTCAATTGGTGCATCCTTATCCTTTATCATCGTGCTTGCAATCATGTCCCTTTTCTCAGCATTCACATTCGACGACTCTTCCTAAAGAAGAAAATATCATTATCATTCTGTAGATATAAGGGAGAAAATAGACACAAGGTATATTACTTAACAATGAGGACTGTTAATTTAAAAATAAACAATTTGACGTTTTATAGAGTTTCAAGCAACTCAAATTTTACTAATATTGTCATTAAAAATAATTGCCATGAAAATTTTAAGTGTACTCATTAATTTTGCCTAAAAACTATTTACATTACTGTAGTTCAAACACGAAAAAAAAGTACTACGACTGTGCAAATTGTCGTTTTTAATCCCTATGAAACAATGACAACCTTGAAGATCAACATATCTCACCTCAACTTCAAACTTCGTCACAGGATATAAACTATCTTCATTTTCTTCGCATTTGATGTCCGATACGGGACCACAATTGAAGTCAGAAGGTTCCATTTTGATCTCTTTCACATTTATCTGCAAGAAATACCTTTCGAGTGTATGAAATATGATAGAAAGTTACATTATTTTTATGTCGAATTTTTCTCCAAACGAAAAAATAAAGTTCCTTCTTCCCCTTATCGTCATTCAAACTACTTACCAATGGCGGTGATTTGGCGTTTTTTTCATATATGAGACTATCTGTCAGGGACAAGGGGTCATCCGTTGGTTCTGCCTTAATCATATCCATGAAAACTGTGTCCACATGCTTAGAAGCGAATGACTCGATTGTGGATTCTGTTTTTATCACATTTCTGAAGACTAACTCTCTGTTATTCGCAGCCAATGGGTCTATTTCAGATTCTATTTTAATCATATCAACAAGAAGTGCTGCCTCTGCATTCTTAGGAGCCAATGACTCTGCATCAGGTTCTGTTTTAGTCATTTCCGTAAGAAATGCGTGCTCATGCATTATCAGTGAATTAGGCCTATTTCTTTCAGGTTGCTTTAATCATATCCACAGGAACTGAAACCAAAATATACAACACATATATAAAAGCAAATAATTTGATTATGAGGACAGAGGGATAATTTGATAAATTTCGAGGGAAAAATTGTTCTGGGACCGGGTATCGAACCCGGCACCTTTGGTTAAACGTACCGAAGCTCTACCAACTGAGCTATCCGGGAACTCTACCAGAAACCGATCCAACTTCTCTCTATATCCACAGACCTCAAAGTGGTCTGACAACCATCAAGCAACCAACATTGAGTGCACACTAACTTTGTGTGACTTTAATTGTGGTTTTCTGTTTTTTTTAGTAGGTTATTTTACGACGCTTTATCAACATCTTAGGTTATTTAGCGTCTGGATGAGATGAAGGTGATAATGCCAGTGAAATGAGTCCGTGGTCCAACACCAAAAGTTATCCAGCATTTGCTCATATTGGGTTGAGGGAAAACCCCGGAAAAAACCTCAACCAGGTAACTTGCCCCGACCGGGAATCGAACCCTGGCCACCTGATTTCGCGGCTAGACGCGCTAACCATTATTCCACAGGTGTGGTGGTTTTCTGTTAACAAACAGTGACGTGTATTATGCAAATCTAACTTTCAGGTGTAACTCCCTGTAAAGGTGATTTGAATAATTTCGAGGGAAAAATTGTTCCGGTGCCGGGTATCGAACCCGGGACCTTTGGTTAAACGTACCATTTTTCCCTCTAAATTATTCAAATGAATTTTACAGGGAGTTACATCTGAAAGCTCGATTTGTAGAGGGATAATTTATATGCAAGAAAACAGAATTAAGTAGACAGATCTGTTAGAACAACTGTTCGCCACTCTATCGCCACAATAAGTTGATATATACATCTAGATAATATCTGAGTCGTTTACAATTCATATGAAAAATTATGCACAACAGAACTCTGAAATTTGAAAATGTAAAGTGACTAGGTACTTATAAGACAAATTTGTACAACTTTCAGCCATTTTTATTTGTTCTGAAGGCCTAGCTCTGGACCTCGTAGAATAATGGTGATTATGAATTATGGTGGAATTATGATGATAATGGTGAGGGGAAACATGACAACTCCTAGAAAAACCCTCGCGCCAGCTTTGTCGATCACAAATTCCTTCCGTGACCCAGATAGGAATCGAACACAGGTCACCAAGGTGGAAGGCAGACGATTTTCGTGGTAAATCGCGAATTAACTGTGGATTATGATGCAGAGAGTTCCATTTTTTCCCTTGAGATTGTGTTATCAAATTTTGTTTGTTGAAGTCTAAGTATGTAGATTTAATACATCTTTTCACAGAGTAATACGTAGATTTAGTAACAGGTCTGTAAACTAATAGTGAATTAAATCCACCACATCTTTCTTGAACCAATGCCAGTTACCACCAAAAAGCACACAAGGAAGACAGAACAAACAATTTTTAATATCACATTCTCAAATCCATTTGTTTTTTATATTAATGTCCTGATTTAATTTTCGACCTCGGCACACTTTATTAGCAACTTTTATTTCCATGTTTATATTCAAATTCAGAATTAGTCTTCCCATATATTTTATTTTCCGTTTGTCTTCATATATAGATTTTGTAACAACGTATTTATTTTATTAATAAAATTGACAATTGTTTCTTACCAACACAACACATTTACAGTACATGCTTATGGCGCCAGATACCTTACTTTTTATTTTGCTTACACTCTTTTGAATAACGAACTTGCTGGCGAGAAAGTTGTTAGCCCTGACATGGAACAAAATATATTACTTATTTAGTGCTACCATCTCGGATCGAGTTGCCCTTTTGCACTCCCGTGAAGCTCTATGGAGCGGATTACCAAACACTTCTATGCATGTCCTTCCAGAGCTGACTCGCAGCTGGCACGAATGATAAAGATTATAATATATACAGCTACACAGCAGAGCATGAGCAGGCAAACGGTACTGTTATCTCTGACCTGGCATGGTAGTCCAAATCGGTACATTCTGCTTGATTCACTCCATGAGAAACCCGCACCTTATAAAATTTGTGATCTTATAGTGCTGTGAATGTACAGTTAAAAACAAGAAATAATAACATTTTTATTTAGCCAATGCCATGGCACGAGGGCACTACCTCTAAAGCCACTCCTGATAGTGAGCAAGTATTATTCATTTAAGGACACTTTCAACTGAGACAATATACAACGAGAAATAGGTACGACATTAATAATAAAGAAGAGCAAGTTTTGAACATTATTTCATCTTAATGTTTCCATGATGCTTGGAACTCATCAATGAAAAGGCTAATTTTTGCATGATGTCTCCTAATAGGGGAACCCAGCTCTACTTTTCCCTAAGAGTAACCTATCACCATAGTCTACTATATACAGTCACGAAGCTTGAATTTTGAGGGTGCTAGAAACAATAGACTGTGACGGTTCTATTTTGCATTGCTTGTAATGAGGCGATATTAGCGGTCCTAGTGGTGAGCAACTATCTAATGTTTGCATATTTACTATGTATAGAGCTTCGCGACTGTATATACTAGACTGTGCTATCACTCTCAGTCAAGTTTAAACCCAGAACATCAATTAGTTAATTTTCTATTTGATTTGTAACTTTTATGATTATCTCCCAATACAAAACTCTAAAGGGGTTAGGTACAGCTTACAGCTTACAGCAGTAAAATTTTTGGAAATATTCAACATTTTTTCCCTATGAAAAGTGGTATGTGTAAAACACTGTCCTTCTACTATATGAAAAAAATATTTTAACATTTAAAAAGATTATTCTTTTTTTTTTTTCAAAATACAAAATGGTGGCAGTTTACTGTGCAGTGATGAAAAGTTTCCCTCATAACTCATAAACTTGTTAAATTTTTCATGTTCTCTCGCTTTTAGTTTACTGCTGAAACTCATGTTTACAATATCATGCTCTTTCAACTAGATTCCTTAATAAATAATTTTTTTTTTTTGTTGGAAGAAAATATATTTCACCATTTTTAAATGAATTTATTTTTAATCAGACAATCTATCAAAGGTAGAGAAGTGATCTTGCATCATATTGTAGACATGACAAGCATAAATACACACAAAAAATGTCATCATAGAATGTTGGATAGTTTTTGAGTTATGTGGGGAAACAATTCATTGCTGCACAGTGAACAGAATTTTGGGGGGGGGGGGATTAAAATTTTTTTTTAATCGTAAAAATATTCTCTTTATATAGCAGAAGGACAGTGTTTTACACATACTAATTTTCATTATTCTACTATGATACAGTAATGGAGGAAAAAATGTTGAATATTTCTAAATTTTTACTGCTGTAAGCTGTACCTAACCCCTTAAGTTTAGTCGAAATGGTGAATAAAAGCATGACAATCAATATCATGTTCCTAGAAACCGTAAAGCAAACTCTACTTCAAAGACGTCTTTCCTCCTTCGTGACATAACAAGTGATCCTGAAGAGCTCGACGACGTCGAAACCCCTTTTCACATTTGCTACATTTGAAACGTTTCTCCCCTGTATGAACATATGAATGAGCCTTAAGATTCTCTTGGCGTCGAAAACTGTAATCACAAATGCTGCATTTGAAAGGTTTATCATCTATGTGAGTCAATATATGACACTGAAGAGTCCAGCGACGTTGAAAATTCTTATCACACACATCGCATTTGTAAGGTCTCTGGTCTGTGTGAACCAAAGCATGATACTTAAGATCATAGCGACGCCTGTAACTCTTATCGCAAACGTTACATTTGAAAGGTTTGTCGCTTGTGTGAGTAACACTGTGGTTAAGCAGTCCCTGTGGACGGCGGAAACTCTTATCACACTCACTACATTTGAAAGGTTTATGACCAGTGTGAACAAATGAATGATCCTGAAGATCTTGTGGACGTCGAAATGCTTTCTCACAGGCATCACATTTGAAGGGTTTCTCGTCCATGTGGATTAATTTGTGAGTCTCAAGTCCATTTCGGCGTTTGAAACTCTTGTCACAAACGCTGCATTTGAACTTTTTCTCGTGCGTGTGTGTAATATAATGACTCTGAAGAAATCCTGGACTTCGAAAACTCTTAAAGCAAAGTCTGCATTTGAAAGGTTTCTCGCCTGTATGTACATAACCATGAACCACAAGTTCCTGTTGACGTCGGTAACTCTTATCACAAAGGGTACATTTGAATGGCTTCTCTTCTAGGTGACTTAATAAGTGTTCCGTAAGATGTCGTTGATAACGGAAATTCTTATCACAATTGTTGCACTTGAAGGGTTTGTCGTTTGTGTGACAGACTGCATGTTTATTAAGTTCACATTGCTTCAGGAAACTCTTATCACAATCAGTACATTTCAAAAGTTGCCAGTCTGCATCAGTTAATGTATGTCCCTGAACTGTTTTATATGACCCAGTACATTTACTGCCTCCCGAATCTGTAACTTTGTATTTTATAAGTGTGTCCTTAGCCACATTTAAGAAATCCTCCGAAACTTTGCAGACATCACTATTTTCCTTCCTTACATGATCATCACAATGCTGCTGTTTGTACCTGAAAAAGCAAAAATGTCCGGTCATAAGCCAGAATAGTAGTAGTCAAACCTCCGTACAACGAAGATTAATATAAGATAAACCCGACAAATGTCCTACATAAATAACGTTAAATTCCCTCACTATAGCAATGAAGCAATTTTAGAAACACCCTGTTACAATGATACTTACTTACTTACTGGATTTAAGGAACCTGGAGGTTCATTGCCGCCCTCACATAAGCCCGCCATTAGTCCCTATCCTGAGCAAGATCAATCCAGTCTCTAGCATCATATCCCACCTCCCTCAAATCCATTTTAATATTATCTTCCCATCTACGTCTCGGCCTCCCTAAAGGTCTTTTTCCCTCCGGCCTCCCAACTAACACTCTATAGGCATTTCTGGATTCGCCCATATGTGCTACATGCCCTGCCCATCTCAAACGTCTGGATTTAATGTTCCTAATTATGTCAGGTGAAGTATACAATGCATGCAGTTCTGTGTTGTGTAACTTTCTCAATTCTCCTGTAACTTCATCCCTCTTAGCCCCAGATATTTTCCTAAGAACCTTATTCTCAAACACCCTTAACCTATGTTCCTCTCTCAAAGTGAGAGTCCAAGTTTCACAACCATAAAGAACAACCGGTAATATAACTGTTTTATAAATTCTAACTTTCAGATTTTTTGACAGCAGACTGGATGATAAAAGCTTCTCAACAGAATAATAACAGGCATTTCCCATATTTATTCTCTGTTTAATTTCCTCCCAGTATCATTTACATTTGTTACTGTTGCTCTTACAATGATATGTATTTTTAACTTGGAGGTTTTATGTAAAATCGGCAGCTTGGTCGTATATACCCAAGAATGGTAATTTCTACGAAGGGATGGACGTGTAACCAGTCTTCCTAGTTATTTTCCAGTGTACATTGACGAGGTGAGAGTAAGTAGGCATGGCGATGGCTGCTGCTAAACAGAAATCATTAAGTTTGAAAACTAAATTGGCTGCAAATCTGGCTTTCAGGTAGATGTTCCCTGTGAAGCAGGCTTGAATAATTTTAAGGGAAAAATTGTTCTGGAACTGGGTATCGATCCCGGGACCTTTCGCTTAGCACACGAATGTGGCTTCAGAACAATTTTTCCTTAAAATGATTAAATTGGCTGCATTTAAAGATTTGGATTAAGGAATGAAACGACAACAGTTTCACAAAAATATAGATTTTCACAATCTACATTAGCTACTTTTCTTAAAAAAGGAAAACAATTTAGGAAAGTGTTATGAGTGGCAAATTTGATCCAGCACGAAAACGATTGAAGACGGCAGTTTCAGATGATGTGGATAGTGCTACAAAAAAATAGTTTATGCGAGTGGATGATGGTGTATCAGTGTTTAGGAGTGCACTGATGAATCTAAAAATTGCAGAACTGAAGGATGATAAGTTAAAAGGCAGCAAAGACGAACATCCCGCAGATGATAATTGTGATGACAGTTATGTAAGAACCAAAAACGTACCTTATTTAGAACTGCTTGGACACAGAACAAATTCAGTGTGCTGCAAGTTTTCTTTAATATGTTATGAAGGAACAACTAATTGCTTTGGAATCTTTAAGGTCGATGTTTATTAAAGAAGCTATCAAGAGCAAAAAACAAAGAACAATTTCAGATTTCTTTCAAAATTAAATGCAAGCAGTAATATTGTACTTATTTTTTTTTTGTTCGTTATTTAACGCCACTGTATCAACTATTAGGTTATTTAGCATCGATGAGATTGGTGATAGCGAGATGATATTTGGCAAGATGAGACCGAGGATTCACATAGACTACCTTGCATTCACATTACGGTTGAGGAAAACATCGGAAAAAACCCAACCAGGTAATCAGCTCAAGAGGGGATCGAACCCACGCCCCTAAAGCAACTTCAGACCAGCTGGCAAGTGCCTTGTACTTATTAAATCCACTTCTGCAGTACGTAAGTACATAAATGTGTAATTTATTTAGTTCCTTTACATGTTACCTTCTAGTATTATCCTGTAGGTTACATGGTACCCTGCTTGCACTTTTATCCTGTGATAAACAATAACCCTGATATAACAATACAACCTGCTAGGGCGCGCAAATATCGTTATATGGAGGTTTGACTGTATTGGAATTCACATAATTAGGCAGGAACCTAAATGCGATGTTACACTTTGTAATTAATATAAACTACATTGCCACTAAGAAAGTAAAACATGTACATGAGTCGAACTGTGATCAGAATGAGATGGTCGAAGCAACTTCATTTCACAGCTATCACTGCATAGTCGAGATTGTCAAAGGAATGCTCTAAAATGTCCCAAATCATAACGATTTATTAATATTATCATTCTCTGAATTTCTTTACGTATTACTTAAGCACTATGGGGACTTAGATTTTCATGTGAAAGTTTGGAATTTTTGGACATTATCACTGAACAGTAATGTTTCCTGTCCCAAATTAGACGGGACATCCCGAATTTTTATGAAATTTTCAGTATCCCGAATTACACCTACTTACTTACTGGCTTTAATATCATATAAAACTTCTCTAAGCAGGACAAATTATATGGCAGGACAACAAATTCGATTAACTTATGATCTTAATCTAGAATCTGACATTAGCCTGGATGAGTTATACGAGGAATTATCCTTTGAGTTGTAGCAAAATAAATGCCACTCAAGTGGACTACACAGCAGGTGAGACCTTAGGTATGAAATGGAAGGAGATTCAGAATACTGGTAAAGAAAACATTCCCAATCTCTATAAACTCATATGGTTTGTTTGAAGCATTTCTGATAATTAATTGATGAACTAGTGGACTTACTCGTGTTAAATATGAAATATCTGTCCGGCTTACAGCTGTTTTCTGATAGTAATGCCTTTGTAGAAAGGATGTTCTCTCTTATGAACTTAAAATGGACAGATTCAAGAAACATGTGCTCAGTTGACCTCATAAAAAGTGAAATTATACTTTTAAAAAATGTTACAGATACTTGTACGAACTATTTTGTGAGAATGAAACAAAACACACAAATGTAATCTTCATCTTACGATGTTTGGTGATGTATATAGCTCCGTTGATGTGACATATTAATGAATTTAAATACTATTATAGTCACAATCTGCGGTTCGATTCCCGCTCGAGGTTGTGTAATTTTTCTTTCATACCATGGCATGATTGCGACTATAATAGTATTTAAATTCATTAAAACATACAACTTTTAGAATACGATGAAAGAGTAATGGAACGGAGAAGCTTCCAAATGTAAGGTCTGTGGAATAAAATAAATGAAATGAAATGAAAAAAATTAAACAAGAAGTATCCTACACTTTCAGATCTTGAATTACAAGAACAGATAGACTTGTGTTCTTCAGTATTTTCTCTTCATTAAAAGCATTTCAAGATATGCTACAGCGAATTCAGTTAATTTTTGTAATTTTGAAGTAAAATCATACAAATTAAACGTAAAATTTAAAATATTTTTATAATCACTAGTAATACAGTCAAATGTATTCAATCTTTCAATTTTTTTATAAGGTTTAGAATTGCATATTCAACTTCGGCTTTTTAATTTGATGCATTTAGGATAGGGAAAGACTTTCATATTCGATAAATGTGTCCCCCTTTAGACTTACCCAAAGGTGGCAACCCTACTCAACAGGCTTATAATTTGTACAAAGTTTTGATATAACCGTGAATGAAATCAACTAGTAAAGAGTCAATTTTTGTCCAAGAACACTCTCACCATAACTTTACTGAAAGAATGTATTATTTTGAAACTGTTGTACAAATTCTGAAAGATCCACTTATAGCAGACCCTGCCTTGAAAATTCAGTTTTGCATTTGTTTGGGAAGCTGAAGCAACATGCATTTTTTTTTTTAAGTTAGTGCCACGTTGAGATAAATTTTATATAAACTTGAGAATTACGTTGAAAAATAAGTAAGAAATATGTTTCATCTTGCTGCACAATGTTGGGGAATAAGAACACAAATTTCATTTGTTTTTGCTAGGGTAATTACATTTAGAACTGCTATCACAGACGCAAATGTTTAATACAATTATTAAGTCACTGCTGAAAGAAATAATAGTGTCTAGACAAATGCTCAAAACATAATTTCACTCACGTTTCAACCAAGTCATCATTCTTCTTCATCACGACTGGCACTGGCTCTTCCTTCATAGTACTTGGTTCTCCCTGTGAACGATATGCAGCAAGTTCAACACAAACACATACTTAGCTATTTCACACGGTTCATTAGGAGAAAGATGCACTCGAAAATTACAACAAAGAAATAAATGAACACTTAGTAGACTTCTGAATCTACATTGCATAATTTGGCAACTACATTCACATGTTACGGCTGACTTCATATAAAATGATACAATAAATTATACAACCATTATTATGACATCAACTTTTGAACTCTTGTCTCCAGAAGTAATCCAAAAATTTAGATTTCAAACAGCAATACAAAAAAATTTCGAAATGTATACCATATCAAATCTCTCTAAGAACATTAAGATAATGTCGTAATGGAAATACTAAATGCAAAAATAGAAAAGCCTGGTATTATTTTTTTGTGAAATTACTTCTGTTGCAAGATGCATGACTTCAACATGGCTTGTTGCTATACCACCACAACTTACCTCAATTTCATACTTCATCACAGGAAAAGGCACTACATTTTCTTCGCATCTAATATCTGAGTCATAATCATAGCTCAGGTCGGATGATTCCACTTTGATTTCATTTACATTCCTTTCCAATCTGTTCCCCTCCTATGCATAAATATGACACAAAGTAAATTAGTTTATCAAAATATTAATCTTCAGAAGAGGAGAAAACTTTTTATCTTGAGATTAGAGAAACATGCTGCATGATGGTAACAATTACCACTGACAGTGGTCTTACCTCTATACGATTTGTGTCGTCATTCTTTGGCTTCAATGTATCAATTTCGTTTTCACTTTTAAACACGTCCGTTAGAGAAGTTTCGTCATTCCTTGAAACCAATGGTTCAATTTCGTGTTCCTTTTTAATCATATCCATTACAACAGTTTCGTCATTCTTTGAAGCCAATGGATCAATTTCGTGTTCTGTTTTAATGATATCCGTGGAAACTGTTTGCTTTTTCTCTAGAAGCAAATCCTCGAAATTCTGTTCTGCTTTAATGTCAGTCACAACTGTCTCCTCATTCTTTACAGTCAATGGTTCGGTTTCGTTTGTTTTAATTACATCCATGACAACTAGAGAAAGAAAAGAATTGATCTGTAATATCAATTACACGCATAAGTTTATGACCATTACAACTAATGAATATAACTCCCAGGATAGTTGCTATATAAGAAATCATGATTAAAGAGCTATTGTCCATTAGCCTATATTATGACAAGCTAAAGAGAAGAACTTCCTATTAAAAAAAAAAAAAGGTAAAGGTATCCCTGTAACATGCCATGAAGGCACTTGGGGGGCATGGAGGTAGAGCCCCATGCTTTCCATGACCTCGGCACTAGAATGAGGTGGTGTGGTCGGCACCACGCTCTAACCGCCTTTTACCCCCAGGAAGGTCCCGGTACTCAATTTTATAGGAGGCTGAGTGAACCTCGGGGCCATTCTGAAAGTTTGGCAACGAGAAAAAAATCCTGTCACCACCTGGGATCGAACCCCGGACCTTCCAGTCCGTAGCCAGCTGCTCTACCAACTGAGCTACCCAGCCGCCCAAAGAACTTCCTATATACATAAAAAAGTAATATGTACGACAATTACTTTTACAATAGTGGTGAGGTGGCACTAGCAGTGGTAGCAATGACAATAGGAATTAAAATGACAGGTTGAGTGGTCCGATAAGCCGATGTCTAACTACAGAGAGAGGCAGCGAAAAGTTACTGTACTATGCAAGGGACGTGTTTGTTGAGCGCACGTTATTACGTTGTGTTGCACTACTACACTTGTTATTGAACATTATTTGTGTTATTTGTGACTAAACTTGTCAACTAAACACTCTGCACACTTCCTGCTCTCCGCACTCCATTCCCACCACTTGGGAATTTTAAGCTTACCATAATGAAACTGAATGCTCACCCATGCTGCTACAGCTTACCGGTGAGTCTAGCAATAAATTTCGGGCAATCTGTTCCCTGACGTCCCCTGCATAGTGTGATAACTTTTTGCTGCCTCTTTCTGTATACAAGTTATACAAAGGTAATATGGATGTGGTTAATTGTGATTATGCGTTGCTGGAAGGGTTGGTGTTGGCAGTGAAGATTGTGATAATGATAATGGTGATGTGAATTTGATGATGTTGATGATAATAATAAAAACGTGAAAAAAGAGTAAGAGGAAAATGTAATTATGTCAAGTGTTTATGACAGTATGGTGACAATGCGCCCATTTACCTGCATAAGGAGACAAAACCAACCAAATTTAGAGTGTGTTGAGTGTATACAGACACTGAGGATAATGCCAACAGTTAACAGCATGGAAAGCCAATGCTCTAACCATTCGGCTAACAATGCACCACATAAATTCAATGTGAAGTCAACTATTCTCGCAGCTATTCGGAGTTTTATGACTATTTGCTCTCTAAGGCGCAAAAAGAAACAGACAGTGATGAAATATGCAATGTACAGAGTAGGCCCTATATTATTTGTGTGACATAAAAACTAGGAACTAATAGTAGCTTAACAGTTACTAAAAAAAGAGAAATATATTATATTGCTGCACGTCATATTTTACACTGTGACAGACTTACTAGGATTTTCGAATTTTGAAAAATTCATCAGCCTCAGCTACTCCTCAATGTTTTTCTTTCTAGTGTTAGAGAACAAAGTCCTTTCCTAAATTGTAATTCTTGACCTAACCATATTTGTGAGTGTGGGGCGATTTGCCACTAATCTAGCTTATCAAACCCTAGTTATGATTGACTGTAAGACTACTTGCCACTAAACTATCTACTCATCAAACTCTAGACAATCTTAACACTGAGAATTGAGCTACTTATCACTAATCTCACTCATCATCAACTACCTAAGTTTATCACTGACTGTAAGGCTAAACTGATAACGATTCCACTGGGAATGACAGCCTAAATGACTTCAAAAACACTCACAATTTGTCCCCTGATCGCAAAGTAGTTTGGATCCTAGCAACCATTTAAAAATAACTGGGGAAACCACAACATTATTATGCCAGATTTGTATACTAAAATCGGTAAGAATTTTAAAGAAAAAAAAACTGTATGGTAATCATGTTCAGTTTCACAAAAAAGAAAATATAATTTGGAGGTTTCAAAGACAGAGAATTCTGTTTCTAAAATTTTCTTTAATGTGTGTAAAAGATCCTTTTCCATCACTGTCCATCCATTCTTAAAACCAAACTCACCTCTGTCTAATGCCACCTTCCTGCGACCGTTTGAAGCTTTTCTTTTGGGGCCTGGAAATGTGGTAAGGTGCGATGGTTGGCCTTCAAAAACTGATGGGTAGGCGTCATCAGTCAGTTTAGGCCTACCTCTGGGAACAATTAATATTGTACCGTCATTCCTAGTTGCTTTGTGTTCTCGAATAATAAAACGTTCACTGAAATGGTTTATGCACACGACTGAAGAATTTCCGGGCACAAAATTTCCTCTGCGAATACATTTCAGCCACTGCTGTCTCCGATGTGGATCTTTCGGAAACAAAAAAGTTGAAACTGGTGGAGTCTTCTGTGACTTATAATTTGACGAACAGCACGGCACACAACACATTCGTGGCATCTAAAACAATAAAAGATTGCTTAATGGATCTGCATCAGTATTATCATTGATAATTAAGTTAATTGGATGTATCATGTAATAATGTAGCATATTCTAATGCATGCCTTGCTTCAGTATTCCTATGACAGTGATGAAGGTAGGAGATTGCCCAGTGGTATTGCCACTAATATCTCAACTCAACTTAAACCTTACCGCAGACTGTGGGTACTGTACTGGTATAGTGCAAATATCGAAAAGCGAAATACATAATAAATGTTTGGAAATGCACAATACAGTGTGAAGACATATTATCATAGCCTATACGGTAGTAAGTACACTAAAAGCTACAATAAATAAATAGAACAATGTCATACTCACGATTAACCAATACCAGAACACATATACGATATTTTGATTTCGAAAGTATCTGTAACTATCACTATTCAATGATTGAAAGTAGGATAACTACGAAGTGTCGCCAACACCAAATAATTCGCTTTATTTGTGTTTATCGCTTAAATTCTGTGTGATTGTGGTGAACTGGTTAAGATACACAAGCCCCTAAAATCTACACCTTGCAATCTTTCGTCGGCTGCCGAGTAGAGGTGGGTAAAAAATAACACAACAGTTATTTTGGAACTGTTCCGGTCTCGGAACTGTTGCAAAAATGAACAGTAGGTCTGAACCTCCTGTTCCGAAATAACACTGTTCCGACTCCGAGCTGCTCACTTGCCCAGCTGTTGCGGGCTCGCAGTACTGCGTTGCACAAGGTATGTTCCGACTCCGAGACAACAGAGAACAGTCGGAACCTGTTCCGTTGAACCAATGACAGCTCCGGCTACACTGTTCTCGTCGTTCTTTATGTTGTACTTGGAACAAGTTGGAACTTGGAACTCTCACGTGGATGGATGAGGAAGCATGGAAATTGAAATCCTTGTAGTGTGATCATAAGTAATGACAGAGAGCGAGGTGTGATGCGAAGTTTAAATTATTACACTTTGGTACAGATGCGTTTCTAACATTTTACTAAGTGTGGGAATTTCAGGTTTCACTACAGCTAATGTATAAATATATACAGTAGTTATATATATTTTTATTATGTATCAAATTATAATGTAATTATTATCATCATAACTAAGCATTAAGAAACGTAAAAATAAAAATTAATAATTTTAGTTCTTTTTTTACTACGGAACACGGAGAACAAAAATTACATACTACACGTTTTAAATGAGATGTTAATTCTTTTAGCTGGTTACCGTGTCTTCATGACTTCATATGCCAATTAGTGTTGCAATCTGACCTTGTATTCAACAGCTGTTCATCTAATAAACACGAAGCTTCTGTCCGCATACACAGCAAGTTTCCAAACAGATTCGAATGTGCATTGGGATGTCATCTATTGAGAAACGTGTGCTATGTCGTCATGCCGATAACGTATGTGCGAGCTGCTTGGGGAAGAGGGAGGGTACTGTACGAATCCTCAAATGGAGCGAGAGTCAAAGAGATAGCTCGCATCAGTGAACGATTCAGACACATCTCTACTTGTAACTGTTATTTCGGAACTGTTATTTGGAACATAGTATTTTTCCGGAACTGGAACAGCCGGAACTGTTCCGGGAAAAGAACAACTTCGCCCATCACTACTGCCGAGTCACTTCGACAACTTTCGCTTGTATTCGGAACAGCTGAGTATTTTCTGACGTCACGACAATAAACTTTCGCTTTCATTCGGAACAGCTGACAATTTTCCGCTGCTACGAAGTAAATTGCCGAACACGTGGCGCACAATATATTGTATAATATTACAATAAATACAGAAATGCGTTATATTTCAATGTCCAATAGCACTGATGGCAATGAGGTTCCCTGCTGCAATGATTTTATTTATTTTTTACGACGCTTTTTCAACTGCTATGGTTATCTGAATGGGATGAAAGTGATAATACCAGCGAAATGAGTCCAGAATCCAGTGCCGAAAGTTACCCAGCATTTACTCTTAATGGGTTGAGGGAAAACCCCGAAAGAAACCTCAACCAGGTAACTTATTCCAACCAGGATTTGAACCTGGGCCCGCTCGTTGCACGGTCAGGAATCCTAATCGTTACTCCACAGTGTGGATTTGCAATAAATTAATTTTGTAAATTAAAGTACTAAAAATCGTTAAAAAATAATGTAGGACTACAAGTTATTGAACATTTCCACAATTCTTGAAAACAATCTACTACACAAATACAATTAATTTGACTTGCCTCTAAACACTTCTGCAGTCCGACATAATTAACTTATTAATATGTTAAAAAAAAAAAAAAAAAAAAGGAGACTTTATAGTGACATCTCAGGTTGTTTATTTTTAACCCTGGAGCAGGTGCGTGGTCTTTTGTTATATGAGCTAGCGCACTGTGTACTTAGTACACATCTAGGAAAAATTGTGTTCCCTTTATGGAATTCACTGTTTTCTGGAATATAGTTCGTCCAAAATTGTGCATATGACTTCAAATTTATAGCTAATCCTTCTTTCTTGTTTGGTGATCTTGCTATCAAAACGGATGCAGCATAAAAGAAATAGAAACCTCTTGTAGCTCATGGCCGCACTCGTTATTTACATTCCAGAACCATCCGTTGTCCAAATTCCGATCACATTTGTATGGTTTGTTTTTTTGGTTCCAATGAGATACAGCGATCCCAGCAACGCCATTATTTCACATCTTGTTTCTTTTGCGTCCCTATCTCTGGAATATTCTACACTGTCTTTCTTAAACTTATACAATTTTATCGATCATCTCAATGGTCATAATTTTAGCGAAAGCCTCAAATTCACTTGTAACATTTACATCAGCAGACTTACCTCCAGGAAAATTTTTTACAACGTTTCTTCTTTTTGCTTTAGTTGTTCCTGTGCAACAAATTTTATTTCATTTGCAATAATTTCCGCCTTTTCTGATAAAATAATTGGTATCATAAAATATCTCCCGCTGTCATCACATGCATCATGTTCATTATATTCTTGTTCATATTGTGAATTGTGGTCACGTTCAATAATGACATCATTTTACTCTTCTCCCTCTTCATCATTTTTGTTAGCAGGCTCTTTCTCGAACTCTGCATTCTCCTTGAGTAGGCAGTCAAGTTTTCTGTCTGTTAGATGTGCTGCTCTATAGTATATCATTCATTGATATCAGATGTTGAAGTCAACACTAGGAGTATGTAGCCTACATTGTACTAAATCGCAATGCATTACAAATAACAAGGAAATTATATTACTTACATGACCTGGCATGTTGTATACTTTTTACATGGCAGTGACATTGCTGTAGTTTAATTTAATTTTCTCCTCTTCACTTGCAGACTGAACAACATAACTTCTCACTACGTAAGCTGGAGCAATACTGAAGAAATAGCTAAAAGCTCGCAAAAATCAAGACCAAAGGAAAACGATTAAACGACATTAATTCGAAGCTGTATGCTTTTTACGTAGGCACACCCACTCGAGGGTAAATGAGTTTCATAATATTTATTTATTCATTAAAGACATCAGCTCAAAGAATTTGAGTGACCACAAGGGTCCTGAATACAATAAACATGTACAATATTATGTGATTTGAAATATTAAAGAAAAAAAGAAAGTTAATTGTTGAAGGCAAATAATACAAGTGGATTAATTGAAAGAGATGATGATGTAATATTTGAAGAGAATCCTTGATAATATTTATAAGAATAGACATTACATAATCAAAAGGAATCTGAAATTCCTTAAGATAATTCCATGTGAATTTTGTAATAAATTGAACCTCTACTGCCAAACAGCAAACCAATGACAGACCATTATTTAAGAGGGACGTTGTATTTATGAGAAAGATAAGGCAGACAAGGTTCATGTATAGACTTCTTCTCAATATCAACTTCGGTGGCTTGATTTAGGTTCCTTTCGAAACGGATAGTAGGGTCAAGAACAAGAGCCCGTTTTAAGCGTCCATTAATAGCAATAATGTCTGCCTGTCTGAAAGAACCATCTGATGATACACAATGTACTTCCTCATGAATCTCCCAATTTAAAGTTTTTAACGATGATGTCTAGCATTGATCAGCATTGTATATTTAGATATTTCCTTTTTATTTACTTTTTGAGGGTAAACTAATTCCTATGTTATTTTAAATTTTGGGTTATGTTAACGTAAATTTAAATACTTAACAGCAAATATTCAGTTATACTTTACTGTACATAATTACTAAAGTAATTAAACAAATAATACTAGACAATGATAATGTTAAAAAATTAAATATAATTTTGCAATGTTATTTTCTAAATGCTAGTAATACAATAATCACATAATTATGTAATAAAAATTAAAACATGAGTTTTTTTTCACTTACATTTATGTTGATAGCTTCCTAATTTCCATGTGATTGTTGTATTTCACAGCTGAATCTTGGGATGGCATTCCACCATTTCAGTCTTACACAGAAGGCATGTACCATCAGGCTAACAAAATCCAGACGACATCACATAGGCTAAATGAGATGCTTAAGGGGCAGAAGTGAGAGATTGTATAAATTAACAACAACAACAACAACAATAATAATAATAATAATAATGATAAAGATATTAACGATACTTACTTACTTATTGGCTTTTAAGGAACCCGGAGGTTCATTGCTGCCCTCACATAAGCCCGCCATCGGTCCCTATCCTGAGCAAGATTGATTAATCCAGTCTCTACCATCATATCCCACCTCCCTCAAATCCATTTTAATATTATCTTTCCATCTACGTCTCGGCCTCCCCAAAGGTCTTTTTCCCACCGGCCTCCCAACTAACACTCTATATGCATTTCTGGATTCGCCCATACGTGCTACATGCCCTGCCCATCTCAAGCGTCTGGATTTAATGTTCCTAATTATGTCAGGTGAAGAATACAATGCGTGCAGTTCTGCATTGTGTAACTTTCTCCATTCTCCTGTAACTTCATCCCTCTTAGCCCCAAATATTTTCCTAAGAACCTTATTCTCAAACACCCTTAATCTATATTCCTCTCTCAAAGTGAGAGTCCAAGCTTCACAACTGTATAGAACAGCCGGTAATATAACTGTTTTATAAATTCTAACTTTCAGATTTTTTGACAGCAGACTAGATGACAAAAGCTTCTCAACCGAATAATAACTGGCATTTCCCATATTTATTTTGCGTTTAATTTCCTCCCGAGTGTCATTTATATTTGTTACTGTTGCTCCAAGATATTTGAATTTTGCACCTCTTCGAAGGATAAATCTCTAATTTTTATATTTCCATTTCGTACAATATTCTGGTCACGAGACATAATCATATACTTAGTCTTTTCGGGATTTACTTCCAACCCTATCGCTTTACTTGCTTCAAGTAGAATTTCCGTGTTTTCCCTAATCGTTCGTGGATTTTCTCCTAACATATTCACGTCATCCGCATAGACAAGAAGCTGATGTAACCTGTTCAATTCCAAACCCTCTCTGTTATCCTGAACTTTCCTAATGGCATATTCTAGAGCAAAGTTAAAAAGTAGAGTTGACAATGCATCTCCCTGCTTTAGCCCGCAGTGAATTGGAAAAGCATCAGATAGAAACTGGCCTATACGGACTGTGCTGTAAGTTTCTCTAAGACACATTTTAATTAATCGAACTAGTTTCTTGGGAATACCAAATTCAATAAGAATATCATATAAAACTTCTCTCTTAACCGAGTCATACGCCTTTTTGAAATCTATAAATAACTGATGTACTGTACCCTTATACTCCCATTTTTTCTCCAATATATGTCGAATACAAAAAATCTGATCAATAGTCGATCTATTACGCCTAAAACCACACTGATGATCCCCAATAATTTCTTCTACATATGGAGTTAATCTTCTCAAAAGGATATTCGACAAAATTTTATACGATGTCAACAAAAGTGATATTCCTCAAAAGTTACTACAGTTAGTCTTGTCCCCCTTCTTAAAGATAGGTACGATTATGGACTCCTTCCATTGTTCTGGTACAATTTCCTTTTCCCAAATTGCAAGTACAAGTTTATAAATTTCGCTAGATAATGCCCTTCCACCCTCTTGTATTAATTCTGCTGGAATTTGATCAATACCTGGAGACTTGTACTTTTTCAGATTTTATATTGCAATTTCGACTTCAATTAACGATAATAATAATAATAATAATAATAATAATAATAATAATAATAATAATAATAATAATAATAATACGTTAGGGCCTGAAAATCACACCAGCTCCCCAGATTCTACTTCCATGCTCTTCTATTATTTCTCAACTCAATCCTGAGGGCTGATTAATCCACAGTCAGAAAAGGATACTGCACTCACTGGCGATCAAGTATTAATAATTTGTTTACAACCAACATTTGGCTTGACAACTCATACAGACATCGACTCCATCCTACCAACCCACAGATAAAGCAGTCATTCATAGCACTTACTCTCAAATACAGTAACACTGGCTTGTTCACAGCATAATTTAAATTAGATACAACTCAGAAATACGTGTAAATAAGTGTTCGCGTAGGCTTCCGTGGCTGGTGTACATGGTGTGTGGATAAGCTTCAGGGCTTCTTGGTGTTGGTGGCTGACGTTTCGACCGCTGTGTTGTGGCCTTATCCAACAACTGCTCTGAAGATGACCACAACACAGCGGTCGAAATGTCAGCCACCAACACCAAGACAATGCGGTAGAAGCCCTGAAGCTTATCCACACACCACGTGTAAATAAGGTTTGAACAGAAGATAATTTTCGAATAAATAAGAATCATTTTAACAAAGCATAGCGACTGGGAGCATTTAATGATCTGCAACTGTTTTAAAAAACTTGGAATGTTCTGTGAGAAAGAAGGTAAGCTTATGACCATACTTTGAAAAGAAATTAAATATTTCTTGCACAAGTAATACTATAATATTACGTACAGTGGGGGACATAATAAAATTGTTGGGCTGACAAAAATATTTTGATATCTGCAGCACAGATCATAGGAAACTACCATTTTAATTCTTCTTCGATATAAATATGTACTATTTTAACAGGAAAGCAAAGCAAGTCATCGTATGAGCTTCTGGCTCAAAGCATATGCAGTGTAGCGTTTTTTCACTTAGGAAATACTCGAGTTGCTCGACTATCATGTCCCACATTTTACATGGTAAATGACAAAAAATGCGATATTTTTAAGTCATTTATTTTCACATAAAGATACATAGCATGTGAAATTTCATCCCCTTTCAGATTGAATTTGACTGATTCTTCAGATTCAGCGATATATACAATGGAGGGGGAAAGGAACTGGGCACACTACCTCATTATCTCTTGACTTAATTGCTTCATGAGTCATGACTTACTGATGTCACTTATAAGGTTCAAACCTGTCTTAGGACAGATCACTAAACAACAACAAACACAATATCTTTAATTTCTAATATTTAACAATTTTCAATAAATATAACAAGGCAGTAATTCTTTCAGATTCTAAAGCTGCAATTCAGGGAATATGTTCCAATGCTACAAAGAAGTCAACAAAAATAAGAGAATGCTACAAAATGCTAACACAACTCCAAAAAGTTAATAAGATTGTCCGTCTCCAATGGATTCCAGCACACTGTGGAGTCATGGGGAATGAAACCGCAGACACACTTGCAAAGAAAGCCACAACAATTAAACAAAAGTCTAAATTTAATTTCTCATATTCCTCAATAAAACGCTTGATCACCACAAAATTTTCTCATTCATACCTACAAGAAATAGAATCAAATGCTAAAGACAAAAAATGGATTACACTACTTTCCAACCCAGATATAATCCCCCAGAGACCAAGGAAAACAGCAGTTGCAGTCTTCAGACTATTGACAAATCATGACTGTCTAGCAAGTCATCTCTACAGAATAGGTATCTCAGCTTCACCCATATGTGTCCTGTGTATCGATCCAGCAGAAATGAATGAAGACCACTTGAAGACCTGTGAAGCATAAGATCAGAAGAAACTACAGTTCAAAAGTATTGGAAAGCACGACTGCTAATGGCTTCTTTGCCAGATGCAAGGCACTAGACAACAACAACAACAACAACAATTTTCAACTAGTGAGTAAATTGATGGTTCATTTAGCAACATTCACAACAATGTGGAAAAGTTAAATAGTGTACTGAACAGCAGCATCATAAAATGCAGACACACCATCTGAAACTCTTTACTGATTGACTGTCAAAATTATTTAACAGCTGTGCAGTGGCTAGAGCGCTGAATTCATAATCTATGGACCTGGGTTCGATGCCCAGCATGCCTCTGATTTATGACTTGTTTTGGACAAGTCCATGGTCCGGGTAACAAAGGGTTTTTTTTCCAGGAGCTCCGGTTCCGCAGTGACATCCCAACATATCTGGATGATGCAAATCTGGCATTCAGGTATAGCTCCCTGTGAAGCTGACTTGAATAATTTTCAAGGAAAAATTGTTCCGGGGCCTGGTATCGAATCCAGGACCTTTGCTAAGCGCATCAATGTTCTACTGACTGAGCTACCCAAGAACTGTACCATACATCGGCTCAATTATTATTCCCTTTATATCCACATACCTCAAGTGGGCTGACAACACGTCAAGCCCAACATTGAGTGCACACAAACTCTGTGTGACTTGAATTGTGGTTTTCTGTTAATGAACAGTGACCTATATTACGCAAATCTGGCTTCGATTAGAATATGTGCTATATAATTACAAAGTATGTTATTCTTGCGTCACTTTCGTCGGCTACAGATGGCGAGATTTCAGTTTAGTGCAAATCGACAGGCTTTTAAGGTCTCTTGTGCCAATCACATTTTTTTCCAAGGGTCAAAGTTTAGATCTTTATGTTAGTGCAGAGAAGACAGGCAGGTCTTTAAATCCTACAGTGTCAATCGCATTATTTTCCAGAGGTTAAAGTTTAATTATTACTACATGATACCGGCAATTTCCTTTCATCTGAATTTCTGCCCATGATATCGATCCAAATTAACAGATTTACAAGAATCAAATCATTCCACATAATCTTCTGGAGATAAACCTTACCTGGTTTAATTATTTACCATAATAAAAATATCTACTTTACATACACTGACATCACAAAGTAATTTTTTAAATTATTTATTAGGCACTGTCTAATCTTAATCTCCAATCACCTTATTATATTACCAAAATCATGTGGGGGGGGGGAACTTTTATTTCTTCAATCCTGTCCAAGTTCTCCCCCAAAATACGCGTACCAATGGTTAAGGAACTATACACCAATGCTGCCTAGCTTCTGCACTACCACTGTGAGTCTGAAGTCATTACACAGTGCTGCCACTTTCCTCGAAACTAAATGTCAACTTTTCGATTTGCATCAAGAATTCTTGATGAGTGCCACAAATTCATGAATAGAAGCAGCAGCAGTAGCAGTAAGGACTTGCTGCTTGTCAACTGACAGAAACACCGGGATTGTTCACTGGGACTCACTGTATATTTAGCACCAATAATTCTAAGGGCACAACAGTAGAACCCAAGTCTGCACTGTAGCAATATGGAGAGGCACTTGAAAACTTCCTTCTAAGAATTACCGTATTTACTCGCTTATTAGATCCTCTCTCATATAATATCTCCTCCTCTACTTCAAGAGCAAAATGTAAATGTGTGTGTATATATACAGAGCGTTCACCTACAGGTGGGGCCAGGAAAGTGGCATGTATTGATATGCCGCTTTGTGCGCACAGTTGTTGAGACACGCTCGACAATCAAGGACATCAAGGTCGACAAGTTATCAGTTGTGAGCCAGCTGTTGCAGTATTTAACACGTACAGTGCAGTTTCTTGACACAGTTGCTTAAATATTCAGCGTTGTGTAAAATTTGTTAACAATGCAAAACGCAAAATTCACGCTTGAACAGAGTTTTTATGTATGATGCATATGTCAAAACAGAGTCATGTAGAGAGGTGCGTAGGCAATTTGAAGTGAAATATCCGGGTGCTCCAATTCCGGGTAGAGAAACTGTTAGACGTCTTGTTAACAAATTAAGGACAACAGGGTCGATAACTGCTACAATTCCTAAGCGAAAACGAAAAGTATTGACTGAAGAAAAAATTGATGAAATCAGTGCATCATTTACATGCTCTCCTAATAAATCTCTAAGACTTGTTTCACAGGAAGTTAGTGTTTCAAAAGCATCAGTCTTTACTGCTGCTAAACTTTTAAAATTAAAACCCTACAGAGTATAGTATAGAAAGCAGAAGCTTACGGATAGACGATTCCCGCAAGTGACACCGCAGGCAGGCCGCTTTCCTGGCCCCACCCGTAGTTGAACGCTCTCTCTCTCTCTCTCTCTATATATATATATATATATATATATATTCATCCATCCATCCTTAAGTTGGCCTGGTTGGCGGAGTTGGTATAGCGATGGCCTACTATGCCCGAGGTTGCGGGTTCGATCTCGGGCCAGGTCGATGGCATTTAAGTGTGCTTAAATGCGACAGGCTCATGTCAGTAGATTTACTGACATGTAAAAGAACTCCTGCAGGACAAAATTCCGGCACACCAGCGACGCTGATATAACCTCGGCAGTTGCGTCGTTAAATAAAACATAACATTTTAATGGTGCTACAGCCCTTGCTAGGTCTTGGCCTCTCTTAAAAGTCGCCTCCATTCTTCCCTTTCTCCTGCATGTGTTCTCCATCCTTATATACCCAACTTTCTTGTGTCCTTATGGATAGCATCTTCCCACCTTGCTTTTGAACTCCCCACGTGTCGTATTACAAAAATTTTCCATTCAAAACCTTCTTTGGTATTCTATTATCCCCCATTCGGATTACATGTCCAGCCCAGCATAATCTTCTAATTTTAACTTCTTCACATATCGTGGGTGCTCATGTAAAGGGGGTTAAGTTGTTTTGGCTACACTGGAATAAGTACAGATTTGAACTATCCACAATTACTTTTCTCTTGTGTTAAAGGGGTTAGGTCATTCTTCCATCTATGATGCAGTTACAGTGCTCCATATTTTATGACAAAGGGGTTTTGTTCAGTACCAAAGGAGAGAAGTTTACATATCTTGCAATTTCACTTAACCCTCTTTACACGAGCACCCACGATATATTTCCACATAGACCCCTTCGATGTATGTACAATCAAGGCTCTAGGTTCTGAATTTCTGCCTAAGAATTTTGCATACAGTATACTTATCAATAATTCATGCTTACGGAAAGATTGCAAGGTAAAACCACTTCTAAAACCATCCTCTGTCCCGTTACTTCTCCAATTCTCAGTGCTGACAAAGAGAAATAACATATCTCTTTTCTGTTTACCCTCAAAATACCTACCATACTCTCTATTGCATTAGTTCTTCCACTGTCACAGCACAGATAGATAAATTCCCTTTCTTCTTCTACTGCTGGTATTGGTTTCCACAGGCATACTTCCGAAATCAGTAATTCAAAGAAAGAGATCAGGGTCAGGGGTGTACGAAAAAATTAGCAACAAACGAGTTATTATGTGTCTTTTAAATTAAATGTGATTGACTTCGAAGAGAAAACGACATTTTTCAACTAATTTAGGCATACTTTTATCTCATTTTGAAAGTTGATCTCCCAAACGTTTTTTGCATTAAAATAGAGGAAATAACGAGGTCTAATATGCGAATAAATACAGATGTAAAACATAATCATATAAGAATATCATGCAAAATAAGTATTTCTAGTCTTTTAATTAATGTGCATTGACACATGTGTTCGAAGTTGAAAAAGTTGAGCAAAGTTCTTCCCACATATGTTACATCTGTACTGCTTCTTGCCTGTGTGAGTAAAGGAGTGTACCTGAAGATTCTGCAGTAGTGCAAAAGTCTCACCACATAAGTTGCATTTGAAATTCCTGTTCTGTGTATGCTTTGCTCTGTGTACTCGCAGATATCTAAGTCGTGCAACATGCACGCCGCAAATGTCGCATTTGAAAGGCTTCTTCCTCTTGTGCGTCAACTCGTGTCCCCGAAGGTGAGAGCGATGTTCAAATCTCCTATCACAAACGTCACATTTGAAAGACTTCTTGCCAGTATGTCTCAATGTGTGTTTACGGAGATAATCAATTTGTGCAAAACTCTTGTCACATATATTGCATTTATAATTCTTCTCCCCTGTGTGCGTCAATGCATGTTCTCGAAGACGATATTGGTAACGAAAATCCTCACCACACAATTTGCATTTTAAATACTTCACTCCTAAATCAGTGTCACTACCTTGTTTAAGGTCCTGGGCTACAGGATTACCATTATCACAAAATTCGAACTTCTGGTCTGAAATCTTATCTGAAGAACCACAAGAATCTGTAAGCTGCTGATTCACAACCATCTGTGCGTGCTGTGCTCTACTACAGAAATCTATGGACATCTTGAACGTGTCACTTTTTTGGCTTTTTCCATCACCATGACAATACAACTCCAGAGACCTACAAAATCAAAGATTTTACATCACAAGGCTGAATGCCAGACATTCAACATGATCTATGAACCAACAATCCTGTTCTATAAAGATAAATGTAGCCTGTCCCACATTGATGTAATAGGTCTGATGGTGGGAGCACGAGGTACCATACCCTCCTTCTTTGCCAACAAATGTAAAAACCTGGGCCTAACACACAGCATTGTGAAGGAAATAGCCATTAGTGCCCTCAAAGGATCGGTTCAGATATTGAGAAATCATTTGCATGGGAGTGATAATGGAAATTTCAAGTTATCTTAACTGATGGCTGTTGATGGGTTTAGATATCAATGCCAATAAATCCGTACTATTATTTTTCTCGCGGTAGATGGCATTCAAATCATTCTAATCTATCTGATGATATTTTTTTCCCCACCCTTTCTTAACTGTAAATGAGCAAAAACGCTACTTAGGTGTAAATTTTTCTGACATTTTGTATATTCGATTCCCTAACCATTTCAAATGTATATCATTTTACCTTTTAGGTGTATTTCCAAATTATATGTAATATGCTTTGTCTAATTTGGCAACCTTTTCATAAGGGAAGCTAAATTTATATATAATGCTATATTTTTTAAATGTCTCTATAAAAACCTTCTAACAGTCAGAAAGTAAACCCCTCTCTTATTTATTCGCCCGTTTCCATACTTTCTCTCACTGTCATAATATTAATACTCAATCACAACGCGATAACACGCTAGAAATTCCACTTCACACATCATCTTTGTATTCCTCATCCTTCAGTGTTGCTACCTCTCGTCACTGGAACTCACTGCCACCTGAAGTCAAGGGTTGCCGAATCTTGAAATCTTTCAAATCCAAGTTAGAAAATTATCTCATGACAAGTTGCCAAACTAACTTACTGTTATGACAAGTATTGTATTGCATGTTTCCATGTATTCACTACATTATATATATATATATATATATATATATTTTCTAGTGATATTTATTTCATTTTATCTGTTTTTGTTTCATCACATTTCCCGATAATGGTATGTCTATCATGTGGTAACTTGAGCTACTTATAATCATAATTTTCTCTGCTGTGTGTACCTAATAAATATTATATTCATTGTATGCTTTATCATGATCATGATCATCATTATCATTATTATTATTATTATTATTATTATTACTATTACTATTATTATTATTATTATTATTATTATTATTATTATTATTATTATTATTATATTGAATAAGCAGTCGTGGACAGCCGATAAGGGGTGATCCTCCAGCTTGGGGGTTGGCGAAGGGCTAACAACTCATCACCGTAAAAAACAGCTTGTTACGAATCCCTACAATGCATATAGTGTTAGTTGGGAGGCCGGAGGGAAAAAGACCTTTAGGGAGGCCGAGACCTACATGGGAGGATAATATTAAAATGGATTTGAGGGAGGTGGGGTATGATAGAGACTGGATTAATCTTGCACAGGATAGGGACCGCTGGCGGGCTTATGTGAGGGCGGCAATGAACCTTCGGGTTCCTTAAAAGCCATTTGTAAGTAAGTAAGTTATTATTATTATTATTATTATTATTATTATTATTATTATTATTATTATTTTATAGTGATATTTTCACGAGAATGACAAGTTTATCAGCTGCACACGATCACGGTTGTGATTTATGCACGATTGTGGAACCACCACTTTTATCACAACAATGTATGAAACCTAGTAACAACAAAAGTCATACTTATTACATACCTAAACCTTAATATTACGAACACTGTGCCTCCAACAGAAAACAAACTGGTCAACAAATTGAAGCAGAAAAGGCAAAATATGTAAATAAAAGCTCTCACATCATTATACTCACTTCTCAGTCAAGTCACCATTCTCCACCATCATACCTGGCATCACCTCCTCTTTCACAGCATCCTCATTCCAGAATTCTTCCTGGGGGAAAGAAAAAAAAAACATTATTGAAATAAGCTACACATCAAGTGATCAAGAAAATTTCTTTCGTTTTCTGAACAAAATTATATAAAGACAAAGCTGGTAACTCAAGTGGGTGGAAGTGAAATTTGACAAAGATAGTATTTTGGTGGTGAGTTTTCACGAAATACTCTTTCTTCTACTTGCATTATCACTGTTTTATTATTATTTATTAATCATCCTCACCATCACCTGGTGCTATGTACTTCGTCTCCCACAGTGCAAGGGTAACAAAAAGAGCTACAGCTTCAGCACATTGCTCATAGATGGGGGTGTTGAGTAAATGAAAGAATGTACCCGCCAATAGATGAAAGAAGGAAATATTAAGGGAAAAAAAGAACATTCTTGATCGTTTGAAATTGTTTAAACACCCAAGATAAGGTACCGTAGTTTCCCCTAACTATGGTCCACATTTGTCACATTTTTCTTTGTATTCAATACTATTCATCCAGATTAAGTGAAATTTTGGCTTCGGACTCTTGTAAATGTATATTAAATAAAAATTGACATATGTATTTGAAATTATTTAATTACAAGTGTTGAAAAAATAATAAGCATTGGTACATAGTTGCATTCTGAGTTGCCCAACTATGGTCCACTCATATATTCATGCTTGAAAACATGAATGGGCTATAACTGGATCTGTAATTATTCGTAAATCAATAAATTGAGTTTCTAATTTAAGGGAAGAAACATAATCTAGCACAGAAATATTAAAAATAAATGAAAAGTACATGGATTCTTTTTATTAGTACACATTACATAAACACACAATAAACAAGTGAAATCTGAAAGTCATTTTCCTGCAATAATGAACAACTACACTCACCGGCAAAAATACCGGGCCACCTAAAGTTTCTCATTTTTTTTTACGAGGTGAGAATCAAAAAACCCATTATGAAATGAAGAAAACATTGCTTCCCAGAAAAAAAAATCTTTTTTATTATCACTTGCGCTATTATTTTCAACTCCAAACAATGGATATAATTAAAAGCTGTAAAAACTTACGAATTGTTTCAATTTTCTTCCAAATGTTCAACTGATTTTGTGGCCACCCAGATGTTACTAATAGCGGATATTGCCTCCCCTCAGTAATTGCCGCTTCTTACTATACATGAAACAACAGCTCCATTGTTCTTCACTTCCAAAACTTTCCATGGCCACAATTCTTCCTCATAAGTAACTACCATATAACTATGTGCCTTAGCATTATTTTAACAGATTTCGTCTTCTTTTCCACATCTGACTCACTGTCTGTAAATATGGAGAGTACACCGGAAACATCATAATCTGTATCCAATTCGATTTCATCGCTCTCATAGTCACTTACAGGGACGGTTGTGATCATTCTACCCTGAAGTTTTCGTTTTACTGGACCATTATCCGTGCTAGTACCATTGATGCTGGAACAGCCTGTTTCTTTATTTACTGGACTATAATGTTAAATGGTGTTTTAGAATATACTGAGATACCGTATTTGCAGAAGTAAATAATCAAATTGTTCACATTTCATTCAAACAAATATTTCAAAATGAAATACAACTATGGTCCATGAAAAATTCTGGTACATAGTTGAGGACTGACTTGTAGCCTTGAGGTTAAACATTTTTCACGCAGAGTCCTTAACCTCTGCCAGTCTAATTATTACGTGAAAGTAAACACTATATAGCCAGGTTTAATTGTACAAAAAATCATATATTTCTAACGTACCAATTCTACAGAGGAGAGCTTAATAAAACAGAAAATCGCAAACTGAATGATTTCGTGTCTTCACACATTCAATAGAACGATGCACACTGGCCTTATTAAGCATCCATATCATTGCCACGTGTAATGGTAGATAGAAGCATCTATGGGAAACATAATTCCATCACAGTGGCGCCTTAAATGGCAAACACCGAACTCTTGAGGGACTAAGTAGTACATAATGCGTTTTGGACCATAGTTGGGTGCCTGGACCATAGTTATGGGAAATTACGGTACTGAAAATTAGTGTCTAAAACAGAGGCATGTGCATTTGAGATTCTACAATCATTAAGTCAAATAAGATCAGAAATTCTTTTATATTGGAAAACACATACATTCAATATTACACTAGTCCACTGCTGTGGTGTAACAGTTAGCATGTCAGACCATGAAACATGTGCACTAGGATTCAAATCCTGGTTGGAACAAGTTTCCTGGTTGAGATTTTTTCGGGATTTTCCCTGAACCCATTAAGGTAAAATGCTGGGTAATATTCGACGCTAGAATACTAGATTTATTTTGCTGGGATTATCATTTTCATTCAACTAAGCGCTAGATAAACATCGCAGTTGATAAAGCGTCATAAAATAAACCAATAAAAATATATTGCACTATCTCATCTCTCTTCTTCTCACAAGATCTGAATCAATAATGAAACTAAATAAAAAGGATTTATATCTCAATTTCTGCCAGCGAAAATAAAACATTCTATTCTATTTCATAGTACGAACCAATAAGTGTAAATAGGCTATTAACGAAAGTGTAACAAATGTAGTGAAAATATAAGGGGTGTTCATGCTAATTCATCTATCTCTTCAATTTGTTCTGAGCTTCAAAGTAATGTTGAACAATACCAATATAAAGAAATAATTTGTATATTGGTACTTTTTATTTTGTCCAGAGTAATTTAAGTAAAGAAACTGACACAAAAGTTATGCATTGCCTTACTTAAATGCTAACTACATGGAAATTCAGGCTTCTTGTGCGAGGGAAACAATCTAATCTATTAAAGTACCAGCACAAGCATTCAATACAACTCACCTCAACTTCACACTTCACCACATAAAATGTACCAGAACTTTCATTTTCTCTGCATGTGACGTCTGATGCGTCATCATAGCTCTCATTGTATGGTTCCACTTTGATCTCTTTCACATTAACTCCAAAGAAATGGTCTTCCTGTGTAAAAAAATACGGCAGACAAATAAATTATCTTCATCACAAAAAAAACTGTTCATCATGGAATCATACCTAGATCTACTCAACATATTATTAATTACCTCTGATAAACGCTTTCCTTCTTGTCCAAGTATCACTTCATCCTTTAATTCCAATGGATCATACCCAGGTTCTACTTTAATTACGTCCATGATAACTGAAAGAAAGATATATATATATATATATATATATATATATATATATATATATATATAGTGAACCATAAGTAATGCCATTAATTTCATAGGTTATTCTTAGAGATATTTCATACAAAAAAGTTTAATACAATTTTGCTCGTTTTTGCTTCCTTCTTGAGATGAAAATTGTTTTATACGAAACATTTCAGAGCGTGTTTTGGAAAAGCCTTTCATTTAATTCCCAATACACTCAGTCAATTTAAGGGAACTCAAATGTGACTTTTCTACATTTTCAACATAATACACACTTTTTATTTTTTCTCTCTGGAAATATCAAAGATAATTATCTACATGAAATTTTTATGTAAATTTATCATATCATAATGAATAAATATTGAAAAGTACATTGAAATTGGTTACATAGTTTGACCGCACTCAAAATCTTAATTCTGGTCAAAAATGTAAACAAAAATTAAAACAACGTTACATTAGAGTACCAATATTTCTCAAAAAACCCAGAAACTTAGCCTGATATTTACTGGTTTGAATATGCTGTGGCACCAGGAACTTTTGTGTAGAGGATACTGCACACTGACCAAATTTCAAAATAATAGCCTATTTTACTGTCATTTGATAAACCATCTTTAAATCCTGAAATGTAACTTCTTAATTTTAAAGTGGTTTTGGCATATTTGCTGTCTTTATAGAATGATTAACAGAACTGAACCAATGTGTATTCTGACTGGCATGGAGTTGTGCAGCTACACATACAAACTTCAAAATTAAAATAATACAGTTTCTTAACTTGCTTTCCCATTATTGAGAGGACTGTTAATTTTCAAATAACTCTGATTTTAAAAGAATTACTGAAAATATTTAAAACTCCATTCTTGAGATGTATTTTTTAAAAGTTAATGGAGTTTTATTTTATTGTTAAGCTTAATATAATATGGACTTTTTATATGAAATATGGAAAATAACTTAGATACATAGAAATTACCGTAATTAAAATATGTACTAAACTCTGAAATATGAAGAAATGTGGAAAATAAAAGTAGCATTTCTTTAACTCTACACATTGTGAAACATAAAGATAATGCAAATTATAATTGATACTAGCTTTATTAGTAAATATGTATTTACATAGAAACCATTCCTCTGGTAATCACAGTACAGTTGTAGTCACTTTGATTGATGTGCTCAGCTTGAAGAGTAGTTAAAATGTAAGCAGACTAACATAGCGTATTGTCGTTTCAGTTTTTTGTAATTCTTTAGAAAAGCTACACCCAGGAAGGCACAATTTTCATTTACTTTACTGGTGTGTGTGAAATGTATATTATAGCGATTAACACGTGGTTTTGGTTTGCAGCCACAAATACTTTCAACATAAAAATCGAATCTTAAGTTACGAGTACATACAGATCTTAAAATTAAATATTAATAGATTGAAATTATACAAAATATGTTAGTTAAGTTAGGTTTCGGTTCTCCAGTAAGAAGTTAGCCTGCCTCATAGCTACACTGCATTCCATGATGTCAGACAGGCAAAGTAAACATTGCCTGTAGAGGAAGGGAGAATGATAATTGCTACCTACTATATACTCAACCAATGGCAGAGGTCACATCCAGACTTATCTTGAAGTTGGGCGGAGGTACAGACCGATTATTTAGTCCTGACAGCTCAGCGACGCGAAAGAGGGGAAGTAATAGGAGTACTGGGAAGAGTTTCGGAATAGAGATAAGGGCGAGCGATCGGTAAAGGAATGCAGTACAGCTTAACTGTACTGGAAACACAACGCTACACCGCATGCGTGACATCCGATTGCTCTGACTGCAGGCGACAGACTAACCTGAACATCCCTTGGCGGTAACTTAATGGACTCGCCTGACCCAGGCGCACATGGCTGGCGACTGTCAGGACTAAATAATCGTAGTGTACAACACTTCAAACCGTCCAACTAAGTGTGAGATGCGACCTCTGCCATTCGTTTAGTAGTAATTATCTTTCTCCCTTCCTCCGACAGCAATGTTTACTTTGCCTGTCAGATATTATGGAACGCAGTATAGGCCTAGTGTAGATAAATCTCCAGTCTTTTAGTAACCTTTTCATCAGGTCCTCCTTTAGAGTCTTTAAATAGAATATATGCTTATATAGACGCCAACACGGGTTTACAAGCCATAACATTGGATGGAAGTTCCATGCTTCACTGGTAGGTCTGTTTAAAATTCTTTCAATAATTTATTATCATAATACACTGCTCTTAAACTGAACCGAGCATATTGGGAACTAAATCAATGGCTTTCCCAAAATACATGAAATGTTTCATATAAAACAATTTTTATCTCGAAACGAAAGAAAAAACAAGCAAAATTGTATGAAACTATGGTTACCATGAGAAGAAATTCTATAGGAGGACATGGAATCTGAAATAGGAGGACATTGCTGAAGAAGGAGGACTTTTTAGAAATTGGTATGAACAAAATTAAAGATAAAAATAATGGCTCACTTTAGTCACTTTTCTCACTAGTTGCTGGATCAATATTACGTCTGTACTTATCAGTGGAACAGAAGAGCCTGAAGAGACAAACTTTTATTTTGTAGCAAAGAACTATGGAACTGTGCACAGAACATGTCCTTGGAATATATTTCACCATGATGATACCTCTGACTATCTCCGTTAGCATGTGATTTCCTTCTTTTGTCCATTGAGCAGATATTAGGGAAAATACTCTATCAGCACTTCCATTGTGACTTGGAATAGAGAAATAGAATTGACATACTTTTAAAAATTCTGAGAAAGTTTCACTGCTCGCAGAACTATTAGAATTGAAGAATCTGCACCATTGTTTATCAAAACTTAAATCTTTGTCAAAATTAACTTGATTGGCATAGCTCTGTACATTGCAGAATTGATAAAATAGCTTAGAATCATGAATATTGACATTTTTAGAGTGTAAGAATTCAATGCATGTCAATACGTCATCATATTTTATGTTTTTTTATGTGCTCCAGCTTCAACCATTGAAAGCAGTTAAATTCTTTCATAGATTTTCACCATTTGTTTAGATATTATATGCATAATATCGCACATTATTCACTATTCATATTAACTCTAGTTGAAATGCAAACTGCCGAACATTTCAATTTTTTTTCAATGCCTGCCGGACAGGATAAAATGATTAAAAAAAGAGGACATGTCCTTCTCTTGCTGGACGGATGGTAACCCTATATGAAACGTTTTTGCTTGAAATATCTCAAATAACCCCCTGAAATTAATGACATTACTTTGGTTCGCTCTGTATATATAATTTGGCAAGAAATTCCACTAGTTCTAGGCTACTTTATTCAGGAATTCGGATTTATCTAGATTACGAACGTAATTCAATATATTCGACCTATGGACAACTTATTTCGGTCCAAGACACAGTGGAGTATACGACAATGAAATCAAGATTATTTTGCACTGTTCTTATGATGCATTTTAGTCACTTCAGGACGATAAACTTAAAAAAGGTCATATTACAAACCATTTTCTTTTAGGTTCGTAATGTTTGCAACTCAGCAGGTAGAACAGGATACGACTTTTTTTTTTTTTGCATCAAATAAATTCCTGCAATATTTTCAAAATGGGAGCCTTAAAATATATATTAAAAAAATCATTCCTACACAATAAAAATAAGTACGTACCAGTACCTATATACGCTATAATTTTTAAGTATGCCTTTTGTAATTATTACTTAAAAATGTAACTTAGTTTTGTTGACAACATTACTCTAAGCTGGTAAAATTAACGAACTAACATTTATCAGAAACTTCACTTCACAGCCCTTACAGAACTGCTGTTTATACCTTTATACTCCCACAAAAATATCAAACTAAGGTTAGAATCAAAGACGTTTTATACTTTATTAGAACATCTCTTATAGCTCGAAAGATTTTTTTCCCCAAGTTATTTTAGTCAGAGTGTATGTAGGCCTATGGATCTTTGTGCAGTGATCCATTCATCCCACTCCGAAGACCAGATATTACTAATGCAAAAGAGATGCCTACTTTATGAAATAATCCTTGTATTTGCGAAGTAAGGAATCCTCTCAAGGAAATAACGTTTTTACATAAATTTTACACATATAACTAAAATAGACATAAACTCGTAATATTACATGGCATAGATGGAGACAACGATTTCCTTGGGGGTGGGAGGGGTACAATAGAACGATAAAATAAGCTAATTTATAGATAGTTAGCTACGTATTCTTATCACGAACATATAAAATGCGCCCTCACACATAAAAAAACAAATACGAATATATATATATATATATATATATATATATATATATATATATATATATATTTACAGGACAGGGTCTCAAAGACTTGCACTGCAGTCTGAAGCTTATTGTGCTTACCACTCCTGTTCTGTGAATGATTTCTGTCGCCGAACAGTAGAGTTCTTGTACAAATATAGCACGCTGTATCATGAACTTAACCCGGACCACGGTAATGATGACAATGGCATTTGAATAAATGATGGCGAAATGAGATTGAGGTAAAATGCCGAAAGTTACCCAGCAATTCTGCTTCAATTGGGGGAAAACCTTGGGAAAAACCCAATCAGGGAACTTGTCCCAACGGAAATTTGAACCCGGGACCGCTCGTTTCACAGTCAAACATGATAACTATTTTTTCGCAGCAGTGGACAAAAAAATTATATATATATATATATATATATATATATATACAATGAAAAAATAACTTTAATTATGTCTCTGAAAACTATAGGTACATTGCTTAGCCAAGTAGAGCAAAATATCAATTATATCAAATAAATATTGTCGATTTTTGTTAACAAGATCCTAAGATCCTTCTGTGAACTAGAGAGCTGTGCCAACACTGATTCTGTAGGATACTTCATATTTGTCCACTTCGTCATTTGTTATCACTTGTATGGTCACTAGCACTTACACTATTATCTGCAATATTAGCAGGTTCTTCGTTATTAGGTCTATTGATAGGTTTACTTCGACTTTGTTCCGTACTTTTAAAAAAGAAATGAGTATCTTGGTGAACTCACTGTCACATGAACTATGTTCAGCAGTACAAATCCTATTCCTAGCAATATACTACTGTCCAAATATCGAAATAGCATTTCAAGAGTAGCACATATTTGTCAAAACATAAATTATATTTCTCTGTTACGAACACTACATGCAAATTGTGATCAATATTTTTTTATTTGTATTCAACTGAATGAACTCTCTCTAGAAAATGTTTCCAGGTTGTCCCAATTCTTCTTTATCCAAACTATAAAAAGATAAGTCACATAATGAATGTTTGTAGGCCCTACTTAGAAACATGTTCATATAAACGTTGATTTTTCATATTAATTCGTAGAATTTTGAGAGAGAGAGGGGGGAGGGGGAGAGGGAAGAGGATGGAGAGAGGGAGGAAGAGAGGGGAGGGAGGGAGGGATGAGGGAGGAGAGGGATGGGGAGGGAGGGAGAGAGGGAAAGAGAGAGGGAGAGAGAACAACCTATATCACTCTGACTTGGGGGACCCTTACACATCCTATATCTCCGCCTATGTTTCGTGGGTACTGAATGGTTTGAATTTTAAACTGATCAGAGTTGCCTCCATAGTTTTACTGATAAATTCAGACCTCATTAAACATAGCACTTACTATAGAGTGTATGTTAAGTTTTCTCATGTGATTTTCCTGTCTTGGGAATGAAACCAAAAATTGCAAGAGCATTTATCTTACAAAAAGAATATTAAAAATAATTCAGTCCTACCCCAGATACTTAGCAAACAAATATTCAAGAAATTAAATAATCTATCTGTGCCATATAATAAACATATATTATTTTTTTTTACATCAGGATACTCATTACCAGAACTTAAAGAATTTCTCATCATTACAGATACAATACCTGAGCAACATATGATATTCATTTATATTCTCACAGGCTTATCAGGAACTTGTGTGTACAACAAACTACCATTCCATCTCAATCTAAGATAATTAAAAAATAAACTTATATCAATTCTCTTGGACAGTATGCCATAGGCCTATTCAGCACAGCACACACAATTATTGGAAATTTTGTAAACAACAAATAAAATAGACATTGAAGTAATCTGTATTTTCTGATAAAATAAGACAGAACATTCTTGATTAAAGGAAAATAGTTTTACAATTTATTGCATTACAGAATTTCATAAAATAATAAAATATTCTTCACCTGACATAATTAGGAACATAAAATCCAGACGTTTGAGATGGGCAGGACATGTAGCACATATGGGCGAATCCAGAAATGCATATAGATTGTTAGTTGGGAGGCCAGAGGGAAAAAGACCTTTGGGGAGGCCGAGACGTAGGTGGGAAGATAATATTAAAATGGATTTGAGGGAGGTGGGATATGATGGTAGAGACTGGATTAATCTTGCTCAGGATAGGGACCGATGGAGGGCTTATGTGAGGGCGACAATGAACCTCCGGGTTCCTTAAAAGCCAGTAAGTAAGTAAGTAAGTAAGTAAGTAAGTAAGTAAGTAAGTAAGTAAGTAAGTAAGTAAGTAAGTAAGTAAGTGGCATGGAAGGAAAGGGAAGGGAAAGGGGAAAGGGAAGGGAAGGGAAGGGAAGGGAAGGGAAGGGAAGGGAAGGGAAGGGAAGGGAAGGGAAGGGAAGGGAAGGGAAGGGAAGGGAAGGGAAGGGAAGGGAAGGGAAGGGAAGGGAAGGGAAGGGAAGGGAAGGGAAATAAGAAGAAAAGGAAAGGAAAGATGAAATGAATGAGGTGTATAAACAATTGAATGTTCTTTCAGATTTAGATTTAAGCATAAAAATACAGGGATGCCATTTGAAATTTCAAAGTGTGGGAGGCTGGGGGTATGGGATGAAATCTAAAATTCAATTAAGCCTCGTTTCAGACTTTCCCCTCAATATCTAAATTGACGAAGTTTTTTTGTTTAAATTTAATTCAATTTAAATAATTAGTTATTTAGACTGGAAAGTTTTGAAATGAAAGCCTTGTATAGCAATACATGTAAAACTTCTGGAAGTGAAACTTGGTCACATTCATCAAAGATAAAACAAAAATACAAGAAAGGGAACTGAGATACGTACTTAGGATCCATTGAACTCTGTACCAGATTAGACTATATACTGTAGAAATCAGGATATAAGAGATGAATTAGAAGTTAGTTCTTTAGCAAATACTTTTCATCCAGGGCATATAACTGAAATACTTCTTGCCATATACAAATAACTTCAAGAAATATCTTGCAGAATGAATTAAGGTATCAAACTAGAGTTCTAACGCAGTGACCAACAGAAATGGGAGCAAAACCAACCAGGGACTTAGGTATGTGTTCACAAGATTATAGTGCATGGTTACCACCAGATTCATGTAAAAAAAGAGTTTCCACAAACCAAATGAAACCTGCATGTGATCACTAAGTGCCATGTGATCACACATGTGACAGATACATCACCGTATTAAAACAATATTAAATTGACAATGAAATATACCAAAGACTAACCAATTGAGAATAAGATTCTGTATATTTGGGCACTTTTATCATTATTATTATTATTACACATTTGTCATCAGAAGTGTTATCTAGAGGGCTACATTTTTCGGCATGCTTTTGCTTATGTATCTGGCTGCACTGTAGCACTCTACAAACTTATTGCATGTCTTGTTTTTTTTTACTCCCAAATCCATGGAAAAGCTGTTGCAAAAACCTGTAAGTAAAAGAAGTAAAAGAATCACCGATTACAAGAAGAACATTAATAACACAATTACACCATGAACCACAAACAACATCCAAGACGAATCATATATGAATACTGGACATAAAAAAGGCTGTAAGTGCCAAAGAGACAAACCATAGAAAACAGAGCTTTCTTGTGCAACTAATATTGTAACATCACACATTTTGTAATCTTTGGAAGAAGTTAGGCACTAAATAAAATTATTATAAAACTTATAATTTTTCTCAGTGGATTGAGCAAGGGACACAAACCTTATAAAACAAAAAACTTATTTTCAACAATATTGGCACTTACAGCCTTTTTATGTCCAGTGATCATATAATGCTACATATCCACGGTGTTCAGATAAAAGGGCTTATCCCTCAAAAGAAAATTTTCAGAAACAGCTATAATTAAATTTTAGCCCATTATTATTAGTTACATTTTATGAATGTATATATAATTGTCGTCAAAAAACATATCTACGAGTTTTGTAATTAAATTTTAACTAATTGAGGACCGTTTTTGCAAAACTTGCTAACTGCAAAATTTGCAAAATTGAGATTTTGATGGATTCGTTAACATAAGGCAGGCCTCTACATGATGTTCAAAGTGTCTTAGTAAAATTGGGTTATTTCTCTTCATTGTATGTTTCAAAGTGTAATCGTTTTTTCAAAACTTGCTTTCTGCTATAAGTGAGAGATACAGCAAAACTTGCTTACTATAGTGTTTTGTCTCTCCTGTAAAATTTAGTTTTTTCAGTTAGCAAGTTTGGCAAAAACGGTCCTCAATTACACTAATTACAGCAAAAAAAAAGGGTCACATTTCAAAATGAGGGTTAAGCCCTTTTACCTAATCACCATCGATATTAAATGTTCTCTAAACAGGACCTCTACCATTAAGGAACCCACACATACTGTGTGCTGGAATATTAAAAAATACTCCTTCTGAATAAAATCTGTAGTCATAATGTCACCAAATTACATAACTGACCTTTAGTCTCAATACGCCATTACCGATATGAAAAAAGTAACAATTTAGAACTTGCAGTATTGTAAGATCAGCGCAACTCACCTCAAATTTATTCTTCACTGCTGGAGATTAACTGATTTCTTAATTTTCTTCACATTTTATCTCCGAAGTGAAATCACAACTCAGGTCTGGAGGTTCAGCCTTTATAGCACCCACATCCACTTCCAAGTAATGTCTTACCTGTGTATCATATATGATAAACAAATTAATTAATCCTGTTCCTCTGTCCCCCTCACCCCAGCCTGGTTCTGAGGACCACATCAATAATCCAAAAGTAGAATGCATATCAAAAGGATGACACATACTATGGCATTATACTTTCTAGTATTTCACAGAAATTCAGATTAATCAACATGCTGCAAATGGTGCTACTGTTTATGGTTGGTTTTCTTGAATTGTTATGGCATACATGAAACCATTTACAATATGCACTGTCTTTTCAGGTCAGGAGCTCAGGAGATGGCTAGTGGTAGGAATACATGATGCTATACTAGTAGCCGAATGTTATTATTATGTGAAAACTAAGCATCCCAAAAATATTAGTAGCCTCACCTAACACATAGTAGATATAGTATAATAGACTTTTATTGTAAAGTAACTTATTTTCATTACTACAAGAATCATTATTCCATTATTTTCAAACCATTTAAGTAATTTAAATTAATTTTCTAATAGTAGATTTATTGAAGAATTTGATCTTTTAAGAATAATTTAGACATTCACAAAATACTTGATGTAGTTTAATATTTTGTTAACTAATGCTGAGTTCTTGGCAATACAGCCATTAACTCTCTTGCTCTCCAATATTTCTCACACACAGTGGGTTTAGAGGAAAGGCTGCACATCACTGAAGATCATTATGATCCATTTCTTCTTGAAAATTGCACAATGGACAAATTTGTGAAGAAATAATTCCAATACATAGGATAATATTTATAAAATACAGTGAAACCCCGATAATACACAACTGTTTGTTATGCTATCCCACATATATGCTCTCTTTGTCCGATCCCTTAACATCCCTATATACAACCATGTAAAATCCATCACTTAATACGTTACACTATTTCATCTGCTAAAAATTCTAAAATATCGTACTTTAAAGGTTAGTGAGAAAATTTACCTGGACTAATACATTTACTGCTAATGCCCGCATATTCAAGGATTTGTAGGAGTCTTTGTTCGGTGAATACAATAGAATGGAATGCGACCCTTCAGTACCTGCAAGTCTACTGTATTCAGAGCCCGTCCTTCTTATAATCAGTTTTAAATCGCATTGTCAGTGAAGACTTGATCGGTGACATTCCAAAATCCTTCTCGCAACGAAGTCCTTGCGTACTGTCTGTGATTCATAGATTGATTAATGTTTCTAATAGTTAAATTACTGATGTCACTTTCGATTTAAATCGTGTGGAAAATGCAATTCTTCATAGTACTAGGTCAAGTGCAAGATAGAAAACACTTTTTTACTTTTTTAATAAAGGGGCACTTTAATTGAGAAGACAGTGTATTTGTTCTGACATTTTCTGAAAGAAAAGGAAATAAAATAATCTTATCCTGAATAATTAAAGTTTTTAATCCTTAAATTTTTTCAACAAATTTTTATGCTGATTCATACATTTGTGTTAAAATTTAAAAAAATCCAAAAATGACCCACTCTCGCTAATATGCAGTTCCGTTTAATACTTTTTTTTTTTTTTTTTTTTTTGCGGTCCCTTGAAGAGCGTCTTACTGAGGTTTCACTGTACTATAATATACACGAGTACAAGCTATATGTAAATTTGATTGTCTTATAATATGAGTAAATTTCCCTTTCTGTGATTCCTTATCACAAGCAAGTATCACCTTTCTAAATATTTGCTGGACTTCAAAATTTTTTTTTTTTTCGTCTTTGGCTCCAATGGTTTATATATATAAAAGATAAACTACACTTAGTTATAATTATTAAAGCACAATATTTATAGACTTAAATCGATTTTGTATTATTCAAGAGGCTTATCCACTTTGATTTTTCTATTTTAAGCTTTAAATTTTGATTGTAATTTAGAGAAAATTTTATTTTAAAATCTTACATTTTATTGATTCGTATTAAAATTTTTACTAGAAAATTATCTTTTTCATTACCTTTAACAATGCAGTGCGCTGGACCTTATTGTAGTAATAGTGATTTAGTAAATTTTATATCTGTTTAATCATATTGTGAATTTTTCTTTTCTCGCTCATTTTGGGGCATACAATTAAGACTGAATAGCAGCTCGGAATCTGATAATGCAATAATTATATTAGACCTAGTACATTTATTTAGCCAGAGAAATGAATACAGAAATGTAAAATTGATTTCGATCTCATTATTGTATTTCTGCCCACATTCTTATAAAAGGAGAAGACCTAGCAGCTTCCACCAGCTCCAGCTCCTTCTTCATGATCTGTTAAAGAGTTAACCATATCTGTGAAGTCATACATTTTGTGGATATTTTTTATTGGCTTCTTCAATACCGTATGTATTTCTTTTTGGCAAAATTTTAATTCAAATGAAGGTAATTAGTATTTTACTACACTATTATTAATAAGGTTCTTAACAAGTATAAAATTTTCCACTTCAGAAGGATAGTTTAGAGTTTCTTCCAATTTTTGTTCTTCCTGTATGAATACAATCTGGGTTTTCATGGTATATTTTGAAACTTTGTATTTGTGCCATTTATTATTATTTGGGAGTGTTAGCAACTTTTCATATGCTAAGAGAGGTTGCATTTCTAAGTCTACCGGTAACAAAAGTGGTCTACTTGATGTTAGATTTTGCATGACTGCAATTGGGAAGTTTTGACAGTATCGGTTATTAGTCGTAGTGCTTGATTTTGTGTACCTTCAAGAAGTTCTTTGTTTGAGAAAGCTGTACTTATGAGAAGTTCACTGCAGTATTTTAAGACAGGTTTTATGTAGCGTACTCGTGCCTTGAATCCCATTTGCATTACCCTACTGTCCAGTTATAATTTCTACAATAAAACAATAAACCACAAATCACTTAATCATTTACCAGTACCATTTCTGGTGGTTTGCTATCGTTTTCACTTGTCTCTTCATTCTGTGAAGGAAAAGGACCGGCTTCAGGATCAGTTTTAATGATGTCCATGACAACTGTGTCGCCATTCTGTGGAGCCATTATATCCATGTCGTGTTCTCTGCTATTTACGTCCATTAGAACTGAAAACAAAATCTGAAATTTGATTGTTTGCATATAATATTTCACCTACATTACAATATTAATACAATTATGGGCTGATAAATATTTCTGTATAAACTACTAGATTATTTAGCAGCTCAAGTCATTCGAATTCTAGATTTCTGTCATCGCTTTGTTACAATTATTTATACTAGTACTAAAAGATAATCTTTTCCTTGCAAACTACACTCATCTAAAGTAAAGTAAACTAGAAAAGGAATACAGTAATTCTTCAGAAGAAGTGAATCAAAGGAGGCACAATTTTTAATGCAATTATGCCTTATGTGAGGTCTATACACTGGAAAACACGTTTAATTTCCGCTTGTAAATATTCTCAACATAACAATTGAAAAATATTTATCTGTATATTGTTGAGCACGCCTTTAGTTCCACTATAATGAGCCTTCAAGATTTCCCCCTTCTCTGAACTTCACTTCATACATGACAAACACATATACATCGCCATTCAAATCCAACACATGATTCCATAATCCACTTTGCCTGGAGGTCCAGGGCGAATTACAAGAGAATCGAAAAATTTCAGTTTACATAGGCCTATTATCCTTCCGTACAACTAAGCAATCCTACATTATACAAAATACGTGAGTAAATTTTATCCTTTCATCTTACTGCCCATAATTGCCTTTTATTCCTTTGATAATGTTACCCCTTCCATTACTCCCTGGATTTCTCGAGGCGACAACATACGAGAAAAATTTCTGATCTCATCAGCATCGATCATGGTGGTGTAGTAGATAAGCCAATGGTCACTATATCCAGGGGATGATGGGTCGAGTCTAACTCAGGTAGACCTAAGTAATTAATAACAAACCGTTGTTATGTACCCCATGATCTGATTACAGGAACATCACTGGGAGAGAGAAAAAGAAGAGAAGATGGAGAAGGAAATGGAGAAAAGAGAAAAGATAAGGCAATGTAAAATAGTTTTATTTTTATAGTGATATTAATTTTTACATAAGTTACAGCCTTATGCGAGGCGAGTAAGTTTCCCTGAGGCTGTTTATAGAAAGAAAACACAATTTAATGGAAAGATTTATTGGGATAGATACAGAAATTTTTTTTAGCTATTTTCAACATATTCCCCACTGGAATTGAGACATTTTTCATATGATGGGATCAACAGACGGCTGTCACACACTGGTTCTGATCCCAGGCAGTTGATTTCTATAACACAGGCATACAAAATTTGATCCCACGGTATGACAGATGTCTCAATTCTGGTGAGTATGTTGAAAAAGAGTTTAAAAATTGCTGTATCTATCCCAATAAATCTTCTATGAAATTGTGTTTTCTTTCTGTAAACGGTGCCACGGAAACTTACTTCCTGGACGGCCCTTGTATATAGGCCTAAGGTTCTTAAGGGAAAATATAACGTGTCGAATGGACATACTAATGAATAAGCTATAGTAATTTTACCCATGTGAGTGTTCTGTTACGAGGTGTCGAAGGCACATAGTAGGGATCGAGCTGCTGGGGCGAGGGATAGAGAGAGACAGCACACATTAGACATAGAGAGAGCAGCTGCTGTGTTCGGAGAAGCAGCATGGGTGGGGATACCTTCCCCTACCGCAGTTCCGTTCTTAATGAACTTCAAAGAGATTTAGGAAAATGCTGCAAACCTTTCAGTTTTAACTTAATTATTCTTTTATTGAAGGCATCAGTTTAATCGATTTCATTTGAAGCAGCCAGAGTTCGAATGAGAGGATTAGATGGTACAGCAAATTTCGAGAAAAGTTATTTGAAATTCGATGAATAAAATCATAAAATTATTCTCAGTAAGAGTTGATGCTTGGGCCATTGTGCCATCTATAAGCCTACACCAGCTTCCTTAATTTCCCTACAGATGGCTGCCCTCGCACGTCCCACAACTAAGTCCGCACTTCAGGAGAAGATACGAGCAAGGAATGTGAGTTTTTCCCCTTCTCTTACAACCAACTCCCCAACATGGAATCAGCCGGCCAATGACTATGCTTTGTTTGTCCCTGCCGGCCAATGACACCATCTCCATCCACCTGCTCCTTCAGAGGAGCTGAGTTACTAGTTGAACCTCTCCTCTTACCCCGCAAGGACCATACCCCCCTCGCAGGTATCTTCTCGTGAAATTTGGACAGTACCCTCTTTTCGCATCGTCCGAATGCTTTTCTTGTGGTGGAGGGAATGTGATGCGGTGGTTCATTTCTTCTGAAGAATTACTAAGAAAAGTACTTATTTTACTTACAGCAAGAATCATGTTCATTGCACCAATCCATCATACGAACAATTTCCATGAACTTATTGCAGACGTGAACACCGTTGGCCTCACATTGTTTCCGGAACATGTATTCAGCCAGATACAGTACAAAATCCACCTGAGTGTCACATTTCGCGACACTGGCCTTCACGTGTTTGATGATGTCCACTGTGTTTGTATGAGTACCTGTTTCACGGGCCGCGAATGTAATGGAATGATTGACTTCTAAATTCTTGCATTCAGTCTCACCTAGATGGCGACAGGGTTCCCAAGAACCACTAATAACTGTTGTTCCAGGAAGAATCCAGTTCCTTATTAACTCAGATAAAGTTTCGGAGGAACGATTAACAACCGGAACTAGAAACGAGCGGTCAGTCTCCCTTTCCATGCCACCGAATACATACTGCCCCTCTACGTAATGGCCTACGTCGTATTTTTTCTTGCCAATCTTGCACTCAATTACTTCCACAATCTCGTCACGTCCTCCAATCGGAATTCCATTCTCTGTAATATATTTGTACATGGTCTCCCTGCAAAAATTCAGCCATTCGGCGTGCGTCCTTGACGATATCCCACGTTGATCAATAATTATACCTGTTGGAATCTTCAGGAGAATGTCTATTGTGACGCTAAGCACTTCGTACAATGTTAATCTGCTCCTGGAAAACCACGAGTTGTGTCGAATGGAGCGTGAGGCCTTGCACTGGACACGAGAATACTTGCCGGGCTCCGTTTCCCTCTGTACGAAATTCGGGCAATACCACCGCATTCCGTCACTCACCCGTTTAGTTTTCTCCAATTTCATTTGGACTTTGCACCTCTCGCACTCCATCTGCGATTTTATGAGTCTGGAGGTTCTCAGAAATCTCATAGCCCTCTCAGAATCTTGAAACAGAGCGAAGGTAAAATTGCCTGTTAAGACACCTGGCCTCCCCAGAGAAAACTTACCCGAGGAGGCAGGAGGAAGAGGCATATTGGCTATGATTTCCTTCTCGAACTCAGTAACAATTGTACAAATCGACTCCATATCTTACTAAACTTTTCGACTTTGATAATCCTAGTAACTACTGTGCACTTTTATTGCAAGTTGTGTCAAGCTTAAAGAAAATGAAAGCACTGTAGGCCTACTATTGTCTTATCGTTGTTCATGATTTCACATGCCATTCTTACTCGTATTAGCCACTTTTACCACAGTTACGACAGGAAATGTATAAACAACGTCATTTTCTTTATTCTCATTTATTCGTACGAATTATATATAATATATATTACGATTTACAAATCAGAATCCGTAAAAGAATCACATGAATAACCACATTTCACTTAAACGTCCATCGCATTTACTAAACACAATGCTTAAAAAGTTTAGAATCCTTCATACCACAAAAAAGACCCGATATTTAAGCACGGTACGAAATTTCATAATAATTACTTCATAGCCAAAAACATTTAGTACCTAAGCAGCATTTTAAGACACTGCTGGCCAGCAGATAACAATCTGTAACAAAATTATGAAATTAACATACCGTACTATACAATAGGTCTACATTAGTTAAGAAATTCCTGCTTGAGTATACTGAAGCCCTCTACAGAAATGATGGCGCGATATGAACTCAAAAATACCACATGAAACATGAATACCGGTATATTTAAATAAAATAACGTGAAAAATAGGCAGAGACTACTTTCTATATTTATGAACTATTTGCTCATTAGGCACCACCAGTGCATCCTATTTTCACGTAAATGTCCTGCTCATAAAAGTCCTAAAACACCATAAGGATCATGTTGCAGTGAATTCCATTTATTTGTTTCAAACTTTAATCCAAGATGAATGATTGAATATATGACAGAAAAACATATAATACGTAACTGTTACCAGTTATGAGTATATTTTATTTACGAGAGAACATCTAACAGCAAATAATCTCACTAAACTACGGCATTCCACTATTACTGAATACCACACTGTAAATCATTAATGATATGTTTATATACTTGTGAAATTAACAACTTTCATCACTTCATTGTATTGAAATTAAACTATAGATTTAAATATTATTCCAATATAATAATGGGAAAAATATTACAAAAATGTATGGAAAGGAGAGGAACAAGACAACATAATATATACAATAGATGATGATGGAGTATAGACTTAATATCAATGGAAGAACTCATACAAGATCTGAAAAAAAAAAATAAAAAATAAAAAATCACCTGGTACGGACAATTCAATATGGAGTTAATAAAATATTCACCTAACACCTTTTTACAACGACTTTAGATTTTATTAATATATACTATATACCATTCGTATTAAAGAAAATCTCATTCCTAATCCATCTCCCAAGTTTTATAACTTCATCTAAAAAAACCTGTCAATAAGAAAAATTAATAAAATTATTAATTTTTGTTCCGACGGTTGAAAATCGCTTGCTATGTGTGGCGGCGGCAGCGTTCGCGAGACTTCATAACGATTAGTAATAATAATAATAATAATAATAATAATAATAATAATAATAATAATAATAATATTTATTTGTCAGAAACCAGTGTACAAGGCCTGGATATGACATCGTCAGGTTCGATAATACACACACACGCACACATACACTCACACATGCACAAACAAACTTAGCACAAATAAATATAGACAAGTAAACAAATAATTATAAGCAAATAAACATACATAGTCAAATAAACAAACACTGAGAAATAAACAAAACAAACACTGGGAGATAAACAGAGTATGCTATGCTGTAGGTTAACACATTTATATAAGGACAAAAGGTATAATTAAAATACAAAGAGACAAATTAAAATATAAACAAAGGGTTACATTTCTAAAATACAATATTTACATCACACTCCATGAATTCATTCACTGAATAAAAAGGTCTGCTCAGCAACCATCTATGTATGCAGGACTTAAACCTATTTATTGGTACTGTAACTTTCTCGCCTCCAATGGTAACTTATTAAATATATTTATGCCATTAAAAAAGCAGGTATTTGAGCTCACACTCAATCTGCACCTTGTGTAATCAAATTTATCTTTATTTCTAGTGTTGAAGGAATGTATATCTGATCTAGTCTGATAAAGATCTATGTTGGATCTGAGGAATATCAAGGTTCTGTAAATGAATAGATTGTAAACTGTCATTACCTTTAACTCTAGAAATAGTGGTCTACATGATTCCTTGGTATTTTTATTGAATATTACCCTCAGTGCTCTTTTTTGTAGTAATAAGATGCTATTGACTCCTGTTGCACTTCCCCATATATGAATTCCATAGTTAATGTGAGATTCAAACAGTGCAAAATATACCTGTCTGAGAGTTTCTGTTGAAACCAATGGCCTTAACTTCCTAAAAACAAAAATTACCCTCGACAATTTAGTACATATACTTTCTATGTGTTTGTGCCATCCTAATTTTGGATCCAAATAAAAACCTAACAGTTTAACATAAGATATTTCATTATCTAGTGTGTTGGGGAGGCCTAATTAGTTTCTGGGTTTTTTCTTCATTAAGCATTAACTTGTTTGAGTGAAACCATTGCTTAGCTATGTTAAGATTATTCATCTGTGACAACTTTAACTGGTTAAGATCTGAGTGAGATGTTATTAAGGTGGTATCATCTGCATACATGATTAGATCTTGAGGCAAACTGTATGGTAAATTATTTATTAATACAAGAAAGAGAAAAGGGCCTAATATGCTGCCTTGAGGAACTCCATTAGTGACCATCAGAGAGCTTATTTGATATATTAACAATTTGTCTTCTATTTTTTAAATAAGATCTAATAAGGTTTAAACTTTCTCCTCTAATACCGTAGTGTTGTAACTTAGCTATTAAAAGATCGTGGGATATGCAATCAAATGCTTTAGTAAGATCACACAGTGTTAAAGAGACACATTTTTTGTTTTCAAATGCTGTAATGATTTCTTTGACCAGGTATTCCAGGGCTAATACTGTAGATTTATTCTTTTGGAAACCGAACTGCCTAGGTGAGATAAGTTGGTGTTGGACGAACCATTCATTCATTTGCTTGTAGAGGAGAGATTCAATAATTTTTGAGAAACTTGGGACAAGGCTAATAGGTCTGTAGCTGGACATTGCGTTTATATCACCTCGTTTGTATATGGGTATTACTTTAGAAAGTTTCAAGCAATCTGGAAAGGACTTTTCATGGATGCACATATTGATTAAAAGAGTTAATGGTATGACAATTAAATTCACTATTTTTTTAATCTCAAACATCCGTCTCCCTGACCTTGATCACGCAACATTCTGTACAAGAGGAGTACTCCTCTTGATTCTGTATGACGGCAGAGCCTACGTGCTGAGCTCCTTTGTTCGACATGATATTTAAGTCAGCTTTCTGAAATTTTCACAGTGGAATCAATATACCCTAAAGAATTAAATACATGTTTTTTCGTCTATAAAAATGAATTGCATTTTATGTTCTATATTTTTTAAAATTATTTTACGATGGGTAACTATTAAAAAAACTTATATGTTTTTTTTTTTTTTTTTCATTTTCATTTGCTAATTTCTGGATACAATACATACTACACGTCTCACCAGGACCAGGACAGGTGATAAATGATAATACTACAAACTTTAACGTGACTACACATTTTAATTAATTCATTCTGAAATACAACTGATTTTATTCATTTTATTTATTTCAACTAATTATACAGGGCCCAAACTTTTAATTTTGTTATATTTCTACTACATTATGAGACTTCCTTAGAATTATTCAAAGTCAGGAAAAATAATGGACATATTGCAGCCTGGCCTAAAGAGAAAATTAATAATATAGTTTTTAAATACTTTAATAATAAATCAACTTCCAAAGACAGTAAAGAATAAAGATACTGTATGTACAATACCTAATACATACCTACTACAGTAGTATCTTTATTTCAATGCAATCGGATAGGAGGTGCCACACAGCATTAACGATGATGTTGAAAAAAATGAGTAAGGAATTTTAGAAATAATTTTTTCTACGATAGTGCGTGAAGTGCAATTTCACACACTGTGTGAAGTGAGCCTTTTCAACACCAGTGAGTGAAGTAAGAAAAGTGTGCGTGAAGTAATAATTTGAGTCTATCGAAGAAAATAACACTGTATGGTACACATTCGTGAAGTTGTATTTTGACATTCGTGTATTTTAGAAACTCGGCAAGCCTCGTTTTTCAAACCTACACTCCTGTCAAAATCCTATCCAATTCAAGAACTTTTATCATAAATTACTATTATATATGGGCAAAAATTGTATTTTTCCAATTTATTTGACATTCCTGGACAAATATAACTCAATTCAGGACACGGGACACACCGTTAAAATCGAGAACAATCCTTGAAAATCCAGGACGTCTGGCAATCCTGCGTCTCACACCAAATTTAATTTGAAATGCCCTTTGAAATACTTTAAATGAACCTATTTTCCAGTATTTACAAAAAAGAAAACATCCTCTTCGATCGTGTACATTGTTAATCCCTAAACATTCGAGCCAACACTATCGAAATGCAGTGTAGCGAAACAAAAATCAACCAAGGTCACTGGAAGAGTCCAACTCTACTGCGAGGGGTTAGATCCTGTTTTACATTGTTGAAGGTAGGTGCATACAAAATTTTAAGACAAGCTTTAAGTAAATGACAGTTTTATAGGCAAAAGTTTGATGCCTCTAGCGAGGGAATCACACTGTACTATAGACATGACATCATGAGCAGATAACGAAACCTCAGGAAATGCATCCGGTTACGTAGGCTTGTCATTGCCTTGTGATGTAAAAGTAGGATGGTACTGAACAAGACTGTACTGAAGGTAAACGGTTTAAAATATGAGAGAATGCAATGAAAATTGAAGACCGATCTTTCCAAAGGGGCAAATCACCAAAAAAAAACAACTTTCTGAGATATTAAGTACATTGCCAAACGCATGTTGAGGTACCTATCTCCGACATAATCTTTTGGCGGACGAATGAGTCGCAGTTCAGGTACAACAGAGCCCATTTAGCATGATATTCTCATATGAATGTACCTCATTTAGTTTGAATGAAATGAAATTTGAAAAATGAGTACTCACCCCCTTTGGAAAGATTGGCATTCAATTACATATATAGGCCTACTTCACTTTTGTTATCTGCAATACTGCCTCTTGATTAGGGCTACTAGTTGACCAAATGCCTTTGAAATGATTAATAAAATACTTTCAATTTTCTCATTAATAAAGAATCCTTCAGGAAGTAACTCAGTCTCAAAGTTTATATAGTAACATCTCATAGTCCACACCTGTGGAGTAACGGTCAGCGAATCTGGCCGCGAAACCAGGTGGCCCGGGTTCGAATCCCGGTCGGGGCAAGTTACCTGGTTGAGGTTTTTTCGGGGTTTTCCCTCAACCCAATACGAGCAAATGCTGGGTAACTTTCGGTGCTGGACCCCAGACTCATTTGAGCGGCATTATCACCTTCATTTCATTCAGACGCTAAATAACCTAGATATTGATACAGCGTTGTAAAATAACCCAATAAAAATAAAAAAAACATCTCGTACACAGAAAAATTATTATTATTATTATTATTATTATTATTATTATTATTATTGCAGTATCAAATTTAAGGTTATTCTTATTTAGACGGTTTACTCAACCGATATTTTAGACAATTTGTAATATATTGCCAGACTGCGTATTTTGGGCCCCGATACTGAACGTTAGGTGTACGTCAGTTGCAGGGAGGCAAAAGTCCTAACAAAAAAAAAAAAAAAAAAAAAAAAAGCTTCGGCTCTACAGAGACTCGGCAAACTTGAACGGAACATACGGCCTCTTAGGGGCGTACTGAGTGTGAACCCCCTCTTTAACTTTATAAAAAAATTACATATTTAGATTTGAATATTTTTTCATCCATAATCGTTTTCCTTTCTCTAATTTTTCATTGTCAGAGTAACAAAATCTACATCGACATACGGCATAGTCCTCCTACCTTTCCTCCAACATAATCCCTATGCTTGGGGCTCTGCGGCATGTTTGAATTACAATGCTATCTTAATTATAGAGAGCCCTACCGCCTAATACCGATCTTGTAATAAAATGAAGCCGACACAACATGAAATTTAACTTGTGAAACATATTGAAAAGATTGTTTAGGCAGTTCTGCTGTGCAGACATTAAATATTGTGTATTGTTGATTTTAAACTCATTTTAAGAGTCGATATTCACCCGTTCGTTAGTGTGAGTTCTGACTTTATTGTAAAACGTTCGTTTAACGTGTTGTGCATTTGACAGTTCATATTTTTAATAATAGTAACAATAATGATAATAATAATACTACACAAAATTTAAAATATCGATAATGAAAACTGTAAACAATTTTTAATAATAACAAACCCCCCGTCGACAAAATTCTGCGTACGCCACTGCGTTCTCTGACCGGTTTTCAACAGACTCGGTTATTGTAGTTTACATGCTTCATTTCCACGTACTGCTGGATGCCTAAGGAGTAGGGCGAAGTTTCTTAGTATCTTGATATCCCCTCTCATGTTCGAACATTTAGCATCTCCTAAAGGTAAGCGTTCACTACATCGTATCGCACTGCTCGTACGAATCGCACGGATTGGATATTTTAAGTGCAGTGCGTTCACTGTAACGGCTTCATCTCATCGCCTCAACGGATTCTCTATCAGCTGTTTAAAACATGACGTCGTACGATATTGACATTACTGAAAGCAAAGGAGTTGAGGTTAGATCTATTAATTACGTCTGTTAGCGAATAAGAATTTGTAATTGCTTCATGCGTCTTAATTGAAGAGGAAGAAACGAAAGAAATATTGGTTACATAATGTATTTGCAAGAAACGACTTGATTACTGTAATGGGAACACCTCAAATTATATAATTCTTCGCAATTTTCTACAAGCGAAATAAGTTTTCCGTCTGCCACTTTGGCGCGACACTGAACATGGCACAACATAGGCCTAATAGTAACAGTTGACCAATTAAAATTGATGAGTTAAAGAAGGCCATGATCGCACGCATCGGAAAAGTTGCTCATCCGAGAAACGTGGACGGATTTGCCGAGAGGCGATGCGTCCGATACGATGTAGTGAACGCGGTTACATAACAATTACAGCAAAGATTGTCTTTTTCCGATCCGTGCGATTCGTCCGATGCGTGCGATACGATGTAGTGAACTCTTACCTTTACAGTGAGATATAATTTTTTATATTAAAAATATTGACAGTCCACTTTTGAACTGCAAGAAATTTGCAATTCTGATATCATTTACAACAGTGGCGCATCTATTCCTCCTATTTCAACATTTATGGTTAATAAATTGTGAACGTCAGTGAGGTTATTCCGCGTAGGCACAAGTCAATTATGCACACCTTTCCATCTCTTTAAATAAACACGTGTTTTTTATTTTTTTTTGTTTTGTTTTTAATGAGGGATCTTTCATCGTCAGAATTACGCTTTCCTAATTATTTAGACTATAATTAAAACATCGATTACTTTATATTTACGGTTTATTACCTGGACCACACAACAGAAACACAAAGACGCGACAAAGACAAGGTTACAATCCATTAGTCACATGATACCAAACGTAAAAAAAATTAAAATTGTTCCAATTCATCTTTTAGAAAGATTTAAACTTGAAAAGGGAAAAGTGGGAAAGTGATATCTCAAATCGGGAAGCGGGAAATAAATTCTCTAAACTTCGGAAAATTCCCACAAAAATCGGAAATCTGGCAAACCTATTGATAATTGTCGCTATGCATCATAGAAGTCCTGCTCTGTCTATTTAGATTTAATTTAGTGAAACGAATAAAATGTAACCAAAATTCAAAGAGTTTCTTATTAATGTCTTTTAAATGTTTCAATATTAAAATTAACCTGAAGAATGTATTAGTCTTACTCGTGACGACACAGCATGTTAGACACATCACGAGCTGATAACGAAATATCAGGAAATACCAGCACATCTGGAAACGGAGGCTTAGCAGTGTTTTCCTTCTTGTCATACAGAACTGAGGATGTAGTGAAGAAGAATGCAATGACGGTGAAAGAGAGAACACAACGCAAGCACAGATGGTAAGTATCGCTCAAATTCAATTTAATACATGTTGAATTAAATACATATAGAAATCTCTTTGGGTGGGAGGTCATATTATATATTGTATAAAATAGAGCATTTAAGCCTGTAATAAACTAGCTCAAGTACCTACAGTAACTACAACGTATGCACATTTATACATGTAAATTATAGGAACTGAATATCTCGTTAATTTCAACAATTTCATGTTAGTGTTATACCTTTTTCTGAAAGAAAAAAAAGAACAAAGACAACAATCCTATCTCATATATTACATTTCGTTAGAATATCTATACTTTCATTATCTCAAAATCTTGAATCTATTAAAATTTTCCACGACAATTTGAAAGCTTCTGCATTGTTACATACATCAGTATTACGCATTCATGAGAGAAGTTCATATGTGGAGAAATATATTTCATTACACTTTTGTTAAATCATTTACATCAGCGGTCATCAGTTCGAAATTCTATGGAGCGCGCACTACCTGCTTCGCTGCTCCGACGCCGCGGCTTAGGGTACGTACACATTGGAGCAACGATAAACGATAAAAGAAACGATCTAGCGACGTTTTGGTATTATCAAAGAATCAAGTGTTCATATCGGAGCAACGAGGACGCGGGAAGCGAACATTTTGATTTATCAGTAGAAGATATTCTATGCATCCACTTAGGCCTAATGAAAGAAGATTATAGGAAATACCAGCTGCTAAGTTCAAGGTTAACATAACTTAAATACGTACAAAATTAAACCCGTTTCTCATCCCAAAGATAGTATAAATTCGTTGTGTTGTGATTGGTTCTTGTGATCACATAACATAATTATGACGAATAAATACACAACTGATCAATTTGCCAATATTTACAATAATTAATTTAATATGACGAAATAATAATAAGTCGGTAAATATTCGGATATATTTATAACCATCGGTATTTATACAGATTAATATTATCTTAATCAGAGATCATATGAACGACAAGAGCGAAGAAAATGGAACTTTGCTTTTTCATCGCTTTTATCGTGCATCTTCGCTTTTATCGTTACTCCAATATGCACACCTCAATGACAATGCATACTTCAATTCTCTTTGATATAGCATCGCCGCTTCTTTTATCGTTTATCGTCGCTCCAACGTGTACGTACCCTTAGAGAGCGGAGAAGTGGTTTCAGCAATGCCGTGTCATAATTTGACACAAAATATGACGCTGCCAGTACAAATTGATTTTTGTATATCATCATCATCATCATCATCATCATCATCATCATCATCATCATCATCATAATCACAAATGAAGTGTTGGAGCACGTATTAAGGTGTTTTTTTCCCCTTTTCTGAAAGTAACATTTAATGAAACTATTGATATTAAAAGTAAACATTTCTTCACAAACTCTCCTTCACTCAAGGGCCACAAGGTTTTTCCTATTCGCAGTGCAATCTTGTAACTGGCTCGAATAGCAGGTTCACTTAGATATAAATATTTATGTGAAAATAAATTAATAACATTACAATGTCAATGAAACATCCAATACGGATAGAAGGTACTGTGTACTTAATAAAATATTGTCTAGAATAATTAGGTTTTATCCTGAAATAATAACATAATATATGTAGGCCCTACTTACGTTATCAAACTTATTAATTTTTAAGCTCTTCAAGTAGGTATCGCTATCATTCTCTGGCGAAATATTTTGTGTACTAGTTAGCATAAAAAAATTCGATTAATGTCGCTGCAGGTTAATTCAATATTTTAACGATATTCAATACATTTTGCCTTGTAGGGCTAGGATATTGATGAAATTGCATCTTTTTTCTAGTAAGCTAGAAACAGAGCTGCTTTAGTATTTGTATGTCATGTGATAAACTGAATGTTTTAAGACATATCTGTTACGGATTTTTTTTTTGCATTTTTTGCCTGTTTCAACTCATAAGAGCATATTTTGTTTTATTCGGACATTTTTAGGCATTTTCATTTAATTTTGGCCATAAATCCCCATTATTAATATAATATAATGTTTATTTCCTTTGATATTTGTCTACATATTTTGTCCATTAATACCCATTATTTTTTACTTGGTTATTTAACGATGCTGTATCTACGAGGTTATTTAGCGTTGATGAAATTGGTGATAGCGATATATTTGGCGAGATGAGGCCAAGGATTCGCCATAGATTATCTGACATTTGTCTTGAAGTTAGGAAAAACCTCGGAAAAAACCCAAACAGATAATCAGACCAAGCGGGAGTCGAACCCGCGACCGAGCGCAACTCCGGATCGGCAGGCAAGCGCCTTAACCGACCGAGCTGCGCCGGTGGCTAATGCCCATTACTTTATATAATATTTTAATCATTTTTCTACACAAATATTGTCATTTTAATGTAGTACACTCCAACCATCCCTTCAATATAGACTCCTCTATACCTGTTAATTCCGGATAAGAGTGGCCTTGTGGTGAGCTACATGGAAATTACATCAGGTAAAATAATTAATTAAAGTGTACCACTTAGAAAAAAATATGTAAAATTAAATAAACTTAAATGTTGGTACTACTCGTAGAATTTAATTTAATTACTAGTCTAAATATAATTTTTTTATTGGGTTATTTTACGACGCTGTATCAACATCTAGGTTATTTAGCGTCTGAATGAAATGAAGGTGATAATGCCGGTGAAATGAGTCCGGGGTCCAGCACCGAAAGTTACCCAGCATTTGCTCGTATTGGGTTGAGAGAAAACCCCGGAAAAAACCTCAACCAGGTAACTTGCCCCGACCGGGATTCGAACCCGGGCCAACTGGTTTCGCGGCCAGACGCGCTGACCGTTACTCCACATTAAGTAGTACAAAACCTTATTCCTACTAAGCTAATTATGTAAGAACATTTTTATGGCATTTTAAAGGCATTTTTGAAAGACTTTTAGGTCATAAATTCATTGTTTTAGGACTTTTTTTCATGATTTATGGGTCATCAAAATCCTAGGCCTACTTATTATTATATTCAATAATTGAATAGGCTTTTCCCCATGAATGGTTGAAGCCTATTGGCGTTGATGTCTATTCTTATTTGTGTCGTCCTCCATTGCAAACACTTTCCCGAGTAGGATGCACATGAAACGTTATTCCAACTGAAGTTCACTGGGTACGTCGCCACTTTCCCCTCTTGTTTCCCCTTCACTGCTCTGAACGCTTCTTCCACCCCTTCAAACTGCCGAGCAAGCTTGCTCCGAGCTTATGATCCCTTATTTACACTACGTAAACAATTTCATGCAGGTATGCAAGGCTTAGGACTTAACAATAAAGTCATAATCAAAGATCGGAACTTGGGGACTTGTGTCTTTGAATGTGGCTAAGCGACCGGACTTCAATGTCAACAAACTCCCGCTTCCAGCATAGAGGTACTGTCAGGTCTGCTATAAAAGTAGTTTCTGACTGGAACAACATATTGATAATATTATGGTAGGTTGAAACACGTAATTTTATAGCATATATATAAATAAACATGCAAAATACATCAAATTTACAGTTCTGCTCTGTATAAATTTGCTACAGTGTATGACTACATATTGTAAATTTTATTGTAACAACAATGTAATTTATTCGTCACAACAATAATTCCTTTCTACAATTCACCTTAAACGCTCTCGTCAACAATTGGATCTTCACTCAACACAGTATTCGTTATAGCACTCCACCGACGACAATGACAGTTTACTTGGACTATTACGCACAACAATGAACTGTTAATCTTAACTAATATTTACAAAGCACTATTTACAAATCAGAACTATCAGTTCTCAGTTCTTCTATCTCAGTCACTCGAGTTCACAGTATCTCGAACCACAGACCTCCAGAGACAGTTCACTGTACTCGAACTCGGGTCCCTCCAACTGCGGTCCACTGCACTCGAACTCAGGTCCCTCCAACTGCGGTCCACTGCACTCGAACTCAGGCCTTCGGATGCTGACGCAGATGCGGACGCACACTCGAGTCGAACTCCAGCTGGCTTGCTTGCTCTGGCTTACTCACTGACTGAATAACTGCAAACTCTCTAAACTCTAGTTCGCTGGCGCCTGCTCTTTTATAGCAAAATCATAGTTGCGAGAACATTCTACAGGTGTGTAGAGAATTATCTCGATATCTCTACATCGACAGACTTCTGGAATATTCGGGAAGGTCGTTCCACATTCACTGCGTTAAATAGCAGCTGCGCGCGCAGACTCGTCGCGTTGTCGTAATACACCCTCTCTCTTCTCTCCACCGCGCGACGTCACTCAATGTTCCGTGGAGCCTGTGCGATCTGCTTTCTTGCGGGACGCTGGTCGTGAGTTCGATTCTCACGTCGCTGTCACATTGCCCCCTCCTTAGGGCTGCTCGTCCCGGGCAGTCCCTTGGTAGGCTGCTAATCGGTCCAGATGCACCACCATCATCTTCCCTCGAGGTTGTCGCTGGATGCGGTACACCACGTCATTGATCCGGGTCACCACGCGGTATGGTCCATCCCAGACACGCTGCAGCTTTGGTGATTTCCCTTTGGTCCTGGTAGGTCGATACAGCCACACCAGGTCGCCCTCCTGGAATCCTGCAGAGTTGGCTAATCTGTCGTAGCGCACCTTCATCCTGTCGCTGGCCATCTTGAGGTGCTCTCTGGCCAGTTGGTGAACTCCATTCAACTTCTCGGTGAGTTCTGCCACATAGTCAGTCGCTGGCTGGTCGGCGCTGGGTGGCGTGCCAAACAGCAGATCACAGGGCAGGCGCAGCTCTCTCCCGAAGACCATGTTTGCCGGTGTCATCCCTGTTGTATCGTGGACCGAAGCTCTGTAGGCCAAGAGGAACAGTGGAACTCTGGCATCCCAGTCTCGCTGATGGTTGGACACCACCTTCCGCAGGTGCTCCTCCACGGTTTTGATGTATCGTTCCACCATGCCGTCGGACTGTGGGTGGAGGGGAGTGGTCCTGGTTTTATGCACCCCCAGACGCTCGAGCAATTCTCCCATCAGGTTGGATTCGAAGTTGCGCCCCTGATCGCTATGCAATTCCCGGGGCACCCCGAATCGGCAGATGAAGTTGTCAAGCAGCGCGTCGGCCACCGTCGAAGCCTCTTGGTTGGGAATCGCGTACACCTCTGGCCATTTTGTGAAGTAATCCATGGCGACTAGCAGGTAGCGGTTCCCGCGATCCGTGACCGGGAACGGTCCAGCAACGTCAATGGCGATCCTCTCAAAAGGAGCCCCCACGTTGTACTGCTGCATGGCTCCCCTGCTGCGGGTCCTTGGTCCGCGACTGGCTGCACAGGTGTCGCATCTTCGGCACCATTGTTCCGTGTCGGTTCTCTGATGCAACCAATAGAACCTCTGCCTTAACTTGTCCAGCGTCCTGTTGGCTCCCAGGTGGCCTCCAGTCACTCCAGCATGAGTCTCCTCTAGCACTTCCTTCACCTTGCTCCTGGGCAGGACAAGTTGCTCTATGTGGGTCCTTCCATCGGCCGACTCCCAAATCCTCTTCAGGATACCGTCCTTGACAGTGAAGGATTCCCACTGGGCCCAGTAGCTCTTGTAAGTGGTGCTACGGTTGGCGATATCGGCCCATACAGGTCTCCGGCCGGACTCCACATCACGTAGTAGCTGTCCAATGTTTGGGTCCTCCAGCTGCTCCCTCCTTATGGCGGCGTTATCCCATCCTGGGCTCGGCTGGGCGGCAATTGCTCGGACTGCGTGGGCGCCATCCCGCTCTTCTATTTTCAGGCAGTGTTTGCAGCCATCCAGGCACGGACGTCGTGACAGGGCATCAGCGTTGGAATGTTTCTTCCCTTGTCGGTGTTCAGAGGTGAAGTTGTACTCCTGCAGACGTTGAACCCAACGGGCGGTCTGCCCCTCCAGATTCTTGAAGCCCAATAGCCAGGTGAGTGCAGAATGGTCTGTCCTCAGATGGAATTCCTGGCCATACAAATATTTGTGGAAGTGCTTCAGGGCTTCCACAATGGCAAGAAGTTCTCTACGCGTCACACAGTAGTTTCTCTCAGCCTTGGATAGTGTTCGGCTGAAGTAGGCAATCACCCTCTCTTGCCCGTCCTGTTCCTGAGAGAGTACTCCGCCGATGCCTACGTTGCTAGCGTCCGTGTCGAGCGTGAACTTCCTTCCAGGGATGGGATATCCCAGTACAGGAGCAGTGCAGAGCGCCTCTTTCAGCGACTGGAAGGATGACTCCGCCTCGTCTGTCCACTGGAATTGTCGTTTCTCCTCGGTCAGCTGGGTTAGAGGCTTAGCGATGTTGGTGTACCCAGCTACGAACCTTCTGTAATAAGTGCAGAGGCCGACAAAGCGGCGCAGCTCCTGCTTGTCCCTCGGTCTCGGCCATCCTCTGACGGCTTGTAGCTTCTCCGGGTCCGTGGCCACTCCGTTGGTCCCTACTACGTGTCCCAAGTAGTTGACCTTCTTCTGGAATAGTTGACATTTCTTCGGGTTCAACTTCAGTCTGGCTTGTCGCAGTCTCTCGAACACTTTCCTCAGGTTCAACAGCTGTTCGCCGAAAGTCTTGCCCACCACGATGACGTCATCAAGGTACAGCAAACAGGTGTCGTATGTCAGGCCTCTCATTACAGACTCCATTAGTCTCTGGAATGTAGCCGGGGCGTTGCAGAGGCCGAACGGCATAACGGTGAACTGCCATAGTCCCTGGCCTGTAGAGAATGCCGTTTTCTCCTTGTCCTCAGGATGTAGCGCCACCTGCCAGTATCCTGACTTGAGATCCAACGTCGAGAACCACTCTGCTCCGGCCAGGGTGTCCAAGGTGTCGTCAATTCGTGGGAGGGGAAAGCAGTCTTTCCTGGTGACATCATTCAGTCTTCTGTAGTCCACGCAGAAACGCAGGTCCCCATTCTTCTTCTTCACCAGCACTACAGGTGATGACCAAGGGCTGTCGGATTCCTCGATGACCCCTCTTGCTTTCATGCCCTCCAGTTGGCTGTCAATCTCCCTCTGTTTAGCTAGAGGGACGCGTCGAGGAGGCTGTCTGATTGGGCGAGCATTTCCAGTGTCGATGCGGTGCTGAACTTTCTCCGTTCTCCCGTAGTCGTTTTCAGACAGACTGAACACGTCTTGAAATTCTGTCAGTAGATCGTGGACTTGTCTTCTTTCTCTTTTGTTTAAATTCGCCGGCAATTCTCGAGCCAGCTCTTTCAGTGATGGGTCTAAATCTGGACGTGGTCGGTGACACTCCTCGTTTCCTGCCAGCGACGTCACAGACACCACCGGCTCGACGTTACCTAGTACAGTTCCACTAGGCACCTCCTTGTCCCGATTGGTGACATTCAGGACCCTCACCGGTACCACCTTCTGATTCGGGAGTAGGGATCTGGCCACATAAACCCCATCTATCGGAGTTGTTTGCGAATCGAGGAGCAGGTTTCTCTTAGGTTGTCCGTCCAGTCTTGCCGTCACCACCATCTCGCAGCCTGCCGGGATTGTCACATGATTCTCCAGGGTGAGTCTGCTGGCCATGGGTTGGTCTTCGACGTCCCTCAGGAACACTTCATCCTGACCAAAACGCAGGATACGGCGCCTGACGTCCACCGTTGCATCGAAGATCCGCATGGCGTCGAGTCCCAGGATGACGTCTTCAGTGATGTTGGCGACGAACACCCACATCTCCAGTCTCCTCTTTCCCAATGTCAGATCCAGGAAAACCTCCTTTTGGATGGGCAGGTTCTCGCCTGAGGCAGTACGTAGCTCATACCGGCGCAGCGGCGTCCTCCCAGGTAGGCCACGCACGACTTCCGGTCTGGCGATAGTGAGCGACGCCCCGGTGTCTACCAGTACTCTGCATGGGCGGCCTCTTATCCATCCGTCAGCAATCAGCCCATCGTCGCATCTTCTGTTAACCGTCTTCAAGATCAGCCGAGGGGATGGTGATGACGGCGCCGACGTGCCCCTCATCGCATCGGCCCCTTTTAGTTTTCCTGTTTGTGACCAGATCGGTCACAGTCCCTCCTCAGGTGCCCAGGCTCGCCGCAGGACCAGCAGGTAGGCAATCCTCGTCTTCGTCGCTCGGGTGATTTCGGTTGACGGTCCTCGACGTCGGCCGCCGCGACGCTCCTAATCCGGTGCGATGCCGAGACGTTCGCAGTCAACTTGGCTGCCTCCATCCTGAGGGCCGCCGCCAGAGCTGCGTTGATGGTGCGATGCTCTGCTAAGAGTAGCTGTTGTTTTATTTCCGGGTCTCGAACTCCGCTGCCGAAGGTGTAGGCCGCCTCTCCAGCGATGAAGTCATTAGGTAGGCCCCTGAGCGCCTTATGGGCCAGTTGTTCCACCGCCATCGCGAATTCTTGCAGGGTCTCGCCTGACTGTTGGACCCTCGTTTTTAGTTGGGTCCTAAATGCTGCAGCAAGTTGATGGTCACCATAACGTCCCTCCAGGGCCGCCATTATCTCAGCGGCTGTCCCATCTTCTGGAACGCTGTGAAGAATCTCCGACGCCTGTCCCTGAAGCGCGGCCAGCAGCTGAGTAGTTTTCTCTGCCGGCGTCCACCCATTGTGCTCTGCGATGGCCTCGAACTGGCGACGGAATATCGCCCAAGACGTCGTACCGTCGAACTTCGGCGTCTTGACGTTGTGATGTCTGGCTGAAGGCGATGATTCCGCAGGGCCACTATATGGAGTCCTCAACTCTGTGGCCGCTTCTTGCATGGCACGTCGAACCTCCTCGGCAACTATCTGTTTATGTTCTCTAGCCTGGCGATCCACCAACGCGAGAATGTGCTTGTTTTCCTCAGCATGTCGGTCCATCAACGTGAGTATGTGCTTGTTTTCTTCAGCATGTCGGTCCATCACCTCACTCGACTGCTCTTGACGACGCTCGAGATCGCGGATTTTACCGTCGAAATGGTCTACATCCTGTCTCAACTCGGCTACTGTCTCGTTTATAGTTGTAAAATTCTGGTTTAGTTTATCCAGATCGGCCTTAAGTTCGTCTCTCACAATGGCGACAATTCCATCTACGTGGGCCGAAACACCTTCGATTTGTGTAGTGACGTCATCTTTCACTCCGCTTGTCGCCTTTCACTCCGCTTATGTCGCCTTTCACTCCGCTTATGTCGCCTTTCACTCCGCTTATGTCGCCTTTCACTTCACTTATGTCACTTTTCACCTCACTGATGTGCTTGTTCATGTCCTTCATGTCGTCTTTCATTTCTGCTTTTACGTCACTTATGTCCTTTTTCATTTCAGCTTTCATTTCCGCGATGGCTTGCAGGATCTGCTGTAGGTTCTCCATTGTCGATAATGTCCCACTTCTGACACCACTGTAAATTTTATTGTAACAACAATGTAATTTATTCGTCACAACAATAATTCCTTTCTACAATTCACCTTAAACGCTCTCGTCAACAATTGGATCTTCACTCAACACAGTATTCGTTATAGCACTCCACCGACGACAATGACAGTTTACTTGGACTATTACGCACAACAATGAACTGTTAATCTTAACTAACATTTACAAAGCACTATTTACAAATCAGAACTATCAGTTCTCAGTTCTTCTATCTCAGTCACTCGAGTTCACAGTATCTCGAACCACAGACCTCCAGAGACAGTTCACTGTACTCGAACTCGGGTCCCTCCAACTGCGGTCCACTGCACTCGAACTCAGGTCCCTCCAACTGCGGTCCACTGCACTCGAACTCAGGCCTTCGGATGCTGACGCAGATGCGGACGCACACTCGAGTCGAACTCCAGCTGGCTTGCTTGCTCTGGCTTACTCACTGACTGAATAACTGCAAACTCTCTAAACTCTAGTTCGCTGGCGCCTGCTCTTTTATAGCAAAATCATAGTTGCGAGAACCTTCTACAGGTGTGTAGAGAATTATCTCGATATCTCTACATCGACAGACTTCTGGAATATTCGGGAAGGTCGTTCCACATTCATTGCGTTAAATAGCAGCTGCGCGCGCAGACTCGTCGCGTTGTCGTAATACACCCTCTCTCTTCTCTCCACCGCGCGACGTCACTCAATGTTCCGTGGAGCCTGTGCGATCTGCTTTCTTGCGGGACGCTGGTCGTGAGTTCGATTCTCACGTCGCTGTCACAATATATTCGAAGATTTTCGAACCCATAAAGTCTTCGTCTGTTAGTTAAACATGATTTGAAAAGAAAGAAACTTATTTCCACGTCACATGAAGTGACGGGAGCAAACTTAATTTCTTTTCTTTTATTTATTTTAACTAGCTGCCTAGTAAGTACTAATTACATTTATAAAACATAAATGTTTCAATCACTAGCGTAAGAGCCAGGCTCATGTACGGTGTGGTCTTAGTCAATAATATAACATAAAATTTACAAGGACAGATTACTAAATACAGTAAGTAACTTAATTCAAACCAATAAATACAACACAGAGCAAGAATAAAGAAGAAAGATAAAAAGAGAGAAAAATACACATTTAATATAAATTGACAATCCGACAGAAGCCAGTGATATTCAATAAAAATATGAATATAGTCCACAGATATAAAAGGTAAAAAAAATACATTTGTTAATATTATATAACATGGATAATTTTATAAATTTCTTTTTTAAAAGCTTCAATTTTAAAATATTTCAAATTTGGAAAATGGTTTGTAATTTTATTATAAAGTCTTGGGCCGAAATAAAATACTGGATGTTTTCACTGTCACTATTTCCTGTTCGACTTTCAGCAGTTGCTAGCTGATCTCGTATCTGAGAAAAATAAGTATCCTAAATTTTTCTCGAAAATAGTTTTCAATTTCTGTGTCACTACTAGGGAAGGTTCCACTACCACTTGATCCATGACTATGGACAAATTTTCCACCGATTTAAGGGACTGCAATGCATTTCAATGAATGCCCGTTTCCAGTCTCTAGTTCATGTGTGGCACAACTTATAAAATATATACTCTCCATTCGAAGAAAATAATGTATCTCCTCCGAATTCCTCCACGAAATTCTGTACCTAAAATTTAAGAAATATATTTTCAAACGTATATAATACCTATTCGAATAATACCTATTTTCTAATTCCTCAAACAGACCGTTTACCTCTAATTATCTAAATGTCATTGGTTTCGACACGACACAGTTTCCTCGTCCATCTTCCTATCGTTCGATGTGACCACTTTCTTAGTATATATGACAGTCCCTGAGCACTTGCAGCGTGAGCTTTGTGTACGTTCTACCTGTAACCTTACTCATGCACACGACACATAAGTCCCCAAGTTCCGAGCTTTGGTCATAATCCTTTTTATTTTCCAATGTTTCAGACTTCTAAATACAGTTCTTCAATGCTGTGTGCCGTCATCCTAACTCTTGGAAATTAACAATCGCACAGATCATAATACGAAGGACGTAGTGCAGTGAAATGGAAGTTTATCCGAAATGAAAATGGTAAATCATTTTATTTCATTTTTTATTTATTAATTTCTTTATTTATGTATTCATGTATTCATTCATCCATTCATCATCCATCAATTTATTAATGTATTATTTATTTATTTATTCATTATTCATTTACTTATGTTTATTCATTATTTATTTATTTATTTATTTATTTATTTATTTAGTTTAACATTGAATGACGTTATTATTCGAGGTTCACTAGGACGAAACGCGTACCACTAAGGCTGGGATTACGATCGACGATCGTTTGCGTTACGTTTCGTTACGATAAAGTTCGTTGAAGTTTTGCAAATACAGAGTGCGTCAGAAAGAACGGACGGATTTCACATGGCAAGAAAATTGTAAAGATTCATCAAATCAAAAATTTATTGTTATCAACATATTCACCAATACATGCAGTTTATTTATGTAAAACAACATTATCCATATGATGTCCTTGGCTTTCAATACAGACATCGAGGCGTTTTCTGATGTTCGCCATCACTTTCACAGTCATAGCTGGTGCAATTTCCAGGATTTCTTCACGAATCGCTGTCTTCAGTTCGTCCAGTGTATGTGATCGATGTTTACAAACTTATGCCTTCAAATGGTCCCAAAGAAAGAAGTCGCAGGGCGCGAGATCTTACCGTAGCCTCGGACAATCTCAGTGCAATAGAATTTCGTCCAGGTGATTTCTTCTTTAATGTTGAACCTGTGATACGAAATGAAGCCACCCACCGCAAAATTGTATTCCGAGTTGGAATCCTAGCGTGACATCCGATGTCGAAATGAGTCCTGAGTGGCGATCACAGACTCTTCATTTTTCAAAAATGTCTCTACGATGAAAGCACGTTGTACACCAGACCAACACCATGTTCTCAACTGAAACTGCATTCTCTGGCTGACCCAACAGTCGTGGTCCCCCTCACTATATCTCTCTCCTCGTTGCGTATCGATAGTTTAAAATCCATCCGTTCTTTCTGACGCACCCTTTACAAGCACCCGGTATTTGATTACGATCAACGTTAAAATGAACGAACGCATGACGGCGCTGATTCGACATTGCCGAAGTCTAGTTTCCACAAACGCAAAGAAACGTAAGTTGAACGTCATCTAATCACGAATCAGAAGCGCTCCATATATTTTCACCTCTTCTTTCGTTGTAGATGCGCCATATTGCTTCTGAAATATTAAATAAAATAATATTAATTAAAAATTACATAATACGAGAAACGATCTTTGATTGAATATGTCACGTCACATGAATATATTTCCTCTATGACATAAAACACATTTTGTTTAAAATTAAACATTATAGGCAGTAAACAAAAAAAAGCAATTATACTACGCAGCTCTCCGTACCGTATTGGACAAGTGAATGGTCGTCGTGTAAATGGACCCAGGTTCGAACCTATGGTCAACTTATTATTCTTTCTTTTTATCTTTTTCATCATTTATTTACATTATTTTAGATACGTTATGTCACAGTATAGCTTTGAACATTTTTTGTTTTTTAATTTTTGCTGCTACCTAGAGGACTCAAATTGAAGAAAAGTTGCTAAGTAGCTCTGGTCTAATTTCGGTTTGATTTATTGCAAAGTGTGAGTTGTGTGGAGGAAACAATTTTTTTTAGTCCGAAAGTAAACATTTCATTCATTGATATATGTTTTCTAATACAAAACCAGGAAATAAAAAATCTCAATCAGAGAAGCCTGCTCTGGTTTATGATGGCAAATACATTTTAAGTATGATAATCAGATTTTACAGCTATATTCCCACCTATATTCCATGTGTTCCAACTTGAAAGAGGGTATGTTCCAAGGTGCATGAACCTGTTATATCTTCGAACACATTGCATATCCCTTCATTTTATTTTTTCCTCCTTAATGGATCTGTAAAACACGAAAATACATACAGGAAGTTGTAAAGAAAACTTCAATAATTATTTCAAGCATTTTTCATTTAAAAAGTTCCATTTTTCAAAATTAAAAAAATAAATAAATAAATAAAAGGTGAAAAGTGCTTCAAAGTACAACAGTCTCCCCTAGTATGTGGTTTTATTATTATTATTATTATTATTATTATTATTATTATTATTATTATTATTATTATTATTGTTGTTGCTTTATCATTATCGCCATTCTATATTATTCTGTCGTAAAATATTTTTGTTACAAGACAATGATACGCCCGGTATTAATTTATGGATGCGAAACATGGGTTATGACCAAAAAAAACAACAGAAAACATAATCAATAGTTTTGAAAGGAAAGTGTTAAGAAGAATTCTCGGACCCGTTAGAGAAAAAAAAGTCTGGAGAATAAGACATAACAAAGAAATTTACAATAGATATAAAGATTTAGAGATTTCAGTAATAGTGAAACTCAAAAAATTAGAATGGGCTGGACATGTTCAGAGAATGGACAATTCAAGCATACCGAAGATGGCTATGCAGGATCAGATATATGGCAAAAGACCTATTGGAAAACCTAGGAAAAGATGGAAGGACTCAATCAAGGAAGATTGCCAGCAGCTATTGAAGTGTAGGAATGGGAAGTGAGAGCCTGGGATAGAGAAGATTGGGCTGTAGCGCCGATGATGATGATGATGATGATGATGATGATGATGATGATGATGATGATGAAAATATTTTTGTAATACCGGTATTTTACTTATGTTGTCTCAAACAAAGTTACCATAAAGTTCAATGTGTATCATAAACAGCTGACTGACTGGCGTGTGCATTTCAGTACTCATTATGGCCAGCAGAGTGTGACAGTTGTCACGAACGTCAATCGTAATTCACAGCATATGAACGTTCGGTAGAAGTTCAACGTACGGATGAACGCAACGTTACGTACCGCAAAAGAACGTTCATCGTAATCCCAGCCTAACCCAACACCATCTTTGGGTGCTAATACTTAACTTAACACCTATAGTGTGTTTAATTAGGAACATCTTATACAGAGCGGAAGTGATATAACTGTGCAGATTGAAGTTGGCAATAGAATATGAGTATATTCAAATAAATAAAGAACCTATTATCCGTTTTGTGGCAAAGGCTGATTGGGATTTCCCGGTCTTTGATCGGGTCAAAAACCCTGATAGAACTGATATTTAACCCTTGCGATGAATTTCGATGAAGTCTAGAAGGCCTAATTAGTCAAATCCACTCTCCTCACCTCCACGCTGGGGCTCTTTGGGATCTTTTAAGATGCGAAAGAGAGAGTGGTGTGCGGAAATCAACGGGAAGCTACGGCATTTACCTTTCCCAAGAAAAAAATAGGAAAGACTGGAGAATGCTGGGTTTGTAGTTAAAGACCCGCCCTTGAGCAAAACACTATGAATGAATGAATGAATGTCCATTTTGTAATTAAGTAGGCCTACATGGTTAATTAGAAAATTAGATTCCGCATCGCCGGCTCACCTACGAATACACACACGAACTCAGGTCACAATACCAGCATTCCTTCCCTCAGTCACAGCAGCAGGGTTGCCGGACTTCCTAATTAGAAAATAACTATACGTGTTAATATTTCTACCTAATTTGCAATAAAACCGTCCAAGGGGACAAATCATTCGTTATCAGTTTCTCTAATGATAAGAGTAAAATTCAGATTGTACGAGTGTATTTATCGAGTAAAAGAGTGTTACCATTTATGGGAAAATGGTTCTTTTTTTACAAAATACCTTTTTATTTGGTATTAATGGTTTTTTTGTAATCAATCCAAGGAATAAGCTGTGAAAATCTGCATAGTTATATTACTTCCACCCTGTACAAAATGAAAAAGTAAAAACTTATCTATTTAATATTGACGCTCATTTTATTCCCAAAATGAAACCGTACATAATTTAAATAGTAACACAAAAACATATTAACATTTTCCTTAATTTTACATACTTTTAACCGCTTACTACGCCTAATCCGTAAAAGATGGATCTGGACACACATGCGAGTCAAATACGTTAATAAATGCAACCTTTCCAAAAATGCATCCGTTTTGATCCATTTCTTACGGTGTAGGAGTTAGGATCATTCGAATTCGCCCACAAAATAATACATCAACACATTGAGTAGACCAAGTTTCAGATATCCTACTACAGGAAACATAGGCAATACCAGTTTGTAATCCAGTTCACGCGAAACGCAGCAGAAAGAATATATTTCAGGTTCAATTTTTCCAATTACATTGTTATATCTTAAAATACCATCGGATTAGGTTCAAAATGTGTACTACTTCCCCATTGCTAGTGTTTACACTTTACAGAGTTACTAATTACTCACTACGGACTGGAAGGTGAGGGGTTCGATCCCAGGTGGTGACAGGATCTTTTCTCGTTGCCAAACTTTCAGAACGGCCCCGAGGTTCACTCAGCCTCCTATAAAATTGAGCACGGGCTTTTCCGGGGGTAAAAGGCGGTCAGAGCGTGGTGCCGACCACACCACCTCATTCTAGTGCCGAGGTCATGGAAAGCATGGGGCTCTACCTCCATGCCCCCCAAGTGCCTTCATGGCATGTTACGGGGATACCTTTTTTTTACCTTTACTAATTACTCGAGCCTGGAAGTTAGGCAAAATGCCTTTCTTAACTGAGTAGGATAAATAAAAGAGTTTAATAGACAAAAACATGCTTCCGTACATTTTGGGATGGTAGGGTCAGTTTTTATTTGCCTATTTTAGCTTTCGTTGAAATTGTTGAAATTAACGAGATATTCAGTTCCTATAATTTACATGTATAATGCCTTATTTTGACTTTTCTGCATTTGTTGAATATTTTCTGCTATTATGAACCTATATATTAAATAGTCAGTATAAGAAAACAATTGTACGAATTCCGAATATTATTAAATACAGTATAAATGAAAACTATTTTTTATCTTCAAATGAAGTTACAAAATTAAACAATATTTTTGCATAACGGGAATCTCACTCTACATAAATACATTTTAAATTATTTGTGGATGATTGTCTACAAACCAGCCCTAAGCTGACCAGTCGAAAGAGTGTGTTGGTGAGACCAGTTACTGCTATTGTATCTCACACTCCGAGTCTGTTTCTCTCGTCTAAGAGGCTCAGTTTCTACAGATTTAAAAAAAAAACAATACACAGAGGTGAAAATAATAAATTCTCTGGCAGATCGAATCGTACTAACAGCGTATGCAGATATGATACTAATATCAACAGAGTTGACTGCAATGAAGCTATGCAGAACTTCAATGACTGATACCTATTGTTCTATATTTAATGTAGAGAGATGCAATGTTAATATTTGCAGACTTAGCTGGTAACACAATGCTCCGTGTGATAGCACTGTGGGCATATGTGGAGGTTAGGGGAGAGTCGGATAGTATCGGACATCGGGTAGTATCGGACAGTGCGTTTTTTTCATCTACCACCATATGGTAGTACCTGAATGACATGATTACGTTTCTCTGTGCGACATCACAGAAACGTAACCATGTCAATCAGGTACTATCATCGTGTGGTAGATGAAAGAAACTCATTGTCCGATACTACCCGACCCTCCCCTATGTTTTATTTAATGACGCTCGAAACTGCAGAGGTTATATCAGCGTCGCCGGATGTGCCGGAATTTTGTCCCGCAGGAGTTCTTTTACATAACAGTAAATCTACTGACATGAGCCTGTCGTATTTAATCACACTTAAATGCCACCGACCTGGCCCAGGATCGAACCCGCAACCTTGGGCATAGAAGGCCAGCGTTATACCAACTCGCCAACCAGGTCGACGCATATGCGGATACCTACGTTGTTTTCGGGACATCAGATTGCAGAAAACACACATAAAAAGAAATGACAAACTTCATCTCGAATCGCGGTGTGTTAAGGACTTCTGAGTGTAGCTGAATTCTAAATCTGGTATTGGAAAGACAAATTTATCTCAAATCCATCCACAGATCTACCTACAGATGGCAGATCTAATGAATATTTTGATACTGTATATTACTTAACAGAGTGAGGACTGCCATCACTCTCTGACATAAATAATGATACTTCACCCTAATATGTATGATCACTACATTCATCAGTAGACCTACCCCTTGCAAAATGATCGATAATAAATGACAGATTATAATGCAAATTGCGAATATAAAACTTAGCGATCCTTGCATTAACAAAGAATTGCGTACGTGGTAACTATAATATAATATAATAAAATATAACATAATATAATATAATATAATATAATATAATATAATATAATATAATATAATATAATATAATATAATATAATATAATATAATATAATATAATATAATATAATAATACTAATATTAATAATATTATTAATAATAATAGTAATAATAATAATAATAGTAATAATAATAATAATACCGTATTTGCTCGCGTAATTTGCGCACTTTTTAATTAACTTTGGCCACTGTAAAATTGGGGTGCATAAAATATGCGGATTTTTCAAATAAGAGGTCCTGTTCTGAGTTTATCTCAATTAGTATATGTATAGGTAAGTATTTACGGTAGGGCTAATTTTCTATACCAGTAACTTGTCTCTACCAAGGACAAGCATCTCTACTTAGCTTATATTTTACTGTACCGCAAGAGAAGTTGTAATTTATAACAATCTTTCCATTTAATGCAGATGGTATTTGTTACAAATAAATATAACTAAAATAACATATGTGAGCATTTATGAAGTGTTAGTAACAATCACGGAGCTAAAAGGCATTACGTAAATTTTTCTAAATAATTTTTTAATGTATATGAAGCATTGAATTTGTCTTTTTATTGTGGCACACATAGGCCTACGTTGGGGAAGTATTCTACAGCTTAACATAAGCATTCAATAAATTTACTTGGGTTTCTTCACGATACAATTGTTTTTTCCTTCTCCTGAAAAGTTGCAAAAACTGACTTAATGCTTTTCAGCTCCGACCGATTCAATTGTGGGTGCTCAAATCTGCCCTTAATTTTAGAAGGACTCAAATACCATCTCGGTATTGCAAAAACTGACTTAATGCTTTTCAGCTCCGACCGATTCAATTGTGGGTGCTCAAATCTGCCCTTAATTTTAGAAGGACTCAAATACCATCTCGGTATTACCAATTCCATTGACGCTACATAACGTAGTAGTTGATACAGCGTCGCTAAACAACCGCCTAAATTATAAAACTATTTTCAGGCACTCCAACACCAACAACTAATATACAAGAAGAGAAAAGGATTTGCAGACGGAGCCGGACTTCAGTATGAGGTCAAAATCACTGCCTTGTTATTTTTGAGAGCACTGAAACACACACAACACTTCCGTATCGCCACGAACTTGGAAGAGGCCGGTGCATTCGACGATATTGTCATAGCTTACAAGTCCGAGAAGTCCGAAACATGGAGAACGTCTTTCATACAACTTAAACACAAAAATAGCGAAAGGCTCATCACGATGCATAGTCTACTAGACTTAAAAAGTAAGGGAGATTTCAGACTCTCAAAATATTGCAACTCTTACAACGAAATCAAGGAACAGTTCCAGATTTCTAATAAGGAGCACCCGGTGTTCGGGGGGGACTTCAACGATTCAGAATACGTCATCTTCACGAACGCCAAGATGGACCCCAACCTGTCTAAGCGACTCAGGCAGTCCCGGTGTGCAATACAGACGCTACTTAAACCTAGTACTGACACTGGACATGCATTTTCGTTTAGTGAGACTTCTGACAAAGACATCTATCAATACTTGGATGATTTATTAAAATTAAAGGAATTATTACATTCTATGGATCTCAAAACTATTCCAGAGAAAGAAGTAGAAAACAAAATCAATCAGTTGAAGACATCAGTGTCACAGAGACTATCACGCACATTGGAATTAGGGAAGAAGAGAAGAGAACTAGAATCCATTAAATCCGAATTACAGAATCTGGCAGACTGTGGTGAATTTCTTAGTAAGATATCATTCTTTGTTGAGCAACCTACCGAAGAAGAAATAGATGAAGTAATGGAAGAAGAGATATACAATTATTTCCGCACAAGTGAGGCTGACACAAAAAACATTTGGAAAGCTTTGTATGAAAAGATTTCACAATGGTGGAAAAAAGAAAACACCTACTTGACAGAGACGGAAATATTCTGGCAGGAGATTATTGAAGAGAGATTGTTAACACTAAGCAAAGAGAAAAAAGATGAAATGAACAATTTAGGTATTCAGATGCAAAAAAACCTGTTGCCACTTCCAAATATTCCACAGATAAACATTACAACAAAATCAACACTGCTAACTTGCATGAAAGTATGTCAAACACTGGAGGAACCTCACATTGTGATAGGATTGAAGTCACTGTTGCGTTCGACTGAAGAAGTGATGTCTGTGTGGCCCAGTAAATGGTGTACTATTCTGATAGTGGACTGTGAACTCGAAATGAATGTAGATTTCCAACATATTGTACATTCAAATGGTAGACTTATTGTTGTATCTAGGGTGTCCATCAATAATGGTTCTTGTCTCAATGATAAAATAGATTTTAGCCACTTTTATCTAACTAAGCCAAAGATGATAAACTTCCAAGGTTTCGAAGTTGATCTTGAATGTATGCTTACTGAGAACAGAAAGACTACGATGAACGATGATGTTTTAGTACAAATTCTTACTTCCAAGGAGGATATCAAAATAGGGCAGAGCCTTCTGATAGAAATGGACAAGTTTATTCCCAGAACCTTGAAAACCCATATCCTTATTCAAAGAGATATTCTAACTGGGGATAAATGTAATGAAGTTTTAGCAATTAGTGGTATGACTAAAGAGGATGTGGAGGAAACAGGCTTATCTCTGAGGTGGGGTGTCGGTACCATCGAACATCCGTACTACGAAAATTACTGCAAGATTGTTGCTTTTGACACCGGTAACTATGACAGACTGAGAACAGTTCTGAATGAAAATAAGAACACTTTAAAAGCAACAAGAGAACTTGATCCAAATGTCTGTAAATTTGTAATAATACGCGATCACAAGGAATTCAAATTACTATGTGATATGTGTCACAATGTTCTCTGGGTTGAAATGAGAGAAGACAAAGGACTCGAGTTGAGAGGCACAAAGGGTGATATTACAATGATACATAAGTACATAGACTATTCTGAAGACGTTCGTTATAGCCAAAGTCAAATGGCTACAATCCCTTCCAAAGTCATTCTAATCACCGCAGAGTCGGGAATGGGTAAATCAACGCTCGTGTCACAATTGTGTTATATATTGAAGGAAAAACATCCGACGATGTGGGTGATACCAGTCATATTGAATGACCACACACATCTTCTATACACATGTTTGGACGGGGAAATATCCAGAGACACCATCAAAGAACTCTTAGTTTCTAGTGCGAACGCGCGAGAGTCAACTCTGGGAGAACACTTATTTGACACTGCCATGGACGATATGAGCAATATCGTAGTCCTTTTAGACGGAGTGGATGAAATAAGTCCGACGTATACGAGATTGGTATGCTCTTTAATAAACAGGATGGTAAAAATGGGAACTTCTCAGATTTGGATAACCTCACGTCCTGAAATGAAGAAACTTTTAGAAAAAGAACTTGCTGCCGTATCATACACACTATTACCATTCTCTTTCGAAGATCAATTACTGTTCTTACATAATTACTGGACACATAAAGATCCACTTATTGGTGAAGAAGTTGCGAAGAAATTTGCCAAGATATTAATCGAGTTAACCAATAGAAATCTTTTAGACGAAGACTCGCAGTTCTTAGGAATTCCCCTTCACGCCATAATGATGGCCGAAAACTTTCTCAAAGACCTTAGAACTTTCGATGTCAGTGGTTTAGCAAATATTTCACAAGAGATTAATTTAATAAAGCTATTCAGGCAATTTGTGGAATTCAAATATAATACATATTTTAAGGAAAAGATGAAAATGGATCCGACTAACGCTACAAATATTTTGAAGTGTAAAGAATATGTTGACAAATTTGACATAATACACATAACATATTCGTTGGCAATTCTGATTCCAGAATCACAAAAAAGTATGCTGATGCCTAAACGTATTTGGACAAATGTTACATCTCCAATGGATAAAATAAAAATTGAAAATATAGGAATTATCGATGTAATTGCAAACAACGAACCGCATTTCATTCATAGATCATTTGCTGAATACTTCTGTGCTCTGTGGCTAATGAGAAATTACAAGCAGAACAAAGAATTCCTAAGAAAATGTTTTTGTCAACCGGAGTTACACGTTATGTTGAGAATGCTGAACTACATGATTTCGGAAAGCAGAGAATTGCATATCGCTGTTCTCAATAACGACATGCATAAAGTAAGTAAACTCTTAGACGAACGAATTTATGTTGACCTGCAAGACAATTATGGTAGATGTGCTCTGCATCTTGCATCATTTTACGATCATAGAGATATTGCTGAAGAATTGTTGAAAAATGGCGCAAATATGTGTATGAGGGATATTCTAAAATTTGATGCGTTGGACTATTGTGACAGAAATAAATCTTGGGCTACTGCAGATTTGCTCTTGAAACACAGGAAAGAAACTGGACTAAGGAAAAGAGTGGAGTTAGTTCTCTTGAAACAAAATATTACAGATTCAGAGTACGGAGTTAGTGCTTCATTAGAAAGCGCTGAGAAAGGATATACGGAACTGGCAAGGTATATTCAAATCAACGGCTTAGATCTGAAGAACACTGTATTGAATTCAAGTATGCAAACAGCTCTCCACATTGCAATCTTAAATGAAAATTATGGGATAATAGATATTATCTTAGATAGAACTATGAAATTGAACAATGTAAAAGCTATGTGGAGATTCTTGACTCGTCAGACCGAAGACTGTATTCTTGAGGGAGTCAATAAGAAGGATGCTCGTGAGTACACTCCCTTCATGTATGCGTGTGAGAAAGGCCAAGTATCAGTGGCTGAGCAATTGCTGTATCATGGGGCAGACATTAATTCCTCTGGTACGTTGAGTCACTCTTTATTTTACACAGCAGCATATCAAGGAAACTTCCCTCTTGTTTGTAATTTAGCGGAGAGGCATGCAAATCTTAACGCAGTTACAATGAATGGACTCAATGTCCTCCACATAGCTTCAGGAAGAGGTGATCTGAACATTGTTCAATATTTGTTAGATCTCGGAATGGATGTAAATGTTACTGATTCTGCTGGCTACTCTCCTTTGCATATAGCGACGTATCAAGGAAACTTGCCTCTTGTTCGATGTTTAGTTGAGAGGAACGCTAATATTCACGCAGCTACCTCCCGCGGTTCCAATGCTATTCACATTGCTTCACGGAGTGGTCACTTGAACATTGTTGAATACTTAGTAGACATCGGAGTGGATATTAATATTACTGATAGCTATGGTTATTCTCCTTTGCATATAGCAGTGGATGAAGGAAACTTGCCTCTTGTCTGCAGTCTAGTGAAGAAACGTGCAAATTTTCACGCAGTTACACCCGACGGTTCCAGTGTTCTCCATATAGCTTCACGGAGAGGTCATCTGAACATCGTTAACTTTCTAATACTTCTAGGATTAGACACAAATTCTACTGATATTTATGGTGATAATCCTTTGCAGATAGCAGAGTCTGAAGGACACTTGCCTGTTGTTGAATGCTTAGCAAATACACAAGCGAATCTTGACTCACTAGGGAATCTTCCCATGTCAAATCACACAAAATGAAAGAAATTTTGACTTTCATGTGTCTGATTGCGTTTATATGTTTTATTAACTCTATGTATCTAGTAAACTAATACATGTGTCTTTATTTCTACCAAAGTCCATTGGCCGGTTTTTCCAAGTATTGTTAGACAATTTAACGACTGTTAAACTCTAAACAGTTTGTTAATTAATAAATTTGTATGTTTTCAACACCAGTTTGGTTTAACATATTGTTAACAGTTTGTTAATTTTAAATGTAGGATTTCGGGCAGTTAACTCGTTTAACAGTTAGTTAAATATGGCCGATGTCTCCACAGCTATTCGAACAGAAGTTGCGAAATTAATATTTTGTATCTCTCTGTAGGGAATATTTAGCATATGACTGGTAATATAACATTTAAAAAATACTTTGGACTGTTTATTTCTTTCGTATTTCGTATCCATAATAGCTATGAGGAAATATAACCTTACTTTGTAATTATTATTCAGCACGTCACCTACAACTTTCATTTGTCAACTGTTTGTTTATGGAGCGTGGCCTACTACAACAGATTGTCATTTTATGCAAGTTTCATGACTTACTCTATAATATAGAATTTAAAGATTAATTTTAGCCAATCAAAAATTGTCTTACATGTGTATAATCAATACCAACTGCTGTTGAGTAGTTAAAATAGTGCTAACAAATGTTATAGTTAAGTGCTGGTTATCTTAAACAAAATTATGTTGAACAAATGGAAAATACATTAACAAAGCGTTAAAAATAAACAGACTGTTAATTTAACATTCGTTAAGCAAAATTAAATATTACTTGGACAAACTGGTCATAAATGTTTTAAAAATATTGCAAGTTAAAATTCGTTCGCGTTGTGCTTCATATAGCAGTTCCGAAAGTTACTTTTTGTATTTATAACTATTTTAATAATTATTCAGAAACAAACATGTGTAACAAGTAATGGCAATTACATTGTATTTGTAACTTAAGATGATTATATGGACATGGAGATATTAATATGGCTGAATACAATGGATGAACACATCTCAATACATCAGGACTTAAAGGGGACATGACTACTGTTCAATCTTTAGTGGATAACTTAGAAGTACAGTTTATGTAAGTCGAAATTCAAGCTCACGTACAATAGGACTCCAATTATTCGCACTAATTTGGGGTTGGCATGATCCGGATATGCAGAAATCCGGATGCTTGGGTCAGACATGAACATCACTCTAGCAACATGTTGCTGTGAAAGTGTAGTACGCATGTATTAAAAAGGTTACAAATATTTAAGGGGTAAAGTACAGCTTACAGCTGTAAAATTTTTGGAAACATTCAACATTTTTTTCCTCCATTACTGTACCTTGTACAATAATGAAAATTGGTATGTGTAAAATATTATCCTTCTGCTATATTTTTACGATTAAAATATATATATATATATATATATTTTTTCAAAATTCAAAATGGTGGCAGTTCACTGTGCAGTGATGAAGCGTTTCCCTCGTAACTCATAAACTTGTTAACTTTTTCACGTTCTCTCTCTTTTATTTTATTGTTGAAACTCATGTTTACAATATCATGCTCTTTCTACTACATTCCTTAATAAATAATTTTTTATTTTTTTATTTTGTGTTAGAAGAAAATACTAATATTTTACCATTTTTTAAATGAATTTATTTTTTATCAGACAATCTATCAAAGATAGAGAAGAGATCTTGCATCATATTGTAGATATGACATGCATAAATATACAGAAAAAATTTTATTACAGATTGTTGGATAATTTTTTAGTTATGTGGGAAACGCTTCATTACTACACAGTGAACTGAATTTTGAAAAAGAAATGTAAATATATTTTCTTTAATCGTAAAAATATTTTTTTCATAATTCAGAAGGACAGTGTTTTACACATACTAATTTTTATTATTGTACAAGATACAGTAATGGAGAAAAAAATGTTGAATATTTCCAAAATGTTATTGCTGTAAGCTGTACCTAACTCCTTAAACACAAATAATAATTTCCATGAATGCATAAAAACTGTTGAATCTCGTGTGTTATACAGTATTTCATCCATTACTGGTATCTAAATTGAATTTTAAATTGTACATCTTTTCTTTGTTATGTCTTGTTTGTGAAAAAGTTATAAATGAATGTATGTATGAATTTTATTGCTGTTAATGTGTGGTTGTCATGGAGAAAGTGATTTAAACAAAATCAGTTCACTGCTATGAGTTAAAAACTTTTATGCTCGACCATGCCGAAATGAAGTAATTATACACCTGGTAGCAGCCCTTTAATGCATGTCATTAAAGTACACCTACTCATTAAAGTTCAGGTTTTCGATTATTCTCGGATATGCAATCGAAAGACAACGAGGGAAACGTCACGGAGGCTGGAAATCCAATACTGTCGCAGAAGGTTATGTTCTGTTACTATAATAATTAGCGTTAATTGTAAATAATATTCAAATAAATTCAATTCGTCATCTCGTTTTTTCAATTCTAAATCAATTTCCAGGTTATATCAAAATTAGTTCATGTTATTCTCTAGATTATATCAAGGTCAATGACATTATTGTTCCTCGGAAAAAATCAATACTTTCGCGTCTGCGCACATCTCACAATTTACGAGCTATGCACAAGGTCACTTCCGCTCTTCAGTCAGATGCGAATAAAATGAATACTTCTGAATAATTTCAAGTTAGAAATATGGTCGAGCATAAAAAGTCTTATGAAACTTGCCGATAATGGTAATTAAGACGCTCGTATAAAATTTATGAAACTCGCTTGCGCTCGTTTCATAAAGAAACATACTCGCGTCTTAATTACTATCATTATAGGCTCGTTGCATAATGTACTATTAATTCAGTGCTGTGAATAAAGTCATTATTTAGGTTGCTAAGGAAGGCGAAATAAACACCAGTTTAGATATCAGTCATGAATGAAAATAATGTTTAAAATAATTAAAGTTACAAATAGTATTTTTAAAATACCGCACATACAGTATAAAGAAACATTAAAAGGAACACTTCATATTGCAGGAGTGAATGTACGTTCTCAACTAATTGCGCAGCCTTTTGTAGTAAAGAAAACTGTTTTCAGTCATTGAATAAGTAACTTCCGAATTTCCTGAATATCGGATGTAATATGATATTTGGATAATTGGAGTTTTACTGTAATTTGAAATTACATGAACCTCATGGTATGAAGAAAGGATCTGTATATTCACGGAATATTGAACGTACAAGGAAAAATTTGCTAAATAAACAATAATAATAATTACAATTATTATTTTATTATTATCATTATTATTATTAGTATTTTTATTATTAATAATAATTACTTTAGTTTAATTTAAGGTCAAAGCTGAGATAATTTCACATGATTTCGCCCTCAGGCTGTTGGGAAAAAAATCATTCACATATAAATACAGTATTTATTATTTTATACTTTTTTAGCTTATTTTTCTTTATTAGTTGGTATATTTATGTTTATAACTCTTAAGGCTCATTCACAATGAAAATTAAACATAACGTAAACATTAACATAAGCACAAAAACATATGCCACGAACTTAAGTAGCCAAGGCCCATTCACAATGAAAATTAAACATAACGTAAACATAACACGTGTGTGGAAACAAACATACCGAATCAACAAAACTACAGAATCTATTACATAAAAATGGAGAATTGCACAATGACTGACGATGTAGCTATTCAATTTATGTTTCTAATAACTACAGTGGCATCAGTATATGGCTTTCAATACTTGAAATCAAAGAAGCGGAGATGTAAAATAATCAACTTTTCGTCATATGATTCCATGTCGCGCGCCTAGCTATCATCACGGCCAATAGATCAAAATATTGCCTGTAGGCAAAGCCCATGAGATGTTAAACAAAAAGTGAAAACACGCTTTCCGCTTGTGTACTGTTTCCAAATCGCATAAACATGAGCATGAAAGTTTGGAGTTTGCAAACTTTCATGTTAACGTCTTATGATTAAGATTATGTTTATGCTTATGTAATTCATTGTGAATGCTTTCATTAAATAACATGGACACAAGGTTTTATGCTTACGTTATGTTTATGTTTAATTTTCATTGTGAATGGGCCTTTAGATGGATTATATATTCCTTTATATTTTGTAGATAACTTTTATGTTAATACGAGTAGGCCTATTTCTGCAAATGAAAACAAATCATTACTACCAAGGAAACTGTTCAAGATCCATGTAAAAATCTTTCTTCCAAACTACGCACTGGCAGATCTTCACACCAGTTGAAAACCTATCCGACCATAAAGCTTAAATAAAATGTTATCGAAAAAATAGAGCTTCAGTAGATAGTGCTCACGCAGCTAGCGAAGTAGAGTCCTCTCTCAAATCACATGCCAGCATGTGCATTCTCAGGGTATGGCAACTGATCTACTCCCTCACAATACGCATTATACATATTTCAAGAGTCCACACCTGTGGAGTAACGGTCAGCGCGTCTGGCCGCGAAACCAGGTGGTCCGGGTTCGAATCCCGGTTGGGGCAAGTTACCTGCTTGAGGTTTTTTCCGGGGTTTTCCCTCAACCCAATACGAGCAAATGCTGGGTAACTTTCGGTGCTGGACCCCAGACTCATTTCACCGGCATTATCACCTTCATATCATTCAGACGCTAAATAACCTAGATGTTGATACAGCGTCGTAAAATAATAAAATAAAATATTTAAAGTAACTTCTCAAGTAGCCTAACTACAATACTTATTAACGGCAGCTGGAGATCTCTGTGCGTAGATTGAGGGAGTTTCGACATGAGCTCATTAACGGATCGGTTGTAAATAAAGATTAATGATTAATTTATCACTCGGGTAGTTTCAAGTGATGTGAACTCAGAATGTAATAAAAACCAACTGTACCGGTACCTATATTAATAAAATGTTGTACATACAAATAAAGATCACCAAATTTATTCATTCACAGTTTTCTGCCCAAGGACAATTCTGACAGCTGAAGTTTGCGCATATTGACGTCAAAGGTATTAGTTTTAAAGAGGTCAGAGTTAAGATACCAAGTGATAAACTCAGAACAAAAAGAACAATATTGTGTATACTGCAGAGCAGGGGCGGCTCTACAATAAGAACTGCAGAGCTGCAGAACCGCCATTTAAATGGACCTGTAAAATTAAAAATGTAAAACGTGCTTTTATGTAATCTAGTTCATTGTTTCATTTATTTTTCCAATTCATTCTCCTTCGATTCGAGATTTTATTGTCTGTAGGAGCCTTGAACTGCTGGAGAATTTTAGCTGTAGTGTACTTTTCGGATCTGTGATCGGCAGCTCCTGGAGCTCAACGCAGGGTAGTCGGCAGCAGAAAACTGGTTTTCTTCACCGCCCCATAAGACTGCATTAGAGCTGCAACCGAAGCAGATCTGTTCGAATATACAAAAGAACCGCCAACACCCTCATCTCTTTATGACCTGCTTTAGAACACAGGCTTCTAGACTACTGTATATCATTACAGTTCCAGTGTGTTATAGTACTGTGGGTGGTGTGATGTGATTAGTCAGTGTGTCTGAGGAAATATTTTATATTAAAATGAATGAAATGAAAACCTAATCGACCAACCCTTTTCGAAATTAAAAGAGAAATTGCACGTTAACTTAAGAAATTAGGACTTTCTACACCAAATTTAAATTTGGAAATTTCTGGAAAATGTCGAGGAAATCATGTAGCCTACTAGTCATTTTAATACCGAAATGTGTAATGGAAACGATTGGTTTTTTGCTGCGCTCATGAAAACGCTTTCTTCCCCACCCATGTATTCTGTTTAGAGGAGAAAATACATGGACAAAGACCGGAGTGAAGGATTTAGTTAATTTGACTTAAAAAACTGTAACAGCATGAAAATTCGAAAACTCATTTCAAGTCAAACAGATCTGTCACTGTTAACGATATTAAAATATTCTAACACGACTTGATTCTGCGTATTGGATTAACATTCAGAACCAAGAAGGAAATGTTTCTAAAAAGAGATATGGTCTATCTAAAATAATTAACTGTGTGAAATTCTATGCCGCATTTGAATTAGCGATGCGAGGACTTGCTGAATCAGGAGATTCAACAAACCGCGGTATATTTCGGGGTTTGACTGATTTTACTCCACATTTAGATTAAACTTCCAAAGATCATTTGTAGGGCTCGTCACAATTGAAAGGAACTACGAAAACAATTCAAAATTAATTGCTGGATAGCAATAAAATTATTGGAAATTTCTCTTCATTGCCACCAAAACATGACGCTGAAAGTTTGATGCAAACTATCTTAACGGAATATAGGCTTAACGGAAATTCAATCATAATTGAACCACATGAATTAATTGTGCTGGTTGACGGCGGGGCTAACGTAATGAGTGGGAAACACGGAGAATTTGTATTGTGTCCCACAGCTCATTTCTTGCCAAGGAATTAAATTTAATAATGCAACAAACATGTTCACAAACTGGTCAAGTTACGATACTTTATTGCAAGTCTGCAGGAACTTCCAGCTCTCTGTTTTATAATTCCGTCTGCCGGTACGGGTATAGGCTAGAAAAGTTGACGTAAAGAAATTCGGTAGGAGTTAAAAGCGTTCGAACGATAGAAAGTTCCTGATGGTTGTTCATTCAGGTATCAATGTGTGGGGCACATCTCCACTACGTAACTAGTTGTGCCAGGTGGGAGAGGTGTAGCGCACGTAGTGGGTAGGGCGCGCGGATCGTTGGAGTACAATTTAGGGTGCACAGTCAACTTCGAGAAGGGGCTGTAATTACACGCGTTATCCGATTTAGATGCAATAAACAGCATGCGTTTGCTAAATACACTATTTTTCATGCAGAACTGCCAACCTTTATAACAGCGGGCCGCTACTGCTGCAGAGCATATAAGAGAAGATTAATAATTAAGAACAATTACATAATTATTTATTTTAATATAAGTGAAGGTCAAGACTAGGGTAATATCAAGTGATGTGACCCTCAGAATGCAATGAAAAGAAATTCTACAGAGTGGAAGGTATTCAATGACAGTTCTCTTAAGGAACGAATCCTGAGCACGTTATGAATCTACCATTCTGTTCCTTTGCGCTTAGATTTCCAAGAAATAATTTAGTTTTCAAGCATATTTACTAATACACATTATATGTAAATATGAACATATTACCCCATCCCTGGAAGCAATAGGTTGGCTTAAACTAGATAAGAAAAGAAATTTACATTCACTTCTCTTTCTCTTCGAAATCTTGAACTCTTCTATTCCTTCGTACCTGTAGTCTCGCTTCACTTACCTTTCTTCCCACCATAATCTGAACACACGCTCTCGCCATGAAACAATACTAACAATACCATCCCATCCCACCTCCTCATACTCATCTTATTTCACAATAGCCCTGCCAAGACTCTGGAATTCGCTACCTGCTAGCATCAGGGACTGTCGAAATAAAATTGAATTCAAACGCAAAGTTACTAGTCACTTGGTCAGTAATTGATTTCTTGTAAATAGTGTCCTTAATCTATCACAAAATATTTCAATATCCAGTAATTTAATCGCCATACAATTTTGTTATTCTAGGTTTAATTTGTAATTCAGTAAATATAAAATATTCTTTGTTTCTCTATGATAAATTATCTAGCTTTAATTAGTCCGGTAATCTTTTCGTACTTTGATTTTTATTGTAATTGTAATTGTAAATTTAATACTAATTGTAATTTTATTTGTAATTGTAAATTTAATACTAATTGTAATTTTATTGTTCATATTATAGTTGGAATCTCCTGGTAGAGGGGCAGAGAAGGCCTGACGGCCTTATCTATACCAATTTAAATAAATACATACTACTACATAAAAGTCTTTACATTAGAGTTCTTGATTCCGGCAAATAATTCTGCATACTGTCTCTGTCACTATTTTAATTCTTTAATTATCAATAATTCACTTCAAGTATTGGATGATTGGCAACACTGTTACCAGACGCATGTTTCAATCTAAGGCCTGACTACCTCTGGAAGTAAAGATAACTACCTAATTTTCCATTTGTTTTATTTTACTGGCCAGAGGCCATCTTCCTGAAGTTACTTTGATTTACAGTTTTTCTTTTTTGTTTTCTTCTTCTATAAACTAATATAAACAGAAAACTCACGCCCGAAACGGGACTCGAATCCACAACACTTCGCACCAAACAGTAGAGACATTCTTGCACCATCCAGGTCAGCCTCCTCTTTTTTCTACGTTTCCTTCATTTTCTTACACTTATACAAAACACACATACCAGAGGTGGGACTCGAACCCACAACCGTTCTGCCGGCTAGCGAGGAAGGTCTGATTTTGACATTGACTACATAACCATCCTTACTGCTGCGGAGAAGGGATATTTGCATGCGTTGGCAAAATAAATGTCACTGTATTTACTGCGATGTTGCAATTGAGGGGGTCAGCGCAACAATCGTCTAAGCCACTTTTTAATGTAGAAAAATCTAGTTAAAGTTGTATATAGATATGTGATATTTTTAGGGGGAAAATTGCATGCTTCCTAATAAGCTATGTAATGGTGGATTGGTCTACTCCACTTCGTAGGAACATAGTTCACGTCAAAATTAATAGAAGGCTCAATATTTAATTTTTTGCACTGAGGAGGGTTAGACCACTGTTGCACTGACTCCCTCAATTATTTCTATAAAGACAGTCTTTTTCCCACTAATTAATAAAAATAAATAACGCAAAATGGAAAAGGGTAATTATGTTTCTTTGGTCTCGTGGATTTAATTAGTGAAGTAATTGTCACTGAACATTTTCTATCCTGTGTACTAATAGAATGCAGAACGTAAGACGAAGATTACTAATTAATAACAATGATAACAACAACAAGAATAATAACAATAATAACAACAATAACAATAATAACAACTACAACAGACTAGCATCTTACCGACTTCCAGTGAGTCAAAATAGCATCCTAGAACGAAAAATAAAAATCGAACCTAAAATATTACTTGTTTTTTCTATCACATTATGTTAATGCATGCCCATAATTTAGAAATTTACGTGCTACAAGTATTGTAAAACTGTCAGCCTTTCGCCCCTCTTTACTTTAAAGATCTGAATATCCTCTCTGGCATATCACCAGTCGGTTGGATTTTTTAAATTGGATTATTTTACGACGCTTCATCAACTGCTTGGTTATCTAGCGTCTGAGTGATATTTATTTATTTATTTATTATTTTGCTAATAATTATTACATAACATATATACAGAAAAAAACTTTAGCTCGCCCCTGAAAGAGTAGAACTCGTGCTCAGGGGCGGATTCCTGAATTGAAATTAATAAGTATACAATACAATTTGTCTTATGTCTACTATGCAATTATAGTAAGATAAATTTAAATTTACAATTTTTCAATTTTTATAAAATCCATACATAACTTTTTAAATTTAATACTAGAACTGTTAGAATTGACAAGATTAGGGTATTTAAATATAAATTTATTTATAAAGATGATAATGCCAGCGAAATGAGTCCAGGGCCCAGCGCCGAAAGTTACCCAGCATTTTCTCTTAAAAAGGTTGAAGGGAAAACCCCAGAAAAAACCTCAACCATGTAACTTATCCCAACTAGGATTTGATCCCGGACTCGCTCGTTTCACGCTCAGACACGCTAACCGTTACTTCACAGCGGTCGACTGGCAGCCGTGTTTTGACAGTGAAAAGAAAATAGTGATGTGTTAGTGAACTTTATGTGCATTGGATTATTAAAGAGCATGGAGAATAAACTTTCATGTTTGCTCTTTTATATGAACATAATTTTATTTCACAGTCAGAATTATAATTTCATAGAATTAGCCTCAAAGTCCCAAAAACGTGCTGAGCCACCAGAGGATCAGCTTGGTTGCGCCACCGGTGGCCAGAGGCCAATCGAAACACAGGGCCTCTACAAAAGACTTTTCCGGTTTCGAGCACATGTAATTTACGTTCTATGAATCTGAGGTGCATGAAAATAGTGCCAATCGAAAGAGAAACTCAAAAAGTTTAGTTCCTTACCTTAAAGATGTTCTATGTGTCCCACCCCCCCTAGTAACACGGCACACATCAAGCCTATAGTCAAGTTCCACGTAGGTACGCGGATTTTCCGACCACCAGATTCTGAGGTTATGTCCGTTGACCTTACCAGAAATATTAAAAGTGGCTTCACCAGAAAACACCACGGAACGAATAAATTCATAATCGTTTTCAATACTTGTGCAGAAATTTCTTCGTAGCACTGTGTCCTCTGGTTTTAAGGCTTGTAGCAACTGTACTCCGTACGGATGAAATTGCAACCGCTTGCAAAGAATCTTGCCTTAAAATCAGTGTACCATTTAAGGATTGTAAGCCCACTGGGTTGATGTGCACCAAACTTTGTTCGGTAATGCCGTTGCACATTAATAACCGACTGGTTCATATGAAAATCAAGCTTTTCTGTCCTCTATAGCAGCCATTTCGCCTCAACAATGAACAAATTTGTTTATATGCGCTATTATGAGGCAGCGTTATCAACTAGGAAATCAATGTTGCCACAACTATACTTTTTGAGTTTCTCTTTCCATTGGTGCTATTTTCATGCACCTCAGGTTCACAGAACGTAAATTGCATGTGTTCGAAACCGGAAAGGTCTTTTGTAGAAGCCTTCAGTTATAAATATGTTTAAATTAATTTAACTGTAATAGTGAGAAAATATTCTCTTTTCTAAAATGTAAATTATAAACATATGTCTCTATATTTTGCTATAATGCAGCTATATTATTTCAGTTTAAGGTTCTCTTTTCACAGTTTGAGCAAATTTTCCCCTTTCTTCATACAGCCAATTTATTTACAACTGTGCATGAAGGACTACGCCTCACAATGAGACAAAAGAGACATTTAAGTTGGAAAAAATCGGAAACAAAAGTCGCTGTTTCAGTGAGAAACCAACGTAGAACTGTAAAAGCTAGCTCTAAGACTATGTTACAAACATTGTTAAAATCCATTTTTAGTAAATGTGTGAATAGAACGAAGTCACTGGTGGAATATAGTAAAGAGAAGTAAGTCATCTATACTAATAATAAATCTGTAGCCGAAATTTTTCTGGTAATTTTCGATTTTCCAAAAATAATTGGTCCTAACATATATAATTAACCACCCTGACACCGAAAATCGTATTTTTGAAATTTTTGTTTGTATGTCTGTCTGTATGTGTGTTACCTTTTCACGCGATAATGGCTGAACCGATTTATATGAAAATTGGAATATAAATTAAGTTTGTTGTAACTTAGATTTTAGACCATACTCGTATGGCATTCAAAATACTTTATTTAAAAGGGGGGTTATAAGGGGGCCTGAATGAAATAAATCGAAATATGTCGCTTATTATTGATTTTTGTGAAAAAGTTACATAACAAAAGTTTCTTTAAAAATGATTTCCGATAAGTTTTATTCTTTACAAAATTTTGATAGCACTGATATTTAATGAGATAAATGAGTTTTAAATTTAAAATAACGCCATCTAAGACGGTGCAATGAATTAAGAACAAATGACTTCGTCTATAAGGGGCCTTTGACAACAACAATCGAAACAGGGGCCTTGGACATCAACAATCGAAAGCTATTAAACATAGCCTACAGAGAACGTTTCTGTGTTTGTATGAAGTAATATCAGAAGCTAAATTAACCGATTTGTATAATTAATTATTAATTCACCATTCGAAAGTGTAGTTTCCCTAGATGGACATAATGATGTAATGTTATTACAGTAACTTTTGAGTAAATCGAGGACAGGTAAGATTAAAATAGCTTTTATGCACAGAAAATTTGATAGGATATTTTGTACATTCGTTTTCTGTATTTCTTAAAATAATATTTACGTACACTAATTTTAATCTCAGAGAATTAACGAACAACGAGAGTGTATTGATTTAGTATGCAGTAATAGTACGTTAGCTTAGCAATCCATTATTTTATAATTCAAATTTTAACTATACTCAATTGAATCGTGTTAAAATACATAAAATATATATGCAATAAATGCAATGCAAAAAAAAATTGGGTAATGAGCGAAGCAGATTATCTTGCGCTGTTGTAAAAGTTGTTCCCTGGATCAAACGTCCTATTTTAATTATGTAATTACTTTATATTTATTTCTAACGGGTGCAGCGGAGCGCAAGGGTACGGCTAGTACCAAACTAAATTGCACGTTCGTGCGCACTTCTTTTTTATTAAAATCCAGTCCGTAATTTTCATTACCAGTTCAAATTATATATATATATATATATATATATATATATATATATATATATATATATATATATATATATATACTCTTCCTCGCAGAAAGGACAGGAAAGAGAAGAGACTGCAAGGGCGTATTTTGCGGGCTACCGGGGCTACCGGCGGTAGCCCAAGGAAATTGCAAAAGAAAAAGTTTATAATATAACATAATGTAATAATTTTGTATTATTAGTTTTACTATAGTAATTAAAATTAAAGTAATTGTTAGATATATTTTGTGTAATAATAGGGTCAGCGGTAGCCCAAACCCTTTAACCAGTATACGCCACTGGAAGAGAGAGAATTCATTTTAGTTTATCTCATAATTTTCTGTGCTCTGACTCAAGCCCTTTGTGCACAGAACGGTAAAATTAGTGCTTTGGTTAATCTATACTAATAATAAATCTGTGGCCGAAATTTTTCTGGTAATTTTCGATTTTCCAAAAATAATTGGTCCTAACATATATAATTAATCGCCCTGAAACCGAAAATCGCTTTTTTGAAATTTTTGTTTGTATGTCTGTCTGTCTGTCTGTATGTTTGTTACCTTTTCACGCGATAATGGCTGAACGGATTTCGATGAAAATTGGAATATAAATTAAGTTCGTTGTAACTTAGATTTTAGGCTATATGGCATTCAAAATACATTATTTAAAAGGGGGGGGTTATAAGAGGGGTTGAATTAAATAAATCGAAATATCTCGCTTATTATTGATTTTTGTGAAACATTTTACATAACAAAAGTGTCTTTAAAAATAATTTGCGATGAGTTTTATTCCTTGAAAAAGTTAGATAGGACTGATATTTAATGAGATAAATGAGTTTTAAAATTAAAATAACTGCCATCTAACGCCGTATAATGAAATAAAAGACAAATGACTTCGTCTATAAGGGGCCTTGGACAGCAACAATCGAAAGCTATGAAAGATAGCCTACAGAGAATGTTTCTGTGTTTGTATGAAGTAATATCAGAAGCTAAATTAACCGATTGGTATAATTAATTATTATTTCACCATTGGAAAGTGTAGTTTCTCTAGATGGACATAATGCTATAATGTTATTACAGTAACTTCTGATATAATATAATATGATATAATATAATATAATATAATATAATATAATATAATATAATATAATATAATATAATATAATATAATATAATATAATATAATATAATATAATATAATATATGTAATGTAATATTATATAATATAATTTAAGTTGTTTGAAGGGTTCAGAACCACAGTGGGCCAAACACCATTTACTGAATACGTAGAATCAAGGGTTAAAATTAAGTTATTACCATAATTCAATGGAAACCTACAACAAGTAAAATAAAATATACACATTAAATCTAAATTATGTCAATCTTCATTAAACTATGGTTGCATGTAATAAAAATTAAGAAACATGTTAAAGGAATTGTCATTGCACCAAATGAGTGTCTCTGGACCAAAATGATCGCATTTTAATTATTTGGATGCAATTTAAATTAAGTAACATATTAAACGATTTATCCTTCTATCAAACACGAATGTTCCCTGGATCAAATGTCCTATTTTAATTAAGTAATTACTTTATATTTATTTCTAACGGGTGCAGCGGAGCGCACGGGTACGGCTAGTACAAAATAAATGATTAGTATAATGATATTCCAACAATGTTTTTCATTCCATTACAAAAAGACTATTTTTAATGTCAAATTTACATTATTTTTCTTATATTTCTACCACATAAAAGTTCTTCAACTTCTAGAAATAAAAAACATTTGGAGAAACATAAACTGAATAATTAAAATTAATAAACCTAAAAAAAAAACAAAACAAACACTTCTAGATTTAAATATTTGAAATTCGATTTATTGAAATTATTATTTTGAACATTAGGACTTTTTGCACCCACCCACTTATTCAATTTTATTTCACATTCAAGATTCATTTATGCAACAAACAAACAAAATCAGGCATGTGCCTCTCTCTTTACACGCAATATCTGAACTGCGTGCATATGCTGAGAATTTCACACGTTATTTTCATCCTCTAACCAGGATCTTAGAGATGTTGGTAGAAGTCAAATTTGCAGCTGCAATGCTGCTAGTGAATACAGTTAAAAGTTCCCACGCACAACCATCGCCAGAAAGACCCCACTTTGACCTTCATGATACACGTAATTGCGTCTACTTGCTGACCCTTACTAATACAAGAACTGTAGGATAGACACCTGACTTTAACAACAAACAGATAATAATGAACAGTTTAATATTATCATACCCTGTCGCGACTGTGGCTAAAGCGCTAGTGCCTTGTCTTCCAACAGAAGTCCAAGTTTGATTCCCGGACAGGTATTGATGGAATTTATGATTGACAAAGCAAACATGTATGTATTTATTTACACTACAAGTGGGCAAGCATCCTGTGGCAGTGGTATACACAATATAAACAATACACAATAAAATTACAATACACAACACAATACACAATGCAATTATATACAGAATACAATAAGACTACACAATACAATTATACACAATAATTACAACTAATAATAATAATACAGTCCCGCGCCGTGGCGTCGTGGTCTAAGGCATCCTGCCTAGGACTCGCGTTACGGAATGCACGCTGGTTCGAGTCCTCATGGGGGAAGAAATTTTCTCATGAAATTTCGGCCAGTGTATGGGACCGGTGCCCACCCAGCATCTTTTTTTTAGTAGGTTATTTTACGGCGCTTTATCAACAGCTTAGGTTATTTACCGTCTGAATGAAATGAAGGTGATAATGCCAGTGAAATGAGTCCCGGGTCCAGCACCGAAAGTTACCCAGCATTTGCTCATATTGGGTTGAGGGAAAACCCAGGAAAAAAACCTCAATCAGATAACTTGCCCCAACCGGGAATCGAACCCGGGCCACCTGGTTTCGCGGCCAGACGCGCTAGCCGTTACTCCACAGGTGTGGACCCCAGCTTCGTGATGCACTTGGGGAGCTACGATAGGTAGCGAAATCCGGTTGCGAATACCAGCTATAACGGCTGGGGGGATCTTCGTGCTAACCACACGATACCTCCATTCTGGTTGGATGATCGTCCACCTCTGCTTCGGCATGTGGGCGTGAGGCCAGCAGCCGGCTGGTCGGTCTAGGCCCTTCACGGGCTGTAGCGCCACGGATTATTATCATTATTATTATTATTATTATTATACGTAAAATAACCTAAGTAATAAGTGAACGTAATTTTATATTACAACCTACATATGTAGGGCCTATAGGCCCTACTACGTTTCACACCGGTACTGATAATAATCAAACATTGCATCTATTATTCCACCAAAATTCTTCACTTCCCCATTATTTCATCAATCACTAGCAATAGGTTGGGATGAAGTCTTGGCGGTAGTAGGAGTTACTGATGCTGATCTAGGAAGGGCTAGGACTTCCGGGCCCTGGGGTTTATCTGGTACTCTGGCCCTGTCTGTGCTGTCAGCCATCCAGGCCACTTGTCGGACTTGGACAACCATCGCTTATACAGCGTGCACAAGAGCCAAAGGAAGCCTAAGTGTACGGATCCTTTCCAGATCCAGCCCTCGAAAAGCAAAGCCAAAACTGCGGTCTATTCTTAAGAATGATATGGGGAACACCACTGACTATTACTAAAAGTCTTTATCAGGACTACCACAAATCCACCCGCATAATTACCAATATTTTGAAAAAGTTTATAAAATAGATTATTACTGTTAATAATAATAATAATAATAATAATAATAATAATAATAATAATAAATATAATAATAATAATAATAATAATAATAATAACAGAGAGGGTTTGGAATTGAACGGGTTACATCAGCTTCTTGTCTATGCGGATGATGTGAATATGTTAGGAGAAAATACACAAACGATTAGGGAAAACACGGGAATTTTACTGGAAGCAAGTAAAGAGATAGGTTTGGAAGTAAATCCCGAAAAGACAAAGTATATGATTATGTCTCGTGACCAGAATATTGTACGAAATGGAAATATAAAAATTGGAAATTTATACTTTGAAGAGGTGAAGAAGTTCAAATATCTGGGAGCGACAGTAACAAATATCAATGACACTCGGGAGGAAATTAAACACAGAATAAATGTGGGAAATGCCTGTTATTATTCGGTTGAGAAACTTTTATCATTCAGTCTGCTGTCGAAAAATCTGAAAGTTAGAATTTATAAAACAGTTATATTACCGGTTGTTCTGTATGGTTGTGAAACTTGCACTCTCACTTTGAGAGAGGAACAGAGATTGAGGGTTTTTGAGAATAAGGTTCTTAGGAAAATATTTGGGGCTAAGCAGGATGAAGTTACAGGAGAATGGAGAAAGTTACACAATACAGAACTGCACGCATTGTATTTTTCACCTGACATAATTAGGAACATTAAATCCAGACGTTTGAGATGGGCAGGGCATGTAACACGTATGGGCGAATCCAGAAATGCATATAGAGTGTTAGTTGAGAGGCCGGAGGGAAAAATACCTTTAGGGAGGCCGAGACGTAGATGGGAATATAATATTAAAATGGATTTGAGGGAGGTGGGATATGATGATAGAGAATGGATTAATTTTGCTCAGGATAGGGACCAATGGCGGGCTTATGTGAGGGCGGCAATGAACCTCCGGGTTCCTTAAAAGCCAGTAAGTATTATTATTACCACCATTTACAATATTACATTCCATGTCACTTAAGATTAAGAAGCTACCGGCCTAGCTGAGGCGTTAACACGTTTGCCTGGTGATCCAAAGTAGAGCTCCAACGTGGGTTCGATTCCTTCTTGGACTGATTGCCTGGTTGGGACTTTTTCCGGGGTATTCCCAAAGTAAGGCAAATGTCAGATAATCTATGGCGAATCCTCAGCCTCAACTCGCCAAGTAACATCTCGCTCTTACCAATTCCATCGACGCTAAATAACCCAGTAGTTCATACAGAGTCGCCAAATAACCAAGTTAAAAAACATAAAGAATAGAATATATTTTCTTATATAATCTTCAAGAAACCGTTTTCTTATTTTACAACTGCTAATACTCAATTTATCTCTTCTGCATAGGTTTGGAAGTAAATCCTGAAAAGACAAAGTACATGATTATTTCTCGTGACCAGAATATTGTACGAAATAGAAATTTAAAAATTGGAGCTTAATCCTTCGAAGAGATGAACAAATTCAAATATCTTGGAGCAACAGTAACAAATATAAATGACACTCGAGAGGAAATTAAACACAGAATAAATATGGGAAATGCCTGTTATTATTCGGTTGAGAAGCTTTTGTCATCTAATCTGCTCTCAAAAAATCTGAAAGTTAGAATTTATAAAACAGCTATATTACCGGTTGTTCTGCATGGTTGTGAAACTAGGACTTTCAATTTGAGAGAGGAACAGAGGTTAAAGGTGTTTGAGAATAAGGTTCTTAGGGAAATATTTGGGACTAAGAAGGATGAAGTAACAGGAGAATGGAAAAAGTTACACAACGCAGAATTGCACGCATTGTATTCTTCACCTGACATAGTTAGAAACATTAAATCCAGACGTTTGAGATGGGCAGGGCATGTAGCACGTATGGGCGAATCCAAAAATGCATATTGAGTGTTAGTTGGGATACCGGAGGGAAAAAGACCTTTGGGGAGGCGGAGACGTAGATGGGAGGATAATATTAAAATTGATTTGAGGGAGGTGGGATATGACAGTGACTGAATTAACCTTGCATAGGATAGAGACCGATGGTGGGCTTATGTGAGAGCGGAAATGAACCCCCGGGTTCCTTAAAAGCCATTTGTAAGTAAATATCTGCACATCCACTGAAAATTGGACACATGCTGATACGAACTTTTTCACTCGAATAGTCGACATTACCAATCCCCAAAATATTTACTATTCCTCCTGAACCACCCTGTATATTCCGTTATGACTAGGACATGGTATGAATGATACTAACGTAAAAGATCACCACTTAGACAGCCGTGTGATAGACGGGCAGTGGTCTATTAAGCTTATTATTATTATTATTATTATTATTATTATTATTATTTTATCATACTATTATTATTATTATTATTATTATTTTATCATACTATTATTATTATTATTACTATTATTATTATTATTATTATTATTATTATTATTATTATTATTATTATTATTATTATTATTATTATTATTCAAGATGTACATTTGAGAAATGAGTCGGTGTCCATTTGAATGACGCAAATCAAACCATGCTCACACATTGTTAACTCAAATTAGGCCTATTACACTTGGAGTTATTTCAGCTGAATCTGACTGCATTGTTTTACTCTATAGGTATGTTGGTCTTCCTTGTCCTGAGGCTTCTCTGTTGCTTTCTTCCTTACGTTTCTTCATAAGTGATAGCGGAAGATGATGAAGCAACTGCGAAGATACTTCGTCATGAAGAAACAATTTACACTGATATTCCTTACTGGACTTCAAACATTACAGAACAGAGTGAACTGGACGTGAAGAAAATGTTGCACGACATTGTGGAAGTCATAGCCTTACAGGAAAAAACTCTAAACTCCCTATTATCTACCGTAACAAATGGAAATCAAAGTGAAGAACAAATTGCGATGAATCGGAAAGAAGTTTTTCCCTGAACTTCTTTTTGATTTGAAATTGTCGCATGAAGAAGAAAGTCTAATCACTCATCCAAATCAAAGCCACTATGCTGAAGTTGGAAACAATGATCCTGAAGAGTATGAGAAATATCTGCGGATAATACGGGATAAAACACAACACATGGACCATATGGTAAATATACTGGAGATTCATCTGCAGCTCTTTGAATCAGACGTTGGCCTCGCTAAAGAAGCAAAAAACAATAACACTTTCGAGATGAATTCTGTGAGGTGCGTCATTGATAAATATAGATCGTGTCTTAAGTTACTAAATGCTACAGGGACATCATTTTATTTTTACTTCAATTTTTATTGTACCTGAGTTTTCGAATGTACTTCACTCCCACCCCTTCTACTAGTAAATTTCCAATCGTCCTCCACACAGAACCAAGGCCGCGTATGCAATCAAAGTGCCTTACGGTGATAGTAAACAGTACTGAGTTAGTGAGTATAGTACGTTCCATAAATATATTCCCGTTTTTCAGTGACGAAAGAGTTTTCAATACTGAATCATATTTTCGTACAGGTACTGTCGTCCGTTTGCCTACGTCGCATCCCGATTTTCCCGACCTACTTCTGCTCGCCCCTCTGTAAAGTCACTTCTGCTCGCCCCTCTGTAAAGTCTAATGGCTGGGCTGTCTCAGCTCTTTTCTGAAAACATTATTTTCTGTTAGGAATTGGCAGTCTACTTAATGTTATACAACTTCACTGTTTAAAATAACTTAAATAAAAGGACCTCCTTCCTTTCTACGACCCTGCGACGTAACTACTTGGATGAAAAGTAGATAGATGTCTAAGTAATTTTATCTTTTCGGATCGGGCAGAAGTGAAGATTGAATTTACAGTACGTCAGGTAATCTTTTATAGATTAAATACAGAATTATTTCCACATGAGTTACTTGTACGAAGGACGAAACTGGTAATTAGAATTAGGTACAATAGTCTATAGTGCGATAATATGCACAAAAGAACTGAAGCCTGTATCGAAATGAACGGCCACCATTTTAAAAAATATGTTTAAATAACCATATTATGAGTATTTTTAAATTTAACTTCATTCTCTAAATTGAACGCTAATGTGCTGTAGACAGTATAATATACACTGCATAATAAATATGTCCGAATGGATAGCTCAGCTCGTGAGTAAAAACACTAAGTGTTAATACTGTACTGTATTTTGATTAAAGAAAAACCTAATGAAAATTTTCAAACTCAAAATCGCGATATTTTCTAGTGTACGTAAATGGATGAGCTACTTTTCTTCCCTCCTATACCTAGTAGAGTGATTTGTTTGTATTTTACCCCAATGTCATCGAACTCCAGTCATGGAAGGAGGTAGTAAACGGTGTTTCCGAGTAGCAAAGGTATAGCCAGGTTAATATTAGAATTGTTAGTAAAAATAAAATGATGTCTCTGTACTATCGAGAACATGAGTGAAGCATCGAACTTGCAGACCTTTCTCGTATTAGGAATGAAATTTTACCTTAACTGCAACAAATCATGTGACAGAGAGACCTTGAACTTGCCTTGTTGCTTTGACAATTATGAAGACAGGACTTTCAGCTTGATGTTGTTCACGTCCATTGGCATTGTCTTGTTTATTGTAGGACTTACTGGAAACAGAGTCTTACTTCTTATTTTTTCAAGACACGAGGAAATGCGCACCGCCCCCAACTTAATGATACTGAACCTCAATATAACCGACTTCTTGGACCTCTTTTTTTAACCTTCTCCTCGAGTATTTAGTTAGAATTCACGGCTCTTGTTGGAACTTAGGTCTGAGAATGTGCCAGATGTCTTTGCAGCTGCGTTGCACGATTGTCTATGCTAGTATTTATTCACTTATAGCTATCCATGTCCAGAGATGCGTAGTTCTGAGGTCCATATCGACGTCCCACGCCTCCAAAAGTTCAGCTTCAGCACACAAGAAACGCCAATCGATATTCCTGATAATAACAGTTTGGGGAGCTTCACTTATCATAGCAATTTACCCATCATTAAATGCTGTTATCAGGGATGATGAGTGCGACTTCATCGACGGGAAGGAAATATCCTTTAACAAATCTTCAGGATAGTACAATCCATTATCATCTTCGCGGTTCCTTTCATTGCAATAGGCATCACATCGTTTGTAACTGTCCGAGTGCTGCAGAGAAACATCCCCGGCGAAAATGTTGGACAGGAGGAAGTGCGCAGAGGGAGGGTACTGAGTGCCAGAGTAGTTATCGCTCTCACACTTGTTTTCCTAAGGTGTACACAATTTAACGTTATGCATTGATAAATGGATAACTAAGACACCCAACAAATTAAAATCAGCGCTGAATGTACGAGGCGCATCCAGAAAGTAAGTTTCCTTATTTAAAAAAAAGGAACACACACTTTCAGGAAAACATTTATTGGCAACAGGTACAGCAATGTTTCAGCTATTTTTCAACATAGCCACCATCAGAATTGAGACACTTGTCGTATCGTGGGATCAAATTTTGTATCCCTCTGTCGTAGAACTCTGCCGCCTGTGAATGGAACCAGCGTGTGACAGACGTCTTCAGCTCTTCGTCGTTGCCAAAACGCTCACCGGAGGACAGGAATTTCTTGAGGTGCAAGAACACGTGAAAATTGCTGGGAGCAAGATCAGGACTGTAGGGTGGATGATCAAACAACTCCCAGCCAAATTCCGTCAAAACAGCTGCTGTGCGCCGAGACGTATGTGGACGAGCATTGTCATGGAGGAGCACAACACCTGCAGTAAGCATTCCACGCCTCTTGTTTTGAATGGCACGTCGCAATTTTCGCAGTGTTTCACAGTAACGGTCAGCGTTCACTGTTTCACCTCTTGGAAGTAAGTCAATGAGCAGAATGCCCTTCCTGTCCCAGAACACCGTGCACATCACTTTCCGTACCGACAGCGTCTGTTTGAATTTCGTCCTGACCGGAGATCCACTATGCCGCCAATGCATTGACAGCTGCTTGGTTTCCGGGGTGAAGTGCGAAATCCAAGTCTCATGGCCCGTGACGATCCTGTCAAGGAACTCATCGCCGTCATCGTGATACCGTTACAGAAATGTCAGTGCTGCTCCTAAACGTTGCATTTTGTGTTCGGGTGCCAGGTTTTTCGGCACCCACCTGGCACACTTTTTTGAACAGCAGGTGCTTAGTGACAATCTCATGCAACAAGGATCGCGATATCTGCGGAAAATGGCTGCTCAGCTCCGTAATCGTGAAGCGATGGTTCTCCATGATGCACTGCCGCACCATCTCAACACGATCATCATTGATGAGGGACGGTCGCCCACTGCGCTCTTCATCATGGACACTTTGACGACCTTCGGAAAACTGCCTACACCAGCGACCCACCATCTGCTTACTCATGATGTTCGGCCCATAGACCTGACAGAGCTGCCGATGAATTTCAATTGCGCAATGCTTTGTGTATTAAAGAACTTTATCACCGACCGAACCTCGCAGGCGGCGGGAGAAGGAATAAGAGCTTCCATTTCGGACCACTGCTGCCACGCTACTGGCACCAGGCGGGACCTGTCCGGCTGGCATATGATTGATACGTCATAGATGTGCTACGCATGCGCAATTGACACGGCTAATTACGTTTACTTGCAAGGGGAAAAATCGGGAAACTTACTTTCTGGATGCGCCTCGTAACTTACATGTTCACCTTTGCTGATGCCTGTTTCAACCCAATAGCTATTTTCGTGGTAAGTAGCACATTTAGACGATACATGAAGAAGTATTTATTATTTTGGAGATTTTCAAGCAATAATGAAGTAAATGCACCAGCATTTAGATCTAAAGGAAACATTCAATAAACCAGGAGCTGTGATAACTGTATGACTATTCTGAAGTAGTTTGAAAACATTCACTTATTTTAGTCGTATACACCGTGTTCCGCTTATAAGTATAACAAAAGAAATAGCTATAACTTCTGAATTAATACAAGTATATAGTTGAAACCAACTGCTACAAAGAATGAAAACTGGGAATTTTTGTTACCTTATGTTCCATAAACCTCAACATGGCTTCCATTGGTGGCACGGGAAATATCCAACCGGTATTCAACCTCGACCCAAGTGTTATGAAGCATCTGTGGTGTAACATTGTTGACAGCAGCATAAATTCTTTCTTGTAAGTCTGCCAAATCACGTACTGGCGTCCTGTAGACCTGGTCCTTAACAAACCCCCACAGGAAAAAATCAGGTGGTGTTAGATCTGGTGATCTGGCAGGCCATGTGATGTACGGTGATCCTCTTCCGATCCATCTTGCAGGGAATTGTTCGTCTAAGAATGTGCGAACCATGTTGGCAAAGTGTGGTGGAGCCCCATCTTGCTGGAAAATTGCTCCATCTGGGAGTTGTGGCACAGCATACAGTTGCAACATATCCAGGTACGTGTTTGCACACTAGCCTGTCGAATGGATTTCCGCGGGCTTCTCTGAAATGCCTCGCGAATGCGTTCGACATTTTCGTCAGACACTTTACGCTTGGAATGTTTACCTGCATTAGACAACAAACTTCCTGTTTCTCTGAGCTGCCTATCCCATTTCATTATTGAGACGTACGTCGGTACAGCTTCCCTCGGTCAAAGATTGTACTGACGGCGAAACAAGCGCTGTACACGAATTATGGATCTATGTTCTGCTAATGACAGCACACAAAAGGCTTTCTGCTGTGGCGTCCACATGCTGACTGACTAAAGATACGATACGAATTCTCTTATTTAATGATCTGCGCATGCGTGAGTCTTCTAAAAATAAGTAACAACAATGGATTAAAACTTCCCAATTTCCTCTTTACAATGGTACCAATCTTAACCCATTTGCATGCATTGTTATGAAATTATAACTATTTCTTTTATTATACTTATAAGCGGAACACGGTGTATATAAAAAAATAATTGAACGTACCTATTCTTTGATTAACACTGCTAAAATTACACTTCTTCCTTTTTCATTAACAACTCATAACCAGAGCCTTCTTCAGTTACAAGCCGGAGCCATACGTCGGCAACACTGTAATTAACTGTCAAACGGAGGCCTACGATACAGAACATGTCATTGTGCTAATGCCGATTTTCAATGTAAATTAATGTTACAATATAAGTGTGTGTCGATTATGTTCGCGGTCGTACCAAATTGTTAATTGTTAATGTATTATAAACTAAGTGCGTGTTGGCGATAAAAACAAGACAATAAATGAAAATATAGCTGCTGTCTTTGGCAATTTTTACGGTTAGTAATAATGACAAAATGATTGACAATTTTTCTAAATATTAAATATTGTATAAACTACATTTTTATAGTCTTATTTGTGGTTTGTGGTGTATCAGAATTCTAGCCAAATTGTTGGGTCTCGCCTGCTATATCAATAAAGTTACGCCGTTGATTTTCAAGTTCATTGTAAACAGCTGTTTTGTGATCCCATAAATGTTGCAGATTCGGAATGCCTGCTATAACGCCAGAACTACCTATAATTTGTAGATGCGTACACTCACTTCGTTGGTTTTCAAGGTTTGTTTATTAATATTATTTCTTTTGTAATAAATTAGTTATAAATATGTTTCTTTTCACTTCGTATTTACAGGATTTAAAGTTCACTGAGTTTACGTTAATTGGCACATACTTAATATATAATGATGTGTTTTTTTACGTATTATGTTGAAGGTATGTTTCTTCACGTAGATGAAATTATTGGGGATCATCAGTGCGGCTTTCGGCGTAATAGATCGACTATTGATCAGATTTTTTGTATTCGACAGATAATGGAGAAAAAATGGGAGTATAAGGGTACAGTACATCAGTTATTCATAGATTTCAAAAAGGCTTATGACTCGGTTAAGAGGGAAGTATTATGTGATATTCTTATTGAATTTGGTATTCCCAAGAAACTAGTTCGATTAATTAAAATGTGTCTCAGTGAAACTTACAGCAGAGTCCGTATAGGTCAGTTTCTATCTGATGCTTTTCCAATCCACTGCGGGCTAAAGCAAGGAGATGCACTATCACCTTTACTTTTTAACTTCGCTCTAGAATATGCCATTAGGAAAGTTCAGGATAACAGGCAGGGTTTGGAATTGAACGGGTTACATCAGCTTCTTGTCTATGCGGATGACGTGAATATGTTAGGAGAAACTACACAAACGATTAGGGAAAACACGGAAATTTTACTTGAAGCAAGTAGAGCGATCGGTTTGGAAGTAAATCCCGAAAAGACAAAGTATATGATTATGTCTCGTGACCAGAATATTGTACGAAATGGAAATATAAAAATTGGAGATTTATCCTTCGAAGAGGTGAAAAAATTCAAATATCTTGGAGCAACAGTAACAAATATAAATGACACTCGGGAGGAAATTAAACGCAGAATAAATATAGGAAATGCGTGTTATTATTCGGTTGAGAAGCTCTTATCATCCAGTCTGCTGTCGAAAAATCTGAAAGTTAGAATTTATAAAACAGTTATATTACCGGTTCTTCTGTATGGTTGTGAAACTTGGACTCTCACTCTGAGAGAGGAACACAGGTTCAGGGTGTTTGAGAATAAGGTGCTAAGGAAAATATTTGGGGCTAAGCGGGATGAAGTTACAGGAGAATGGAGAAAGTTACACAACACAGAATTGCACGCATTGTATTCTTCACCTGACATAATTAGGAACTTAAAATCCAGACGTTTGAGATGGGCAGGGCATGTAGCACGTATGGGCGAATGCAGAAATGCATATAGAGTGTTAGTTGGGAGACCGGAGGGAAAAAGACCTTTAGGGAGGCCGAGACGTAGGTGGGAGGATAATATTAAAATGGATCTGAGGGAGGTGGGGTATGATGATAGAGACTGGATTAATCTTGCACAGGATAGGGACCGCTGGCGGGCTTATGTGAGGGCGGCAATGAACCTTCGGGTTCCTTAAAAGCCATTTGTAAGTAAGTAAGTAATATGTTTCTTCATTTTTTCGTAGATCTTTATACTTGTCCTAACTGTATTTACATCCTCACATTTTATTATAATATGTCAATAGTTTCCTCTATTTACATTTTTATTTTATTTGCATAATTTATATTCTTAGCTTGTTTTCTGTAGTTATATTTATTTAAAATTATGTCTTAAAAAGTTTATAACAAATAATTTAGGATAACAGTATTGTTATAGTGACTGGCAAGGTTCAAACTAAAACTGGCTTGCTGGGCATCTCAAATATTTATAGAAAAGCACGATAGATAATCGCATAAGATAATATTAAAATGTATCCTAGACCTTTCATGTTACAGGTGAAACACATAAAGTCCCAAAACATTGTCAATTTACTAGCCACAAATTTGTTAATTGAATGGAACTTATGAATACTGCATAGGAACTTACGTCTTTATTGCATTATTGATTTCATTATTTTCGGTGCAAAGAATATTGTATTGTATTTATTTACCTTCATACTATAAATAAAAAACATGTTTTTTTTCGTAATTATTTTAAGTGGCAGTCTTTGTATGTAAGTAGCCTACTTACACCGTATTCTGAAGTATAGCTAATTGATTGCAATAAAACACTATTTTCGAATCCGTAATAATTTACATCACTACTCTGAATCTTGATCTTATCTTTGTGCATAAAGTAATATTGAAAAAACAGAGTTACGTACAACGAAAGCTATGAGCAAGCTCAATTACATCAATATCACTTTAGAATCTCCCGCCTCCACTCTGCGTTGCCAAACCTACCCATGCTGCGGCTTGGAACTGAAGAAGGCTCTGCTCATAACCGTATGTAGGCGAAATTGTTAAGATTAAATGCTCAAGAATCAAAGCACCATCTCTACCATAGACAAATAAACAGAGGTGTCTGTCTACTCTGCTTTTGGGAGAGAAGGCGAAAGAAACATTTCTCGAAAGAGCAGTTCTGAGAAAGATTGTAGTACGGTGTAGGGAAATCTCTTTGTCTTAGGATACCGGAAACGCCTTGCCACTTTTATCTGGCGTTTAAAATACTTGTCTAGGGCAGTTCTCGGAATGCCCATCCCACAGAATTCGTCGCAAGGTCGTGTGCCGCAGCTGATTACGTCATTCCGCACATAAGAACGTACCCCACGGAAAATACGTCGTAACTCATCCGTAACTGATGGTTCTTGCTTGGTAGTTTCGACACTGTTGTTAATATGTGGTCTGTGGTATCTGTGCTGTAGTTACAGTCTTATATTAATCTCTTTTCTTTAAACAAGTTCTTTTTTTTTCCGTATTCGTGTTGCAAAATATGCATATGGGCTATTCCATATGAAATCGATCAGTAAAAAGCCTCGCATTTTTTTATACTCTAATTTTTTCCCTATTTATACAAGGTGCTGAGGAGAGTGCATTTTCAAAAATATACTATCGAAAGTCAAACGGTTTTCGTACTATTGAGCGACAAATTTAGCGTATTTTATAAAAACAAGCCTCTTTCAACGCTCAGAACTCTGGAACCGTTTACTGCAGAACATTGAACGGGAGCTCATTTTGAAGCTGACATTTGGTAGGTTATGTTAAGAAGTAATCCTTATTTTTATTGTATACAGAGAGACGGATAATCTGATTTTACTTACTTTTAGGCTTTTTGCCCATTTGTAAAAATGTAAAAAATATTGAGAAAAAACCTTGCTTTATTAAGAGGGATTCGGCATTGTTTGCTTAGTGGCTCGGCAATAAGTTTCGAGGGTATTAAATAGATTATTTTCACACGCCTAGACTTGAACGGCGCAGTACCGCACGCACTGGCCGAGAGCTGAAGATAAGCGAGCGTTGGGCGTCATTTTACTCAATATTACAGAGATTATTCTGTAGGACAAATTAATAATAAATCTTTAACGTTCTGTTAAGCTTGTTCTGCATACGATTCTGTAAGCGTAAGGTCTCCAGACACCTTGTCAGAGGGTATAATATGCCCTTGCTTGACAGCCCTGTTGGTAGAAGACAGAAAAGAAGTTTTGATCATAAGACAGAAGGAAATATCAGAATAAGTTTATTAGTGCTAAATGTTCCTGTATGTAGCTGATTTAGTGTACTACACGTATTGCCAAAGTGACTGTAATGCATGCACTAGAATCGACCCACGTTCCGCGAGAAGGTTGTCAGGAAGTCGTGGATGGAGCTTCTCGTGGGCACGCACTGCCCCATGGCTTCCAGCAGGAGGGGGCACTTGTGCACGGAGGTTTTGAAATCCTCAAATGAAATTTTGCCATCAAGATCGACGTCCATCTTCTTCATCAGCACTTCCACCATATCCTGCGTTAGATAAGATGTCATGCGTCAACACAAATCACAATTATTACTATTTAATACGAGAAAAATTCGTACCGGCACCGGGAATCGAACCCAGGACCTCTCAGCTGCGCGCGCTGAGCGCTCTTTCCAACTGAGCTATGCCGGGACACGATCCACGGCGCCGGCCGAACCCCTCTCGTAATGCTTTTACGGCCTTACTACCTGCATTTGAGACGATACAAGTCATATATGCAGGAGAGCATATTCAATGGGGTGGGCGATACCTCATACAAAATGAATATGTGATGTACAAATCACAATCATACCCGTTAGAACTGGTAGCAACAAAACCAGGTAAATTCCTCTTTTTCGAGAAATTTTTTTCATTATTTCTGCGGGAATATGAAAACGAAAATGTTTAAATTTTTGCTTCAGATTTGAGAATATTAAAATTTGAACAGCCATACTATGTAGAGAAAAATTTGTTTGTTTTTTTCCAGCGAGTTTTATCATAATTTCTGGAGAAGTCGTCAAGGGAAATGTTTATTTTTTTTAAATTCCGGATTATTGAAATTAGAAGGTTGTGAAAAATTTCCCCTTTTCAAAGAAATTTATCATCATTCTATATAAAAAGGTAAAAGAGACGTATTTATAGGAATTTTTAAATTTGAGGATATTGAAATTGAAACAGCCTACTATATAGAGAAAAGTTTTCGTTTTTCCTGTGAGTTTTATCATAATTTCTGGAGAAGTCGTCAAGGGAAATGTTCTTACATTTTTTTTTTAATTCGGGATTATTGAAATTATAAGAGTTGTATAAAGAGTTAAAAATTTCCCCTATTCAAGGAAATTTAGGCCTACTATCTTTCTATATAAAAAGGTAAAAGGTAACGTATTTATAACAATTTTTTAACTTGAGAATATTAAAATAACTGGAACAGCCATACTATGTAGAGAAAAATTTTCCTTTTTGCAGGGAGTATTATCATAATATCTGGAGAAGTCGTAAAGGGAAATGTTTACAATTTTTTTTTAATTCCGGATTATTGAAATTAGAAGGTAAAAAATTTCCCCTTTTCAAGGAAATGTTTCATCTTTCTATATAAAAAGGTAAAAGGGGATATATTTGTAGGAATTTTTAAATTTGAGGATATTAAAATTGAAACAGCCTACTATGTAGAGAAAAATTTTCTTTTTTCCAGTGAGTTTTTCCATCATTTTTTTCTGGAGAAGTCGTAAAGGCAAATGTTAACATTATTTTAAAATTAGAAGAGTTGTAGTAAGTAGTGAAAAATTTCCCATTTTCAAAGAAATTTACCATTGTTTCTATGTAAAAAGGTAAAAGGGAATGTATTTATAGATTTTTTTAAATTTGATAATATTAATGAAACAGCTTACTATGTAGACAAAAATTTTCCATTTTCCAGTGAGTTTTATAACCATTTCTGGAGAAGTCATAAAGGGAAATATTTACATTTTTTTAATTAGAAGAGTTGTAGTAAGCAGTGAAAAATTTCCCATTTTCAAGGAAATGTACCATTGTTTCTATATAAAAAAGTAAAAGAGAATGTATTTATAAGATTTTTTAATTTTAGAATATTAAAATTGGAACAGTCGTACTATGTAGAGAAAATTTTTTTTGTTTTTCCAGTGAGTTTTATCATAATTTCTGGAGAAGTCGCCAAGGGTAAAGTTTTTATATTTTTTTTAATTCGGGATTATTGAAATTAGAAGAGTTGTAGTAAGCAATGAAAAATTTCCCATTTTCAAGGAAATGTACCATTGTTTCTATATAAAACGGTAAAAGGGAATGCATTTATAGAATTTTTTTAATTTGATAATATTAAAATTGGAACAGCCGAACTATGTAGATAAAAATTTTCCTTTTTTCAGTGAATTTTATAACCATTTCTGGAGAAGCCATAGGGAAATATTTACATTTTTTTAATTCGGGATTATTGAAATTAGAAGAGTTGTAGTAAGCAGTGAAAAATTTCCTCATTTCAAGGAAAATTACCATCGTTTCTATGGGAAAAGGTAAAAGAGAATGTATTTATAGGATTTTTTAATTTTAGAATATTGTGAATTTTATTAGTAACAACAATGTAATTTATTCGTCACAACAATAATTCCTTTCCACAATTCACCTTAAACGCTCTCGTCAACAATTGGATCTTCACTCACACAGTATTCAGCACTCCACCGACGACAATGACAATTTACTTGGACTATTACGCACAACAATGAACTGTTAATCTTAACTAATATTTACAAAGCACTATTTACAAATCAGAACTACCAGTTCTCAGTTCACAGTTCTTCTATCTCAGTCACTCGAGTTCACAGTATCTCGAACCACAGACCTTCAGAGACAGTTCACTGTACTCGAACTCGGGTCCCTCCAACTGCGGTCCACTGCACTCGAACTCAGGTCCCTCCAACTGCGGTCCACTGCACTCGAACTCAGGCCTTCGGCTGCTGACGCAGTTGCGGACGCACACTCGAGTCGAACTCCGGTACACAAGACTGGCTTGCTTGCTCTGGCTTTCTCACTGACTGGCTGACTAATCAACTGAAAACTCTGAAACTGCTGTCGTTCCTTCGCGACCGTAATTTATAACCACAGTGACGTAATCTCGAAGGTTCCACCCGTCTCTAGAGATGGCATTCCAGAGAAATCCAGAGCCCTCTCCTCTCTACCAGCACCAGATGCGCGCGCAAACTCGTCGCGTGACGTAATACACCCTCTCTCTTCTCTCCACCGCGCGACGTCACTCAATGTTCCGTGCAGCCTGTGCGATCTGCTTTCATGCGGGGCGCTGGTCGTGAGTTCGAATCTCACGTCGCTGTCACATTGCTCCCTCCTTAGGACTGCTCGTCTCGGGCAGTCCCTTGGTAGGCTGCTAATCGGTCCAGATGCACCACCATCATCTTCCCTCGAGGTTGTCGCTGGATGCGGTACACCACGTCGTTGATCCGGGTCACCACGCGGTATGGTCCATCCCAGGCACGCTGCAGCTTTGGTGATTTCCCTTTGGTCCTGGTAGGTCGATACAGCCACACCAGGTCGCCCTCCTGGAATCCTGCAGAGTTGGCTAATCTGTCGTAGCGCACCTTCATCCTGTCGCTGGCCATCTTGAGGTGCTCTCTGGCCAGTTGGTGAATTCCATTCAACTTCTCGGTGAGTTCTGCCACATAGTCAGTCGCTGGCTGGTCGGCGCTGGGTGGCGTGCCAAACAGCAGATCACAGGGCAGGCGCAGCTCTCTCCCGAAGACCATGTTTGCCGGTGTCATCCCTGTTGTATCGTGGACCGAAGCTCTGTAGGCCAAGAGGAACAGTGGGACTCTGGCATCCCAGTCTCGTTGATGGTTGGACACCACCTTCCGCAGATGCTCTTCCAAGGTTTTGATGTAGCGTTCCACCATACCATCGGACTGTGGGTGGAGGGGAGTGGTCCTGGTTTTATGCACCCCCAGACGCTCGAGCAATTCTCCCATCAGGTTGGATTCGAAGTTGCGCCCCTGATCGCTATGCTATTCCCGGGGCACCCCGAATCGGCAGATGAAGTTGTCAAGCAGCGCGTCGGCCACCGTCGAAGCCTCTTGGTTAGGAATCGCGTACACCTCTGGCCATTTTGTGAAGTAATCCATGGCTACTAACAGGTAGCGGCTCCCGCGATCCGTGACCGGGAACGGTCCAGCAATGTCGATGGCGATCCTCTCAAAAGGAGCTCCCACGTTGTACTGCTGCATGGCTCCCCTGCTGCGGGTCCTTGGTCCGCGACTGGCTGCACAGGTGTCGCATCTTCGGCACCATTGTTCCGTGTCGGTTCTCTGATGCAACCAATAGAACCTCTGCCTTAACTTGTCCAGCGTCCTGTTGGCTCCCAGGTGGCCTCCAGTCACTCCAGCATGAGTCTCCTCCAGCACTTCCTTCACCTTGCTCCTGGGCAGGACAAGTTGTTCTATGTGGGTCCTTCCATCGGCCGACTCCGAAATCCTCTTCAGGATACCGTCCTTGACAGTGAAGGATTCCCACTGGGCCCAGTAGCTCTTGTAAGTGGTGCTACGGTTGGCGATATCGGCCCATACTGGTCTCTGGCCGGACTCCACATCACGTAGTAACTGTCCAATGTTTGAGTCCTCCACTGCTCCTTCCTTATGGCGGCGTTATCCCATCCTGGGCTCGGCTGGGCGGCAATTGCTTGGACTGCGTGGGCGCCATCCCGCTCTTCTACTTTCAGGCAGTGTTTACAGCCATCCGGGCACGGGCGTCGTGATAAGGCATCAGCGTTGGAATGTTTCTTCCCTTGTCGGTGTTCGGAGGTGAAGTTGTACTCCTGCAGTCGTTGAACCCAACGGGCGGTCTGCCCCTCCAGATTCTTGAAGCCCAATAGCCAGGTGAGTGCAGAATGGTCTGTCCTCAGATGGAACTCCTGGCCATACAAATATTTGTGGAAATGCTTCAGGGCTTCCACAATAGCAAGAAGTTCTCTACGGGTCACGCAATAGTTTCTCTCAGCCTTGGACAATGTTCGGCTGAAGTAGGCAATCACCCTCTCTTGCCCGTCCTGTTCCTGAGAGAGTACTCCGCCGATGCCTACGTTGCTAGCGTCCGTGTCGAGCTTGAACTTCCTTCCAGGGATGGGATATCCCAGTACAGGAGCAGTGCAGAGCGCCTCTTTCAGTGACTGGAAGGATGACTCCGCCTCGTCTGTCCACTGGAATTGTCGTTTCTCCTCGGTCAGCTGGGTTAGAGGCTTAGCGATGTTGGCGTACCCAGCTACGAACCTTCTGTAATAAGTGCAGAGGCCGAGAAAGCGGCGCAGCTCCTGCTTGTCCCTCGGTCTAGGCCATCCTCTGACGGCTTGTAGCTTCTCCGGGTCCGTGGCCACTCCGTTGGTCCCTACTACGTGTCCCAAGTAGTTGACCTTCTTCTGGAATAGATGAAATTTCTTCGGGTTCAACTTCAGTCTGGCTTGTCGCAGTCTCTCGAACACTTTCCTCGGATTCAACAGCTGTTCGCCGAAAGTCTTGCCCACCACGATGACGTCATCAAGGTACAGCAAACAGGTGTCGTATGTCAGGCCTCTCATTACAGACTCCATTAGTCTCTGGAATGTAGCCGGGGCGTTGCAGAGGCCGAACGGCATAACGGTGAACTGCCATAGTCCCTGGCCTGTAGAGAATGCCGTTTTCTCCTTGTCCTCAGGATGTAGCGCCACCTGTCAGTATCCTGACTTGAGATCCAACGTCGAGAACCACTCTGCTCCGGCCAGGGTGTCCAAGGTGTCGTCAATTCGTGGGAGGGGAAAGCAGTCTTTCCTGGTGACGTCATTCAGTCTTCTGTAGTCCACGCAGAAACGCAGGTCCCCATTCTTCTTCTTCACCAGCACTACAGGTGATGACCAAGGGCTGTCGGATTCCTCGATGACCCCTCTTGCTTTCATGCCCTCCAGTTGGCTGTCAATCTCCCTTTGTTTAGCTAGAGGGACGCGTCGAGGAGGTTGTCTGATTGGGCGAGCATTTCCGGTGTCAATGCGGTGCTGAACTTTCTCCGTTCTCCCGTAGTCGTTTTCAGACAGACTGAACACGTCCTGAAACTCTGTCAGTAGATCGTGGACTTGTCTTCTTTCTCTTTTGCTTAAATTCGCCGGCAATTCTCGAGCCAGCTCTTTCAGTGATGGGTCTAAATCTGGACGTGGTCGGTGACACTCCTCGTTTGTATTCATTGTATGCTTCGTACTTCACTATTTTATTACTACTAATAATACTAGGATCTATTATTATTATTATTATTATTATTATTATTATTATTATTATTATTATTATCAACAATTGTCTTATTTTTTATACTTTGTATGTCTCATTTATTTTGACCTGCTGTTTACATTTTATTATGATTTTTCCTTTCTTTCTGTATGTTATATATTATGTCTGATTTCTACTTACTTGTTGTTTACATTATATTATTATCTTATTCAGTTTTGTGTGTAAAATTGTAGTGTACTTTATTTTCTAAATTTGTAGTGTTTTTTGTAACGCAGTTTTACTCCTGGTTGAGTGTTAGAGAAGGCCGTATGGCCTTAACTCTGCCAGGTTAAATAAATAAATAAATAAATAATAATAATAATAATTATTATTATTATTATTATTATTATTATTATTATTATTATTATTATTATTACTACTACTACTACTACTGTTCTCCAACCAGGAGATCAACCGTGAAAGGAATGTGCTTACTATTGCCTCATCTATTGGAACGAAGTAGATAGATAATATTACCGTTATAACGCCAGTTTAAAAACCATGCGCTCTCCTGCTTATGTTATTTCCTGTATGAAAAGATTAAAAGACCAGGAGATTAACTGTGATCTAATTTTGTAACTAGGGTAGTATCAATATGTCTGTATCAATGTCATGGTTTGTGCTGTGAGAGCTAGCCAATAGAGATAAGAGTACCCACGTGTGTGACCTTATGACATCTCATGACATCAACATTCATTCACAGCATTACCCCCCTTCGTCTCATCCGGCGGAGACTTTCTCGTTGTTAGAGCACATTGTTATTATTATTATTATTATTATTATTATTATTATTATTATTATTATTATTATTATTATTATTATTATTATTATAAAATGTTTAAATTAAATTATGATTTCAGCAGACAATGAAAACCTATTTCTGTTATATAATAAAAAAGGAGCACATGTAATTAACATTTTAAACCTGTATTTCGCTTTTTTCAATTGGCATTACTGAATAACATTCAATTTCTTTATTGCAGTAATCGTTATTCATCTATTTCGACTTCACAGTGTCTGAGTAGGTTAAATATTCATAAATATACAATTATTAACATTTTTGTGAGCGAATTTTAGGGATATATTATTTACATTTTTATTTTATTCACGAAATAGTCCTAATAAATGCCACTCAGTGTCTGAGATTTCCCAAATAAATCTCAGACCTCTTGTGATATTACTATAGGTATATTTTATTTTCTCTTCTTAAAAATAATGAGAAAACCCTAACAATGAATGCCTTTTAAATAGTTGTCTGTGTCTTGAGGGTAGAGAACTGAAAGGAATTACGCGTTCGTTCTGGATTTTGCTCTTATTTCTTCAATACACGAAAGGAAGAACTTTGGCTTTCCAGATTCCGAGAGATTCTGCATAGAGGTTAATGTATATATGCTATAATAACAAGAGAAAAGCGCAGTACATGTGATTAACATTTTAAACCTGTATTTCGCTTTTCTCAATTGGCATTACTGAATAACATTCAATTTCTTTATTGCAATAATCGTTATTCATCTATTTCGACTTCACAATGTCTGAATAGGTTAAGTATTCATAAATATACAATTACTAACATTTTATGAGCGAATTTTAGGGATATATTAATTATATTTTTATTTTATTTACGAAATACTCCTAATAAATGTCACTCAAGGTCTGAGATTTTCCAAAAAATCTCAGACCTCTTGTGATATTACTATAGATAAACATTATTTTCTCCTCTTAAAAATAATGAGAAAACTCTAACAATGAATTCCTTTTAAGTAGTTCCCTGTGTCTTAAGGGTAGGGAATTGAAAGGAATTACGCGTTCGCTCTGGATTTTTCTCTTATTTCTTCGACACGAAAGGAAGTACTTTGGCTTTCCAGATTCCGAGAGATTCTGCATAGATGTTTCGATATGACGGACGACACTCTGATGGACCGAATGTTCTCGGTGTTGGATAAAGGCGCTCGTCAACATATTAATCTGGAGAGTTGGTTGAACATGATGTCCATATTTCTACGTGGAACTCTTGAGGAACGCATCAAGTACGCTTTTGCGGTCAGTGTTCTGCTCATTTAATAATAATAATAATAATAATAATAATAATAATAATAATAATAATAATACTTATTTATGGCTTTTAAGGAACCCACAAGTTCATTGCCGCCCTCACATAAGCCCGTCATCGGTCCCTATTCTGTGCAAGATTAATCCAGTCTCTATCATCACATCCCACCTCCCTCAAATCCATTTTAATATTATCTTCCCATCTACGTCTCGGCCTCCCCAAAGGTCTTTTTCCCTCCGGTCTCCCAACTAACACTCTATATGCATTTGTGGATTTGCCCATACGTGCTACATGCCCTGCCCATCTCAAACGTCTGGATTTAATGTTCCTAATTATGTCAGGTGAAGAATACAATGCGTGCAATTCTGCGTTGTATAACTTTCTCCATTCTCCTGTAACTTCATCCCTCTTAGCCCCAAATATTTTCCTAAAAACCTTATTCTGAAAAACGCTTAATCTCTGTTTCTCTCTGAAAGTGAGAGTCGAAGATTCACAACCATACAGAACAACCGGTGACTTTCAGACTTTCAGATTTTTTTAACAGCCGACTAGATGGACAAAAGCTTCTCAACCGAATAATAATAGGCATTTCCCATATTTATTTTTTTTATTTTACTAGGTTATTTTACGACGCTTTATCAACAGCTTAGGTTATTTAGCGTCTGAATGAGATGAAGGTGATAATGCCGGTGAAATGAGTCCGGGGTCCAGCACCGAAAGTTACCCAGCATTTGCTCATATTGGGCTAAGGGAAAACCCCGGAAAAAGCCTCAACCAGGTAACTTGCTCCGACCGGGAATCGAACCCGGGCCACCTGGTTTCGCGGCCAGACGTGCTAGCCGTTACTCCACAGGTGTGGACCCCATATTTATTCTGCGTTTAATTTCCTCCCGAGTGTCATTTATATTTCTTACTGTTGCTCCAAGATATTTGAATTTTTCCACCTCTTCGAAGGATAAATCTCCAATTTTTATGTTTCCATTTCGTACAATATTCTGGTCACGTGACATAGCCATAAATTACGGTAATACAACATACAAAAAACTAAATACGAGTTTAATATGTTGGTAACCATGTGTTGACTATGATGCCGAAGTGTAGATGCATATAAAAATTGTCAACAATGACTTAGGGTCTAAGCCAAGTATCCTTGCTACTCTATTATGGTAAAAAAGAGGTAAAGGTATCCCCGTGACATACCATGAAGGCACTTGGTGGGCATGGAGGTAGAGCCCCACGTTTTCCATTACCTCGGCTCTAGAATGAGGTGGTGTGGTCGGCACCACGCTCTGACAGCCTTTTACCCCCGGGAAAGACCCGGTACTCAATATTATAGGAGGCTGAGTGAACCTCGGGGCTGTTCTGAAAGTTTGGCAAAGAGAAAAATCCCGTCACCACTCGAGATCGAACCGCGGACCTTCCAGTCCGTAGCCAGCTGCTCTACCCACTGAGCTACCCGGCCACCCACTCTATTACATACTTGCATAATTATTATAGCCTAGTTATTGTAAACAGTGTAGTATTTATTACTTTAAAATAAATCAAACTGGATCTTACTGCTCACTGACATTATATACAGTAAACACAAATAATAATGAATGTTTAGATAAAGTATTGATTCATGTCAACTTTAATAAGTTTTCCGTTTTTTTTTAATTTTGAAATCTGGTCACCCTGCAAGTCGCAAAGTGTAAAGTGACCTTATAAGGTCATACAATTTACTAAAGGTGCCTTACAAGGGAAGTATCACACCCCACATGCCGAAATTTACCTCGAAACTTTTGTGACATAACCGATGTGCTACGAGAAGATCACGTGCAAAACATTAGCTGCCTGTTTCCACTGCAAGGCCCCGAAATCGAAGCTGGAATCCTTCTGTGGCCAGACGATAACGCGGCGCAGCTGGACATCCCTGCCTCACTGGCGAGCGGAGTGGAGTGCGCGTGTGAAATTGAGTAAACTCTCTCGCGTCCCATCTTCTCAATGAAGTATAAACAAGAGACAGAAGTGACTGGCATCGATTGAATGTTTAAAACACAATTCTTTTCGGCACCATGCACAACGAATAAACACTTCATTGTCACACTGATCTTGAATATCATTAAAGTTATCTCGTGACCTTTCCTGTCGCCCGCTCTTCCTTATCGCATTGTTTGATTCGCATTCCTTCCGTCGGTATTCCGTCCTTGCGAGACCTATAACCCTGTAGTCGTCCGCTTGTATTACTGACCTTGTCTCACGTACGTCTGTTCGCTGCTGGTTGCCATCCACCTCTCCACTGGCTTGCACCCTAGATCATATGCTTGCACACAGGAAGGGCTGTCCATTCCAACTAGTAGCGACTTATGCAAAATTCCGGGGTTTATTTCGGGGCCTTGCAGTGGAAACAGGCAACTAATATTTTTCACGTGGCCTTCTCATAGTACATCGGTTATGTCACCAAAGTTTCGAGGTAAGTTTCGGCATGTGGGGTGTGATACTTCCCTTGTTAGAACATCACGTTTGCAGATCGCGACTTATTTTTACGAGCTAAGTGGCGTCCATCTGTGCTCGCGTCCGTCTACTTTCATAACATCGCAAACGATGCAGGAGAAGTGAGATGGGTTGCGTAATTATCTGGGTCACAGACCAGTACACACAGACAGCCAAGGGCTACAGAAAAGTACGATTCCAGTCTGCAAACGTGGCCAATATATTATAATTATTTTTAATTACATAATTGTTGCTAAATAATTATAGTGTAAATACTAAATTTTATCTCTTTTTGTATTGTACAAGGTCCGGCAAAACACATCTGACGTTTTTAAATTGGCAGTAACTGTGACTAAGACAGTCGCTCAGCGGTGGGAGGTTAGGGAATGAACGCTATTAAGTTTGTTCGTAGAGAGTTCGTGATGGTTTGAGAACTGTTTGCAAACTGTCCCAGCTTTACCTAATGCGCATGATCGGTTTGAAAACCATTTCAAACCATCCGTGATTTGAGCTGTGCGAACACATTTCAAACTGGTTGGAACCACGCCGTCTAGATACGTATTCATTCATTCATTCTTTCTTTATATTCCATAGATGTTACATGAGCAATGAAGCTTTAAGATGTGGAACAAGTCAAAATTTTACAATATTACAATTACAATTTTTACAAATTTTTTTACAATTTTTACCCTATTTTACAATTTTTACAATATTTTACCATTTTTACAGTTTTACGATTTTGTAATTTTCTACAATTTTCTCCTATTTTTTACAATATTTTGGCGAGATGTAATGAGATGAGGTGAGGTCTGAGGATTCGCCAAAAGATTACCCGGCATTTGAACTTACGACAGCAGAATCAATTAATTAAAATATTGTGATATTTCAAATTGTTGAGAGAGATCCTATGATACATGGCGGATTACACGGAAATAATAAATTCGCTGTTATTGTACTTAGGGATAACATGTTGAAAATAAATTTCATTTTAGGGCCTATCTCTTTCCTCAGATAATTCCACCGAGTCCAACTCATCCCCTTTGGATATATATTCCATATTGTTATCACTATAAGTGTTTGAATTAGACATCTGAAAGAACAATATATTGCAGGTCTAAATTAGCCTAATTTCTATTTTAAAACACTTATGGAAAATAATTTTGTTACAATTAATCTGGAAACGACTTCAGAATAATACCGCGTAAGTACATAACCTATATGTCGTTATTTCATCATCGGTGCAAGAGACATTTCTTTTTTATTCACTTATTTATTTATTTATTTATTTATTTATTTATTTATTTATTTATTTATTTATTTATCTACCCTTGTACAATCAATTAAAAACACGTTATAAAATTATTTTCAATTTGCACAGTCTTGCTACATAAGTACTTACACGGTATTCTGAAGTATAACTTCAGTTTTAATTGACAGTTATCTTTTTCCAAGTCCTTCACACCTCTACACCTACCTACATTGACAATCTCTACACACGCACGCAAAACAGCCATACCAACACATCGTATTCATCACCATTCACAATCTCGCTATCGTGCTTGTGGAATACCCTACCCAGTAACCACAGTCTAGTATATTAGTCACGAAGCTTGAGTTGTGAGGGTGCTAGGAACAATAGACTGTGCCGGTACTATTTCGCATTGTCCGTAACGAGGCGATATTAGCGATCCTAGTGGTTAGCAACTATCTATGGATGCATATTTACTACATATTGAGCTTCGTGACTGTATATACTAGACTGTGCAGTGACATCAGAGACTGTCGGAATTTAACAGTATTAAAAAATAAACTTATTAAGCATTTTCTTACTGCGTAGAGTACAATGCAGAAAACTGAGTATACTAACTTATTGTAAATGTTTCGATTTTATTTATCTTGATATTTATACAATCAGTTACTTATTTTTGGATATTTAGTCATTTTTAAATCACTAATATATTAGGCAGTCGGTATATTGCATTAGTACTTTTTGTACCTATTGTGATCTTATCTTTTTTTTTTTTATTTTTACAATTGTATGTGTGTGTGTTTTTTTTTTTGTTTGTTTTGTATTTGTAATTTTGTTTTTTTTTGTACAGTATATGCCTATTTGTATTCTGTTGATGTGGAAGAGAAGGCCTGATGGTCTTAACTCCACCAGATCAAATAAGTAAATAATAAATAAATAAGCATTTCGCTCGGATTAATCACCTTGCTTATCTATACTAATAATAAATCTGTAGCCAAAATTTTTCTGGTATTTTTCGATTTTCCAAAAATAATTGGTGTTAACATGTATAATTAACCATCCTGAAACCGAAAATCGCTTCTTTGAAATTTTTGTTTGTATGTCTGTCTGTCTGTCTGTCTGTCTGGATGTTTTTTCACGCGATAATGACTGAACCGATTTATATGAAAATTGGAATATAAATTAAGTTCGTTGGAACTTAGATTTTAGGCTATGTGGCATTCAAAATACTTTATTTAAAAGGGGGGTTATAAGGGGGCCTGAATTAAATAACTCGAAATATCTCGCTTTTTATTGATTTTCATGAAAAATATTACATAACAAAAGTTTCTTTAAAAATAATTTCCGATAAGTTTTACTCTATACAAAAGTTTGATAGGACTGATATTTAATGAGATAAATGAGTTTTAAAATTACAGTAACAACGCCATCTAAGGCGCTGTACTGAAATAAAAACAAATGACTTCGTCTATAAGGGGCCTGGACAACAACAATCGAAAGATATTAAACATAGCCTAAGAGAATGTTTCTGTGTTTGTATGAAGTAATATCGGAAGCTACTTAATTGTTTAATTATTATTTCACCATTGGAAAGTGTAGTTTCTCTAGATGGACATAATTCTACAATGTTATTACAGTAACTTCTGAAACATATAGCAAGTAATATAAAGTATACACGTTAAAACTAAATGATGTGTCAATCGTCATTAAACTATGGTTGCAGGTTGCATGTAATAACAATTAAGAAACATGTTAAAGGAATTGTCATTGCACCAAATGATTGCTCTCTGGACAAAAATGACCGCATTTTAATTATTTAAATATAATTTAAATTAAGTAACATATTAAAAACATATTAAACGATTTGTCCTTCTATCAAACACGAATGTTCCCTCGATCAAACGTCCTATTTTAATTATGTAATTACTTTATATTTATTTCTAATAGGTGCAGCGGAGCGCACGGATACGGCTAGTATTACATGTATCTTTGAGCACGAGGATGTATGATTCACGTTATTCCCCGATCTACTTTATGGTAGGGTTAACAAGTACTGCTTCAGACTGGCGGAACTTTCCGAGGAACCAACAGGCTGCAATCTTTAGCGTGGGCGTAATAACAAAGGCCCACTTCATCGCCCTTGTGAATCATTCCAGTCTGTAAACTTCGCTTTGATTTCCTTTTCTGTCCGCGTGACTTTCACTCCAAACCACGGCATCAAGTTCAAGGTCACCAGTGTATCAGCAGACACTGTCATCCTCTGTGTAGGACATCTCTCTTTGCTTACCGCTTCCTTACATAAACAGCAATGTAATGTGGGAACAAATCTACTCTGTGCGTATCAGAGTATAAATGATAATAATCTTGCTCAGGATAGGGACCGATGGCGGGCTTATGTGAGGGCGGTAATGAACCTCCGGGTTCCTTAAAGGCTAATTGTAAGTAATAAGTTAAAGTGTGTGTTTATTGTTTCTTTAACCAGAGAATAGTACATTGTATTACGATACAGGTTGGGAAGTGCTTTTTACAAAATCGAGAAAAAGTTTGTAAACGAGGAGAGCGAGTTTTCTAATTTCCGAGATTTTGTAATGCACTTCACAAACATGTATTATACAGTAGTGGCAAAAAAAACCGGACCGACCCTTGTAGCTGATTTCAGAGTCACAGATTTAAATTTTGCTAGTCACAAAACACATCCATCTTATATAATTAATTGTAACAATGAAATGTATTGCAGTTCTTCGATTCTTACCGTCTTTTGTTTCCTTCGGTGCCTCAAAATTACAGACGAAAAAACTTTGAGAGTTTTATTTTCATCTGGCATCAGTATTACATATTCGGCAAAGATAACTGCGTATGTTTACATTAAATAGCAGTACATACCTCTGACTTCACTATCCTTATTGAAATTACGACAGTTTGACACAATACACAGCACAGGATTCTTTTGTATCAGCCACAAGGGTCGGTCCGGTTTTTTTTTGCCAGTACTGTACAACTTTTTTGCACGATCATATTTTTTAAATTGCAAATAGGCCTACAATATATTTTGCAATTAATATTTAGAGCAATATTATTCCAAAGCCTTCGCAAAACTGCACTGTAATGGTAACTAAGTAACAATAAGCGCACTGTAATGGGTCTATTTCAGTATAGTCTTATGTTATGAAGAATGGTTTCCCTAGCAACAAGTTTCTGTACGGGAATTCTAACCTTCAAGGCCTAACAACAACGGCTGTAAATACAACAAAAAACACGATCGTGCAAAACTACATTTGCTTGTTTTTGTAAGTTATATTTTATTACATATTGTTATGTTAAAACGAAATAATTATCTTGGTGAATATTAATGCTAAATGCATGAAAATTTTTACACGAACTATTAAAAAAAATGGCAAATTTAAAATTGAGAAAGCGAAATGTGTAAATCTCAATTCTCATATTTAAGTGTTAAATAACATAATTTCTTACAATGGATTTATAGAATATTCTTTTCTGAACACAATGCTGAAACAATGAAAGTGATATGTTTGATAGAAGTGAAGTTATGTAACTTTTTATAAAACATTGCATTTCAGAACCAAAATCCAAATTAGGGCTCCATTTTGTTTGTGAAATACAGGATGATTCACGAGGATTTACCGTCCCTTATGGAGCTTATTTCCGAAGACATTCTGAGCAAAAATGTCATATAAACATTTGTCCTAATGTCAATATTTTCAGAGTTACACTAATTTGAAGTTTTATCTAAAATATCATTTTTCTTTAGTTTTAAAGGTAAAATAATTTTACAGATAAAGAATGAACTATTCAGGAGTATCATTTAATTAATTAGCTAGTATTCTGAAGCTAAAAATGTGTTGTAAATTCCAAAGTTCGTACAGAATTTTTAACTGCACAATTACATTTTTCTTACGCACTTATCACGACAATATTGTTACAAATCACGCCACGCTTGTAAATCCTTTAAGACTGTACATTAGGATGCATAATTAAAGTGTAAAGAATCAAGTTCCTAAAGTCGTATGATTTGTAACAATTTTTGTGATAAGTGCGTAAGAATGATGTAATTTTTTGTTAAAAATTGAAAAATAAAATCTGTACAAAGCAATTAACAACACATTTTTAGGTTCAGAATAACTTCAAATTAGTGTAAGTTTGAAAATATTGAGATTAGGGTATGTGTTTATAAGACTTTTTTGCTCAGAATGTCTTCGGAAATAAACTCCGTAAGTGGCGGTAAATCCTCGTGAATCACCCTGTATACCAGAACAACAATATTTGAGGAAAGTTCAAAATATACCAAACTACACTAACTTGTCTTATAATTCTGCAGTGTTTGAGAAAAGTGATATAAGTCAGTTTACACAAACCTTTTTTGATAATTTATTGACAACTTACGGAACATCCGCTCGCTTGGAAAAAAATACATAAGTATTTCTTCCATTACAATAATTCATACAGAAAAAAATCAAATCGACATAAACCAGTTAAGTTGTCAATAAATTATCAAGAAAAGGTTTGTGAAAACTGACTTATGTCACTTTTCCCGAGCACTGCAGAATTAGAAAAATTGTTATTCGCAATATCGTCTCTCCTTAATAGAAGTTGATGAAGAGAAATCTTTGCTAAATATTCTGTTAAAATCATTTCAACGGTCAATTGAAGGGTTCAGAGCCATAGTGGGCCAAGCGCCATTTATTAAAAACGGAGAAAGCAAGGGTTAAAGTTAGGTGAATACCATAGTTTAATGAAGATTGACATATCATTTAGTTTTAAAGTGTATACTTTATATTACTTGCTATATGTTTCCATTGAATTATGGTAATAACTTCATTTCAACCCTTGTTTTCTCTGTTTTAAATAAATGGCGTTTGGCCCACTATGGCTCTGAACCCTTCAATTAGACTTTAACAGTTCTTGATGAAACTAGCCGTAGTCTTTCAATATCTCAGTTTGTTCCAGTCTCTATCTCTCTCTCCCTCGACGTCTTGATCAACCGCTGTGCTTATTAAGGTCATGGTTAGCGAGGTTCCACACAAATTTTCCACTGATAATAAACTGAGTGGTACAATCGGGAGAAACTTTTCACATCTTCTATTTAATAGAAGAAAGAGTTCTATCGGGGCGGCTTGTAACGCGCTCACTTCCTTTCACTTCAGACAATTCGTCTTCTGAATCGTTACTGCTCCGCTAGAAAGTGATGTCGATGTGCGCAAGAAAGAAATGCTTTCTTCAAGCTGACAAAGAACCCAGCCACGCTTCAATGCCGACTTTGCTTCAGTTCGTCAATGCGAAATGTGCCGCTGTCGTGACAGGTCTTAATGTTAGTCATTGTGTAGTGACGTCACCTTTGTTTTGCGTGACAGCTGCGTAGTTTGACTTATGATCAGATCACGAGATTTACCGCCGTCGCACAGTGTGAGACAATACTAATATGCGTTACAAGAGCGGTGTGTTGAACTTTTGATGTTCGAGGAAAAGTTTGAAAAAGCGAAACGTAGTTGAGCTTCTCTAATTTCCGAGAATTGAAAGAAAACATACCGCTCGTGTATCGTACACTATTTTGTGCGAAGATGGTTTATTACATACCTGAAAGAGGAATTTCTAATTAGTTGCAATGAAATCTCCATCTTGGTTTCTGTTCAATGACGGCAAATTTGCAAAACAAAAATATCTATCTTCAACAATGTTGCTTTAAAATGTTTTCTATGTTTACTATACTCCAGCAGGCCGTGATATACGTCTGTCTTTTTTTTTCCCCCAGTCTATGATGAGTCTGGAATCTTGTTGATTTTTTCACGGCTTCCTTAACGTTACTTGTATCACGAATGCAGTAACTTTACTGCAGTTGTAGAGTTTACTTAATTTTTGCAAATATTTAAAAGCAATAATTAACCGTGCAATTTAGGTGAAATTGCAGTGGTAAGTTTCCAATTTATAATTAATACTATATTAAACGTCTCTAAAAATAATATGGTAAAAGCCTAAAGCAGTAAAATCAATATGTCACTTAAGCGGTAAGAAGAGGGAAATTGTTATGTGTGTTAGGTTGGGAATACTGAATGTGGAATTTTAGACTTTCCGCGGATTGGTTTTGTGCGGAAACCAAGCAAATACGCACGATCTCGCACAAAAATCAAATTTCGACTTGTTTAGTTACGCATAGGTGAATATGAATTCATGTTCTTTAACATTTGAAGAATGTTGTGAGAAATAGTTTACTGTTTTATCAGCGGCAAGCTATATTTAGAAGGGTTTAAACAATGAATTCTTCCTAAAACTTCTCGCTCCTGTTCAGCCGTAGGCAGAAAGGGTTACTATGTGGGTGAAAAAGAGCCAATTGTTAGTGTTTTATTGTGTTGTTAAACATTGAATCTGTTCAGATAGATACGTTCTTACTAATGTAACTTCAATTACAAGTTTGTAAAGTATTATTCTTCTTACAGAAAGGTTTAAACATTACAATTGGAAAATAGTAATATGCGTTACAAGAGCGGTATGTTGAAGTTTTCATGTTCGAGGAAAAGTTTGAAAAAGCGAAACGTAGTTGAGCTTCTCTAATTTCCGAGAATTGAAAGAAAACATACCGCTCGTGTATCGTACACTATTTTGTGCGAAGATGGTTTATTACATACCTGAAAGAGGAATTTCTAATTAGTTGCAATGAAATCTCCATCTTGGTTTCTGTTCAATGACGGCAAATTTGCAAAACAAAAATATCTATCTTCAACAATGTTGCTTTAAAATGTTTTCTATGTTTACTATACTCCAGCAGGCCGTGATATACGTCTGTCTTTTTTTTTCCCCCAGTCTATGATGAGTCTGGAATCTTGTTGATTTTTTCACGGCTTCCTTAACGTTACTTGTATCACGAATGCAGTAACTTTACTGCAGTTGTAGAGTTTACTTAATTTTTGCAAATATTTAAAAGCAATAATTAACCGTGCAATTTAGGTGAAATTGCAGTGGTAAGTTTCCAATTTATAATTAATACTATATTAAACGTCTCTAAAAATAATATGGTAAAAGCCTAAAGCAGTAAAATCAATATGTCACTTAAGCGGTAAGAAGAGGGAAATTGTTATGTGTGTTAGGTTGGGAATACTGAATGTGGAATTTTAGACTTTCCGCGGATTGGTTTTGTGCGGAAACCAAGCAAATACGCACGATCTCGCACAAAAATCAAATTTCGACTTGTTTAGTTACGCATAGGTGAATATGAATTCATGTTCTTTAACATTTGAAGAATGTTGTGAGAAATAGTTTACTGTTTTATCAGCGGCAAGCTATATTTAGAAGGGTTTAAACAATGAATTCTTCCTAAAACTTCTCGCTCCTGTTCAGCCGTAGGCAGAAAGGGTTACTATGTGGGTGAAAAAGAGCCAATTGTTAGTGTTTTATTGTGTTGTTAAACATTGAATCTGTTCAGATAGATACGTTCTTACTAATGTAACTTCAATTACAAGTTTGTAAAGTATTATTCTTCTTACAGAAAGGTTTAAACATTACAATTGGAAAATAGTAATATGCGTTACAAGAGCGGTATGTTGAAGTTTTCATGTTCGAGGAAAAGTTTGAAAAAGCGAAACGTAGTTGAGCTTCTCTAATTTCCGAGAATTGAAAGAAAACATACCGCTCGTGTATCGTACACTATTTTGTGCGAAGATGGTTTATTACATACCTGAAAGAGGAATTTCTAATTAGTTGCAATGAAATCTCCATCTTGGTTTCTGTTCAATGACGGCAAATTTGCAAAACAAAAATATCTATCTTCAACAATGTTGCTTTAAAATGTTTTCTATGTTTACTATACTCCAGCAGGCCGTGATATACGTCTGTCTTTTTTTTTCCCCCAGTCTATGATGAGTCTGGAATCTTGTTGATTTTTTCACGGCTTCCTTAACGTTACTTGTATCACGAATGCAGTAACTTTACTGCAGTTGTAGAGTTTACTTAATTTTTGCAAATATTTAAAAGCAATAATTAACCGTGCAATTTAGGTGAAATTGCAGTGGTAAGTTTCCAATTTATAATTAATACTATATTAAACGTCTCTAAAAATAATATGGTAAAAGCCTAAAGCAGTAAAATCAATATGTCACTTAAGCGGTAAGAAGAGGGAAATTGTTATGTGTGTTAGGTTGGGAATACTGAATGTGGAATTTTAGACTTTCCGCGGATTGGTTTTGTGCGGAAACCAAGCAAATACGCACGATCTCGCACAAAAATCAAATTTCGACTTGTTTAGTTACGCATAGGTGAATATGAATTCATGTTCTTTAACATTTGAAGAATGTTGTGAGAAATAGTTTACTGTTTTATCAGCGGCAAGCTATATTTAGAAGGGTTTAAACAATGAATTCTTCCTAAAACTTCTCGCTCCTGTTCAGCCGTAGGCAGAAAGGGTTACTATGTGGGTGAAAAAGAGCCAATTGTTAGTGTTTTATTGTGTTGTTAAACATTGAATCTGTTCAGATAGATACGTTCTTACTAATGTAACTTCAATTACAAGTTTGTAAAGTATTATTCTTCTTACAGAAAGGTTTAAACATTACAATTGGAAAATAGTAATATGCGTTACAAGAGCGGTATGTTGAAGTTTTCATGTTCGAGGAAAAGTTTGAAAAAGCGAAACGTAGTTGAGCTTCTCTAATTTCCGAGAATTGAAAGAAAACATACCGCTCGTGTATCGTACACTATTTTGTGCGAAGATGGTTTATTACATACCTGAAAGAGGAATTTCTAATTAGTTGCAATGAAATCTCCATCTTGGTTTCTGTTCAATGACGGCAAATTTGCAAAACAAAAATATCTATCTTCAACAATGTTGCTTTAAAATGTGTTCTATGTTTACTATACTCCAGCAGGCCGTGATATACGTCTGTCTTTTTTTTTTCCCCAGTCTATGATGAGTCTGGAATCTTGTTGATTTTTTCACGGCTTCCTTAACGTTACTTGTATCACGAATGCAGTAACTTTAGTGCAGTTGTAGAGTTTACTTAATTTTTGCAAATATTTAAAAGCAATAATTAACCGTGCAATTTAGGTGAAATTGCAGTGGTAAGTTTCCAATTTATAATTAATACTATATTAAACGTCTCTAAAAATAATATGGTAAAAGCCTAAAGCAGTAAAATCAATATGTCACTTAAGCGGTAAGAAGAGGGAAATTGTTATGTGTGTTAGGTTGGGAATACTGAATGTGGAATTTTAGACTTTCCGCGGATTGGTTTTGTGCGGAAACCAAGCAAATACGCACGATCTCGCACAAAAATCAAATTTCGACTTGTTTAGTTAGGCATAGGTGAATATGAATTTATGTTCTTTAACATTTGGAGAATGTTGTGAGAAATAGTTTACTGTTTTATCAGCGGCAAGCTATATTTAGAAGGGTTTGAACAATGAATTCTTCCTAAAACTTCTCGCTCCTGTTCAGCCGTAGACAGAGAGGGTTACTATGTGGGTGAAAAAGAGCCAATTGTTAGTGTTTTATTGTGTTGTTAAACATTGAATCTGTTCAGATAGATACGTTCTTACTAATGTAACTTCAATTACAAGTTTGTAAAGTATTATTCTTCTTACAGAAAGGTTTAAACATTACAATTGGAAAATAGTAATATGCGTTACAAGAGCGGTATGTTGAAGTTTTCATGTTTGAGGAAAAGTTTGAAAAAGCGAAACGTAGTTGAGCTTTTTTAATTTCCGAGAATTGAAAGAAAACATACCGCTCGTGTATCGTACATTATTTTGTCGAAGATGGTTTATTACATACCCGAAAGAGGAATTTCTAATTAGTTGCAATGAAATCTCCATCTTGATTTCTGTTCAATGACGGCAAATTTGCAAAACAAAAATATCTATCTTCAACATTGTTGCTTTAAAATGTTTTCTATGTTTACTATACTCCAGCAGGCCGTGATATACGTCTGTCTTTTTTTTCCCCCAGTCTATGATGAGTCTGGAATCTTGTTGATTTTTTCACGGCTTCCTTAATGTTACTTGTATCACGAATGCAGTAACTTTAGTGCAGTTGTAGAGTTTACTTAATTTTTGCAAATATTTAAAAACAATAATTAACCGTGCAATTTAGGTGAAATTGCAGTGGTAATTTTCGAATTTATAATTATTACTATGTTAAACGTCTCTAAAAATAATATGTTAAAAGCCTAAAGCAGTAAAATGAATATGTCACTTAAGCGGTAAGAAGAGGGAAATTGTTATGTGTGTTAGGTTGGGAATACTGAATGTGGAATTTTAGACTTTCCGCGGATTGGTTTTGTGCGGAAACTAAGGAAATACGCACGATCTCGCATAAAAATCAAATTTCGACTTGTTTAGTTACGCATAGGTGAATATGAATTCATGTTCTTTAACATTTGAAGAATGTTGTGAGAAATAGTTTACTGTTTTATCAGCTGCAAGCTACATTTAGAAGGGTTTGAACAATGAATTCTTCCTAAAACTTCTCGCTCCTGTTCAGCCGTAGACAGAAAGGGTTACTGTGTGGGTGAAAAAGAGCCAATTGTTAGTGTTTTGTGTTGTGAAACATTGAATCTGTTCAGATAGATACGTTGTTACTAATGTAACTTCAATTACAAGTTTGTAAAGTATTATTTTTCTTACAGAAGGGGTAAACATTACAATTGAAAAATAGTAATACGCGTTACAAGAGCGGTATGTTGAAGTTTTCATGTTCGAGGAAAAGTTTGAAAAAGCGAAACGTAGTTGAGCTTCTCTAATTTCCGAGAATTGAAAGAAAACATGCCGCTCGTGTATCGTACATTATTTTGTGCGAAGATGGTTTATTACATACCTGAAAGAGGAATTTCTAATTAGTTGCAATCAAATCTCCATCTTGGTTTCTGTTCAATGACGGCAAATTTGCTATATATATATATATATATATATATATATATCTTCAACATTGTTGCTTTAAAATGTTTTCTGTGTTTACTATACTCCAGCAGGCCGTGATATACGTCTGTCTTCCCCCCCCCCCCAGTCTATAAATGCGAACTTAAAACAAACAGTAAGGTATGTAATGATTTAGAGTTTACTTAATTTTTGAAAATATTTAAAAACAATAATTAACAGTGCAATTTAGGTGAAATTGCAGTGGTAAGTTTCCAATTTATGATTAATACTATATTGAACGTCTCAATAATATGTTAAAAGCCTAAAGCAGTAAAATGAATGTCGCGCTTAAGCGGTAAGAAGGGGGAAATTGTTATGTGTGTTAGGTTGGGAATACTGAATGTGGAATTTTAGACTTACCGCGGATTGGTTTTGTGCGGAAACCAAGCAAATACGCACGATCTCGCACAAAAGTATTATTTTAAAGTTCTCCAAATATAATGTGACTTTTAGTACATACGGTCACGTCCGGTTACAACATTTCTTTTACCATTTAATACAGCATCCTTTAGAGTGTTGAATCCTCGTTTTGAAGTTTGTGCGTTCTTCGCATTTATCAGTAATTAATTTTTTTAGTGGTGGGGCATACGGTAACTGTTCCATATTTGGCTTAACAGCAGAAAAGAATGGAAAAAGAAAATTTTTAATCACTTGTGACTGTTTTACGCCTGAAAAATTATTCACACCAGGTTAAAAATGCATTGGTCACATTTTTATCTAACCTTAACAAACCCACAGTGAATCAGAACGCAAATCACTAGCTGGATAAAATTAATAATTTCTCTGCATTCCAACGGATTGTTATGAAACTTTGTACATGCCTTATAGATGACACACATGTTTTGTGTACAAACTCTGTTTAGGAGAAAAGTTTTCCGGGCTATGAGGCCGTGGTCCGTTGGTTGTGTGACCAAACGTTTCGTTCACTGCTGCGGTGAACATCTTCAGAAGATGTCAGCAGCTCATGTTACTGTTTATAGTACACCCCAAGTATTTGAAGCTGTCCACTTGCTCTACTGCCTCATTTAGAATTCTCACGTTTACCTTCTTTACTTTTCTTCAGATAGCCATGATCTTAATCTTGCTTGCATTTCTCTTCATCCCATACTGCTCACAGCTGTCATTTAGCTCCAGTAGCATATCTCTTAGTATCATCTTCTCTTATGTTAATATCGCCATATCATCAGTAAAATCTTACACATTTTATTCTTCTTCCTCCTGCTATCACTCCTCCCGTGTTCTGAAAATAGTTCTTCACTAAATCCTCCAAGTAGATGTTGAACAGGGTGGGTGATTAAGGACATGCTTCTCGTACTCAAAAGTGCATTTTTCGGCATTTTAATTGTATTTTGGATGCAAATTTTAGAGTTTGTGGTGCATAGACCTGTAATTCTCAATACTATAGTCCCGACGCTGTTATTTCCGGCGTGACTCCGCCTCTTTGCTTACGTCTTAGAAAGTGAAGGCTCTATAAAGTCTAGGTAGGTAGTATCGTTCGCCATTTTTGTTCTTACGTTGCCGAGCTACCATACGAGAAATCTATTTGCCACACCGTTAAACATTATCATGTCGTAGCTCCTATGATAATAAATCAAACGCAATGTAATTCAGCAAATAATTGAGCGGCAAATAACGTCTTCGTGTGCTTTCTGCGAACGCCAACGAAAGAGCTAAAATGGCGGGCGATTATATTAAGTATTTATCGAGCCTTAAGAAATGAATCAGCGAATCACAAGACGCACACGTTTAAATGTAGCCGACCTGCAACGCGATTGGCTACCGGAAATTAGAGCGACGGGACTATAGTAATGTAATATGCCTACTCCAAATAAACGATGCCATACGAATGCAAGCTATCTGTTTGTATCGTTTCAGGTATATGACGCTATTGGAGACGGTCACATCTTGAAAGACAACATGTTCCACCTCATGCACAAGTTTGTGGTGCTTCCCTCCTACGATGAAGTGGACGAGGTCGTTACGGTAAGCATCTCTGTCAGCACTGCGTCTTGTAGCTACTGTAGTACTGATTCCTTTATTTAGGTATTTTCTTTTCCTCATATCTAGGGCCAGGATTTATATGCACGAACAAAGACTTAAAAAAAAAAAAAAAAAAAAAAAAAAAACACATGTAAAATCAAATTTTTATAGGGTCTTATATATATATATATATATATATATATATATATATATATATACAGGGTGATTCACGAAGAGCTACCGCCACTTATGGAGCATTTCCTAAAGACTTTTGAGCAAAAAATGTCATATAACCATGGGTCCTATTCTCAATATTTTCAGAGTTGTACCAATTTGAAGTTGTTAAACTACTTTTTTTTTCTTTAGTTTAAAGGGTAAAATAAATTACAAATAGAGAATGAACTATTCAGAAGTATAATTTCTTTAATTGGCTAGTGTTCTGAAGCTAAAAATATGTTGTTAATTCCATAGTTGCATTAAAGATTTTTTTTTTTCAATTTTTAAATGCAAAATTACATTTTTCATATATATATATATATATATTTATCACAGCAATTGTTGCAAATCACGTCATTCTTGTAAACTCTTTAATACTGTACATTAGGATGCAAAATTGAACTGCAAAGAATCAAGTTGCTAGAAGTCGTGTGATCTGCAACAATTGTTGTGATAAGTGTGTAAGAAAAAAGTTATGTTTTATTTAACGACGCTCGCAACTGCAGAGGTTATATCAGCGTCGCCGGATGTGCCGGAATTTTGTCCCGCAGGAGTTCTTTTACATGCCAGTAAATCTACTAACATGAGCCTGTCGCATTTAAGCACACTTAAATGCCATCGACCTGGCCCGGGATCGAACCCGCAACCTTGGGCATAGAAGGCCAGCAAGTGTGTAAGAATAATGTAATTATTTTTAATTGAAAATTGGAAAAAAAAATCTGTACAAAGCAAGTAAGGAAATAACAGTTTTTAACTTCGTAATAATAGCCTATTAAAGAAAGTATACTTCTGAATACTGTAGTTAATTCTGTATTAAATTTCATTTAAATTTCTGCGACTGTAGCCTGTATACAGAATGTTAAGAAAAATGTATCCAATATTTTAGAAGGTGATAGTATGCATCAAAACAAGAAAATAATGTCTAATAAACATGAGTCCTACAACACATACTTTCTGAGATCTGAACACTTGTTCATAGAAGGTGCTCAATGTGACATTCATTAATAGCAATGCATTTTTGTGCCCTACAATACAGCAGACTACCAGATAATCATACCGTAGTTGACACCCCTGGCATGGAATGTGTGGTTGCGGATATGAGCGGGGTTCAGCAGAGATGGTGTTGTGAATTTTCGTAATCAGCATGTGTGGGCTGATGAAAACCCCCATGCAGTTGAAGAAACAAGGCATCAGCACCGATTCTCAATCAACGTATGGGCAGGCGTTCTTGGCGATAGATTAAGGGCCATACGTGCTACCACAGAGATTAACTGGGGATCGTTATCAGGACTTTCTTATTAACGCACTAAAACAAATTTCAAGAGTTCGTAATTCCTTAACACCGAAGGGCAGAGAAATGCATTGCCATGAATGGACGTGCACCTCCTATGAACAAGTGTTCAGATCTCAGAAAGTATGTGTTGTAGGACCCATGTTTATTAGACATTGTTTTCTTGTTTTGATGCATACTATGACCTCCTAAAATATTGGATACTTTTTAACACCCTGTATATTTTCGTGTACTTTTACTTTATATTTATAGATTCATTTCCATTATCACTTATTAGACTAAAGATATTGCGATAAAATCGTTACTATAGTATTCCTCAAGAAATCATAGATTTTGGCACCATATTTACAAATGGAGTAAAATAACCAAAATTGACCAAAACGCAGTAGCGTTTCCCCTTAACACATTTCTGAGAAAAATAAAAAACTTAAAAAACATTTTGGGAAAATATGCCAGCGAGATCCGAAATGTATTAGTAAACATACCCCAAAGCAGAGATAACTATTACGTATGAGTGACGCAAACAAGCAGCTTTCTCGCACGTCAACCCATCAGATGCGCTGCGTTACACACGTCAGCTTTAGGCTAAAGCTAAATGCATACCCTACTATTCCGCGGGTTATGACAGGAAACGATGTGACGGTCATGGAATTAGATACTACTGCAAGGTTATCAGACTACAGATATGGTTGAACTTAATGTACATCATATAATTTATATTACATTATGCTCGACCATGCCGAAATGTAGTAATTATACACCTGGTAGTAGCCCTTTAATGCACCTCATTAAAGTACACCTATTCATTATAGTTCAGTTGTTCAGCCAATGAAAAATCACCATTGTACCATTATGAAACCGCAAGTATCGATTATTCTCGGATATGCAATCGAAAGACAATTAGCGAAAAGTCACGGATGCTGGAAATCCAATACTGTCGCAGAAGGTTATATTCTGTTACTATAATAATTAGCGTTAATTGTAAATAATATTCAAATAAATTCAATTTGTCATCTCGTTTCTCAATTCTAAATCAATTTCGAGGTTATATCAAGCCTAATGTTCATGTTATTCTCTAGATTATATCAAGGTCAATGACACATTCGTTCCTCGGAAAAAAATCAATACTTTCGCGTCTGCGCACATCTCACAATTCAGGTCATTTCCGCTCCTCACTTACATAACCATAACATGAATAGTTATGAATAATTTCAAGTTAGAAATATGGTCGAACATAAAAAGTCGTATGAAACTTGCCTATATTGGTAATTAAGACGCTCGTATGAAAATTATGAAACTCTCTTGTGCTCGTTTCATAAACAAACATACTCGTGTATTAATTACTACCATTATAGGCTCGTTGCATAATGTACTATTTTGTCAACAATATTCTCTTCTCCTTCATATGCAAGCTGGTCGGCAGAGTCATAAAACGCGTTTAGAATAATTTACAAGTGAGAAAAATTACTGTAATTTTAAATTAATGCAGAAAGAAAATGCTAAACGCATTTACATTATAATGCCCGAGATACTTTTTCTGCTGTACCACGTGATTACTCTCTTGAATTCATTATGTTTTTCAAGGGATTAGTACGCTATATTTTGAACATAAATTAAGTTTATAAACATTGTTGCTATACTAGGTGTCCGGCATAATTACTACTAATAAAAATCATAAATATTTCGTAAATAATTTATGATTAACCCCCCCCCCCCACGATGATATCTCTACTTTGGCGTAGTGGTGGGGCTTGTGTGGTCAAATGACTCAGAGAACTATGCTAGGCTTTGTTGATTCAGTTCCATTTTTATTAAAACAGTTGCATTCCACTTCAATTATCAATATACAGGGTGTTTCAGAAATACTTTGACAAATCTTGTGAGCATGTTCCTCACACCAAAACAAGAAAAAAAGTTAATATAAACATATGTCCGAAAATCCTTAGTTGTTTAGTTATTAATGAAAGAACATAATGTAACATCTGTTACATATTGTCAGTTTGGTAGCAATTGTTGCAATTTTAATTGATTCAGAAACTCATAATAATGAAAGTTTACGTTCAACGCGTGTTGAGGTACAATCCAGCAACTTAAGTTTGTAACGAATAATAATTCATTTTGTTAAATAATCGAATGTTGTTATGAATACAAGTCTGCTGATGTACCCATTGTATCCTAGATGGCTATATGTTGCCAAGGAGACTTGTGTACTGCAGTCATTTGTTATTTGAACATTTTTTATGAGTTTCTGAATTGATTAAAGTTGCTACCAAGCTGACAATATCTAACAGATGTTTCATTATGTTCTTTCATTAATAACTAAAAAACTAAGGATTTTCGGACATATGTTTATATGAACTTTTTTTCTTGTTTTGGTGTGAGGAACATGCTCCCAAGGTTTGTCGAAGTATTTCTGAAACACCCTGTATATTAAACAATCTCTGATACATGACTATCCATAATCTCATACAGCAGAAGCTATAAATTAACCTAATATAAACAAGGTAAGTGGTAGAAAAGTTTTAATTAAGGATGATGAAATAAACATGAATCATTTTAAAAAGTACAATTATTGAAAGTACAAAGTTGGCAAACAAAGAAACTAATGCTAGAGAGGTGATAAAAACAAACAAATGCTAGGGATGTAATAAGCAGATTGTAAGATAAGCAGCCATGATTGGTTGAAACACGTCGTTCCGTACCGTTTTATTGGTCAAAGTCGTATGACGCAGTAAAAGTGTAATAGTCAACATAAATAATTACTCATATTATGCAAATTATAAATAGTTTAGCAAAATCTGAGGAATTTGACACCACTCAAAGATAAAAGCCCGTTCTTTCTCTCTGATGTCCCCTGCGTTTAGCGGGTTGCATTCAATGGCGTCACATCTCTTATCATCCTGATAACCATTTTGCCGACCTCTGATTGAGGGGTCTTTCAGACTGACCTCTGTATATTTTTATGTTTTACTCTATGTATTTTAACTCCAATCTGAAATAGCAGTACAATTGTAGATCAATTGGAAAACAGTTATTTATGAAACAAGTGGATAATCTTGAAGATTATGGCATGAGTGAAATTTTCACGAGTGTCATAATGAGATTATCCAAGAGTTGGATACAGCACTTTATGGCAACTTAGCATTATAAATTGTAGGAAACAAATTAGGAAATAATTCGGCATCCATAACTGACAAAGTCTTCATATGTTCGTATCGATTAGTAGCATTTGACACTGAATAAAGATAAATGTATTAGGGGCGGCTTTCGAAGAGGGGCTGCGGAGCTGCAGCACCCCCAGACATTTGTGGCTCTTGTCTCGTTTTATGTTGTGAAAAACATTCATTATACAGTCTCTATTTAGCGACTCGAATTTTTTTTTTTTAATTTCGCTCTCAATGACATGCACGCAATCGTTAGTGAAGTCACTTCCTCCCCTGGTGCTGCCAGATCGAAGCCAGAGACAAGGACTATAGAGTGAAGCCACTTCCTCCCCTGGAGCTGCCAGTCTCGTCTCGGATGCTTTGCGCGTTAGTTTTACCCCTCCCCCTGGTGCCCCTTGCCATTAATCTAGGGCTTCCAGGCGCTGCAAAATTTGCAGCAGTTTGTCAGTAGCGCGCAGTTTTAAATACATTTTCTTTAATGTTGTGAGTATAACAAGTGCAACAATGTTTAATTCTGTACAATATTTGCAGTCTATTCAGTTCAGTACCTTAACAATTCAGGAGAAATGTGAAATTAAGTGCCCATCAGTTGAATCTTATAATGGAAAGAGCCGCTGAACAAAATACAAAGGCTCGCATATTTTTTGATAATTTATCCAGTATCCCTGCTTTCTTCTCTCGATCTCCACTCAGTCTGTATTAGATTAATGTGTTTCAAAGACAATTCCATCAGCTGGGACAACAAGATGGATTTAAAATAAGAACAGTAAATGTTGTTCATGAGAAGAAGGAGCCATTGCTAGAATGTTTTCAAAATATAATGCAATCTGAAACATCTAACAATATGACAATAAATAAGGCAAGCGCCCTGGTGCGTACTCTTGAAGATCCTGAATTCAATTTCTGGCTCAGTTATTTTTTTCATTGATTGATGTATATATATATATATATATATATATATATATATATATATATATATATATAACCAACTACAACATCGCCAGTTAGATATTTCTAAGGTTCAAATCTGCATATAAAAAATTAAATTATGGTTTATTTAACGGCACTCGCAACTGCAGGGGTTATATCAGCGTCGCCGGTGTGCCGGAATTTTGTCCGCAGGATTCTTTTAAATGCCAGTAAATCTACCGACATGAGCCTGTCTCATTTAAACACAACTTACAAGATAAGGCACATGGAACTAATCTTTAAATAAAGTAAGTTGCTTGGTTTATTTTTGTATGCAGCCCCCCTTATTTCAATACCCACGAGCCGCCACTGAAATGTATGACCTTGCATGTTATGTTACAAATGTTCGTTTATTTTGTTAATATAATTTCTCTGAACCACAGAACTGTTTTATGTGATGTTACAAAAGGGATACAAAATTGTTAAAGACTGGAAATAAATGATAGATTACCTTCTCTTCTGTCTTGCATTTCGTTTCTTGTTACGTCGCACGTACAAGCGGTAAGCAAGATAGCAAGCGTTCCGGTATTGCGTCATAGCGAATACGTCATTGCTTTTATTGGCACGCGTGCTATAATAAGGCGATTATGCACGACATAGGATGTAGTAAAACCTGTTTATAATGCTAGGATGCCATAAAGGACATTTTTGTAACAATTTTCATTGTGGTTATAATAATACCACTTAATTTTAACAATCTTTTCCATTTTGGGTGACTGGGAATTTTTCAGGGAATATTTCCGTTGGCAAAGTTTTCACGAATTTACCCATCACTAGTCTCTGTAATGCAGCACGCACCTTATGCATTTGAGAATGACGTCACTATTCTATGCGGAAAGAAAATAAACAGTGGATTTTTTTTGGTGGGATTCGGTTTCCCGTCAAACTTATCTATCAATCACATTTTTATGCACAAACAAATAGGTTTGTTTGCGTTGTTTTGCATTAAAAATGATTAAAGGTTAATGGGGTTAAACGGTGGGTGTGGCAAGGCCAATAATAGTCGTGTGTGTTGTTTTCTATTTACAAACGATTGAAGGTTAATGGAGGCTACAGTTATGAGAAAGGCAAGACCAACTTTAGCCGGTCTCAAGTGTTGTACTGTACACTCCACCTTGCCAAGGTGAAGAGCTCAAGTTCTGGAGTACCTCACAAAGTTTGTTTTGCTCGCTGAAGTCCTACCATACGTAACAGTCATCTTAAATCGTCACGTACAGAACACGTGTGGCCTTCTCTTGCAGTTTAAAAACTACATCTTGGAATCCAGAAGAAATATGTATGAGCATGCTTCTTTCCTGTCAAAACGTTGGCAATATTTATTCGAAAAAGGAATATTGTAGCTGCGATACACCATCGAATATTCTAATTTTAATATTCTCAAATTAAAAAATTACTACGAAGACGTTGTTATTTTTTATATAGAAATGATGGTAAATTTCCTTAAAAATAAGAAATTTTTCACTGCTTACTAACAACTCTTCTAATTTAAAAATAATGTAAACATTTGCCTTTACGACTTCTCCAGAAAAAAATGATGAAAAAAGTCACTGGAAAAACAAAAATGTTCTCTACATAGTACGACTGTTCCAATTTTAATATTGTGACAGCGACGTGAGATTCGAACTCACGACCAGCGCCCCGCATGAAAGCAGATCGCACAGGCTGCACGGAACATTGAGTGACGTCGCGCGGTGGAGAGAAGAGAGAGGGTGTATTACGTCACGCGACGAGTTTGCGCGCGCATCTGGTGCTGGTAGAGAGGAGAGGGCTCTGGATTTCTCTGGAATGCCATCTCTAGAGACGGGTGGAACCTTCGAGATTACGTCACTGTGGTTATAAATTACGGTCGCGAAGGAACGACAGCAGTTTCAGAGTTTTCAGTTGATTAGTCAGCCAGTCAGTGAGAAAGCCAGAGCAAGCAAGCCAGTCTTGTGTACCGGAGTTCGACTCGAGTGTGCGTCCGCAACTGCGTCAGCAGCCGAAGGCCTGAGTTCGAATGCAGTGGACCGCAGTTGGAGGGACCTGAGTTCGAGTGCAGTGGACCGCAGTTGGAGGGACCCGAGTTCGAGTACAGTGAACTGTCTCTGAAGGTCTGTGGTTCGAGATACTGTGAACTCGAGTGACTGAGATAGAAGAACTGTGAACTGAGAACTGGTAGTTCTGATTTGTAAATAGTGCTTTGTAAATATTAGTTAAGATTAACAGTTCATTGTTGTGCGTAATAGTCCAAGTAAATTGTCATTGTCGTCGGTGGAGTGCTGAATACTGTGTGAGTGAAGATCCAATTGTTGACGAGAGCGTTTAAGGTGAATTGTGGAAAGGAATTATTGTTGTGACGAATAAATTACATTGTTGTTACTAATAAAATTCACATTGGTGTCAGAACCGGGATATTATCGACAATGGAGAACCTACAGCAGATCCTGCAAGCCATCGCGGAAATGAAAGCTGAAATGAAAAAGGACATAAGTGACGTAAAAGCAGAAATGATGAACGATATCAGTGAGGTAAAGAACGACATAAGTGAAGTGAAAACGGAGATGAAAAGTGACATAAGTGAAGTGAAAGGCGACATAAGCGGAGTGAAAGGCGACATAAGCGGAGTAAAAAATGACGTCACTACGCAAATTGAAAGCGTTTCGGCCCACGTAGATGGAATTGTCGCCATCGTAAAAGACGAACTTAAGGCCGATTTGGATAAACTAAACCAGAATTTTACAACTATAAACGAGACAGTAGCCGAGTTGAGACAGGATGTAGACCATTTCGACGGCAAAATCCGCGATCTCGAGCGTCGTCAAGAGCAGACGAGTAAGGTGATGGACAAACACGCTGAGGAAAACAAGCACATACTCGCGTTAATGGACCAACACGCTGTAGAAAACAAACACATCCTCGCGTTGGTGGATCGCCAGGCTAGAGAACAGAAACAGATAATTGCCGAGGAAGTTCAACGGGCCGTGGAAAGATCGACGTCAGCATTGAGGACCTCACATAGTGCCCCTGCGGAACCATCGGCTTCAGCCAGACATCACAACGTCAAGACGCCGAAGTTCGACGGTACGACGTCTTGGGCGATATTCCGTCGCCAGTTCGAGGCCATCGCAGAGCACAATGGGTGGACGCCGGCAGAGAAAACTACTCAGCTGCTGGCCGCGCTTCAGGGACAGGCGTCGGAGATTCTTCACAGCGTTCCAGAAGATGGGACAGCCGCTGAGATAATGGCGGCCCTGGAGGGACGTTATGGTGACCATCAACTTGCTGCAGCATTTAGGACCCAACTAAAAACGAGGGTCCAACAGTCAGGCGAGTCCCTGCAAGAATTCGCGATGGCGGTGGAACAACTGGCCCATAAGGCGCTCAGGGGCCTACCTAATGACTTCATCGCTGGAGAGGCGGCCTACACCTTCGGCAGCGGAGTTCGAGACCCGGAAATAAAGCAACAGCTACTCTTGGCAGAGCATCGCACCATCAATGCAGCTCTGGCGGCGGCCCTCAGGATGGAGGCAGCCAAGTTGACGGCGAACGTCTCGGCATCGCACCGGATTAGGAGCGTCGCGGCGGCCGACGTCGAGGAACGTCAACCGAAATCACCCGAGCGACGAAGACGAGGAGTGCCCACCTGCTGGTCCTGCGGCGAGCCTGGACACCTGAGGAGGGACTGTGACCGATCTGGTCACAAACAGGAAAACTAAAAGGGGCCGATGCGATGAGGGGCACGTCGGCGCCGTCATCACCATCCCCTCGGCTGATCTTGAAGACGGTTAACAGAAGATGCGACGATGGGCTGATTGCTGACGGATGGATAAGAGGCCGCCCATGCAGAGTACTGGTAGACACCGGGGCGTCGCTCACTATCGCCAGACCGGAAGTCGTGCGTGGACTACCTGGGAGGACGCCGCTGCGCCGGTATGAGCTACGTACTGCCTCAGGCGAGAACCTGCCCATCCAAAGAGAGGTTTTCCTGGACTTGACCTTGGGAAAGAGGAGACTGGAGATGTGGGTGTTCGTCGCCAACATCACTGAAGACGTCATCCTGGGACTCGACGCCATGCGGATCTTCGATGCAACGGTGGACGTCCGGCGCCGTATCCTCCGTTTTGGTCAGGATGAAGTGTTCCTGAGGGACGTCGAAGACCAACCCATGGCCAGCAGACTCACCTTGGAGAATCAAGTGACAATCCCAGCTGGCTGCGAGATGGTGGTGACGGCAAGACTGGACGGACAACCTAAGAGAAACCTGCTCCTCGATTCGCAAACAACTCCGATAGATGGGGTTTATGTGGCCAGATCCCTACTCCCGAATCAGAAGGTGGTACCGGTGAGGGTCCTGAATGTCACCAATCGGGACAAGGAGGTGCCTAGCGGAACTGTACTAGGTAACGTCGAGCGGTGGTGTCTGTGACGTCGCTGGCAGAAAACGAGGAGTGTCACCGACCACGTCCAGATTTAGACCCATCACTGAAAGAGCTGGCTCGAGAATTGCCGGCGAATTTAAGCAAAAGAGAAAGAAGACAAGTCCACGATCTACTGACAGAGTTTCAGGACGTGTTCAGTCTGTCTGAAAACGACTACGGGAGAACGGAGAAAGTTCAGCACCGCATTGACACCGGAAATGCTCGCCCAATCAGACAACCTCCTCGACGCGTCCCTCTAGCTAAACAAAGGGAGATTGACAGCCAACTGGAGGGCATGAAAGCAAGAGGGGTCATCGAGGAATCCGACAGCCCTTGGTCATCACCTGTAGTGCTGGTGAAGAAGAAGAATGGGGACCTGCGTTTCTGCGTGGACTACAGAAGACTGAATGACGTCACCAGGAAAGACTGCTTTCCCCTCCCACGAATTGACGACACCTTGGACACCCTGGCCGGAGCAGAGTGGTTCTCGACGTTGGATCTCAAGTCAGGATACTGACAGGTGGCGCTACATCCTGAGGACAAGGAGAAAACGGCATTCTCTACAGGCCAGGGACTATGGCAGTTCACCGTTATGCCGTTCGGCCTCTGCAACGCCCCGGCTACATTCCAGAGACTAATGGAGTCTGTAATGAGAGGCCTGACATACGACACCTGTTTGCTGTACCTTGATGACGTCATCGTGGTGGGCAAGACTTTCGGCGAACAGCTGTTGAATCCGAGGAAAGTGTTCGAGAGACTGCGACAAGCCAGACTGAAGTTGAACCCGAAGAAATTTCATCTATTCCAGAAGAAGGTCAACTACTTGGGACACGTAGTAGGGACCAACGGAGTGGCCACGGACCCGGAGAAGCTACAAGCCGTCAGAGGATGGCCTAGACCGAGGGACAAGCAGGAGCTGCGCCGCTTTCTCGGCCTCTGCACTTATTACAGAAGGTTCGTAGCTGGGTACGCCAACATCGCTAAGCCTCTAACCCAGCTGACCGAGGAGAAACGACAATTCCAGTGGACAGACGAGGCGGAGTCATCCTTCCAGTCACTGAAAGAGGCGCTCTGCACTGCTCCTGTACTGGGATATCCCATCCCTGGAAGGAAGTTCAAGCTCGACACGGACGCTAGCAACGTAGGCATCGGCGGAGTACTCTCTCAGGAACAGGACGGGCAAGAGAGGGTGATTGCCTACTTCAGCCGAACATTGTCCAAGGCTGAGAGAAACTATTGCGTGACCCGTAGAGAACTTCTTGCTATTGTGGAAGCCCTGAAGCATTTCCACAAATATTTGTATGGCCAGGAGTTCCATCTGAGGACAGACCATTCTGCACTCACCTGGCTATTGGGCTTCAAGAATCTGGAGGGGCAGACCGCCCGTTGGGTTCAACGACTGCAGGAGTACAACTTCACCTCCGAACACCGACAAGGGAAGAAACATTCCAACGCTGATGCCTTATCACGACGCCCGTGCCCGGATGGCTGTAAACACTGCCTGAAAGTAGAAGAGCGGGATGGCGCCCACGCAGTCCAAGCAATTGCCGCCCAGCCGAGCCCAGGATGGGATAACGCCGCCATAAGGAAGGAGCAGTGGAGGACTCAAACATTGGACAGTTACTACGTGATGTGGAGTCCGGCCAGAGACCAGTATGGGCCGATATCGCCAACCGTAGCACCACTTACAAGAGCTACTGGGCCCAGTGGGAATCCTTCACTGTCAAGGACGGTATCCTGAAGAGGATTTCGGAGTCGGCCGATGGAAGGACCCACATAGAACAACTTGTCCTGCCCAGGAGCAAGGTGAAGGAAGTGCTGGAGGAGACTCATGCTGGAGTGACTGGAGGCCACCTGGGAGCCAACAGGACGCTGGACAAGTTAAGGCAGAGGTTCTATTGGTTGCATCAGAGAACCGACACGGAACAATGGTGCCGAAGATGCGACACCTGTGCAGCCAGTCGCGGACCAAGGACCCGCAGCAGGGGAGCCATGCAGCAGTACAACGTGGGAGCTCCTTTTGAGAGGATCGCCATCGACATTGCTGGACCGTTCCCGGTCACGGATCGCGGGAGCCGCTACCTGTTAGTAGCCATGGATTACTTCACAAAATGGCCAGAGGTGTACGCGATTCCTAACCAAGAGGCTTCGACGGTGGCCGACGCGCTGCTTGACAACTTCATCTGCCGATTCGGGGTGCCCCGGGAATAGCATAGCGATCAGGGGCGCAACTTCGAATCCAACCTGATGGGAGAATTGCTCGAGCGTCTGGGGGTGCATAAAACCAGGACCACTCCCCTCCACCCACAGTCCGATGGTATGGTGGAACGCTACATCAAAACCTTGGAAGAGCATCTGCGGAAGGTGGTGTCCAACCATCAACGAGACTGGGATGCCAGAGTCCCACTGTTCCTCTTGGCCTACAGAGCTTCGGTCCACGATACAACAGGGATGACACCGGCAAACATGGTCTTCGGGAGAGAGCTGCGCCTGCCCTGTGATCTGCTGTTTGGCACGCCACCCAGCGCCGACCAGCCAGCGACTGACTATGTGGCAGAACTCACCGAGAAGTTGAATGGAATTCACCAACTGGCCAGAGAGCACCTCAAGATGGCCAGCGACAGGATGAAGGTGCGCTACGACAGATTAGCCAACTCTGCAGGATTCCAGGAGGGCGACCTGGTGTGGCTGTATCGACCTACCAGGACCAAAGGGAAATCACCAAAGCTGCAGCGTGCCTGGGATGGACCATACCGCGTGGTGACCCGGATCAACGACGTGGTGTACCGCATCCAGCGACAACCTCGAGGGAAGATGATGGTGGTGCATCTGGACCGATTAGCAGCCTACCAAGGGACTGCCCGAGACGAGCAGTCCTAAGGAGGGAGCAATGTGACAGCGACGTGAGATTCGAACTCACGACCAGCGCCCCGCATGAAAGCAGATCGCACAGGCTGCACGGAACATTGAGTGACGTCGCGCGGTGGAGAGAAGAGAGAGGGTGTATTACGTCACGCGACGAGTTTGCGCGCGCATCTGGTGCTGGTAGAGAGGAGAGGGCTCTGGATTTCTCTGGAATGCCATCTCTAGAGACGGGTGGAACCTTCGAGATTACGTCACTGTGGTTATAAATTACGGTCGCGAAGGAACGACAGCAGTTTCAGAGTTTTCAGTTGATTAGTCAGCCAGTCAGTGAGAAAGCCAGAGCAAGCAAGCCAGTCTTGTGTACCGGAGTTCGACTCGAGTGTGCGTCCGCAACTGCGTCAGCAGCCGAAGGCCTGAGTTCGAGTGCAGTGGACCGCAGTTGGAGGGACCTGAGTTCGAGTGCAGTGGACCGCAGTTGGAGGGACCCGAGTTCGAGTACAGTGAACTGTCTCTGAAGGTCTGTGGTTCGAGATACTGTGAACTCGAGTGACTGAGATAGAAGAACTGTGAACTGAGAACTGGTAGTTCTGATTTGTAAATAGTGCTTTGTAAATATTAGTTAAGATTAACAGTTCATTGTTGTGCGTAATAGTCCAAGTAAATTGTCATTGTCGTCGGTGGAGTGCTGAATACTGTGTGAGTGAAGATCCAATTGTTGACGAGAGCGTTTAAGGTGAATTGTGGAAAGGAATTATTGTTGTGACGAATAAATTACATTGTTGTTACTAATAAAATTCACAATATTCTAAAATTAAAAAATCCTATAAATACATTCTCTTTTACCTTTTCCCATAGAAACGATGGTAATTTTCCTTGAAATGAGGAAATTTTTCACTGCTTACTACAACTCTTCTAATTTCAATAATCCCGAATTAAAAAAATGTAAATATTTCCCTATGGCTTCTCCAGAAATGGTTATAAAATTCACTGAAAAAAGGAAAATTTTTATCTACATAGTTCGGCTGTTCCAATTTTAATATTATCAAATTAAAAAAATTCTATAAATGCATTCCCTTTTACCGTTTTATATAGAAACAATGGTACATTTCCTTGAAAATGGGAAATTTTTCATTGCTTACTACAACTCTTCTAATTTCAATAATCCCGAATTAAAAAAAATATAAAAACTTTACCCTTGGCGACTTCTCCAGAAATTATGATAAAACTCACTGGAAAAACAAAAAAAATTTTCTCTACATAGTACGACTGTTCCAATTTTAATATTCTAAAATTAAAAAATCTTATAAATACATTCTCTTTTACTTTTTTATATAGAAACAATGGTACATTTCCTTGAAAATGGGAAATTTTTCACTGCTTACTACAACTCTTCTAATTAAAAAAATGTAAATATTTCCCTTTATGACTTCTCCAGAAATGGTTATAAAACTCACTGGAAAATGGAAAATTTTTGTCTACATAGTAAGCTGTTTCATTAATATTATCAAATTTAAAAAAATCTATAAATACATTCCCTTTTACCTTTTTACATAGAAACAATGGTAAATTTCTTTGAAAATGGGAAATTTTTCACTACTTACTACAACTCTTCTAATTTTAAAATAATGTTAACATTTGCCTTTACGACTTCTCCAGAAAAAAATGATGGAAAAACTCACTGGAAAAAAGAAAATTTTTCTCTACATAGTAGGCTGTTTCAATTTTAATATCCTCAAATTTAAAAATTCCTACAAATATATCCCCTTTTACCTTTTTATATAGAAAGATGAAACATTTCCTTGAAAAGGGGAAATTTTTTACCTTCTAATTTCAATAATCCGGAATTAAAAAAAAATTGTAAACATTTCCCTTTACGACTTCTCCAGATATTATGATAATACTCCCTGCAAAAAGGAAAATTTTTCTCTACATAGTATGGCTGTTCCAGTTATTTTAATATTCTCAAGTTAAAAAATTGTTATAAATACGTTACCTTTTACCTTTTTATATAGAAAGATAGTAGGCCTAAATTTCCTTGAATAGGGGAAATTTTTAACTCTTTATACAACTCTTATAATTTCAATAATCCCGAATTAAAAAAAAAATGTAAGAACATTTCCCTTGACGACTTCTCCAGAAATTATGATAAAACTCACAGGAAAAACGAAAACTTTTCTCTATATAGTAGGCTGTTTCAATTTCAATATCCTCAAATTTAAAAATTCCTATAAATACGTCTCTTTTACCTTTTTATATAGAATGATGATAAATTTCTTTGAAAAGGGGAAATTTTTCACAACCTTCTAATTTCAATAATCCGGAATTTAAAAAAAATAAACATTTCCCTTGACGACTTCTCCAGAAATTATGATAAAACTCGCTGGAAAAAAACAAACAAATTTTTCTCTACATAGTATGGCTGTTCAAATTTTAATATTCTCAAATCTGAAGCAAAAATTTAAACATTTTCGTTTTCATATTCCCGCAGAAATAATGAAAAAAATTTCTCGAAAAAGAGGAATTTACCTGGTTTTGTTGCTACCAGTTCTAACGGGTATGATTGTGATTTGTACATCACATATTCATTTTGTATGAGGTATCGCCCACCCCATTGAATATGCTCTCCTGCATATATGACTTGTATCGTCTCAAATGCAGGTAGTAAGGCCGTAAAAGCATTACGAGAGGGGTTCGGCCGGCGCCGTGGATCGTGTCCCGGCATAGCTCAGTTGGAAAGAGCGCTCAGCGCGCGCAGCTGAGAGGTCCTGGGTTCGATTCCCGGTGCCGGTACGAATTTTTCTCGTATTAAATAGTAATAATTGTGATTTGTGTTGACGCATGACATCTTATCTAACGCAGGATATGGTGGAAGTGCTGATGAAGAAGATGGACGTCGATCTTGATGGCAAAATTTCATTTGAGGATTTCAAAACCTCCGTGCACAAGTGCCCCCTCCTGCTGGAAGCCATGGGGCAGTGCGTGCCCACGAGAAGCTCCATCCACGACTTCCTGACAACCTTCTCGCGGAACGTGGGTCGATTCTAGTGCATGCATTACAGTCACTTTGGCAATACGTGTAGTACACTAAATCAGCTACATACAGGAACATTTAGCACTAATAAACTTATTCTGATATTTCCTTCTGTCTTATGATCAAAACTTCTTTTCTGTCTTCTACCAACAGGGCTGTCAAGCAAGGGCATATTATACCCTCTGACAAGGTGTCTGGAGACCTTACGCTTACAGAATCGTATGCAGAACAAGCTTAACAGAACGTTAAAGATTTATTATTAATTTGTCCTACAGAATAATCTCTGTAATATTGAGTAAAATGACGCCCAACGCTCGCTTATCTTCAGCTCTCGGCCAGTGCGTGCGGTACTGCGCCGTTCAAGTCTAGGCGTGTGAAAATAATCTATTTAATACCCTCGAAACTTATTGCCGAGCCACTAAGCAAACAATGCCGAATCCCTCTTAATAAAGCAAGGTTTTTTCTCAATATTTTTTACATTTTTACAAATGGGCAAAAAGCCTAAAAGTAAGTAAAATCAGATTATCCGTCTCTCTGTATACAATAAAAATAAGGATTACTTCTTAACATAACCTACCAAATGTCAGCTTCAAAATGAGCTCCCGTTCAATGTTCTGCAGTAAACGGTTCCAGAGTTCTGAGCGTTGAAAGAGGCTTGTTTTTATAAAATACGCTAAATTTGTCGCTCAATAGTACGAAAACCGTTTGACTTTCGATAGTATATTTTTGAAAATGCACTCTCCTCAGCACCTTGTATAAATAGGGAAAAAATTAGAGTATAAAAAAATGCGAGGCTTTTTACTGATCGATTTCATATGGAATAGCCCATATGCATATTTTGCAACACGAATACGGAAAAAAAAAGAACTTGTTTAAAGAAAAGAGATTAATATAAGACTGTAACTACAGCACAGATACCACAGACCACATATTAACAACAGTGTCGAAACTACCAAGCAAGAACCATCAGTTACGGATGAGTTACGACGTATTTTCCGTGGGGTACGTTCTTATGTGCGGAATGACGTAATCAGCTGCGGCACACGACCTTGCGACGAATTCTGTGGGATGGGCATTCCGAGAACTGCCCTAGACAAGTATTTTAAACGCCAGATAAAAGTGGCAAGGCGTTTCCGGTATCCTAAGACAAAGAGATTTCCCTACACCGTACTACAATCTTTCTCAGAACTGCTCTTTCGAGAAATGTTTCTTTCGCCTTCTCTCCCAAAAGCAGAGTAGACAGACACCTCTGTTTATTTGTCTATGGTAGAGATGGTGCTTTGATTCTTGAGCATTTAATCTTAACAATTTCGCCTACATACGGTTATGAGCAGAGCCTTCTTCAGTTCCAAGCCGCAGCATGGGTAGGTTTGGCAACGCAGAGTGGAGGCGGGAGATTCTAAAGTGATATTGATGTAATTGAGCTTGCTCATAGCTTTCGTTGTACGTAACTCTGTTTTTTCAATATTACTTTATGCACAAAGATAAGATCAAGATTCAGAGTAGTGATGTAAATTATTACGGATTCGAAAATAGTGTTTTATTGCAATCAATTAGCTATACTTCAGAATACGGTGTAAGTAGGCTACTTACATACAAAGACTGCCACTTAAAATAATTACGAAAAAAAACATGTTTTTTATTTATAGTATGAAGGTAAATAAATACAATACAATATTCTTTGCACCGAAAATAATGAAATCAATAATGCAATAAAGACGTAAGTTCCTATGCAGTATTCATAAGTTCCATTCAATTAACAAATTTGTGGCTAGTAAATTGACAATGTTTTGGGACTTTATGTGTTTCACCTGTAACATGAAAGGTCTAGGATACATTTTAATATTATCTTATGCGATTATCTATCGTGCTTTTCTATAAATATTTGAGATGCCCAGCAAGCCAGTTTTAGTTTGAACCTTGCCAGTCACTATAACAATACTGTTATCCTAAATTATTTGTTATAAACTTTTTAAGACATAATTTTAAATAAATATAACTACAGAAAACAAGCTAAGAATATAAATTATGCAAATAAAATAAAAATGTAAATAGAGGAAACTATTGACATATTATAATAAAATGTGAGGATGTAAATACAGTTAGGACAAGTATAAAGATCTACGAAAAAATGAAGAAACATATTACTTACTTACTTACAAATGGCTTTTAAGGAACCCGAAGGTTCATTGCCGCCCTCACATAAGCCCGCCAGCGGTCCCTATCCTGTGCAAGATTAATCCAGTCTCTATCATCATACCCCACCTCCCTCAGATCCATTTTAATATTATCCTCCCACCTACGTCTCGGCCTCCCTAAAGGTCTTTTTCCCTCCGGTCTCCCAACTAACACTCTATATGCATTTCTGCATTCGCCCATACGTGCTACATGCCCTGCCCATCTCAAACGTCTGGATTTTAAGTTCCTAATTATGTCAGGTGAAGAATACAATGCGTGCAATTCTGTGTTGTGTAACTTTCTCCATTCTCCTGTAACTTCATCCCGCTTAGCCCCAAATATTTTCCTTAGCACCTTATTCTCAAACACCCTGAACCTGTGTTCCTCTCTCAGAGTGAGAGTCCAAGTTTCACAACCATACAGAAGAACCGGTAATATAACTGTTTTATAAATTCTAACTTTCAGATTTTTCGACAGCAGACTGGATGATAAGAGCTTCTCAACCGAATAATAACACGCATTTCCTATATTTATTCTGCGTTTAATTTCCTCCCGAGTGTCATTTATATTTGTTACTGTTGCTCCAAGATATTTGAATTTTTTCACCTCTTCGAAGGATAAATCTCCAATTTTTATATTTCCATTTCGTACAATATTCTGGTCACGAGACATAATCATATACTTTGTCTTTTCGGGATTTACTTCCAAACCGATCGCTCTACTTGCTTCAAGTAAAATTTCCGTGTTTTCCCTAATCGTTTGTGTAGTTTCTCCTAACATATTCACGTCATCCGCATAGACAAGAAGCTGATGTAACCCGTTCAATTCCAAACCCTGCCTGTTATCCTGAACTTTCCTAATGGCATATTCTAGAGCGAAGTTAAAAAGTAAAGGTGATAGTGCATCTCCTTGCTTTAGCCCGCAGTGGATTGGAAAAGCATCAGATAGAAACTGACCTATACGGACTCTGCTGTAAGTTTCACTGAGACACATTTTAATTAATCGAACTAGTTTCTTGGGAATACCAAATTCAATAAGAATATCACATAATACTTCCCTCTTAACCGAGTCATAAGCCTTTTTGAAATCTATGAATAACTGATGTACTGTACCCTTATACTCCCATTTTTTCTCCATTATCTGTCGAATACAAAAAATCTGATCAATAGTCGATCTATTACGCCGAAAGCCGCACTGATGATCCCCAATAATTTCATCTACGTGAAGAAACATACCTTCAACATAATACGTAAAAAAACACATCATTATATATTAAGTATGTGCCAATTAACGTAAACTCAGTGAACTTTAAATCCTGTAAATACGAAGTGAAAAGAAACATATTTATAACTAATTTATTACAAAAGAAATAATATTAATAAACAAACCTTGAAAACCAACGAAGTGAGTGTACGCATCTACAAATTATAGGTAGTTCTGGCGTTATAGCAGGCATTCCGAATCTGCAACATTTATGGGATCACAAAACAGCTGTTTACAATGAACTTGAAAATCAACGGCGTAACTTTATTGATATAGCAGGCGAGACCCAACAATTTGGCTAGAATTCTGATACACCACAAACCACAAATAAGACTATAAAAATGTAGTTTATACAATATTTAATATTTAGAAAAATTGTCAATCATTTTGTCATTATTACTAACCGTAAAAATTGCCAAAGACAGCAGCTATATTTTCATTTATTGTCTTGTTTTTATCGCCAACACGCACTTAGTTTATAATACATTAACAATTAACAATTTGGTACGACCGCGAACATAATCGACACACACTTATATTGTAACATTAATTTACATTGAAAATCGGCATTAGCACAATGACATGTTCTGTATCGTAGGCCTCCGTTTGACAGTTAATTACAGTGTTGCCGACGTATGGCTCCGGCTTGTAACTGAAGAAGGCTCTGGTTATGAGTTGTTAATGAAAAAGGAAGAAGTGTAATTTTAGCAGTGTTAATCAAAGAATAGGTACGTTCAATTATTTTTTTATATACACCGTGTTCCGCTTATAAGTATAATAAAAGAAATAGTTATAATTTCATAACAATGCATGCAAATGGGTTAAGATTGGTACCATTGTAAAGAGGAAATTGGGAAGTTTTAATCCATTGTTGTTACTTATTTTTAGAAGACTCACGCATGCGCAGATCATTAAATAAGAGAATTCGTATCGTATCTTTAGTCAGTCAGCATGTGGACGCCACAGCAGAAAGCCTTTTGTGTGCTGTCATTAGCAGAACATAGATCCATAATTCGTGTACAGCGCTTGTTTCGCCGTCAGTACAATCTTTGACCGAGGGAAGCTGTACCGACGTACGTCTCAATAATGAAATGGGATAGGCAGCTCAGAGAAACAGGAAGTTTGTTGTCTAATGCAGGTAAACATTCCAAGCGTAAAGTGTCTGACGAAAATGTCGAACGCATTCGCGAGGCATTTCAGAGAAGCCCGCGGAAATCCATTCGACAGGCTAGTGTGCAAACACGTACCTGGATATGTTGCAACTGTATGCTGTGCCACAACTCCCAGATGGAGCAATTTTCCAGCAAGATGGGGCTCCACCACACTTTGCCAACATGGTTCGCACATTCTTAGACGAACAATTCCCTGCAAGATGGATCGGAAGAGGATCACCGTACATCACATGGCCTGCCAGATCACCAGATCTAACACCACCTGATTTTTTCCTGTGGGGGTTTGTTAAGGACCAGGTCTACAGGACGCCAGTACGTGATTTGGCAGACTTACAAGAAAGAATTTATGCTGCTGTCAACAATGTTACACCACAGATGCTTCATAACACTTGGGTCGAGGTTGAATACCGGTTGGATATTTCCCGTGCCACCAATGGAAGCCATGTTGAGGTTTATGGAACATAAGGTAACAAAAATTCCCAGTTTTCATTCTTTGTAGCAGTTGGTTTCAACTATATACTTGTATTAATTCAGAAGTTATAGCTATTTCTTTTGTTATACTTATAAGCGGAACACGGTGTATATACAGTAATATTAAACGGTGTCATCACTAAAGTTGTAAAGCTGCGTAACTACCACAGAATAAGAAATGGCAGTGTTGAATACGATAGTTTCCCTAGCAGCATTCGTAGAAACAAGGCAATCTTATATACATCAAGGTTCTACTATAGGTTAACAACTGGCAAAACTTCAGTGGCGTAGCGTCAATGTAAGCTAAAAAGCTTAGCTTCCCCAGTTAATAATAATTTCATAATAAACCTGCAGTTTATGGAGAATTTATTAATTTTAATAGAATTTATATTTACGCGTGTCCACACCTGTGGAGTAACGGTCAGCACGTCTGGCTGCGAAACCAGGTGGCCCGGGTTCAAATTCCGGTCGGGGCAAGTTACCTGGTTGAGGTTTTTTCCGGGGTTTTCCCTCAACCCAATACGAGCAAATGCTGGGTAACTTTCGGTGCTGGATCCCGGACTCATTTCACCGGCATTATCACCTTCATATCATTCAGACGCTAAATAACTTAGCTGTTGATACAGCGTCGTAAAATAACCCAATAAAATAAAAATAAAAAAATATATATTTAGGTGTTAAATATTGTGATGCGGCAGCTCAGGATGATTTGTGATGCAGCAGTAAATAAGAAGCCTGCACACACCAGCTTCCAAGCAGACTGGTTTCTTCTGTGTAATCCACCCCGCAGATTTTCCATCCCTTTCTAACTAATCTACCCTAGTCGCAAGGCTCGCAAGAAGCTAGCTTTAACGTTTAAAATAAGTAGTTTCCGGGTTATCCCTTTTCGTCAGTTGTGTTCAGTTGAAGTGTTAGTGTGCATTGTGGCTGATATAATAAATAATGAGCGAAATAACAGCTCCTGACACTAATTTACTTGAATTTTTTTAGGACAATTGTATTATCAAGACTGACTTACGAACAAAAGTGTGATTTAAAAAACAAATGACCGACTCCCTTCTTGCTGTGAATGAAGGACACAACCAAAAGACAGACGCATACTTACGTAATGATACTAATATTGTGATTTCTCTAAGTATGACAGGGAGTGAGCTAATGTTATACGTATACGTGTCTATTTGTTAGAGATATGTGTAAACCGTGAAATCATATTTTACTACGTATCATTTGAGGTCATGCCTTATTGGTGTTACGAGGTTCCAACCAATCTTCGACTGCTGACTTGAAATTGACTACTATTTATTTTAAGACTGTATTTTTGTAATACGTTTTCTCATATTGCATGAAAGACAACTTGAGTTAGCTTCCCCTGCTCAAAATTTCATGCTACGCCACTGCAAAACTCCGTTGTAGGAGGTTACTAAACCTTACCGCTGTGCTGGAGGCGGAGTCAGAGTTTATCCTCCATTAATCTGAACCATTGTCGCTACTGATTGATAAGTCATTTGATGCATCACTGCAATTAGTAAGCCTTACTATTTGCTGAGAATTAGGATGGTGGAGGTGGATAGTATATTGTGTCACTCTTTAAGATTGACGCATGCGCAGGCCAATGGAGTTTTCTAAGTTGTTGCCCTATAGTTTCATAATGCATAATATGCAACAGGCGATGTTATCTACAATGCTATTAAAATGATGACATAACAAGCAAATTCTGTAACAAACATTTTCGTGAACTAGCTGTCAGCAAAAAATGAGATCCCGGATTCAATTCTCGTCCTGAGCATGAAAATTTGTCCTTAATAAGACTTTTAAATAATTTCACTCAAATCAATCTAGAAGGTGAGTGTACACATAAAACGAGACTATTTAATATTTCCATTCGAAAAATCTAGAAGCTAATTGAGTGTACACATATAAACGATTTCTGTAGGTAGGAGCATCTCACTGTTGAAGTAAAAGTTCTCAGAATAGCCCTAGGTCTGAAATGTGGGAATTGAACGATACAAAAACCATCACAAAGAAGTAAGTGAAATGAAAATATTGCGTATCGATTACCATAATGCAGTAGCAACTGAAAACTTAAGTTATTACTTCAAAAATATGTCAACTGGACTATAAATTCAAAGTTAATTTGAACATTAAATCAAATTATATAGCCGAGATTAAAAATAAAATAAAATAAAACCCACTCTAACAATGGAAATTGGATAATCGTACACTTTTGTGACTACCCAAAGCATAATTTCTAACAATTTAAATCTTTAACGTTGATATCTCATTTCTAATTAAATACAACTGAAGATCAATTCACATAATTTAAACTAATTATAATATGATTTTTCCTATAGGTACACTAGGGGCCGATTTTACTAACATGTTACTAATCCACAATTGACTAATTGTAATTTAACTTAAATACGTAAATTAAATCATATTTAATTCAATTGCATTTCACCAAACTAATACAAAAGTCACTTAATTTAATTCCCAATTAAGTCATCAGACCTTCTGAATAATAGTACAATAGTAATTCCGAAGGTCATGTGGTCTGTCCATGTAGACACTGCCAGAGCCATCTTCAATAAAATTACAAGCTCCACGCATACGTTTGGCAATGCTGAGCGGAGACGAAATAGAGCACGAGTTTTGACAGTATAGTGCTTTGGTTTCGTATCACTTGTACATTTTCGACATTAATTTATACAAAAGTACGTGGATATTATCAAGAGTCAGAATCTTGATGTACAGTAGTGGCAAAAAAAAAAAAAAAAAAAAACGGACCGACCCTTGTAGCTGATTTCAGAGCTTTGTTCATTCCAGAGCATGACAGACTGGTAACTAAGACTTTCGTGGTTCGAATCCTTCCTGCGAAGGACATTTTTTTTGTTCCTTATTCAAATTTATTCCCAATACTTTTCGATTGCTGGTAAAATTCATGTTCTGGGAAAAAATCATAACTCCATGTGAAAAAATACCATCTGCAAAAAAAAAAGATAATGTGAAAAAAATACCATCTCCAAAAAAAATCATGCGAAAAAAAATATTTTCATTTTCAAAAATCACATCATCATTTGAAAAAAAAAATCACCTTCATGAAAGTTCTCATGAATTTATGACGTGAAAAAAATCATCCTTCCTCTAATGGGGAAAAAGATCCAACGCGTCATTTGATCTTCAATAAAAATTTCAAAATCTTAAAAAAAAAACTCATCACAATATCTGCTATCAATGATAAAATCATCAACTAGCAATCTTAATTACATCTTTTCTCATAAATGAAATCCAAAATATTCTTCAAACAAATCTTTCTTTTACTCCAGCAAGCAACACAAACTCAACATGTCATTTCTTCTCATGTGAGAAGCAAAACTCCTTCCAAATAAATAATAAAAAAATAATAATCAAGAGCTCACAAGTAATAACATCCAGGAAACATTAATAAATTCTCCATTAGTGAAAATATTCCTCTGTAATTAAAAAAAAATTGCATCACCAATACAGAAGATCTCCAGATAAAGCAAAAATTATCTTTAATAACATATTCTTCAATGAACGAAAAATGAAAACCAAGAAGAAACCACATTATCTTTTGTCAACAAGAAAAACAACGTTACTGTTTATCAAGAAATAATGCAACCGTGAAAACACATCTTAAACCAAGGAAATTGTACGCTGCTAACCAGAAATCACAACGATACATTTTACCAAGAAGAAATGCAACAAGAAGCACTCAATGTATGACTTGACGCTTTCCCGGCGTTTGATATAGAATAACTCTTCTCAACCCGAGAAGAGTTATTCTATAAGAAACACTCAATCAACAATGAAGAAGAAAGAATTTCTAAAATTGGGAATTACTGAAGCAAATAAAATAAAGTAGAAGCTGAAATACCTCTACATTTTATGCACTGAAGAAAAAATAAAATTCTTATAAACAACATTACGTAACCAGACTTCAGCAGTCATCAGTAACCTACGATTGCAGCGAGGTGCTGAGTCATCATTCTTCTGCTATAGTCACCTTCTGCAGCTGCAGCGAGGTGCAGTGTTATTAGACCTCAACCACAGTCAACTTATACAAATGCAACGACATGCTGAGTCATCTGAATCCAGCAATAGTCAACTTCATCGACTTCAGCGAGGTGCCGAGTTATTGGACTTCAGCCAGTCAACTTATACCACTGCAGCAACATGCTGAGTCATCTGACTCCAGCAATAGGCAACTTCCTCGACTTCAGCGAGGTGCCGAGTTATTGGACTTCAGCCAGTCAACTTATACCACTGCAGCGACATGCTGAGTCATCTGACTCCAGCAATAGTCAACTTCTGCGACTGCAGCGACGTGCTGAGTCATCATTCTTCTGCCATAGGCAACTTCTTCGACTGCAGCGAGGTGCCGAGTTATTAGACTTCAGCCAATCAACTTATACCACTGCAGCGACATGCTGAGTCATCTGACTCCAGCAATAGTCAACTTCTGCGACTGCAGCGAGGTTCCGAGTTATTATTAGACTTCAGCCATAGTCTACCACCTCCACCACCACCACCACCACCACCACGCTACTGTATTTGCACGCTACTGTATTTGCGCGCTACTGTATTTCAAATAATATTAGATAATAGAAAGAGATTATTATGAGACAATTTTGAAAATACAGCACTATCAGGATGATGTCTAAAGAAAGAAGTAACAATGTAGTCAGTGATAGTTTAAATCAGTATGATTGGAGTGAAATGCTAATAAGGTTATCTTTTAAGCTGTTTTTAAAGGTGTTTAGAATAGCGAGTGGACTCTAGATAACAGGGGAAGGAAAACAAATCAAAACCGGTAGTAATTAGCATGCAGTAAAACTGATATCGAAAAAAGTGGTTTTAGTCATACCGTGCCTCTCAGTACAGCGACAAGCCCTAGGCCCAGGCCTGTGACGTAATTATTGCTAGTGGCTACCGATCTATTCCAAAATACCTAGCCCACGTTCAGTTTCCACGGTAAAGAACATTTAGAGTTGAAAGCGGGGTTAAATATCACCACCCACCACCACCACCACCACCACCACCACCACTGTTACTGCTGTGTCTGTGAATCATGGAACATCTCTGTGCTCTGCCTCCTTCACAATAGCCACAGTCGGTCCTGGAATTCTTTGTCACAAGACGTCAGGAATAGTCGAGGTCTGAAAGTTTTAAATCTCTGCTGCTGAAAAACAGTACCTCTGAATAAAACTAGTGCCTTGTGAAATAAAAGATATAAATTATAATTTCCTTTATTTCCATTCAATATTCTCTGCTTATATTTCTATATTAATTCCACATAATACTCTTCACCTTCTTTAACTTCATGTAATTTCCATAACTCTTTGTACTTTTATTTTGTCTAATAATAATAATAATAATAATTATTATTATTATTATTATTATTAATATATTAATAGTAATAATAATAATAGTAATAATAATAAAAATAGTAATAATAACAACAGTAATAATAATAATAATATTAATAATAATAACAATAATAATAATAAAGGAAATAATAATAATTAATAATTTATTTATTTATTTACTAATATTTATTGTGCTGTACAACAGCCTGGGAAGAATAACAGATCAGCACAAGATAAGAGTTAGCAAGATTTACAGTGTACAAGGAATAACCAAATAGTGCGTACAAATAATTATTAAAATTACATACAGACAAATGCAAATAAACAATAAAGACAAAATAAATAGATAACGAAAACAGTGCATACAAATAATTATTAAAATTAATAATAATAATAATAATAATAATAATAATAATAATAATAATAATAATAATAGCAATAATAATAATAGTAATAATAATAGTAATAATAATAATAATAATAATAATAATAATAATAATAATAATAGTAGTAGTAGTAATAATAATAATAATTCTCTATTAATTGGTACTTGTAATTGTTTAATTAGGTTAATGTTCATGTCCAGTTATTTTTATGTCACTTGTTTTCATTGTCTTTATGTAATTTTGTGTGAATTATTCTTAAATAATCTCCTCATTTGGTACTTAGTGTAAAGTTTTACAACGAGATGCAGATAAGATCTTATGGCAGGAATGTCAAAGCGCCTGTATTACGTGCTAATACCGCAAACAATATAAATCAAGTAAGGTTCACTTCTAGCAAGATAAAGTACAATCATCTATTTAAGGAAATGTTGTGCGGGTTGCTGAGAGCACGCGGTGCAGGCGCTTAAACATCACTGCCTTATGGAGCAACTGTGAAAAGGAAAATAATGCTTAATACCACCACCACCAGCACACTTCCTCTCACAATACTGCCCATGTTACGCTTACAAATGAATATTACTCTGTTGTATATGCCAGAGAACGTTCACTAAATTATTCAGTATACTACTCCTAGTGCAGTTTACGCAACGTTTCATTTCCCCAAATATGAAGTATAACTTACAGAAAGCATTGGGCTATACTTTGAGAGTGTTGCGGGCTGCATACAAACTTCAGAGAAAGGTTAGTTCTGGCATCCTGACAATTTGTGTATTACTGCTTGAACAGCTAGCCTATATGTAAAGTACTGGGCTATGTTTTGAGAGTTTAATTGACAGGATCGCTGATAGACAATTGCTACTTCCGCCATACTGTCCGCATCGAATAACTAAAACAATTGAGTGTAGGATATGCAAATTTTCCCAACTTCTGTTATGCTTTAATTTTCAATGGACGAAATATACAAAGAAGTAGTCCTACTGCACAAAGGTTCACTGAATGCATTTAAGAACGAATAATTTTAAAATTTTTACATATTCATTTTTTATATCATCAATATTATGGAAATGGCCTTTCATAAAAATATAACGTAATAAAAAACATTAATGTATTACATAATATGTTGTAGCTGCATTTATCCAGTAGCTACAGTTTATATTCAAAAAGAAATAACTATTGGAACCATCAATGAAATTACATTTTGAAGAATTGTGACGGTATCGTGTATAGTTCCTGGGGTAGCTCAGTCCGTAGAGCATTCGTGCGCTAAGCGAAGGGTCGCGGGATCGATACCCGTCCCGGAACAATTTTTCCCTGCAAATTATTCAAGCCTGCTTCACAGGGAACTTCTAATTGAAAGCCAGATTTGCAGAAGTTATATTTTGTCCCTCTGTAAGCACTGACACTGAAGTTTAAGCTCGTCCAACAATTTATTAACTTTTAAGGTCACTGCTGCTTATGTGTTTGGAATATTTTTATGTAAATGTAAGGGCATTAATTATATTCGTTATTTTCAGTTATGTTTAGGTAATCAACATCCGTCTCTTACTAAATCTGAGATATTATACCAAAATTTTCCTGTTCTCGGCGTAAGAATTGCTTATCTTACGACACATTAATATTAGGATTCAAACAAGAAGATGCCTCTAAATAATATATCACCGTATGAAGTCAAAATGAGTAAAGAACTAATCCTGAATTAAAATTTATGTATAAGAAAGCTGATTGATTTCTAATATAAATTTTAATTCCTCTGTATTTGTATCTCGGTATTCAATACTCGTCTAGCTATAAAACAGTAATCAAATTTTTTTAACTATTCGCATAAAAGAAGGAAATAATAATATCGCAAGGATAGAAGAAGTGTAAACGTTCGCATCTTTTATTGTATCGGTATTTGAAGGCACTCGCAGCTTCTTTATTGTCGTGGCGATGTCATCAACAATGCTCAACACACAGGACGTGGGGATCGTTTCCCTGGAAACACTTGGGATTGTGATTTCGAAGATTCGAAATGTCGAAAATATTCCAATCCCTCAAGTTTCATTCTCAGAAACTCAAGAATGCGTTCTGGGGAGGACCTGCGGTTGTGCAAGCACCATCGCGGATTTCGTGGGGTATGCCAGATTTGGTAAGAACCGTGGGTATCGTTGGGACTGTGGGGTTTGGGGGCTATTACCTATGGAACCGTCTACCGGAGAGAAGTGATGCCTCCACGTCCCCTGATCGTGTTCCTCCGCCGTCTCCGCCTTCACAGTCACCACACGCACACTCCCGTTATTGCACACATTTTCCATACTTTTACGCACCCCCCTGCACACCAACACGCCCACCACCAGTGACACTACAGTCACCCCCCTCATCCCCACATCCATCTTCATCCGAACCACCGCCACCCCCGCCGCCCCGCTCTATTCTCAAAAAGGGTACACGAGAAGAACAGGGGGCCGACCGTCCGCGCAAGAGGGTGAGGCTTGTGCTTGTTCCCGAGGTTCGTGAGATACCTCGGGAGGAAGACAAGCCGTCACCCTCTATGCGGGCGGGAATGGCAGACAGACCGTCCACCCCACAACGTACAGACAGAATTCCTCCCTGGTCAAGTCGTCAAAGGCAGCAGGAAGCGAGGCGCTCCTCCCCGAGGGAGAGCGCCCCGCAGCCTGCTACAAAGCCCAGTACGGGCAGAGTCGCCAGCCAGCAGACTCCGGGGGGCTCTGCCTCGCAGCCTGCTGGCGCGTCCAGTACGGGCAGACGCGACTTCAGCCAAGGCATGACAGAGGAGCAACACGAGGCTTTGTACAGAAGATATTTGGCATCTAATCCTACCAAGGAGCAATTGGAATTTTATGAGAAGGTCCTTAGAAATTACGGGACGGAGCGTAGACACAGGGACGGAGGGGATTAGGGCAAAACTTGCACGGCCGCGGTCCTCGTAGGGCTCGTCGTCAAGACAATTAAGGTAAGTCGAGAATCTGCTTCATTACTATTATCATTATTCTTAGTGTTCTAGTGTGTAGGATAGGTTAGGTTATTGTAGTTATAGTTTTTTATATTTATAGTATACAATCAGTGTCTTATTTCAATCTTAATATTTATACAGCAAAAATTAAATTCTTGTTCTAATCATATTTTAGTAACTCTCTTTCGCCATTTTATACAAAATTTCTAGTAATTTCTGGTTCACATTCTGGCATTATATTACCACCTTCATCTCATTCATACGCTAAATAAACATCGCAGTTTGTAAAGGGTCATAGCAGGTAAGGTCACTTACCACCTGCATTTAGGTATTATGATTTAGAAAAGTGATGCAGTCTCATAATACGAGTAAGAATATAAAATAAATACTTCCCCAGTAAATCGACGAAAGAATAATCACAAGGAAAGTACTTGTGTCAAATTTCTGACAGTGCTGCACATACTTTGAGGGCACAGACTCATCGTGGAAATTGCAGATAGCACTTCAAAAATAGCACTAAACTATGAAGCGATTAAAACAACGCTACTATAAACATGCTATCACTAATAGCCAATTACATACAGCGTAATCAGTATCAAGAAAACAAGTCTTAGACTATGCATCGACTTACTGAGTCAAAGATTGGAAAGGAGAAAAGCCAAATAACGCCACAGGTTCTAATATCGCCTTCATACTGCAAGAACTGAGCAACTTACTACAGTGGAAGCACCAAATCACAGACCTTTCGAATTTAACAGGAACAAAAACAGGCGAACATGTCTCACAGTTGGCCGTTATTAATGGCCGAAGAAAACAAATCATGACTACGGTAGGGCCTACTTCAGAATCCAGCTGTAAGTGATTCACGAGTCGTAACCAGCAAATATGCAAACACGTACCAATTACGCATGTCACGTGGCAAGGCCCTTCATTTTATTAAACGTATCAGATGAACAGTACAGTCTTTTCTAAAATTAATTTGCTATAGAACAATTTAATTCACTGCTCAAATTATGCATTAAATAAACAAACCGAAGTTACGTTGGAAGAAGGTACTTCCAAATATGCGAGTAGTCACGCATGTTTAATGGCAAAATGAATTCCTCAGTGAAAAGTTACAACTGAAGAAAGTAGTCAGTAAACGCAATTCCATTACAGGCCAAATCGGCCCAGAGGGTCGCGGGACGTTAAGGCTCCAGCTATACAATCGGCATTAATGCCAGTAGGGATATCAGCCCTACGTGCCCGCTGTTCTTATCCTCAAGGAAATGTCCTGGTACTCATTCATTTCTGATAGGGGATGAATAAAATGCAGGTGAATAGTGCGGCTGGAAGGGTTAGAGAAAATCCATGGCAACATAGCGAACTTCCGGCTTTAGCTGCCATTCGTCATCGAACACATAGCCTCTTAGTTAGCTGGCACAAATTAGTACCGGGAAATATGAGAAAATTCAATGTAGTTAAGCTGTGTAGGAACAGGCTCTTAAAATTAGAGTGTTCAATATCACCCCCGTCTACAGGACGATACGAAGTTCACAGGGACAACGAGATCAGCTTACACTTGGCTGAACCGAAGGAGGTCAGAATCATGATGGTGATGCACTATTTCATTCTACATAATAAAGCGAATTCAAATGAATAAGGAGGCATTGATTTAATAGAGTAAGGGAGGGTATTGTCGGATACAATTTTGATGTTTCAAAATAAAGGTAATTAAAAAAAGTTAGAACTGGAAGTACTCAGTATTATAATAACCTATTGGGGTTCCTGCAGATTGTACATAAGTATTAGGTAATTTACATAATATGTATTTGCTGTATAACTTGCAAAGACAAAACAGAAATAATATCATCACTGACAGAATGGAAATGGATACATTAGACATTGTTATGTAAGAGGTATGATAATGCATTAAAATAATATATTGCATATCAGAAACTATTACAATAGTGTTGTGTTTAGCCAACTGATATGCAAGCCTTTTAACATCATTTCTTTTTCATCGAAAATATTTTCTCTCCATCATTAACACATAATCAACTAGCTTCTCTTCAAGTGAAGCTGGGAGTATTGGTTTTCGTCCAAGTTTCGATTTAACGGCTTTGGTGGGCTCAGAGTTGGACCGTACATAATCAAATAATGTTGATCGAGGTACATTGAATCTTTTGGAAGCAGGAAGCTAGCCCATTCTTTTCTCCCGTACTGCGAGAATGGCATTTACCATATCTTCAGTCTTCCATTTTCTTTAGACTGAATCTCTTTTTTCTTTTACTTTAGGCAATTAAAAATATCAGAAGAAGAAACAATTCGTTACTTCATAATATTTGATTAATTATAAAATTAATTACTTACATTAATTAAAAATACCCATGAGTAAAAATGTAGTGGTTTGTTATAGAAAACATATAAATGTGTTTAAGGCAGCTTTTATGTAGCGAGCAGCATTGAAAGACAGCCGACAATGACTTCGGCTAGTATCCGACATTGCCCTCGGCCAGTATCCAACATTGCCCTCAGCTAGTATCTGACATTGGCCGACTCTTCACAGGCAGTAAAACAAGCCAGCTGCATGAAACATGTTGTCGACAGCATTTCTGCAATTAGAGAATTAAGAAGCCTTATCTATGGTATATCAAACAGTGCATACCAAGTTGTGTAAATATAAGAATAACTTGTAAAGAATAATTCACATTACTTACCTTCAAATTTTTTTTTTTTTTTTTTTTTTTTTTTTTGCAGAAACGTTGAAAACACGCTATTCACAAACAGTGAAGCACTCAATAGTAATGGCTATTCATGCAGATGTTCGTCTACTTGTAGAGAACGTAATGCATTATTTTCACATCAGATTGCACCATTCGATGGAAAAGAAATATGTTATCCGAGATGATCCGACATTACCAGACCTATCCGACAATCCCCTCCCTTACTCTAATAATTCCAATATACTCTTCAGACAGTGAATTTCCAAACTGGCAGGTAAAATATTCTTTCGCTAATATCTATTTGACTGACAACCATTTTGGGTATGGGTGATATTTCAGGGCAGTATATCTCGCGATTCCGAGGTGGTAGCACGCTGATCTTTGTACCAAACGAAAGATCTCGTCTTGATCTGTCCACTTAAGGCAGAAGTATTCACGTAAAGTCCACGGCTATGTTCCCGACACACCAAAACTCTGATTTTTTAAATTAAGATACGATCTTTGAGGTATTCTACAATTATGGAATACTGAAATTGTGTACAGATTTGTTCTCTTGTGCACATTTCTATTGTTATCCGATTTTAAGTATAATAATTATTGATATCAATGATTTTCCTTTGGAGTGCAAAGGCTTATATTAACGTCTGGCCTGTACATACTCACAACCGTCGCCTCCGTAATTTCATTTTGTCCAATCATCTCTGTATACTTCACGCATTGAATTAAATTTATTTCAATTGTATTCTTGAGACACGACATCACATTCTAATTAATGAAGACTGGAGTAACCTTTTCACTGTTTTGTTTACAACAGTATCTGTCATCATAAGGCCTACTTGTTGGGCGAATACGTGTAGTAAAAGATGGTCTGAAAGAAAAAATAATAAGCACAAGAATTCATTTGAATCAGACTTAGTTCCATATTCCTTCCACCGCCATGTCTTAAGCTGTGATATCACACTGCCTATATAAAAGACCTGATCAAGAAGTGAGTCTTGTACCTTCAGTAATAGTACATATTCCTCAGGAAAGTGAGTGGAAACAGAGATATGCGTTCAAAATGTTGACCAAGACGCTGAAGTTAATGTAGGTTAACATTATCATTTTATATAATCATTACTGTGAAAACACAACCATCCAAACAAGGCTTAAATGTTAGCTTTTCAACCTCACTTCATACGATCAGGCATATGCTCAATATAGAGGGCGATATTAAGAACCGCAGCTCTAGCTGCAAGTCTAGTCAATGACCATTATAAATAAAATACTTGAGTGGAGACCTTGCTGTTTTACGAGCCTAGTAAAGTTACTTTTGATAGGCTTTTCCACTATTCAGAGGTTTGGCTCTTAATGCTCTTTCCTCTCAACGGAGGAGATTACAATCAACCAGTTGTGATGTTTCTGCGACAGACAGCAGACCTGTCGCGCTTAACAGATGAAATTATATGAAAAATACTCACTCTGTCGCCAGCTCAAAGATATTTAATCCTGCGATTAACACTGTGGCATGATTCCTAAGTACAAAAACAGTGACAATGTGCGGGTGTGTATGTGTGGACGAGCAGAAATTGGTCTCACCTAGTAAACTCTGGGAGCCACAAGTAGCTCCACTTAACGTCGAACATGTTATGTACAATGTATGTACAGTGGTTGGTTGCACAAGTTCCGACCATTATACAGCAAGTCTAGAATGACTGCTATCGTCTACATCAATATGGAGCCACAAGTAGCTCCACTTAACGTCGAACATGTTATGTACAATGTATGTACAGTGGTTGGCTGTACAAGTTGCGACCATTATACAGCAAGTCTAGAATGACTGCTATCGTCTACGTCAATATGGAGCCACAAGTAGCTCCACTTAACGTCGAACATGTTATGTACAATGTATGTACAGTGGTTGGCTGCACAAGTTGCGACCATTATACAGCAAGTCTAGAATGACTGCTATCGTCTACGTCAATATGGAGCCACAAGTAGCTCCACTTAACGTCGAACATGTTATGTACAATGTATGTACAGTGGTTGGCTGCACAAGTTGTGACCATTATACAGCAAGTCTAGAATGACTGCTATCGTCTACGTCCAATATGGAGCCACAAGTAGCTTCACTTAATCACTGCAGTTGGTAAAACGTCCTTACACAAGTCACTGAAAAACCCTACGCCCACAAGTGCGATGTGCTCAAACACACCATACAGCCCGCACATGTCAAAGGCTCCCTCAAGATAACACCGCACGGTCATAGTTGGCGTTATTTGGCGACTCGTGTTATGGGACTTAGTTTTATCAAGTAGCTTACACTTAGCTAGTTGACTGCGAACAATTTGTCTGAACATAAAGTTTCTTTCTTTTCATGGTACACCGGCGGCGCGGTGGGAGGAACCACTTCCCAACTGCAGGATCGCCGTGGAGGATGGAGGTAACACTCCTCATGGGGATTAAGAGGGTGGGTATAGGGGCGGGTAGGGTTGGGATGGGATGGGTTGGGGTGGGGTGGGGTGGGGTGGTTAGGGTTCGGGTTTCGGTGGGTTTGGGGACAATATGGCATTGTTTGGTCAACAGTGCAAATTTTAATTTAGTTCACATTGCCGGAGTTCAGTGAAGGTGCTTTGCAAACTTCAGTTATAAGGCCAGAAAGTAACAGAACATTTTATTGTCTCCCAATAGGAGTATGGGTTTCGTAACCCGAATGAAAAGTCCAACTGGCAACACAATTCACAGTTTCGAGTGGAAGCACAGAACTCCGGCAGCAACACAATAAAAGGGGATTTCTATCTCATTTATGTAAGGGGATATAAACTAAAAATCTTGACCTCACAACAGAGTGAAAATTACGAAATTAAATCGTAATGAAACAAATTCAAATCAATTGTAAAGTCATACATAAATTTACAGAATAACATACCACAGGATAATTTAAAAAATAACTCTCTGATAGCAAAAATGATAGATACATTCATTTATATTTCATCGTAGATAATTATAAGTATTAAATATATAAATATATGTAGCACTGAGAATATTATACAGTGCAAATTGTGCACAACATAGCTAAAAGTCCACATCGGACCTGAATAATAAGGGCCAGCAGGACAATTCGCTCAAAAGTGTCGGAGTTGAATTCCCTCCGAGATAAGGAGAGATATCAACTATCACAGATTTCAAAAGAACTGTTGCCAAGCCTCTCCCCGGGAACTCTGCATAAGCACTACAAGGTGATAAAGTATGCCTCACTCTCGACCAACACAACACAGAAATCATGGAGCCCTACCTCTATGCTTTCTGTAAACACTACTTTCATTACCAGAATCGCCAAAAGTATGAGAAATAAAGATTATGAAAACAATATTCATTCAAATATATATGCATAAGAAAATCTGTAGGCTTATAAAAGATTAAAAAAACGAATGTACATATATATCGAAAATTTATATTTCGGTACATTCATGTACAAATAAACTGTCAGGCCTATCAAAATTCCAAAATAATAGTGATTGCAGAAATGTGACAATCACCTATCCTAAGTTTACGTTCAGGAGATCATATTAATTATGCTAAATAAAGAATATTTAATGCATAAAATATTACGCAGTACAAACTGCACACAACGGAACTATAGAGTCCAAATCGGACCTGACTAACAGCAGTTGGTAGGGCAACTGACTGGAAGGTGACTGAGTTCAGTTCCCTCCGAGATGAGGAGAGGAACTATCTGTGCCACAAAATGCAGTACGGATTGTTTCAGGGGTTACCGAGTTACCCAAGAACTGAATAACCAGAACAAGATGATAAATTATAGTTCAATCATCCTTTGCACAGTACACAAAGCATGGAACCCTACTTCCTCTGTGCTTTCTGTAAAAATGTACTTTTGGCCCTATATGGTCACCAGAAGTAGACTAAGGAGATCCAAAACAAATAATACAAGCCATTGAGCAGCTATATTACAAATTAAATTTCCTTGCATTCATATTAATAATAAATCGGTACGAAAATTCCAAAATAACAGTGATTGCAAGCATGTGACAATCACCTATCTTATACTTATCCTGAATTTTACCGCAAACAATCATATTCATTACATAAAGGATAGTTAGCAGATAGAAATGAAACTGTACACAATGAAGCGAGTAAGTACAAATTGGAGATGAATAATATCAGTTGGTAGGGCAACTGACTGTAATGTGACTGAGTTCAGTTCCCTCCGAGGTGAGGAGGGAAACGAACTGTGCCAAAAAATACGAAACGGCCATGTGCCATTCAATTTCATTTCAGTGATTACCTGGCTTCTCTATCCAGGAACTGAATAAGCGGAGCGAGATGATACAAGTATTGGTCAATCTTGGTCCGCACGGTACAGAGAGCATGGAGCCCTACCTCTATGCTTTCTGTAGAACAGAGTTGCCAAAAGTAAGAAATAAAAGAGAACTAATATTGCAAATTGTACCTCAAAACTATGAGTAATTCCCATGTATTTACGAATACAAAATACATGGGCATTAATGGATTGTTACAGTGGCATAAAATTCAAAAACAAAAATATGTAACCTTTTACTAAAGATTCTCTATACAAACGAAATCAATTCATAAGGCCACTGTTAAAAAAAAAGGAATTGTTCAGAATAACTGAACTAACATATCACTCGCCATCACTTGAAAAAAAAATATAGCCATTTTAAAAAATCATAATGGCATGTGAAAAAATACCATCTAAAAAAATCATTTGAAAAAATACCATCTCCAAAAAAAAAATCATTTCAAATTCCAAAAACCACATCATCATCATTTGAAAAAAAAATTCACCTTCATGAAAGCTATCATCACTTATCACGTGAAAAAAAACATCCTTTCTTCAATGGGAAAAAGATTTTTAATAAAAAAGTCAAAGTCCAAAAAAAAAACCTCTTCTCAATATCTGCTATCAATGATCTATCTTAATTACATCTTTTCTCAAAAATGAAATCCAATATATTCTTGAAACAAACCTTTCTTCTACCCCAACAAACAACACCAATCCAACATGTTATTTCTTCTCATATGAGAAGCAAAACTCCTTCCAAATAAAAAAAAAATGGGTAATCAAGAGCTCACAAGTAATAACATCCAGGAAACATCAAGCAATTCTCCATTAGAGAAAATATTCCCCTGCAATTAAAAAAAGAGTGCATCATCTATACAGAAGAGTTCCAGATAAACCAGATCTTTAATAACATATTCTTCAATAAACGAAAAGTTAAAAAACCAAGAAGAAACCACATTACCTTTTGTCAACAAGAAAAACATTTACTATTTACCAAGAAGAAATGCAACTGTGAAAACACATCTTAAACCAAGGAAATTGTGCGTTGCTAACCAGAAATCACATCAATACATTTCACCAGGAAGAAACGCAACAAGAAGCACTCAATCAACAATGAAGAAAGAAAGAATTCCTAAAATTGGGAATTACTGAAGCAAGTAAAATGAAATAGAAGCTGAAATATCTCTACATTGTATCCATTGAAGAAGAAATTGAATTCTTTAAACAACATTAACTAGCCAGTCTTCAGCAGGTATCAGTCAGACTTCAGCCATAGTCAACTTTTACTACTGAAGTGAGGTGCTGAGTCATCAGAATTCAGTCATAGTCAACTTTTACTACTGAAGTGAGGTGCTGAGTCATCAGATTTCAGCTATAGTCAACTTTTATTACTGTGCTGAGTCATCAGAATTCAGCCACAGTCAACTTTTACTACTGAAGTGAGGTGCTGAGTCATCAGCCTTCATCCATAGTCAACTTTTACTACTGAAGTGAGGTGCTGAGTCATCAGAATTCAGCCATAGTCAACTTTTACTACTGAAGTGAGGTGCTGAGTCATCAGATTTCAGCTATAGTCAACTTTTACTGCTGAAGTGAGGTGCTGAGTCATCTGCCTTCATCCATAGTCAACTTTTACTACTGAAGTGAGGTGCTGAGTTATCAGAATTCAGCCATAGTCAACTTTTACTACTGAAGTGAGGTGCTGAGTCATCAGATTTCAGCTATAGTCAACTTTTACTACTGAAGTGAGGTGCAGAGTCATCAGAATTCAGCCATAGTCAACTTTTACTACTGAAGTGAGGTGCTGAGTCATCAGAATTCATCCACAGCCAACTTACACAACTGCAGCGTGGTGCTGAGTCATCAGCCTTCATCCATAGTCAACTTTTACTACTGAAGTGAAGTGCTGAGGCATCAGACTTCAGCCATAGTCAACTTTTACTACTGAAGTGAGGTGCTGAGTCATCAGATTTCAGCCATAGTCAACCTTTACTACTGAAGTGAGGTGCTGAGTCATCAGAATTCAGCCATAGGCAACTTACACAAGTGCAGCGAGGTGCTGAGTCATCAGACATGAGCCATAGTCAACTTTTACTACTGAAGTGAGGTGCGGAATCATCAGACTTCAACCATAGTCAACTTTTATTACTGAAGTGAGGTGCTGAGTCATCAGAATTCAACCACAGTTAACTCTTACTACTGAAGTGAGGTGCTGAGTCACCAGAATTCAGCCATAGTCAACTTTTACTACTGAAGTGAGGTGCTGAGTCATCAGATTTCAGCCATAGTCAACTTTTACTACTGAAGTGAGGTGCGGAATCATCAGATTTTAGCCATAGTCAACTTATACAACTGCAGAGAGATACTGAGTCATCTGACATCAGCCATAGTCAACTTTTACTACTGAAGTGAGGTGCGGAATCATCAGACTTCAACCATAGTCAACCTTTACTACTGAAGTGAGGTGGTGAGTTATTAGATTTCAGCCCTAGTCAATTTCTTGTACTACAGCGAGGTATTGAGTCACAAAATTTGTATACATCTTGATTACACAACTTTTAACACTGTATCACTTCGGAATATGTATTATATGACTTTCTAGTGTTAAATTCTATCGTACTTGGTTTAAATGTTTCGACCTATTATGGGTCATCCTCAGAACTGGTCATGGTTGGTCTTCGCGCCACTTGTTTTTTTTTTCCTGTGAGGGCGCCAAGACCAACAACGACCAGTTCTGAGGATGACCCATAATAGGTCGAAACATTTAAACCAAGTACGATAGAATTTAACACTAGAAAGTCATATAATACATATTCCGACAAAATTTTTGCCATAGGTAACTTCTGCCACTGCAGCGAGGTGCTGAGTTATCTGACGTGACACATTAACAACATCTGGAGACGGGAGAAAGGTGCTGAATCATCAGACAACAGCCAGAATCTACATTCATTGTTCTTGTTTCTCAAATATGCAAAAATTAGTTAATTGATTGTTTTATATTCTGACCATTAGTTGTCTTGTCAATTCCATTTGGATCTCAGTATAATAAATAATGATACTACTATTTTTGTTTTTATTCCTTGTAGTTGCAACATTACTATTACATATATTTAAATCAATAGGAGAAAAGTGTTAAAACATTTGCTATCCAGTAATATTTTCGATGTTTAAGGGGAGAGGATGGTATTTTTTTAAATTTTTTTCCTATTTGGTGTAAAATTTTAATTTTTTGTATGTCGAGAGCTCATAGCTGTGGCAACTCAACCAAATAAAAATATTTTGAAAAAAAAATTATTTGGGGGCCCAAATTTGAAAAAAATATATCGAATGCAAGATTGTACTAAAACCGATATATCTAAACCGTTTTTAAAGATACATTCAAACAGTTTTGTGCAATGAATTTGCAAAGGCATTTTCTACAAACTACCTGTAACAGAATTTTGATATTAGTGCCTACGTTTGTAAAATAAACAATTAAAATTTAATAACAATTTTCTGATTTCCTTTCTTGCAAACAAACGGACATATTTTTAAAATGAAATCAATTAACAAAATTCTGTTACAGAGAAAAGTTCCCTAGTAGTCTATAAAGTATGTGTGTTCTAAATTTCATGCATGTATCTTTAATAGTTCAGAAATTATATCCATTTTTGTCTGGCAATGTAGCAAAGAAAATGAAGTTGCTGGAAACCGATAAAAGCGGGCGTGTGACTATCACCTAAATAAAATTGTTGAATTCTTTGTAAGTTCATGCATATGTATATACACTTTTTGTAGGTTGAGTGGAAGAGAAGGCCTTACGGCCTTAACTTTGCCAGCTAAAATAAATTATTATTATTATTATTATTATTATTATTATTATTATTATTATTATTATTTACGAATTAAACAACAAAATACTATGAACTATTAATTAAACACTGAAATAAACTGTGTAGCAGAATTAAGCTAAAATACATAGAATGTTAATATATTTCAAATAATATTAGATAATAGAAAGAGATTATTATGAGACAATTTTGAAAATATAGCACTATCAGGATGATGTCTAAAGAATGAAGTAACAATGTAGTCAGTGATAGTTTAAATCAGTATGATTGGAGTGAAATGCTAATAAGGTTATCTTTTAAGCTGTTTTTAAAGGTGTTTAGAATAGCGAGTGGACTCTAGATAACCGGGGAAGGAAAACAAATCAAAAACGGTAGTAATTAGCATGCAGTAAAACTGATATCGAAAAAAGTGGTTTTAGTCATACCGTGCCTCTCAGTACAGCGACAAGCCCTAGGCCCAGGCCTGTGACGTAATTATTGCTAGTGGCTACCGATCTATCCATGTATTGTGGGTCCCTATCACCACGGAATGGCGCGTCCTCAGGTTGCGGATAGAGGAGACGGCTCCAGATATGGAGGGTAGCTGCGAATATATTGAATAAGCAGTCGTGGACAGCCGATAAGGGGTGGTCCTCCAGCTTGGGGGTTGGGCGAAGGGCTAACAACCCATCACCGTAAAAAACAGCTTGTTACGAATTCCTACAGTAAGCCTCGGAATAGGACTGATTCTCTGGCACGACCACAGCAAAGGAATAAGGTTTTGAGATTTGGCACTTGGAACGTAACTAGTCTTTATAGAACAGGAGGGGTAACATTAGTAGCAAAAGAACTAGCTAGATATAGAATAGACTTTGTGGGAGTACAAGAGGTTAGGTTAGATGGGAATGGCATATCACAAATAGGAGATTACTTGTTGTATTATGGGGAAGGAAACAATAATCACCAATTAGGAACAGGATTCTTTGTACATAAAAGAATAAAATCAGCAGTAAAAAAGGTCGAATTTATCAGTGACAGGTTATCATATTTAGTACTTAAGGGTAGATGATGCGACATCATGGTTATAAATGCTCACGCCCCTACAGAAGAGAAAGACGACTATATAAAGGATAGCTTCTATGAGGAATTGGAACATACTTTTGATCAGTTCCCTAGATATCACATGAAAATTTTACTGGGGGATTTCAACGCTAAAGTAGGACGGGAGGATATTTTTAGAGCAACTATTGGAAAAGAGAGCCTACACGCAATTAGTAGTGACAATGGAGTTAGATTAGTCAACTTTGCCACATCGAAAAATTTAATTGTCAAAAGTAAAACATTCCCCCATAAGGATATACATAAATATACTTGGACTTCTCCAGATGGATTGACACACAACCAAATAGATCACATCTTGATAGATAAACGGAGACATACTAGTATAGTAGATATTCGAACTTTCAGGGGTGCAGACTGTAATTCTGGCCATTATTTGGTGATTGGAGAATTAAGAGAAAGATTATCAGTAGCCAAGCAAGTAGAGCAACAAGTTAATATTACTAAATTCAATATTTTGAAATTAAAGGACGAGGAAGCTAAGCAAAATTATCAGGTCGAAATTTCGAATAGGTTTGCCACTTTAGAAAGTTCCGACGAAGTTGAGAAAGAATTAGATGTTAATAGCGTGTGGGAAAATATCAGAAATAGTATCAAAATTGCAGCTGAGCAGAGCATAGGTTATTATGAAACTAAGAAAAAGAAACCGTGGTTTGATGAAGATTGTTGCATGGTAGTAGAAAGAAGGAAACAGGAAAAATTGAAATTCTTACAGGATCCAGTTGAGGAGAAGAGAGATAATTATTTCAATGAAAGACGGGAAGCAAGTCGTACACTTAGGAATAAAAAGAGAGGTTACTTGAAGGAAAAACTGAATGAGGTAGAAACAAATAGTAAGAATAAAATCATTCGAGATTTATATAAGGGTATAAACGAATTTAAGAACGGATATCAGCCAAGGGTAAACGTGATCAAGGCTGAGAATGGTGACTTGCTTGCAGACTCTCCATCAATCCTAAACAGATGGAAAAACTATTTTGCGCAAACTACTAAATGTACATAGGCCAAATAGAAATGATCGGGACGATATTGAAATACAAACTGCTGAGCCATTTATACCCGAACCCACGCTTTCAGAAGTCGAAATTACGATAGAAAATCTGAAAAAGTACAAGTCTCCAGGTATCGATCAAATTCCAGCAGAATTAATACAGGAGGGCGGAAGTGCATTATATAGCGAAATTTATAAACTTGTACTTGCTATTTGGGAAAAGGAAATTGTACCAGATCAATGGAAGGAGTCCATAATTGTACCTATTTTTAAGAAGGGGGACAAAACCAACTGTGGTAACTTTCGAGGAATATCACTTTTGTTGACGTCGTACAAAATTTTGTCCAATATTCTTTTGAGGAGATTAACTCCGTACGTAGATGAAATTATTGGGGATCATCAGTGCGGTTTTCGGCGTAATAGATCGACTATTGATCAGATTTTTTGTATTCGGCAGATAATGGAGAAAAAATGGGAGTATAAGGGTACAGTACATCAGTTATTCATAGATTTCAAAAAGGCATATGACTCGGTTAAGAGGGAAGTATTATATGATATTCTTAATGAATTTGGTATTCCCAAGAAACTAGTTCGATTAATTAAAATGTGTCTCAGTGAAACATACAGCAGAGTCCGTATAGGTCAGTTTCTATCTGATCCTTTTCCAATTCACTGCGGGCTAAAGCAGGGAGATGCACTATCACCTTTAGTTTTTAACTTCGCTTTAGAATATGCCATTAGGAAAGTTCAGGATAACAGGCAGGGTTTGGAATTGAACGGGCTACATCAGCTTCTTGTCTATGCGGATGACGTGAATATGTTAGGAGAAAATACACAAACGGTTAGGGAAAACACGGAAATTTTACTTGAAGCAAGTAAAGCGATCGGTTTGGAAGTAAATCCCGAAAAGACAAAGTATATGATTATGTCTCGTGACGGGAATATTGTACGAAATGGAAATATAAATATTGGAGATTTATCCTTCGAAGAGGTGGAAAAATTCAAATATCTTGGAGCAACAGTAACAAATATAAATGACACTCGGGAGGAAATTAAACGCAGAATAAATATGGGAAATGCGTGTTATTATTCGGTTGAGAAGCTCTTATCATCCAGTCTGCTCTCCAAAAATCTGAAAGTTAGAATTTATAAAACAGTTATATTACCGGTTCTTCTATATGGCTGTGAAACTTGGACTCTCACTCTGAGAGAGGAACATAGGTTAAAGGTGTTCGAGAATAAGGTGCTTAGGAAAATATTTGGGGCTAAGCGGGATGAAGTTACAGGAGAATGGAGAAAGTTACACAACACAGAACTGCACGCATTGTATTCTTCACCTGACATAATTAGGAACTTGAAATCCAGACGTTTGAGATGGGCAGGGCATGTAGCACGTATGGGCGAATCCAGAAATGCATATAGAGTGTTAGTTGGGAGACCGGAGGGAAAAAGACCTTTAGGGAGGCCGAGACGTAGATGGGAGGATAATATTAAAATGGATTTGAGGGAGGTGGGATATGATGATAGAGACTGGCTTAATCTTGCACAGGATAGGGACCGATGGCGGGCTTATGTGAGGGCGGCAATGAACCTTCGGGTTCCTTAAAAGCCATTTGTAAGTAAGTAAGGCTACCGATCTATTCCAAAATACCTAGCCCACGTTCAGTTTCCACGGTAAAGAACATTTTCAGTTGAAAGCGGGGTTAAATACCACCACCACCACCACCACCACCACCACCACCACCACCACCACCACCACTGTTACTGCTGTGTCTGTGAATCATGGAACATCTCTGTGCTCTACCTCCTTCACAATAGCCACAGTCGGTCCTGGAATTCTTTATCACAAGACGTCAGGAATAGTCGAGGTCTGAAAGTTTTAAATCTCTGCTGCTGAAAAACAGTACCTCTGAATAAAACTAGTGCCTTGTGAAATAAAAGATATAAATTATAATTTCCTTTATTTCCATTCAATAATCTCTGCTTATATTTCTATATTAATTCCACATAATACTCTTCAGCTTCTTTAACTTCATGTAATTTCCATAACTCTTTGTACTTTTATTTTGTTTAATAATAATAATAATAATAATAATAATAATAATAATAATAATAATAGTAATAATAGTAATAATAACAACAACAGTAATAAAAATAGTAATAATAATAACAATAATAGTAATAATAATAATAGAAATAATAATTATTATTTACTTATTTATTTATTTACTAATATTTATTGTGCTGTACAACAGCCTGGGGAGAATAACAGTTCAGCACAAGATAAGAGTTAGCAAGATTTACAATGTACAAGGAATAACCAAATAGTGCGTACAAATAATTATTAAAATTACATACAGACAAATGCAAATAAACAATAAAGACAAAATAAATAGATAACAAAAACAGTGCATACAAATAATTATTAAAATTAATAATAATAATAATAATAATAATAATAATAATAATAATAGTAATAATAGTAACAATAATAATAGTAATAATAATAGTAGTAATAATAATAATAATAATAATAATAATTCTCTATTAACTGGTACTTGTAATTGTTTATTTAGGTTAATGTTCATGTCAGTTATTTTTATGTCACTTTTTTTCATTTCTTTATGTAATTTTGTGTGACGTATTCTTAATTTATTGTACATTTATTGTATTTAGTGTATAGTTTTTACAACCAGTTGCAGATAAGGTCTAATGGCAGGAATGTCAAAGCGCCTGTATTACGTGCTAATACCGCAAGCAACATAAATCAAATAAGGTTCACTTCTAGCAAGATAAAGTACAATCATCTATTTAAGGAAATGTTGTGCGGGTTGCTGAGAGCACGCGGTGCAGGCGCTTAAACATCACTGCCTTATGGCGCAACTGTGAAAAGGAAAATAATGGCTAATACCACCACCACCAGCACACTTCCTCCCACAATACTGCCCATGTTACGCTTACAAATTATTATTGTTATTCTGTTGTATATGCCACAGAACGCTCAATAAAATTATTCAGTATACTACAACTTATGCAGTTTACGCAACGTTCCATTTCCCAAAATATGAAGTATAACTTACAGAAAGCATTGGGCTATACTTTGAGAGTGTTGCGGGCTGCATACAAACTTCAGAGAAAGGTTAGTAATGGCATCCTGACAATTTGTGTATTCCTGCTTGAACAGCTAGTCTATATGTAAAGTACTGGACTATGTTTTGAGAGTTTAATTAACAGGATCGCTGATAGACAATTGCTACTTCCGCCATACTGTCCACATCAAATAACTAAAACAATTGAGTGGAAGATTTGAAAATATTCCCAACTTCGGTTATGCTTAAATTTTCAATGGACGAAATATACAAAGAAGTAGTCCTACTGCACACAGGTTCACTGAATGCATTTAAGAACGAATGATTTTAAAATTTTTACATATTCATTTTTTATATCATCAATATTATGGAAATGGCCTTTCATAAAAATATAACGTAATAAAAAAATTAATGTATTACATAATATGTTGTAGATGCATTTATCCAGTAGCTACAGTTTATATTCAAAAAGAAATAATTATTGGAACCATCAATTAAGTTATATTTTGAAGAGTTGTGACGGTGTCGGGTATAGTTCCTGGGATAGCTCAGTCCGTAGAGCATTCGTGCGCTAAGCGAAGGGTCGCGGGATCGATACCCGTCCCGGAACAATTTTTCCCTGCAAATTACTCAAGCCTGCTTCACAGGGAACTTCTACCTGGTAGCCAGATTTGCAGAAGTTATATTTTGTCCCTCTCTAAGCACTGACACTCTGAAGTTTCAGATCGTCCAACCTTTATTAGCTTTTAAAGTTACTTTTGTTTAAGCGTTTGGAACAGTTGTATGTACATATATTCGTTATTTTCAGCCATTTTAGGTCATAAAAGTCCGTCTTTCATTAATAACGAAACTGAATATACCAAAATTTTCTTGTTCTCTGCATAAGAACTCCTTATCTTGCGACAAATTAACATTAACTATTCAAACAAGAAAATGCCTCTGAATAATATATCACCGCATGAAATCAAAGCGAGTAAAAATATAACTCTGACTCACTGTCTATGCATGCCAAGGCAGATTGATTTCTAATAAGGATTTTAATTCCTAGGTATTTGTATGATAGTATTTAATACTCGTCTAGCTATAAAATATTCATCATATTTTTTAACTATTCGCATAAAAGAAGGAAATAACAATATCGCAAGATAGAAGAAGTGTAAGCGTTCGCATCTTTTATTGTATCGGTATTTGAACGCACTCGCAGCTTGGTTATTGTCGTGGCGACGTCATCAACAATGCTCAACAGACAGGACGTAGGGATCGTTTCCCTGGAAACACTTGGGATTGTGATTTCGAAGTTTCGAAATGTCGAAAATATTCCGATCCCTCAAGTTTGATTCTGTCAAGCTCCAATCGCTCAAGAATGCGTTCTGGGGAGGACCTGCGGTTGTGCAAGCACCATCGCGGATTTCGTGGGGTATGCCAGATTTGGTAAGAACCGTGGGTATCGTTGGGACTGTGGGGTTGGGGGGCTACTACCTATGGAACCGTCTACCGGAGAGAAGTGATGCCTCCACGTCCCCTGATCGTGTTCCTCCGCCGTCTCCGCCTTCACAGTCACCACACGCACACTCCCGTTATTGCACACATTTTCCATACTTTTACGCACCCCCCTGCACACCAACACGCCCACCACCAGTGACACTACAGTCACCCCCCTCATCCCCACCTCCATCTTCATCCGAACCACCGCCACCCCCGCCGCCCCGCCCTATTCTCAAAAAGGGTACACGAGAAGAACAGGGCGCCGACCGTCCGCGCAAGAGGGTGACGATTGTGCTTCCTCCCGAGGTTCATGAGATACCTCGGGAGGTAGACAAGCCGTCACCCTCTATGCGGGCGGCAATGGCAGACAGACCGTCCACCCCACAACGTACAGACAGAATTCCTCCCTGGTCAAGTCGTCAAAGGCAGCAGGAAGCGAGGCGCTCCTCCCCGAGGGAAAGCGCCCCGCAGCCTGCTACAAAGCCCAGTACGGGCAGAGTCGCCAGCCAGCAGACTCCGGGGGGCTCTGCCTCGCAGCCTGCTGGCGCGTCCAGTACGGGCAGACGCGACTTCAGCCAAGGCATGACAGAGGAGCAACACGAGGCTTTGTACAGAAGATATTTGGCATCTAATCCTACCAAGGAGCAATTGGAATTTTATGAAAAGGTCCTTAGAAATTACGGGACGGAGCGTAGACACAGGGACGGAGGGGATTAGGGCAAAACTTGCACGGCCGCGGTCCTCGTAGGGCTCGTCGTCAAGACAATTAAGGTAAGTCGAGAATCTGCTTCATTACTATTACCATTATTCTTAGTGTTCTAGTGTGTAGGATAGGTTAGGTTATTGTAGTTATAGTTTTTTATATTTATAGTATACAATCAGTGCATTATATCATCATTAATATTTATACAGCAAAAATTAAATTCTTGTTCTAATCATATTTTAGTAACTCTCTTTCGCCATTTTATACAAAATTTCTAGTAATTTCTGGTTCACATTCTGGCATTATATTACCACCTTCATCTCATTCATACGCTAAATAAACATCGCAGTTTGTAAAGGGTCATAGCAGGTAAGGTCACTTACCACCTGCATTTAGGTATTATGATTTAGAAAAGTGATGCAGTCTCATAATACGAGTAAGAATATAAAATAAATACTTCCCCAGTAAATCGACGAAAGAATAATCACAAGGAAAGTACTTGTGTCAAATTTCTGACAGTGCTGCACATACTTTGAGGGCACAGACTCATCGTGGAAATTGCAGATAGCACTTCAAAAATAGCACTAAACTATGAAGCGATTAAAACAACGCTACTATAAACATGCTATCACTAATAGCCAATTACATACAGCGTAATCAGTATCAAGAAAACAAGTCTTAGACTATGCATCGACTTACTGAGTCAAAGATTGGAAAGGAGAAAAGCCAAATAACGCCACAGGTTCTAATATCGCCTTCATACTGCAAGAACTGAGCAACTTACTACAGTGGAAGCACCAAATCACAGACCTTTCGAATTCAACAGGAACAAAAACAGGCGAACATGTCTCACAGTAGGGCCGCTATTAATGGCCGAAGAAAACAAATCATGACTACGGTAGGGCCTACTTCAGAATCCAGCTGTAAGTGATTCACGAGTCGTAACCAGCAAATATGCAAACACGTACCAATTACGCATGTCACATGGCAAGGCCCTTCATTGTATTAAACGTATCAGATGAACAGTACAGTCTTTTCTAAAATTAATTTGCTATAGAACAATTTAATTCACTGCTCAAATTATGCATTACATAAACAAACCGAAGTTACGTTGGAAGAAGGTACTTCCAAATATGCGAGTAGTCACGCATGTTGAATGGCAAAATGAATTCCTCAGTGAAAAGTTGCAACTGAACAAAGTAGTCAGTAAACGCAATTCCATTACAGGCCAAATCGGCCCAGAGGGTCGCGGGACGTTAAGGCTCCATCTATACAACCGGCATTAATAGCAGTTGAGATGTCAGCCCTTTGTGCCCGCCGTCCTTACCCTCAAGGAAATGTATCTCATTTCTGTTAGGGGCTGAATAAAAATACAGGAGAATAGTGCTGCTGGAAGGGTTAGAGAAAATCCATGACCACATAGGGAATCGAACCCGCGAACTTCCGGGTTACAGATTTAGCTAGCTAACGTATATAATTATGTTAGGTGCCACAAATTGGTACCGGGAAATATGATAAAATTCAATGTAGTTAAGCTGTGTAGGAACAGGCTCTTAAAATTGAGTGTTCAGTATCATCCCCATCTACAGAACGATACGAAGTTCATAGAGACAACGAGATCAGCTTACACTTGGGTGAAACCGACGGAGTTCAGGATCATGATGATGATGCACTATTTCATTCTACACAATAAAGCGAATTCAAATCAATGAAGAGGCATTGAGTTAATAATAATTCCGATATATTCTTCAGATATTGAATTTGACACAGGCGTATCCAAACTGGCAGCTAAAATATGCTTCCGATGATATCTATTCGATTGGCGATAATTTTGGGCATATGCGATAATTTCAGGGCACTATAGCTCGCGATTCCGATGCGGTAGCACACTGATCTTTGTACCAAAGGAAAGATCTCGTCTAGATCTGTCCACTTAAGGCAGAAGTATTCACATAAAATCCACGGTCATGTTCCCGACATAGCAAAGCCCTAATTTTTTTAATTAAGATACAATTTTCAAGTTATTCCACAAGACTGATTTATGGAATACTGACATTATATACAGTTTTGTTTTCATGTACACATTTCTATTGTTATCCGATTATAAATAAGGTACATGAGCCAAATAAAGCCCGGTTCTAAATAAGGCCCATCTGTCATTTAATTAAGATAACATTACAATTTCCACTAGTTTCTTAATGTTTCTGACAGTTCCTGGCTTCTAATGGCTAGACCAGAAACTAGAACAGTTTAAGTGAACGATTTCGCCATTTTTGCTTCAGTTGAACAGTGAACGACGTCTGAAGCTGTTTTCGTTATTATTTCGAGGTATTTTAATAAACCTTAAGCATTTTTTGGTAACTTAACATAAATGAACATGGTATATGTCATTTCAAAGCATATGATTACTAGAATAAGATAGTGTATTGATATTTTCCACTTAACGTGTATTTATTTATCCCTTAGTAAAGCTATGAATGAAAGTGTGGATTTACAGGGAGCTCCAAATAAGGCCCTCTATAGATGAGCTAAACAAGGCCCATGATCCTTATTTGGAACATGAATTATCTTCAAGGTTTTTCTTATTTTGAGCCTCATAAAGACGTTCTGTACATACAGTAATTTATTTATAAGAAAATTGTGAAAACAATTATCAAATTTACGATAATTATTCTAAATTCGTAATTTAAATTATTTTAGCATAATAATTGTGTTTATTTGTTAAATATAATATTTTAATTCTTTCGATATGTAATACCTAAACACAAAAGTTTCAGTTATTCAGAGAGCTTAAACTTGCGTTATTTTGACTCGAAATGACTTGAGACATAGAAGGTATGAAGACTCATGTGTCGTTACGTTGTTCTGCTTACCTAGCAATACCACACATGAGTTGCAGCCATTCGATAAGTCCGTGCTTGGACCTTACGAAGCATTCTGGGATGATGAAGTCTTGCTTTACTGGTCAAAGCAGGAAGGTGCTGAAAGTCGTACAGTGAAAAAACAGATATTTGGGAAATATTTAGTAAGGTTTGGCCAAGAGCTGCTACTCCTTCTAATATATAAAGTGGGTTTAGCGCTACCGGAATTTATCCGTTCGACCCTCTATCCTTGAGTGCCTTCGCTTCTTCCAAACTCACCAGGAGAGAAAAGCCTGAAGAAACCCGATTACAATCACAATATGGATCCCAATTGCTCATACATCAGCCAAATCAAGTTGAAGCATTAACCCAGAAAAGAGTTTCGAAACAAAGAGATTCAGGGGACTCAAGCTTCACAAGTGACATCTTCTCTCTTCAGGACGAATCCAGTAACTTTTCCCATATCTCTAGTGATAATGAAGAACAATTAGAAACTTCATTTCAAGACATTCTTCGTACCGTGAAATGAAGAAAAACCATACAAACCAGCGATGAAAAGCCCTTAATTACCAAGCAGTTGAGGTAATTAGGAATTGTTTCAAGGCAAAGAAGGCTAAACAGTTAAAACTGCTAAAGAACATAGGCCTACAGAGGACCACGAAAGCGATAAGAATGGTGCCACTACTCCTAAAGGTTTGAGCGTGAAGACAACTCAGAAGAGGAAAACATGTCTTGTGCCTTCCGTGAAAGATCTTCTTGAAGCTGGGCCGAGTGGCATTCACGCTAAAAGAGTGAGAAAAGGAAGTTGGTTCTGCTATTTATGCAGAAAAGATCGTATTGCTGACATGAGATTGTGTGTAAAGTGTTCAAATTATGTTCATGAAGAATGCATTGGACTTACGGCTAAGAAAAGATATTCAGTTTTCTTTGTCCACAGTGTGATTTTCACAGAATATCATCTTAGACTAAGGGCAACATACCAGTTCTCTCTGCCAAGAGTGTAATCTTCAGACAACAGTGAAACTATGGTGAAAATACTCAGGTTTCGTTGCCCAGAATGTGATCTTAGACTAAGAAGAGTTTTTTTTTTTTACTCAGAGTATGATCTCTAGACTAAGGACATTTGCTTTGTTCAGAATGTGTTTTTCTCTACTTAACTTTGGATACTATTATTGTAGTTCATTTGGTTTAAATACAATTATTGTAATTTAATTTATTTTATTTGCTTTCGTAATGACTATTTATTTACACATGGGCCTTATTTGGGACTGATAGTGGGCCTTATTTGGAACGAGTGTGCTAAATAAGGCCCTTTACTCACATTTTTAATATTGCACTATTATAGAAAAGTTTTTTCAATAACTCTAAATCTAAGACCACTCTGAAGTATGTTTTAGTACAATTTTTAGAATTTTATCTCCTTCAGTAAAAGTACAACAGATCTTGATAAGTTAAGTGGGCCGTATTTGGCACATGTACCTTATAATAGTTACTGATATGGATAATCTCCCTTTGGAGTGCAAAGGCCCTTATTAACGTCTTCGCCATTAAACTTAGAAATTTCTGGCCTGTACATACTCATAACCGTCGCCTGTGTAATTTCATTTTGTCCTAATCATCTCTGTGTACTTCACGCATTAAATTTAATTTATTTCAATTATATTCTTGTGACATCATATGCCACCCTAATTAATGAAGACAGGAATAATCTTTTCGCTGCTTTATTTACAACACTATCTGTCCTCATAAGGCCTACGTGCTGGGAGAATACATTTAAGCTTAGTAAAAGATGCTTGGAAAAGAAAATATTAATACAAGAAATGATTTTAATCAGAATTAGTTCCATATTCCTTCCCACCGCCATGCCTTAAGCTGTGATCTCACACTGTCTGAAAGACCTGATCTAGAAGTGACCTTTGTACCTACAGTAATGGTTCATATTCCTCAGAAAAGTGAGTAGAAACAGAGATATGCGTTCAAAATGTTCACCAAGACGCTAAGTTGATGTAGGTTAATATTCACATGTTATATCATCACAACTGTGGAATCACAGCCATGCAAACAAGGCTTAAATGTTAGCTTTTCAACCTCACTTCATATGATCAGGCATATGCTCAATATAGAGGGCGATATTAAGAACCGCAGCTCTAGCTGCAAGTCTAGTCAATGACCATTATAAATAAAATACTTGAGTGGAGACCTTCCTGTTTTACGAGCCTAGTAAAGATATTTTTGATAGGCTTTTCCACTATTCAGAGGATTGCCTCTTAATGCTCTTTCCTCTCACTGGAGGAGAGTACAATCAACCAGTTGTGATGTTTCTCCGACAGACAGCAGACCTGTCGCGCTGAACAGATGAAATTAAATGAAAAATACTCACTCAGACGCCAGCTCAAAGATATTTGATTCTGCGATTAACACTGTGGCATGATTCCAAAGTATCAAAACAGTGACAATGTGCGGGTGTGTATGTGTGGACAAGCAGAAATTGGTCGCAACTAGTGAACTCTGGGAGCCACAAGTAGATCCACTTAACGTCGAACATGTTATGTACAATGTATGTACAGTGGTTGGTTGCACAAGTTGCGACCATTATACAGCAAGTCTAGAATGACTGCTATCATCTACGCCAATATGGAGCCACAAGTAGCTCCACTTAACGTCGAACATGTTATGTACAATGTATGTACAGTGGTTGGTTGCACACGTTGCGACCATTATACAGCAAGTCTAGAATGACTGCTATCATCTACGCCAATATGGAGCCACAAGTAGCTCCACTTAACGTCGAACATGTTATGTACAATGTATGGACAGTGGTTGGTTGCACAAGTTACGACCATTATACAGCAAGTCTAGGCTATATAATCATAGCAGTTGATAAAACGTCCTAACACAAGTCATTGAAAAACCCTACGCCCACAAGTGCGATGTGCTCAAACACACCATACAGCCCGCACATGTCAAAGGCTCCCTCAAGATAACACCGCACGGTCATAGTTGGCGTTATTTGGCGACTCGTGTTATGGGACTTAGTTTTATGAAGTAGCTTACACTTAGTTAGTTGACTGCGAACAATTTGTCTGAACATAAAGTTTCTTTCTTTTCATGGTACACCGGCGGCGCGGTGGGAGGAACATCGAGCGCACTTCCCACCTGCAGCATCGCCGTGGAGGATGGAGGTAAAACTCCTCATGGGGATTAAGGGGGTGGGTACAGGGGCGGGTAGGGTTGGGATTGGGTGGGTAGGGGTGGGATGGGTGGGTAGGGATGGGATGGGTCGGTTGGGGTGGGGTGGGGTGGGGTGGGGTTGTTGGGGTTCGGGATTGGGTGAGTTTAGGGTTAATATGGCATTAGGTTTGTCAACAGTTCAAATTTTAATTAGTTTGTATTGCCGGGGTTCCGTGAAGGTGCTTTCCAAACTTCATTTACAAGGTACAGAAAGTAACAGAACATTTTGTCTCTCAATAGGGGTATGGGTTTCGTAACGCGAATGAAAAGTCCAACTGACTTAACACACTTCAAAGTTTCGAATGGAAGCACAGAACTCCGGCAGCAACACAGAATAAAAGGGGATTTCTGTCTCAATTATTTAAAGGGAGTAAACTAAAAATCTTCACCTCACAACAGAGTGAAAATAACGAAACTGAATCGTAATGCAACAAATTCAAATCAGATGTAAAGGCATTCATAAATTTACAGAATAACATATCAATGCATAATTTACAAACTAACTCTGATAGCAAAAATGAAAGATACATTTTATTTATGTTGTTATCGTAGACAATTATCAGTATTAAATATATAAATATATGTAGCACAGAGAATATTATACAGTGCAAAGTGTCCACAACAGCGCTAAATTCCACATCGGACCTGAATAATAAGGGCCAGCAGGACAAGTGGCAGAGTTGAATTCCTTTCGAGATAAGGAGACATATCAACTGTCACAAATTGCAGAAGGACTGCTAACCGTCCAGCCTCGTTTCGTATGCCTCTCCCCTCGAACTCTGAATAAGCACAACAAGGTGATAAAGTATGCCTCAATCTCGACCGACACAACACAGAAATCACGGAGCCCTACCTCTATGCCTTCTGTAAACATTACTATTATTACTACAATCGACAAAAGTATTAGAAATAAAGATTATGAAAACAATATGCATTCAAATATCCATGCATATCAACATCCGTAGGCTTATAAAAAATAATAAAAACGAAAGTAGATATATAGAGAAAATTTATATTTCCGTGCATTCATGTAAATATAAACTGGCAGACCTATCAAAATTCCAAAATAATAGTGATTGCAGAAATGTGACAATCACCAATCCTAAGTTTCCATTCAGATCATATTAATTATGCTAAATAAAGAATATTTAATGCATAAAATATTACACAGTGTAAACTGCACACTACAGAGTCCAAATCGGACCTGACTAATACAAGTTGGTAGGGCAACTGACAGGAAGGTGGCCGAGTTCAGTTCCCTCCGAGATAAGAAGAGGAACTATCTGTGCCACAAAATGCAGTACGGCTGCTATCGGTCGAGGTTTACTTCAGGGGTTACCGAGTTACCCAACAAGTGAATAACCAGAACAAGATGATCAATTATAGTTCAATCTTGCTTTGCACAGTACACAAAGCATGGAGCCCTACTTCCTCTGTGCTTTCTGTAAAAAAGTACTTTTGGCCCTATATGGTCACCTGAAGTAGGCTAAGGAAATTTAAAACAAATAATACAAGCCATTGAGCAACTATATTACAAATTAGATTTCCTTGCATTCATGTTAATAATAAATCGGTATCAACATTCCAAAATAACAGTGATTGCAAGAATGTGGCAATTACCTATTTTGTACTTATCATGAATTTTATCGCGAACATTCATATTCATTATATAAAGTATATTTAGCAGATAAAAATGAAACTGTACACAATGAAGCTAGTAAGTTCAAATTGTAGTTGACTAATATCAGTTGGTAGGGCAACTGACTGCAGTGTGCCTGAGTTCAGTTCCCTCCCAGATGAGGAGGGAAACGAACTGCACCAAAAGATACAAAATGGCCACATGCCGTTAAATCTCATTTCAATGATTACCTGGCTTCTCTATCCAGGAACTGAATAAGCGGAGCGAGATGATACAAGTGTTGGTCAATCTTGCTCCGCACGGTACAGAGAGCATGGGGCCCTACCTCTATGCTTTCTGTAGAACGAAGTTGGCAAAAGCAAGAAATAAAAGAGAACTAAACATGCAAAATGTACCTCAAAACTATCAGTAATGCCCATGTATTTACGGAAACAAAATACATGGGCATTAATGGATTGTTACAGTGGCATAAAATTCAAAAACAAAAATATGTAATATTTTACTACACATTCTCTATACAAACGAAATCAATTCATAAGGCCACTGTTAAAAGAAGGAATTGTTCAGAATAGCTGAACTAAAATATCACTCGCCAGCACTTGAAAAAAAATTATAGCCATTTTCAAAAATCATAACGCCATGTGAAAAAAATACTATCTCAAAAAAAATCATATGAAAAAAAAAATTCCAATTCCAAAAATCACTTCACCATCATTTGAAAAAAAAAAAAGGTCGCCTTCATGAAAGCTATCATCACGTATCACGTGAAAAAAAAATCACCCTTCTTCCAATGGGAAAAAGATCGTCAATAAAAAAAATCTCAAACTCTAAAAAAACCTCGTTTCAATATCTGCTATCAATGAGCTTTTTCTTTACATCTTTTCTGAAAAATGAAATCCAATAAATTCTTGAAACAAATCTTTCTTTTACTACAACAAGCAACACCAACCCAACATGTCATTTTCTTCTCATATGAGAAGCAAAACTCCTTCCAAATAAATACAAAAATTGGAATCAATAGTTCACAACTAATAACATCCAGTAAACATTAAGCAATTTTCCATTAGAGGAAATATTTCTCTGTAATTAAAAACAACTGGATCGCCAATAAAGAAAAAATCCAGATAAACCAAAACCTTGTCTTTAATAACATATTCTTCAATAAACGAAAAATGAAAACCAATTAGAAACCACATCATCTTTTGTCAACAAGAAAAAAATTTACTGTTTACCAAGAAGAAATGCAACTGTGAAAACACATTTTAAACCAAGAAAATTGTACGCTGCTAACTAGAAATCACAACGATACAGTTCACCAGGAAAAAATGCAACAAGAAGCACTTAATCAACAATGAAGAAGAAAGAATTCCTAAAACTGGAAATTACTGAAACAAATAAAATCAAATAGAAGATGAAATATCTCTACTTTGTATCAACTTAAGAAGAAATAAAATTCTTATGAACAACATTACGTAATCAGACTTCAGCAGGCATCAGTCATTTTTCTGCTATAAGCAACTTATACCGTTCCAGCCACATGCTGAGTCATCTGACTCCAGGCATAGGCAACTTTTACTACTGCAGCGAGGTGCTCAGTCATCTGAGTCAAGCGATAGTCAACTTCTGCGACTGCAGCGAGGCGCTGAGTCATCTGACTCAAGCGATAGTCAACTTCTGCGACAGCAGCGAGGTGCTGAGTCATCTGACTCCAGGATAGTCAACTTCTGCGACTGCAGCGAGGTGCTGAGTCATCTGACTCCAGCGATAGTCAACTTCTGCGACAGCAGCGAGGTGCTGAGTCATCTGACCCCAGGGATAGTCAACTTCTGCGACTGCAGGGAGGTGCTGAGTCATCTGACTCCAGCGATAGTCAACTTCTGCGACAGCAGCGAGGTGCTGAGTCATCTGACTCCAGCGAAAGTCAACTTCTGCGACTGCAGCGAGGTGCTGAGTCATCTGACTCCAGCGATAGTCAGCTTCTGCGACAGCAGCGAGGTGCTGAGTCATCTGACTCCAGCGAAAGTCAACTTCTGCGACAGCAGCGAGGTGCTGAGTCATCTGACTCCAGCGATAGTTAACTTGTTCGACTGCAGCGAGGCGCTGAGTCATCTGACTCCAGCGAAAGTCAACTTCTGCGACAGCAGCGAGGTGCTGAGTCATCTGACTCCAGGGATAGTCAACTTCTGCGACTGCAGCGAGGTGCTGAGTCATCTGACTCCAGCGAAAGTCAACTTTTGCGACAGCAGCGAGGTGCTGAGTCATCTGACTCCAGGGATAGTCAACTTCTGCGACTGCAGCGAGGTGCTGAGTCATCTGACTCTAGCGATAGTCAACTTCTGCGACTGCAGGGAGGCGCTGAGTCATCTGACTCCAGCGAAAGTCAACTTCTGCGACAGCAGCGAGGTGCTGAGTCATCTGACTCCAGCGATAGTCAACTTCTGCGACTGTAGCGATGTGCTGAGTCATCTGACTCCAGCGATAGTCAACTTACACAACTGCAGTGAGGTGGTGAGTTATTATATTTCAGCCATAGTAAATTTGTTTCGACTACAACGAGGTGTTGAATCATCTTGATTACACAACTTTTAACAGTGTATCACTTCGGAATATGTATTATATGAATTTCTTGTGTTAAATTCTATCGTACCCGATTTACAGGTTTCGACCTATTATGGGCCATCCTCAGAACTGGTCGTTGTTGGTCTTCGCGCCTAAACAGGAAACAAAACAAGAGGCGCCAAGACCAACAACGACCAGTTCTGAGGATGACCCATAATAGGTCGAAACATTTAAACCAAGTACGATAGAATTTAACACTAGAAAGTCATATACCGTAATACATATTCCGACAAAATGTTTGCCATAGGTAACTTCTGCCACTGCAGCGAGGTGCTCAGTTATCTGACGTGACACATTAACAACATCTGGAGACGGGAGAAAGGTGCTGAATCATCAGACAACAGCCAGAATCTACATTCATTGTTCTTGTTTCTGAAATATGCAAAAATTAGTTAATTGATTGTTTTATATTCTGACCATTAGTTGTCTTGTCAATTCCATTTGGATGTCAGTATAATAAATATTGATACTACTATTTTTGTTTTTATTCTTTGTAGTTGCAACATTACTATTACATATATTTTAATCAATAGGAGAAAACTGTTAAAACATTTGCTATCCAGTAATATTTTCGATGCTTAGGGGAGAGTGCGTTTCTTTCATCTACCACCATATGGTAGTACCTGAATGACATGGTTACGTTTATCTATGCGACATCACAGAAACGTAACCATGTCAATCAGGTACTATCATCGTGTGGTAGATGAAAGAAACTCACTGTCCGATATTACCCGATGTCCGATACTACCCGACTCTCCCCTAAGGGGAGAGGATGGTATTTTTTAAAACTTTTTTCCTATTTGGTGTAAAATTGTAATTTTTTGTATGTCGATAGCTCATAGCTATGGCAACTCAACCAATTAAAAATATTTTGAAAGAAAAATTATTTGGGGTCCCAAATTTGAAAAAAATATATCGAACACAGGATTGTACTAAAACCGATATATCTAAACCGTTTTTAAAGATAGATTCAAACAGGTTTGCAATGAATTTGCAAAAGCATGTTCTACAAACTATCTGTAACAGAATTTTGATATTAGTCCCTACGTTTGTAAAATAAACAATTAAAATTTAATAACAATTTTCTGATTTCCTTTCTTGCAAACAAACGGACGTATTTTTTAAATAAAATCAATTAACAAAATTCTGTTACACAGAAACGTTTCCTAATAGCCTAAAAAATGTGTGTTCTAAATTTCATACATGTATCTTTAATAGTTCAGAAATTATATCCATTTTTGTCTGGCAATGTAGCAAAAAAAATGAAGTTACTGGAAAACGATAAAAGTGGGCGTGTGATTTAAAAATCCATAGCGCAGGAAGTTTAGAAATGACGTTCAACATCCGATAAGGGCACAAATACCACAAAATGTTATGCAATGCATTTCACACATATCACAGAGTATTTTAAAGTATTTTTTGTTTTAAACTTACTCATTCTTCACCAAAAAATACCATCCTCTTCCCTTAATGAATTTTGTTTACAGCTAGCTCTGTCTGGGACCTGTAGGATGTATATAATAGTGATGCAGGTGATGGAACAAATGAATGAATTAACATAAATTAATGGATAACTTATGTGGACGTATGAATGAAATAATAATAATAATAATAATAATAATAATAGTAATAATAATAATAATAATAACAATAATAATAATAATAATAATAATAATAATAATAATAAAGGTGCGCCCGATAAGGCATTTGAGATCTTGTTAGGTCATTTATTAGCGTATTCGTTTAGCGTCTTAGCGTATTCTTGCACTTCGTTAGATGGTATCGTTCACATTTTAAGTCGCACAGCTCACACACACAACTTTCACACGGTTCGTGGTAACTTTTTGTCTTGCACAATTTATGATGAAAACCATGTATCGCGAAGCGGGTTATTGCATGTCTTTGAGTCTGATTTTCTTTAGTCCAGTTCCTGTCTACCATAGCACCTGTGGCGTAGAAGTCGGGGTCTATCGTACGGCGTTTGTCTTCTCTTCTCTCCAGGAGGTCTCTGTAGGGCTGTGTCGATTGCAGTAGTAGTTGGAGTCTGATGTCTTCTACGTAGAAAGTTTCTCTGGTCATCTCGTACACTAGTCTTGAAGGAGCGTTTTGTCATATTCCTAGTGTGCATTTGAGAAAGCGTGTTTTGACTTTCTCTATTCTCTCGAGGTCCGTGAGGGTTAGCTTTTCCCATATTAGGGTGATTCCGTATGTCACTATTGGTGTGATGGCTGTCTTCAGTAGCACCATTGCTGTTTCCAGCGATAGTCTGGTCAGGTCGTTAATCTGGTGAATCGCTCTCGTGGCTGCTGCTGTTCTTTCCTGGATGTGGTAGCTGAATGAGTTGGCTGTCGATTGCAGGGTCACCCCTAGATATTTTATGTTGTTTACTGTTGTTAACAGTGAGTCGTTGAGCGTGAGCGTGTCTGTTGCTGAGGTCCTCCCTCCTTTCCTAAACGTCATTTGGTAAGTTTTGTCTTTGTTTATGCGCAGTTTGTTCTGTCTCACCCAGTCCTCTAATCCTTTCAGTGCTCTTTGGAGATCTTCCTTGTTGGTGCTTCCCAGTAACATGTCGTCTGCGTATAGAACGAGAGCTGTTTCTAGCGCGTTTTCAGTTATTTGATTAACGTCAGCTGTTGCGATGTTGAATAGCAGGAGACTTATGGGGTCCCCCTGTAGGACTCCGTTTATTTGCCTTATGGGGTTCGATTTTGCTACCCCGTCGTCAATTATTACTGTGTTGTATGCCAGAATGTTGTGGATTGTTTCGTTGAGGAGATGCGTTTCACCTAACATGCTTCTTAATTTTGTTGTTATTATTTCCCTGTCCAGGAGGTCGAAAGCCTTCTTGAAGTCTAAGAAGACTGCGTAATATTTCCCTCTAGGTTTCTTTATGGCCTCTGTTATATTCTCCAGTAAATGTTCAACTGCTTGGATCGTACTTCTCCCTGGCGTGAAGCCGAATTGACATTCCGGCATCCTCGATTCTTCCTGTTGTCTTCTTGTTAAAATTTTCATATATATCTTGAAAAGGCTGTTTTCTAATGCAATGCCCCTGTAAGTATTTGGATCCTCTGGGTCGCCTTTCCCTTTGTGCAATATTTTTATTGTTGACGTTCTCCAGATCTTGGGGATTGTGCCTGTGTTTAGGCAGCTATTGAATAACTCTGTCCAGAGTGGTGTGAGAATGTCTATTGAGTCCTTGATGACTTCTGTGCAGATCCTGTCTGGCCCCGGAGCTTTTTTGGGTTTCGACTTCATTATAGTTCCTCGGACTTCCTCTGCCGTTATTGGGCTCGCGGATTGCCTGCCCTTTGGGGAGGTGCCCATGATCTGGTAGGCCGTCTCTCTTCCGTTCTTGTTTAGGAGTTCGGTGAAGTGCTTTTCCCATGCGGATATGGGTAGGACACTAGTCTGTGTTTTGTTTTTCCTCCTGAGGGCTAGGAAGGGGTCGAATTTGGCTGTTTCTGCTTTTCTCTTGGCGTCTTCTTCAATATATTCTGCCCTTTTTTCTTTTGGAAGTGTTTTATATTTTCTCCTCTTCTCTGCATAGTTCCTCAGCTGGGACTCTCCTCCGTTCTCTCGGGCAATGTTTAAGGCACTTAGGGTCACTTTCCTTGCTTCATAACATTGTCTGTCGAACCAAGGTTGTGCTTTTCTTGGTTTCTTTGGGATTGCGACGTGTTCTATTATTGTTTGTATTTCTTTGAGGGCTTCATCTGTTTTCCCGTTTCTTATTAGTTGTCTAGAGTATGTTAGTTCCTTTTCATAGTGCTCAAGTTGTGTGCTGTCAATCTTCCTCAGAGTATTCTCTTTCTCCTTCCTTCTTGGCGGATCTTCATTTGTGGTCAGGGTAAATGTTGTTTCTATAGGGATATGTTTCCTGATAGGTGCTGCTGCTGAGGACCACATTCCCTTTTGTCCTTCGAGAGTTATCCCCTTCCCTCTCTATAAGACCAGGTCGATAGCGCTGGAGCCATTATGGCAATAGTAAGTTTTTAGGTCTTCTTTGTTTACAAGTTTGAAACCCTCTTCGTTCAGGACTTCCAGCACTAATATAGATTTTCGGTTGGGTTTATCTAATCTGCAATTGAGGTCTCCAGCTATAATTATGGTTTCGTTTTCTGTCACTCTGGATATGGCTTTTGTTATGATTTCTATCGCGTCTTCTGTTGACTTGTTTGGAGCAATGTATATTCCTATAGTTGTTAGCAGTGTGGTTTTTGTTATCACATTTTCGGCTTTGCACACCTGGAGTAGTTTACCTATTGTTGGTTTGAAGAAGCAGGCTACCCCGCCTTCTGGTCTACCTTCAGTTGGTGTGGCGAGCGAATGTGTGCCATAGTGGCCAGTTATGTTGAGCGGTTCTAGGAGGAAAGTTTCTGTGGCTATGATTACGTCGTACTGGTCTGTCACTTCTTGCGGTATGTATTTTATGGGTTTTTAGCTCCTTCAGTGTTCCACAGCATTAGGGATATCACCTTATTCTGGTTGTTGGTAGCCTCGAAAGAAACGATATCGTCTGACTAGGACTCCTGCCGGCCAGAATTCCGGATTTTCTGTCGTCTTTAGAAATTCAAAGGGTATCCCTACTTTGAATGCCTTGTTGCTCCCTCTTGTGCTCAAAACCTCACATATTATGTCCCCTATGATTCCATTTTTCCTCATGTGATTCTTCACCGTTTCTGCATTAGTGTCCTCCTTCAGTTTGCCAACGTATAGCCACTGCCATTTTCTTTGCCGCTTGGAGGCCTGTTTCCTCTGAAATAATACGGGCCTATTTATGCTCATCTTCCTAAATACGACAGAAAAGTAATTCGACGTCATGACTGTAAGACCACCTTCCGTTACACTACCACAATAAATATAGCTGCTAACATCACTATATCAGTACGTAAAGATTAAGGCCTATACATATCAGGTTGACAATTTGAAAGTAAATCTTTGAATACAATAGTCGTAATGAAGATCCATATTACTCTACCAAATTAAAACTACAGATATTACTCAAAGATAAAGACGGTAATATGTCGATAATGGAAGTCAGTTAAAAAAGAAAATTAAAATGTGGATTATTTGGAAAGATAAATATTAAATCAATTCAAATATAAGTTACTGATATATCTTCTACAGAGTGACAATCAAATCACATGGTCATAATGAAAGAATGAATCTAGAAACGTAATAACCGATATGTAATGGAAAAATATCATTAGTTCGATAATGGACCTGCAGTTAAATGGAAATTAAAGATGAATTATTTGGAAAGAAAATGCTCAAAACAATTATTCAGATATATTGATAAGTTATTACACTCCAGTAATGTGAAACACTGAGATATTATGATGTGATTTCTATTACATGGGTTGCTATTACTGCATTTGGATTGTAATAATATTAGAACAAAATTAAAAAAACATCAAATAGTTTTTTTTATTATTAGATTAGATTAGATTAGATTTATTTATTTATTTAACCTGGTAGAGATAAGGCCGTCAGGCCTTCTCTGCCCCTCTACCAGGGGATTACAACTATAACATGAACAATAAGATTACAATTAATATTAAATTTACAATTACAATTACAATAAAAATTAAAGTACGACAAGAATACCTGATTAATGAAAGCTAGACATTTTATCATAGAAGTTAAGAACAAAGAATATTTTTGTATTTACTAAATTACAAATTAAACCTACAGTAACAAAATTCTATAGTGATGAAATTACCGGATATTGAGATATTTTGTGGTAGATTAAAATAACTATTTACAAGAAACCATGTCTGAACGAGTCTCAATTACTGACCAAGTGCCTAGTAAGTTTGCGTTTGAATTGAATTTTATTTCGACAGTCCCTGATGCTAGCAGGTAACGAATTCCAGAGTCTTGGCAGGGCTATTGTGAAAGAGGATGAGTATGAGGAGGTGCGATGGGATGGTATTGTTAGTATTGTTTCATGGCGAGAGCGTGTGTTCAGATTGTGGTGGGAAGAAAGGTAAGTGAAGCGAGACGACAGGTACGAAGGAATAGAAGAGTTCAAGATTTCGAAGAGAAAGAGAAGTGAATGTAAATTTCTTTTCTTATCTAGTTTAAGCCAACCTATTGCTTCCAGGGATGGGGTAATATGATCATATTTACGAACATTGCTTACAAAACGTACACACAAATTATGAGCACGTTGAAGTTTCATTTTGTTGTCGCTGGAAAGGTCAGTCAGTAAAATGTCAGCATAGTCAAAATAGGGAAATACAAGGGTCTGCACAAGGGACTTTTTTAAGCAAGAGGGAAGATGAACATTTATCCTTTTTAGCACATGAATAATAGAATATACTTTTCTGCAGGTTTCTGTGATTTGCATGTCCCAGTTGAGATTATTATCCATGTGAATGCCAAGATTTTTTACCGAAGAACTGAAAGGGATATGCACTGTACTTACTTTAACGGGGGAAATGTCGAGGTGCTTTACAGCGTCGGTTTGCCGTTTGTGTCCTAATATGATTGCTTGTGTCTTTCCAGGATTGATATTAAGATGGAATTTCTTTGTCCATGTCACAATCGAGTCAATGTCTTTGTTCAATTTATCTATAGCGTCATTTATTCGATCTAAGCGGGAAGAGATGTAGCATTGAAGGTCGTCAGCATACAAGTGATAGTTACAATGCCTTACATGAGATGTAATATCACTGACATATATTGTGAACAACAATGGTCCGAGTACCGAACCCTGTGGTATACCTGATGTTATGTTAAGCCAGGAAGAGCTTCGATTCCCGGATACAACACATTGTTGTCTTTCCCGTAAGTAGGATTCGAACCAACTCACAGCAGTCTCTGACAAATGCAGATTTCTCAATTTATGGGTGAGCAGGTCGAAATTTACAGAGTTGAAAGCTTTGTTAAGGTCAAATGTAGTTAACTGGGGTAAACTTGATCCATGGCGAATATTTGACCACAAAAAAAGAAAGATTTCTTCTTCTTCTTCCCTTCAAGTATTAGGCCGTATGGCCTTTTACAATCTCACAGTTGAATTTTCAATCCAGCGCTTCTTTGGACAACCGAGAGATCTCTTCCCGTTTGGACGATAGTGGAGCATGACTTTTGGGATTCTATCTCTACGAATGCGATGCAGATGATTTATCCAGTTGTTCCGATAATGTTTTACGTGATTAATTACAGGTTCTAGTTGTAATTCTTCCATTACATCTTCATTGCGTTTGTGATTCCATTTCGTAGGCCTATATCCCGCTGTATATCTCATAAATTTCATTTCACTAGCCGTTATTCTGCTTTCGTCTTTCTTCCTCAATGTCCATGCCTCACTGCCGTAACAAAGTCCAGGTCTCGCCAAGGTCTTGCATAGGCGAATTCTAGTATGCCTTTGTACTAGGGAAGGTTTCATAATGTTGTTAATTGTTCCCATTGTTTTAGTGTATTTAGAAATTTTCTGTGAAATGAAAGATTTAAATCATGAATCCACCTCTAATTGTGAGCAAAAGTAAATTAAAAAAATTAAGTTCTTTAGAAACGGAAAAGAAATAACTAAATTTAAAAACGTTGGCTATACTGTACATTGGCCAGAGAATCGTCGATGTCAGTGAACCAAATTTAACATATCATAATACATTAAATCATTTCAAACATTACGTACCGTACCTTCAAGCTTTCCACCAATGCTGTCAAATGCAGTAACCAACGAGACATTCTCTGCTTGGAGATTATGATAGAAGAAGTGGAAAATATCCAGAAACAAATGACAAAACAAAGATAACTGATGATTTGTTAGTTTTAAGCATTCATCCATGACTCTCCGAGATGGATTTATCAAAATGTTGAGATACTGTTCAAATGGTTCTTTTGGAAAATCTTGACATGGCAACAATCCTTGAAGTGTTAAAATTAAATCAGAAGGACTTAGAACATCCAGAATGGGTCTATTGCACTCTGAAAAGTATTGAATACTCAATAAAAAACATAATTTCTTTGATGAGTAATCTGGTGTCCTTTACCATGGAATCTCAATGCACAGATCACATACTTCAGATTGTGGCAGAGACTTGTAAACTGTTGGAATATCTTCATATTAAATGGTTTATTTTTGTCACAGATGACAGTATCACACACATCAACTCTTTGACCAGACTTAGAGAACTCCTGGTTTGTGATTTTAATACAATTTTAATCGTTTTTGATTCCTTTTCGAGAAAAAAAAATGTTTTATACGAAATATTTCTTCCGAGAAAAGCATTGATTTAATTCTCAATATGCTCATTGTCAGACAATTTAAGAGAGCAGTGTATTATGATAATAAGTGAAGGACAAAACCAAAATTCAGTCCATCAGATGTGCAGAAATTTCATCCCAACAAATGTAACATTGTGAAATACATTTGCGGAACGAAAAGTTGCATTTGCGCCGATCAGACAGCTGGGGAGGAGAGTAAAATAATAGAAGCAGGACGTTAGGAGTTAAATGGAGGTTGATGAGTAGCAATATGGTGGATGGAAAAGAATAGCGAGTGGAGTCTAGATAACCGGGAAAGGAAAACAAAACAAAAACGTCAGTAAGTAGCATGCAGTAATACTGATACCGAAAAAAAAAAAGTGGTTTTAGTCATACCGTGTCTCTCAGTTCAGCGACAAGTCCTAGGCCCAGGCCTGTGACGTAATTATTGCTAGTGGCTACCGTTCTATTCGAAAATACCTAGCCCACGTTCAGTTTCCACGGTAAAGAACATTTAGAGTTGAAAACGGCGTTAAATAACATTACCACCACCACCACCACCACCACTGTTACTGCTGTGTCTGTGAATCATGGAATATCCCTGTGCCCTGCCTCCTTCACAATAGCCACAGTCGGTCCTGGAATTCTTTGTCACAAGACGTCAGGAATAGTCGAGATCTGAAAGTTTTAAATCTCTGCTGCTGAAAAACAGTACCTCTGAATAAAACTAGTGCCTTGTGAAATAAAAGATATAAATTATAATTTCCTTTATTTCTATTCAATAATCTCAGCTTGTATTTCTATATTAATTCCACATAATACTCTTCAGCTTCTTTAACTTCATATAATTTCCATAACTCTTTTCTACTTTTATTTTGTCTAATAATAATAATAATAATAATAATAATAATAATAATAATAATAATAATAATAATAATAATATTAATAATATTAATAATAATAATAATAGTAATAATAATAGTAATAATAAAAGTAACAATAATAGTAACAGTAATAATAATTATTTATTTATTGATATTTATGTGCTGGACAACAGCCATTGGCCAATAAAAGTCCAGCACAGTGATACAATTAATACATTAAAATGAGCAACTATGGTAAAAATTAAATACTTGAGTTAACAAAAAAGTAAAGAACATAGAATACAATAAATAATTTGCAAGAATTAATACTATAAAATATTAGGGAAAGGAGTTGATTCTTACTACCAATATGTGTATAAGGATTAAGCAAATAATATTAGGAAAGACATTGCCAAATTCTAATACTTCTATACATTGGTTATAATAATAATAATAATAATAATAATAACAATATTAGTAATAATAATAATAATAGTAATAATAATGGTAATAATAATAATAGTAATAACAATAATAATAGTAATAATAATAATAGTAATAATATCTATCTGTCTGTCTGTCTGTCTGTCTGTCTGTCTGTCTGTCTGTCTGTCTGTCTGTCTGTCTGTCTATCTATCTATCTATCTATCTATCTATCTATCTATCTATCTATCTATCTATCTATCTATCTATCTATCTATCTATCTATCTATCTCTATCTATCTATCTATCTCTATCTATCTATCCATCCATCTATCTATCTCCATCCATCCATCCATCCATCCATCCACCCACCCACCCACCCACCCACCCTATCCATCCATCCATCCATCCATCCATCCATCCATCCATCCATCCATCCATCCATCCATCCATCCATCCATCCATCCATCCATCCATCCATCTATCCATCTATCTATCTATCTATCTATCTATCTATCTATCTATCTATCTATCTATCTATCTATCTATCTATCTATCTATCTATCTATCTATCTATCTATCTATCTATTGATATTTATGTGCTGGACAATAGCCATTGGCCAATAAAAGTCCAGCACAGTGATACAATTAATACATTAAAATGAACAACTATGGTACAAACTAAATACTTGAGTCAACAAAAAATAAAGAACATAGAATACAATAATTAATTTACAAAAATTAATACTATAAAATATTAGAGAAAGGAGATGATTCTTACTACCAATATCTGTATAACGATTAAGCAAATAATATTAGCAAAGACACTGCCATATTCTACTACTTCTATACATTGTTAATAATAATAGTTATAATAATCATAGTAATAATAATAACAATGATAATAATAGTAATAATAATATTAATAGTAATAGTAATAATAATAATAGTAATAATAATAGTAGTCGTAATAATAATCATAATAATAATAATAACAATAATAATAATAATTCTCTATTAATTGGTACTTGCAATTGTTTATTTAGGTTAATGTTCATGTCCAGTTTTTTATGTCACTTCTCTGCAGTGTCTTCATGTAATTTTGTGTGACATTCTTAAATAAGCTAGGCCTACTCATTTTTGGTATTTAGTGTAAAGTTTTTATAACCAGTTGCAGATAAGGTCTAATGGCAGGAATGTCAAAGCGCCTGTATTACGTGCTAATACCGCAAACAATATAAATCAAGTAAGGTTCACTTCTAGCAAGATAAAGTACAATCATCGATTTAAGGAAATGTTGTGCGGGTTGCTGAGAGCACGCGGTGCAGGCGCTTAAACATCACTGCCTCATGGCCTAACTCTGAAAGGGAAAATAAAGGATAATACCATCACCACCAGCACACATCCTCTCACAATACTGCCCATGTTACGCTTACAAATGAATATTACTCTGTTGTATATGCCACAGAACGCTTAATAAAATTATTCAGTACAGTACTACTTATGCAGTTTATGCAACGTTTCATTTCCCCAAATATGAAGCATAACTTACAGAAAGCATTGGGCTATACTTTGAGAGTTTTGCGGGCTGCATACAAACTTCAGAGAAAGGTTAGTTCTGGCATCCTGACCGTCTCAAATACAATTTGTGTATTCCTGCTCGAACAGCTAGCCTATATGTAAAGTACTGGGCTATGTTTTGAGAGTTTAATTGACAGGATCGCTGATAGACAATTGCTACTTCCGCCATACTGTCCGCAACAAATAACTAAAACAATTGAGTGTAGGATATGCAAATTTTCCCAACTTCTGTTATGCTTTAATTTTCAATGGACGAAGTATACAAAGTAGTAGTCCTACTGCACACAGGTTCACTGAATGCATTTAAGAACGAATAATTTTAAAATTTTTATATATTCATTTTTTATCTCATCGATATTACTGAAAATGGCCTTTCATAAAAATATAACGTAATAAAAACATTAATGTATTACATAATATGTTGTAGATGCATTTATCCAGTACAGTTTATATTCAAAAAGAAATAATTATTGAAACCATCAATGAAGTTATATTTTGAAGATTTGTGACGGTGTCGGGTATAGTTCCTGGGATAGCTCAGTCCGTAGAACATTCGTGCGCTAAGCGAAGGGTCGCGGGATCGATACCCGTCCCGGAACAATTTTTCCCTGCAAATTACTCAAGCCTGCTTCACAGGGAACTTCTACCTGGTAGCCAGATTTGCAGAAGTTATATTTTGTCCCTCTGCAAGCACTGACACTCTGAAGTTTAAGATCGTCCAACATTTATTACCTTTTAAAGTTACTTTTATTTAAGCGTTTGGAACAGTTGTATGTACATGTAAGGGCAATATATTTGTTATTTTCAGTCATTTTTAGGTCATAAAAGTCCGTCTTTCATTAATAACGAAACTGAATGTACCAAAATTTTCTTGTTCTCTGCATAAGAAGTCCTTATCTTGCGACAAATTAACATTAACTATTGAAACAAGAAGATGCCTCTAAATAATTTATCACCGCATAAAATCAAAACGAGTAAACATATATCTCTGGCTTACTGTCTATGTATGCCAAGGCAGACTGATTTCTAATAAGGATTTTAATTCCTATGTATTTGTATGATAGTATTCAACACTCGTCTAGCTATAAAATATTCATCATATTTTTTAACTATTCGCATAAAAGAAGGAAATAATAATATCGCAGATAGAAGATGTGTAAACGTTCGCATTTTTTATTGTATCGGTATTCGAACGCACTCGCAGCTTGGCTATTGTCGTGGCGACGTCATCAACAATGCTCAACACACAGGACGTGGGGATCGTTTCCCTGGAAACACTTGGGATTGCGATTTCGAAGCTTTAGGATGTCGAAAATTTTTCAGTCTCTCAAGTTTCATTCTCTGAAGCTCCAATCCCTCAAGAATGCGTTCTGGGGAGGACCTGCGGTTGTGCAAGCACCATCGCGGATTTCGTGGGGTATGCCAGATTTGGTAAGAACCGTGGGTATCGTTGGGACTGTGGGGTTGGGGGGCTATTACTTATGGAACCGTCTACCGGAGAGAAGTGATGCCTCCACGTCCCCTGATCGTGTTCCTCCGCCGTCTCCGCCTTCACAGTCACCACACGCACACTCCCGTTATTGCACACATTTTCCATACTTTTACGCACCCCCCTGCACACCAACACGCCCACCACCAGTGACACTACAGTCACCCCCCTCATCCCCAACTCCATCTTCATCCGAACCACCGCCACCCCCGCCGCCCCGCCCTATTCTCAAAAAGGGTACACGAGAAGAACAGGGCGCCGACCGTCCGCGCAAGAGGGTGACGATTGTGCTTCCTCCCGAGGTTCATGAGATACCTCGGGAGGTAGACAAGCCGTCACCCTCTATGCGGGCGGCAATGGCAGACAGACCGTCCACCCCACAACTTACAGACAGAATTCCTCCCTGGTCAAGTCGTCAAAGGCAGCAGGAAGCGAGGCGCTCCTCCCCGAGGGAGAGCGCCCCGCAGCCTGCTACAAAGCCCAGTACGGGCAGAGTCGCCAGCCAGCAGACTCCGGGGGGCTCTCGCTCGCAGCCTGCTGGCGCGTCCAGTACGGGCAGACGCGACTTCAACCAAGGCATGACAGAGGAGCAACACGAGGCTTTGTACAGAAGATATTTGGCATCTAATCCTACCAAGGAGCAATTGGAATTCTACGAAAAGGTCCTTAGAAATTACGGGACGGAGCGTAGACACAGGGACGGAGGGGATTAGGGCAAAACTTGCACGGCCGCGGTCCTCGTAGGGCTCGTCGCCAAGACAATTAAGGTAAGTCGAGAATCTGCTTCATTACTATTATCATTATTCTTAGTGTTCTAGTGTGTAGGATAGGTTAGGTTATTGTAGTTATAGTTTTTGATATTTATAGTATACAATCAGTGTCTTATTTCATTCTTAATATTTATACAGCAAAAATTAAATTCTTGTTCTAATCATATTTTAGTAATTCTCTTTCGCCATTTTATACAAAATTTCTAGTAATTTCTGGTTCACATTCTGGCATTATATTACCACCTTCATCTCATTTAGACGCTAAATAAACATCGCAGTTTGTAAAGGGTCATAGCAGGTAAGGTTACTTACCACCTGCATTTAGGTATTATGATTTAGAAAAGTGATGCAGTCTCATAACACGAGTAAGAATATAAAATAAATACTTCCTCAGTAAATCGACGAAAGAATAATCACAAGGAAAGTACTTGTGTCAAATTTCTGACAGTGCTGCACATACTTTGAGGTCACAGACTCATCGTGGAAATTGCAGATAGCACTTCAAAAATAGCATTAAACTATGAAGCGATTAAAACAACGCTACTATAAACATGCTATCACCAATAGCCAATTACTCACATACAGCGTAATCAGTATTACTAACACAGTGTCATCCATCGAGTCAAACATTGTAAAGCAGAAAAGCCAGATAACGCCACAGGTTCTAATATCGCCTTCATATTGCAAGAACTGAGCAACTCACTGCAGTGGAAGCACCAAATCACAGACCTTTCGAATTCAACAGGAACAAAAACAGGCGAACATGTCTCACAGTAGGGCCGCTATTAATGGTCGAAGAAAACAAATTATGACTACGGTAGGGCCTACTTCAGAATCCAGCTGTAAGTGATTCACGAGTCGTAACCAGCAAATATGCAAACACGTACCAATTACGCAAGGTCCTTCATTGTATTAAACAGATCAGACGAACGGTACAGTCTTTTCTAAAATTAATTTGCTATAGAACAATTTAATTCACTGCTCAAATTATGCATTAAATAAACAAACCGAAGTTACGTTGGAAGAAGGTACTTCCAAATATACGAGTAGTTACGCATGTTGAATGACAAAATGAATTCCTCAGTGAAAAGTTACAACTGAACAAAGTAGTCAGTAAACGCAATTCCATTACAGGCCAAATCGGCCCAGAGGGTCGCGGGACGTTAAGGCTCCATCCATACAATCCGCATTAATGCCAGTAGGGATGTCAGCCCTACATGCCCGCCGTCCTTACCCTGAAGGAAATGTCCCTGGTACTCATTCATTTCTGATAGGTGATGAATAAAATGCAGGTGAATAGTGCGGCTGGAAGGGTTAGAGAAAATCCATGGCAACATAGCGAACTTCCGGCATTAGCTGCCATTCGTCCTCGAACACATAGCCTCTATGTTAGGTGTAAAGCTGAGACATCTAGGACGTTTGTCGTTAAGTTACGTGCACCCAAACAATAGCATAGCAAGTACAGAGAGCAAGGAAGGTCAGTGTACAATCTCTGTACGCTAAACAATAGAGAATAAGGTGTACACTCACATGACGAATAAACTGGAGCTCAGGTCACGTCGTCAATACTGGATTGTGGAGTCTGTTGCAGTAAACACTACCTACGTTTTGATTACGTCTACAATCCTTTTATAATGTGTAGCAATGTAGACTGCAGTATCCAGCTATATCCATCTCATTACAATGGGTTACGGCGGTAGAGGGATTCCAGGAACCATTTCTCTGAATTTCGTAACCCGACTTGGTGCCTTAAAAATATTTATTTGACATTGGATATGAAACTGTTCACATCACTGTAGCAGGAGGAAACTTCTTTGGCTATTCGATGTAGCCCATGGGCTAGGATAACTTTCGGCTAAAGTAGCTGAAGTTCCTTATCTGCTTTTAACATGTAGCATTCGCGATGAAAATAACTACATTATCATTTTTTATTTCGTCTGGCCATAAGACGGTCATAGGCATTTGAAAAACTTTGATTGTATTTAAATGATCCACTTTCTCACGAATTTCAGAGGTTAATAAAGTTTTATTGGGTTTGTCTGGTGAAAGAATGCCCGTAACGACATTGCAACAAATCCTGCAGCGGCGTCTGTGTTTCCATAGATGGAAACCTGTATTTTCCTATCTCCTACACTTAGTCGTATGCGAGATATAACATCATCATAGCATCGGTATATAGTAGGTTATTTCCGAAAATTTGATTGACTAAGGAGTTCCCTTTTCACGTATTTTTCGCATAAAGCTTTAAAGCGTGTATTTTCAACGTTATTTAGGCTATTGGTATATTGACACATACCATCATTTTACATAAAACGTGCAAAATCTCTTTTTGTGTGGTACACATTGAATTGTAACTTACACGCGATTCTTATCCTCCTTCCTCAGTTAAACTGTCATCTGTGCTTTATGTTGTTTCGTGTTACAATGTTGTGTTACGAATGTACGTTTCGTACCTTTAATTTCTGCGCTACATAAATTTCATATTATGATAGTCACCCCACTTACTGCGAAATTTTATGTGCCTAATTTCTCCATCACCTTGTTTACTATTGATATATTTGATGATTCAGCCATTATAAATATTATACGTTACGTAAGATAGGTAATGTAGATAGCTCTGGAGGTCTGTCCACTACACAACGTAAATGTGTTCTGTTGCCCGAGTCGCATGCCTGTACGCAACCACTCCCCCACCCTTCATACTATTTACCTTCGACAAACATCGCGATATTGTTAACTTGATATCGTCCTGCAGTCCTACATGGCTCAGCTTTAGTTAGGTGGCACAAATTGGTACCGGAGAATATGATAAAATTCAATGTAATTAAGCTGTGTAGGAACAGGCTCTTAAAATTAGAGTGTTCAATATCACCCCCATCAATAGGACGATACGAAGTTCACAGAGACAACGAGATCAGCTTACACTTGGGTGAAACCGACGGAGTTCAGGATCATGATGATGATGCACTCTTTCATTCTACACAATAAAGCGAATTCAAAAGAAGATGCATTGATTTAATAATAATTCCAATATTCTGTTCAGATATTGAATTTGACACGCGTATCCCAGCTGGCAGCTAAAATATGCTTCACATGACATCTATTGGGTTGACGACCATTTTGGGCGTAGGGCGATAATTTCAGGGCAGTATATCTCGCGATTCCGAAGTGGTAGCAAGATGATTTTTGCACCAAAGGAAAGATCTCGTCTAGATCTGTCCACTTAAGACGGAAGTATTCACGTAAAACCCACGGCTATGTTCCCAATATGGATAATTTCCCTTTAGAGTGCAAAGGCTCTTATTAACGTCTTCGCCATTAAACTTAGTAATTTCTGGCCTGTACGTACTCATAACCGTCGCCTGTGTAATTTCATTTTGTCCTAATCATCTCTGTATACTTCACGCATTAAATTTAATTTATTTCAATTATATTCTTGTGACATGATATGCCATCCTAATTAATGAAGACAGGAATAATCTTTTCGCTGCTTTATTTACAACACTATCTGTCCTCATAAGGCCTACGTGCTGGGAGAATACATGTAAGCTTAGTAAAAGATGCTTGGAAAAGAAAATATTAATACAAGAAATGATTTTAATCAGAATTAGTTCCATATTCCTTCCCACCGCCATGCCTTAAGCTGTGGTCTCACACTGTCTAAAAGACCTGATCTAGAAGTGACCTTTGTACCTACAGTAATGGTTCATATTCCTCAGAAAAGTGAGTGGAAACAGAGATAGGAGTTCAAAATGTTCACCAAGGCGCTAAAGTTGATGTAGATTAACATTAGTATGTTATTTAATCACTACTGTGGAAACACAGCCATGCAAACAAGGCTTAAATGTTAGCTTTTCAACCTCACTTCATATGATCAGGCATATGCTCAATATAGAGGGCGATATTAAGAACCGCAGCTCTAGCTGCAAATCTAGTCAATGACCATTATAAATAAAATACTTGAGTGGAGACCTTCCTGTTTTACGAGTCTAGTAAAGTTATTTTTGATAGGCTTTTCCACTATTCAGAGGTTTGCCTCTTAATGTTCTTTCCTCTCAACGGGGGAGAGTACAATCAATCAGTTGTGATGTTTCTCCGACAGACAGCAGACCTGTCGTGCTTAACAGACGAAATTAAATGAAAAATACTGACTCAAAGATAATTAATCCTGCAATTAACACTGTGGCATGATTCCAAAGTACCAAAACAGTGACAATGTGCGGGTGTGTATGTGTGTACAAGCAGAAATTGGTCGCACCTAGTGAACTCTGGGAGCCACAAGTAGCTCCACTTAACGTCGAACATGTTGTGTACAATGTATGTACAGTGGTTGGCTGCACAAGTTGCGACCATTATACAGCAAGTCTAGAATGACTGCTATCGTCTACATCAATATGGAGCCACAAGTAGCTTCACTTAACGTCGAACATGTTATGTACAATGTATGTACAGTGGTTGGTTGTACAAGTTGCGACCATTATACAGCAAGTCTAGAATGACTGCTATCGTCTACATCAATATGGAGCCACAAGTAGCTCCACTTAACGTCGAACATGTTATGTACAATGTATGTACAGTGGTTGGCTGCACAATTTGCCACCATTATACAGCAAGTCTAGAATGACTGCTATCGTCTACGTCAATATGGAGCCACAAGTAGCTCCACTTAACGTCGAACATGTTATGTACAATGTATGTACAGTGGTTGGTTGTACACATTACGACCATTATACACCAAGTCTAGAATGACTGCTATCGTCTACGTCAATATGGAGCCACAAGTAGCTCCACTTAACGTCGAACATGTTATGTACAATGTATGTACAGTGGTTGGCTGCACAATTTGCCACCATTATACAGCAAGTCTAGAATGACCGCTATCGTCTACGTCAATATAGAGCCACAAGTAGCTCCACTTAACGTCGAACATGTTATGTACAATGTATGTACAGTGGTTGGTTGCACAAGTTGCGACCATTATACAGCAAGTCTAGAATGACTGCTATCGTCTACGTCCGATATGGAGCCATAAATAGCTCTATTTAAAGTCGATATTTTGTTTATCAAATTCATCTCATTCCGACGCTATATAATCATAGCAGTTGGTAAAACGTCGCAAATCAAGTCATTAAAAAACCCTGCGCCCACAAGTGTGATGTGCTCAAACACACACCATACAGCCCGCACATGTCAAAGGCTCCCTCAATAACACCGCACGGTCATAATTGGCGTTATTTGGCGACTCGTGTTATGGGACTTAGTTTTATGAAGTAGCTTACACTTAGTTAGTTGACTGCGAACAATTTGTCTGAACATAAAGTTTCTTTCTTTTCATGGTACACCGGCGGCGCGGTGGGAGGAACCACTTCCCAACTGCAGGATCGCCGTGGAGGATGGAGGTAACATTCCTCATAGGGATTAAGGGGGGTTGGGTACAGGGGCGGGTAGGGTTGGGATGGGGTGGGTAGGGGTGGGTTGGATTGGGGTGGGGTGGGATGGGGTGGGTAAGGGTGGGTTGGATTGGGGTAGGGTGGGATGGGGTGTTGGGGTTCGGGGTTGAGTGGGTTTGGGGAGAATAAGGCATTAGTTTTGTCAACAGTGACAATTTTAATTTGCTTTGTATTGCCGGAGTTCAGTGAAGGTGCTTTCAAAACTTCATTTATAAGGCACAGAAAGTAACAGAACATTTTATTGACTCCCAGTAGGGGTATGGGTTTCGTAACCCGAATGGACAGTCCAACTGACTTAACACACTTCACAGTTTCGCATGGAAGCACAGAACTCTGGCAGCAACACAATAAAAGGGGATTTCTGTCTCGGTTATCTAAAGGGATGTAAACTAAAAATCTTGACCTCACATCAGAGTGAAAATTGCGAAATTAAATCGTAATGAATCAAATTGAAATCAGTTGTAAAGTCATACATAAATTTATAGTATAACATACCACAGCATAATTTAGAAAGTAATACTGATATCAGAAATGAAAGATACATTTATTTATATTGTCATCTTAGAAAATTAACAGTATTAAATATATAAATATATGTAGCACAGAGAACACTCGTATTGTACAGTGCAAAGTGTGCACAACACAGCTAAAAGTCTGCATCGGACCTGAATAATAAGGGCCAGCAGGACAACTGACTGGAAAGTGGCAGAGTTGAATTCCCTTCAAGATAAGGAGAGATATCAACTGTCACAAATTGCAGGACTGCTAACCGTCCAGCCTTGTTTCGTATGCGTCTACCCGGGAAGTCTATATAAGCAGAATAAGGTGATAAAGCATGCCTCAATCTCGACCGACACAACACAGAAATCATGGAGCCCTACCTCTATGCTTTCTGTAAACAATACTTTTATTACTAGAATCGACAAAATTATGAGACATAAGGATTATGAAAAAGATATGCATACCAGCATATGTAGGCGTATAAAAATAATAAAAATGAAATTACATATATATCGAAAATTTATATTTCCATGCATTCGTATAAAAATAAACCGACAGACCTATCAATATTCCAAATAACAGTGATTGCAGAAATGTGACAATCGCCTATCCTCAATTTACATTCAGGAGATCATATTAATTATTATGCTAAATAAAGATTAAATAATGCACAAAATATTACGCAGTGCAAACTGCACACAACGGAACTACAGAGTCCAAATCGGACCTGACTAATAGCAGTTGGTAGGGCAACTGACTGGAAGGTGCCTGAGTTCAGTTCCCTCTGAGATGAGGAGAGGAACTATCTGTGCCACAAAATGCAGCATGGCTGCTATCCATCGAGGCTTGTTTCAGGGGTTACCGAGTGTCTCTACGCAGGAACTGAATAACCAGAACAAGAAGATCAATAATAATTATAGTTCAATCATCCTTTGCACAGTACACAAAGCATGGAGCCCTACTTCCTCTGTGCTTTCTGTAAAAAAGTACTTTTGGCCCTATATGGTCACCAGAAGTAGGCTAAGGAAATCTAAAACAAATAATACAAGCCATTGCGCAACTATATTACAAAATTAGATTTCCTTGCATTCATGTTAATAATAAATCGGTATCAACATTCCAAAATAACAGTGACTGCAAGAATGTGGCAATTACCTATCTTAAAAGTATCCTGAATATTATTGCAAACAATCATATTCATTATATAAAGGTTATTTAGCAGATAAAAATGAAACTGTACACAATGAAGCGAGTAAGTTCAAATTGTAGTTGACTAATATCAGTTGGTAGGGCAACTGACTGCAGTGTGCCTGAGTTCAGTTCCCTCCCAGATGAGGAGGGAAACGAACTGCACCAAAAGATACAAAATGGCCACATGCCGTTAAATCTCATTTCAATGATTACCTGACTTCTCCGTCCAGGAACTGAATAAGCAGAGCGAGATGATACAAGTATTGGTCAAACTTGCACCGCACGGTACAGAGAGCATGGGGCCCTACCTCTATGCTTTCTGTAGAACGAAGTTGGCAAAAGCAAGAAATAAAAGGGAACTAAACATGCAAAATGTACCTCAAAACTATCAGTAATGCCCATGTATTTACGAAAACAAAATACATGGGCATTAATGGATTGTTACAGTGGCATAAAATTCAAAAACAAAAATATGTAATATTTTACTACACATTCTCTATACAAACGAAATCAATTCATAAGGCCACTGTTAAAAGAAGGAATTGTTCAGAATAGCTGAACTAAAATATCACTCGCCAGCACTTGAAAAAAAATTATAGCCATTTTCAAAAATCATAACGCCATGTGAAAAAAATACTATCTCAAAAAAAATCATATGAAAAAAAAAATTCCAATTCCAAAAATCACTTCACCATCATTTGAAAAAAAAAAAAAGGTCACCTTCATGAAAGCTATCATCACGTATCACGTGAAAAAAAAATCACCCTTCTTCCAATGGGAAAAGATCTTCAATAAAAAAAATCTCAAACTCTAAAAAAACCTCGTTTCAATATCTGCTATCAATGAGCTTTTTCTTTACATCTTTTCTGAAAAATGAAATCCAATAAATTCTTGAAACAAATCTTTCTTTTACTACAACAAGCAACACCAACCCAACATGTCATTTTCTTCTCATATGAGAAGCAAAACTCCTTCCAAATAAATATAAAAATTGGAATCAATAGTTCACAACTAATAACATCCAGTAAACATTAAGCAATTTTCCATTAGAGGAAATATTTCTCTGTAATTAAAAACAACTGGATCGCCAATAAAGAAAAAATCCAGATAAACCAAAACCTTGTCTTTAATAACATATTCTTCAATAAACGAAAAATGAAAACCAATTAGAAACCACATCATCTTTTGTCAACAAGAAAAAAATTTACTGTTTACCAAGAAGAAATGCAACTGTGAAAACACATCTTAAACCAAGAAAATTGTACGCTGCTAACTAGAAATCACAACGATACAGTTCACCAGGAAAAAATGCAACAAGAAGCACTTAATCAACAATGAAGAAGAAAGAATTCCTAAAACTGGAAATTACTGAAACAAATAAAATCAAATAGAAGATGAAATATCTCTACTTTGTATCAACTTAAGAAGAAATAAAATTCTTATGAACAACATTACGTAATCAGACTTCAGCAGGCATCAGTCATTTTTCTGCTATAAGCAACTTATACCGTTCCAGCCACATGCTGAGTCATCTGACTCCAGGCATAGGCAACTTTTACTACTGCAGCGAGGCGCTGAGTCATCTGACTCAAGCGATAGTCAACTTCTGCGACAGCAGCGAGGTGCTGAGTCATCTGACTCCAGGATAGTCAACTTCTGCGACTGCAGCGAGGTGCTGAGTCATCTGACTCCAGCGATAGTCAACTTCTGCGACAGCAGCGAGGTGCTGAGTCATCTGACCCCAGGGATAGTCAACTTCTGCGACTGCAGGGAGGTGCTGAGTCATCTGACTCCAGCGATAGTCAACCTCTGCGACAGCAGCGAGGTGCTGAGTCATCTGACTCCAGCGAAAGTCAACTTCTGCGACTGCAGCGAGGTGCTGAGTCATCTGACTCCAGCGATAGTCAGCTTCTGTGACAGCAGCGAGGTGCTGAGTCATCTGACTCCAGCGAAAGTCAACTTCTGCGACAGCAGCGAGGTGCTGAGTCATCTGACTCCAGCGATAGTTAACTTGTTCGACTGCAGCGAGGCGCTGAGTCATCTGACTCCAGCGAAAGTCAACTTCTGCGACAGCAGCGAGGTGCTGAGTCATCTGACTCCAGGGATAGTCAACTTCTGCGACTGCAGCGAGGTGCTGAGTCATCTGACTCCAGCGAAAGTCAACTTTTGCGACAGCAGCGAGGTGCTGAGTCATCTGACTCCAGGGATAGTCAACTTCTGCGACTGCAGCGAGGTGCTGAGTCATCTGACTCTAGCGATAGTCAACTTCTGCGACTGCAGGGAGGCGCTGAGTCATCTGACTCCAGCGAAAGTCAACTTCTGCGACAGCAGCGAGGTGCTGAGTCATCTGACTCCAGCGATAGTCAACTTCTGCGACTGTAGCGATGTGCTGAGTCATCTGACTCCAGCGATAGTCAACTTACACAACTGCAGTGAGGTGGTGAGTTATTATATTTCAGCCATAGTAAATTTGTTTCGACTACAACGAGGTGTTGAATCATCTTGATTACACAACTTTTAACAGTGTATCACTTCGGAATATGTATTATATGAATTTCTTGTGTTAAATTCTATCGTACCCGATTTACAGGTTTCGACCTATTATGGGCCATCCTCAGAACTGGTCGTTGTTGGTCTTCGCGCCTTCACAGGAAACAAAACAAGAGGCGCCAAGACCAACAACGACCAGTTCTGAGGATGACCCATAATAGGTCGAAACATTTAAACCAAGTACGATAGAATTTAACACTAGAAAGTCATATAATACATATTCCGACAAAATGTTTGCCATAGGTAACTTCTGCCACTGCAGCGAGGTGCTGAGTTATCTGACGTGACACATTAACAACATCTGGAGACGGGAGAAAGGTGCTGAATCATCAGACAACAGCCAGAATCTACATTCATTGTTCTTGTTTCTCAAATATGCAAAAATTAGTTAATTGATTGTTTTATATTCTGACCATTAGTTGTCTTGTCAGTTCCATTTGGATGTCAGTATAATAAATATTGATACTACTATTTTTGTTTTTATTCTTTGTAGTTGCAACATTACTATTACATATATTTTAATCAATAGGAGAAAACTGTTAAAACATTTGCTATCCAGTAATATTTTCGATGCTTAGGGGAGAGTCGGGTAGTATCGGACAGTGCGTTTCTTTCATCTACCACCATATGGTAGTACCTGAATGACATGGTTACGTTTATCTATGCGACATCACAGAAACGTAACCATGTCAATCAGGTACTATCATCGTGTGGTAGATGAAAGAAACTCACTGTCCGATATTACCCGATGTCCGATACTACCCGACTCTCCCCTAAGGGGAGAGGATGGTATTTTTTTAAACTTTTTTCCTATTTGGTGTAAAATTGTAATTTTTTGTATGTCGATAGCTCATAGCTATGGCAACTCAACCAATTAAAAATATTTTGAAAGAAAAATTATTTGGGGTCCCAAATTTGAAAAAAATATATCGAATACAGGATTGTACTAAAACCGATATATCTAAACCGTTTTTAAAGATAGATTCAAACAGGTTTGCAATGAATTTGCAAAAGCATGTTCTACAAACTATCTGTAACAGAATTTTGATATTAGTCCCTACGTTTGTAAAATAAACAATTAAAATTTAATAACAATTTTCTGATTTCCTTTCTTGCAAACAAACGGACGTATTTTTTAAATAAAATCAATTAACAAAATTCTGTTACACAGAAACGTTTCCTAATATCCTAAAAAATGTGTGTTCTAAATTTCATGCATGTATCTTTAATAGTTCAGAAATTATATCCATTTTTGTCTGGCAATGTAGCAAAAAAAATGAAGTTACTGGAAACCGATAAAAGCGGGCGTGTGATTTAAAAATCCATAGCGCAGGAAGTTTAGAAATGACGTTCAACATCCGATAAGGGCACAAATACCACAAAATGTTATGCAATGCATTCCACACATATCACAGAGTATTTTAAAGTATTTTTTTTTAATTTACTCATTCTTCACCATAAAATACCACCCTCTTCCCTTAATGAATTTTGTTTACAGCTAGCTCTGTCTGGGACCTGTAGGATGTATATAATAGTGATGCAGGTGATGGAACAAATGAATGAATTAACATAAATTAATGGATAACTTATGTGGACGCATGAATGAAATAATAATAATAATAGTAAAGGTGCGCCCGATAAGGCATTTGAGATCTTGTTAGGTCATTTCTTAGCGTATTCGTTTAGCGTCTTATCGTTATTCTTGCACGTCGTTAGATGGTATGTTCACATTTAAAGTCGCACAGCTCACACACACAACTTTCACACGGTTCGTGGTAACTTTTTGTCTTGCACAATTTATGATGAAAACCATGTATCGCGAAGCGGGTTATTGCATGTCTTTGAGTCTGATTTTCTTTAGTCCAGTTCCTGTCTACCATAGCACCTGTGGCGTAGAAGTCGGGGTCTATCGTACGGCGTTTATCTTCTCTTCTCTCCAGGAGGTCTCTGTAGGGCTGTGTCGATTGCAGTAGTAGTTGGAGTCTGATGTCTTCTACGTAGAAAGTTTCTCTGGTCATCTCGTACACTAGTCTTGAAGGAGCGTTTTGTCATATTCCTAGTGTGCATTTGAGAAAGCGTGCTTTGACTTTCTCTATTCTCTCGAGGTCCGTGAGGGTTAGTTTTTCCCATATTAGGGTGATTCCGTATGTCACTATTGGTGCGATGACTGTCTTCAGTAGCACCATTGCTGTTTCCAGCGATAGTCTGGTCAGGTCGTTAATCTGGTGAATCGCTCTCGTGGCTGCTGCTGTTCTTTCCTGGATGTGGTAGCTGAATGAGCTGGCTGTCGATTGCAGGGTCACCCTAGATATTTTAAGTTGTTTACTGTTGTTAACGGTGAGTCGTTGAGCGTGAGTGTGTCTGTTGCTGAGGTCCTGAACGTCATTTGGTAAGTTTTGTCTTTGTTTATGCGCAGTTTGTTCTGTCTCACCCAGTCCTCTAATCCTTTCAGTGCTCTTTGGAGATCTTCCTTGTTGGTGCTTCCCAGTACCATGTTGTCTGCGTATAGAACGAGAGCTGTTTCTAGCGCGTTTTCAGTTATTTGATTAACGTCAGCTGTTGCGATGTTGAATAGCAGGAGACTTATGGGGTCCCCCTGTAGGACTCCGTTTGTTTGCCTTATGGGGTTCGATTTTGCTACCCCGTCGTCAATTATTACTGTGTTGTATGCCAGAATGTTGTGGATTGTTTCGTTGAGGAGATGCGTTTCACCTAACATGCTTCTTAATTTTGTTGTTATTATTTCCCTGTCCAGGAGGTCGAAAGCCTTCTTGAAGTCTAAGAAGACTGCGTAATATTTCCCTCTAGGTTTCTTTATGGCCTCTGTTATATTCTCCAGTAAATGTTCAACTGCTTGGATCGTACTTCTCCCTGGCGTGAAGCCGAATTGACATTCCGGCATCCTCGATTCTTCCTGTAGTCTTCTTGTTAAAATTTTCATATATATCTTGAAAAGGCTGTTTTCTAATGCAATACCCCTGTAAGTATTTGGATCCTCTGGGTCGCCTTTCCCTTTGTGCAATATTTTTATTGTTGACGTTCTCCAGATCTTGGGGATTGTGCCTGTGTTTAGGCAGCTATTGAATAACTCTGTCCAGAGCGGTGTGAGAATGTCTATTGAGTCCTTGATGACTTCCGTGCAGATCCTGTCTGGCCCCGGAGCTTTTTTGGGTTTCGACTTCATTATAGTTCCTCGGACTTCCTCTGCCGTTATTGGGCTCGCGGATTGCCTGCCCTTTGGGGAGGTGCCCATGATCTGGTAGGCCGTCTCTCTTCCGTTCTTGTTTAGGAGTTCGGTGAAGTGCTTTTCCCATGCGGATATGGGTAGGACACTAGTCTGTGTTTTGTTTTTCCTCCTGAGGGCTAGGAAGGGGTCGAATTTGGCTGTTTCTGCTTTTCTCTTGGCGTCTTCTTCAATATATTCTGCCCTTTTTTCTTTTAGAAGTGTTTTATATTTTCTCCTCTTCTCTGCATAGTTCCTCAGCTGGGACTCTGCTCCGTTCTCTCGGGCAATGTTTAAGGCACTTAGGGTCACTTTCCTTGCTTCATAACATTGTCTGTCGAACCAAGGTTGTGCTTTTCTTGGTTTCTTTGGGATTGCGACGTGTTCTATTATTGTTTGTATTTCTTTGAGGGCTTCATCTGTTTTCCCGTTTCTTATTAGTTGTCTAGAGTATGTTAGTTCCTTTTCATAGTGCTCAAGTTGTGTGCTGTCAATCTTCCTCAGAGTATTCTCTTTCTCCTTCCTTCTTGGCGGATCTTCATTTGTGGTCAGGGTAAATGTTGTTTCTATAGGGATATGTTTCCTGATAGGTGCTGCTGCTTGTCCTTCGAGAGTTATCCCCTTCCCTCTGTATAAGACCAGGTCGATAGCGCTGGAGCCATTATGGCAATAGTAAGTTTTTAGGTCTTCTTTGTTTACAAGTTTGAAACCCTCTTCGTTCAGGACTTCCAGCACTAATTTAGATTTTCGGTTGGGTTTATCTAATCTGCAATTGAGGTCTCCAGCTATAATTATGGTTTCGTTTTCTGTCACTCTGGATATGGCTTTTGTTATGATTTCTATCGCGTCTTCTGTTGACTTGTTTGGAGCAATGTATATTCCTATAGTTGTTAGCAGTGTGGTTTTTGTTATAATCACATTTTCGGCTTTGTACACCTGGCGTAGTTTACCTATTGTTGGTTTGAAGAAGCAGGATACCCCGCCTTCTGGTCTACCTTCAGTTGGTGTGGCGAGCGAATGTGTGCCACAGTGGCCAGTTATGTTGAGCGGTTCTAGGAGGAAAGTTTCTGTGGCAATGATTACGTCGTACTGGTCTGTCACTTCTTGCGGTATGTACGTATTTTATGGGGTTTTTAGCTCCTTCAGTGTTCCACAGCATTAGGGATATCACCTTATTCTGGTTGTTTGTAGCCTCGAAAGAAACGATATCGTCTGACTAGGACTCCTGCCGGCCAGAATTCCGGATTTTCTGTCGTCTTTAGAAATTCAAAGGGTATCCCTACTTTGAATGCCTTGTTGCTCCCTCTTGTGCTCAAAACCTCACATATTATGTCCCCTATGATTCCATTTTTCCTCATGTGATTCTTCACCGTTTCTGCATTAGTGTCCTCCTTCAGTTTGCCAACGTATAGTCACTGCCATTTTCTTTGCCGCTTGGAGGCCTGTTTCCTCTGAAATAATACGGGCCTATTTATGCTCATCTTCCTAAATACGACAGAAAAGTAATTCGACGTCATGACTGTAAGACCACCTTCCTTTACACTACCACAATAAATATAGCTGCTAACATAACTATATCAGTACGTAAAGATTAAGGCCTATACATATCAGGTTGACAATTTGAAAGTAAATCTTTGAATATAATAGTCGTAATGAAGATCCATATTACTCTACCAAATTAAAACTACAGATATTACTCAAAGATAAAGACTGTAATATGTCGATAATGGAAGTCAGTTAAAAAAGAAAATTAAAATGTGGATTATTTGGAAAGATAAATATTAAATCAATTCAAATATAAGTTACGGATATATCTTCTACAGAGTGACAATCAAATCACATGGTCGTAATGAAGGAATGAATCTAGAAACGTAATAACCGATATGTAATGGAAAAATATCATTACCTCGACAATGGACCTGCAGTTAAATGGAAATTAAAGATGAATTATTTGGAAAGAAAATGCTCAAAACAATTATTCAGATATATTGATAAGTTATTACACTCCAGTAATGTGAAACACTGAGATATTATGATGTGATTTCTATTACATAGGTTGCTATTACTGCATTTGGATTGTAATAATATTAGAACAACATTAAAAAAAAACATCAAATAGTTTTTTTATTATTGTAGTTAACTGGGGTAAACTTGATCCATGGCGAATATTTGACCACAAAAAAGAAAGATTTCTTCTTCTTTTTCCCTACAAGTATTAGGCCGTATGGCCTTTTACAATCTCGCAGTTGAATTTTCAATCCAGCGCTTCTTTGGACAACCGAGAGATCTCTTCCCGTTTGGACGATAGTGGAGCATGACTTTTGGGATTCTATCTCTACGCATGCGATGCAGATGATTTATCCAGTTGTTCCGATAATGTTTTACGTGATTAATTACAGGTTCTAGTTGTAATTCATCCATTACATCTTCATTGCGTTTGTGATTCCATTTCGTAGGCCTATATCCCGCTGTATATCTCATAAATTTCATTTCATTAGCCGTTATTCTGCTTTCGTCTTTCTTCCTCAATGTCCATGCCTCACTGCCGTAACAAAGTCCAGGTCTCGCCAAGGTCTTGCATAGGCGAATTCTAGTATGCCTTTGTACTAGGGAAGGTTTCATAATGTTGTTAATTGTTCCCATTGTTTTAGTGTATTTAGAAATTTTCTGTGAAATGAAAGATTTAAATCATGAATCCACCTCTAATTGTGAGCAAAAGTAAATTAAAAAAATTAAGTTCTTTAGAAACGGAAAAGAAATAACTAAATTTAAAAACGTTGGCTATACTGTACATTGGCCAGAGAATCGTCGATATCAATGAACCAAATTTAACATATCATAATACGTTAAATCATTTCAAACATTACGTACCGTACCTTCAAGCTTTCCACCAAAGCTGTCAAATGCAGTAACCAACGAGACATTCTCTGCTTGGAGATTATGATAGAAGAAGTGGAAAATATC